>NW_028258324.1:69497500-70122500 GCF_053883595.1 Heterocephalus glaber
CACTAGTAACTAGTCAGGGAATTAAGAATCAACAAAGTCTAGAAAGAATAGAGAAGTATGAGGAAAGCCCTAGGGTGTGATATACTGGAGGCCAACCAAGAAGGTATTCCCACAAAAAGAGAATGATTAACCATGTCAGTACTGTACATATTTAATGATCAGACATCCAGTTTAGAATAAGTCTATCCATTTTGGAATAATTTTAATATTTTAACATCTATACTCATTAGGATGGATATTAGAGAAAAATTTTATTTATAATCAAGATCTATTTACCAAATACTGTGGTAGAATATTATAGGTACATATGCATGTACATGTATATATATGTTTTTAATTTTGTTTATTTTTCATCTAAAATAGAATTTCCTGAAAAACTATTCCAACAGTTATTAATAGATTTTATAACCAAAAGAGTCCTAGCTAAACATGAGTTTGGAAAAAGCTAATATGCATTACAAATACAAAAAAAGGTGACATTGTCCAAACTTACTTACTTCATTACAGAACCCTCTGACATACACAGTCTCTTTTAGTTGTGTCAGGTCTTCTGAGCTAACAGTACGGGAAGCACTGAGTTAAAAGCCCGGATGTATTTTTGTCCTCAATGCACGGCAAAATTTGTGTCAGCAAACAAGGTGGGGGATATTTTCTTTCTGCCACTTCAACAATTTTACTGAAAATATGATCTTTCTGCTTCTCCATAGCTTATGCCAGAAGGTATGATGACCTCTGCATTATTTTTACACTGATGGTTCTGTCTGTTCTTAGATTTTCTCCCATTACTTATCAAATGCCTGAAAGAAGAGATGCTGATTTCTTAAAAAAATGAACATGAAGTTCCAGCAACTAAATGTGTAGGGCCAATTCAATGAACACATTTGAAAGTTAGAACAATGTCTACTTACACATTAAATATAATACAGTATGAACCTTTAATCAGCAACATGTGACAATGGTTTTGGGAAAATGATTTTCTATTATGTGCAGAGTCCATTTTAATGGTCCTGTGGTAGTGTTATTGTATTTCCTCATATATTTTCCTTGAAATATGTGAAATTATATAGCTCTTCTTTCAACTCTGAAAAGTGGGGAAGGACAGCAAGAACAGATGATTAGACTTCAAAAATACTGTTTATCTCCATGTCAAAGATAAAAAGGAGCAAGGTGAAAAAAAAAAGAAGTCAAATAAGAGCTAGCATATTTTGACACTAGCACACCACTTAACTAAACATTTTCAGCTTTTGCCTCAAAATATCAGCTTTGTTCAGCTAGTACAGTAGAGTTTACTGAAAAGCCTATAGCCCATCTTCAAATCCTCTGCCTTATCACTGGCCCACAGGTATCACAGTTCTCAAACTCAGTTTCAAGTGAAAAAAATATATATATATAATAGAATTAGGAAAGTGTATATATTAGGAACAAACTGTATGTTTAATGTCCCATTTAGCTTTACCTGCACACATAAGATAGCTCAGTTTGGTTACTGCATGGGTGAAAGATTTCTTGAAGCCTAATTCACCTCCTTGTTCTCCTTCCTTCTCCCCAGTTCAGTTGTCAACTATATAAGGACCTGTGTCTAAGTTGCCAATTATCTACCTCTAAAGGAAGGAGGTGCAACTATTAGATTCTCAGACACCTCGTGATTAGAGTAGGAGAAACTAGAGTAATTAATGTGCTGATTAGAATCTCTGACAGCTGAGTTTCAAAAATATCCAGTTACTAAGTTTGAATCAACCTTGCAAATGTCCTAGACATGACATAAGCACAGGCTGGTAGCTGCGGCTGACATCTCTCAGATGGAGCAAAGCCTTTACAACCCACATACTGCGTACATTTTATACTCATAATGCATCTCTCAATACAGAATGGAGAGTAATTTCACTATTTCTTACAGCTAAATAGGTTTTCAGAGTTCTTGACCTAGTGCAACTCTAATGAGCCAAATTGACAACATGCCTTTTGCACACTGCAGGTCCTTCTGTACATTAACTTTATTATTTAATATTATTATATTATCTTTATTTTGTTTTCTTTACCTGTCTTCATCTCATTGAACTACAAAATTTTTAGAAGCCAATTCAAATATTTTTAGAACAAGGCAGGATATTAAATTTAAAGTCACCTTTACAAAATCATTTTGAAATATTAAACCCTTGTAATATGGGTTATAGGTCTCGCTGTTTCCAAATACGCACGTATGGGAGTAGATTTAATAAATATGTTCTAAGTGCCTACCACGTGTCAGTCACAATTCCTGGGAAAGGAAACACTGGTGAAGAGCATGTCAGTCAGTACTGAGTACACATAAAAATAAAGCAGAGAAGGGAACTAGGGATGCCACAGTTAGGTTACAATTTAAAATAAGATGGTCAGAAAGGGCCTCATTGAGAAGGTGACATATCATAACCCAAAGAGCATGAAGGTGAAGGCTTAAACCACACAGATACCTCAGACAAGAGAACTCTAGGAATGGGGAATATCAAACACAAAGGTCCTGAGGGAGAAGAAAGACTGGCATTTTGATGGCTAAGAGACCAGCATGGATGAGCCAGTCTGTTAAGATGACAGAGAAAGGGATAGCACGGGCAGATCTGGTAAGGCTGTGAGGGATGATTACTGGGACTCAGGCTGATCCTTGGAGCAAGAAACGAGGGTTGTAAACAAAGGAAATAAACAACCTAGAGAAACTGCAGTACTGAAATATCTGAATGAAGACTGGCAGCTGTGGGAAGAATTAGTTGACAAATATTTACTGAATCCCTACTATTTGCTAAGCATTTTCCTAAGCACTGGGCATATAATGATAGATAAAACACACACCGGTGCTTGTCCTCGTGAAGGTTTAGGCTGGTGGTAAGATTAACAAATAATTAGGCAAATAATTATAACTATGCTAGATAGAGGGGAAACTGGGTGATTTGCTAAAGAATGATAGGAAGGGAAGGTCCGATTTAGTTTGGGGTATGGCAAGGGGCTTCTTTGAAGAAATAGTATTTCAAATGAAATTAGTAGTATAAGTAGAATGAGTTAAGTGAAGAGGCTGGGAGGGACAAGACCATTCCAAACAGAGAGCATCTACAAAAACCCTGAAGAAAAAATAAATTGGCATCTTTAGGAAACTGGAAGGCCATTGAGGTTGAAACTTAGTGGACAGAGAAGAATGAATAAACATTTTCAGTTGAATTCTAAGAGCAATATCAAGAGTTTAGATCAGGGGACTAAAAAGATTAGAGTTGTATTTTTTAAAGATTATTCTAAAAGCAATGAAACTAAAGGAGGGAAAAGTAAATATACAACAATCAAGAGACAGCAGAAGTTCAGGGAAAGATGACAACAGAAAAAGGATAGAGAGATGGGAACAGAAAGAGAAAGATTTAAAGATGTTTAGGAGGAAAAGAATTCGATGACTGACTAGATTCATGAAGGTTGAGAAATAAGGTCAAGGATGGCTAATCAAATGACTTTTCTTGAACTTTTTCATAAGCAGATTCTACTTTCTATATGAAGAAGGAGTGGTAAATGTCAATGTGATGTTTTTGGTGTGTGTGTGGTAAGGAACATCTAAAAGCCAATCATATTTGGTAACGAGCATTTATGACATACACATAACAGCCTCAATTTGCACTATCTACGCAGTTTGTTCTGTCTCCACCAACCTAAGGTTGATCATGACCATTCAGGAAGAATGAAGCAGCTGAGTTCTACATTTTAAATCTTCTCATAAATATTCACATTGTTAGAAATATATATATATATATAATTATATACATACATAATTTTTAAGCAGAGAAAAATCAATTTTATAACCTATCACAGTTTAAATAAGTAATCCCATGGCACCAAATATAGCATCTTAGTACACTGAAGAAATAACAAATTATTTCCTCATCAATGAACTGGAATGTATAACCTTTTGAGGAAGAAGCCATTCTCTATTGCTCAGGAATATGATAAAAGTCACTTATTCCTAATCAATGATATCACCAAAGATGTAGAAAGCTATTTTTAAGGGGAAATGAACAAGCTAATGCCAGTGACTTATTTATCTTAAATCATTAAAGATAAATTTATTCAAAGAAAAAATGGCATTTTTCCTTTTAGAGATCATCAAATTCCTAATCATTTTAACTCTATTCTTTATTGCCTCTTTCTACCTAGTCCTCAAACAATGGCAAAACTAAGTAGGAATTTTTTTGTTTGCATAAGGCCAGAAAGGTAAAAGTTAAAAAAAAAAAAATTAAAAAGCAAAACATTTGACACAATCTTTCCAGGAGTAGAGGCTGAACCAATCACCTAAATGTTCAAAACAACCTGGCTGTAAGAAGAAATAGTATTATAGCCTATAGGATTTTTCTTTTCTATGAAATAAAAAAATTTCCCTTAAAGTGAAAGTCAAATATTGACTGTTAATTCCTTTGTCACAAAGAGTAGTATAAAATGAAAAGAAACACTGAGTCTCCTAAGAATCCAAATGCACAAAAAGGCATTAATACTAGAATTACACTTACAAAGAGCAACTTTGACTCACACAAAAAAAGGCACTTTAACCAGCTACGTACACATTAACGTGCACACACACACACACACACACACACACACACACACAAACTAATATTTATTTTTACTATGTGGGATGCATTGTAAAATATC
This sequence comes from Heterocephalus glaber, assembly GCF_053883595.1. NCBI lineage: Eukaryota > Metazoa > Chordata > Mammalia > Rodentia > Bathyergidae > Heterocephalus > Heterocephalus glaber. Next base: position 69,502,154 of record NW_028258324.1, read on the forward strand.
TTGCTCTTTCTTTCATTTAAATAAAAGTGCTGGCTGCAGTGCAGTAAAGGAGTATGCAGACCATTAATATGCTACAACTCTTGGCTGCTCTGTCTAGAGCATAATCAATGCCAATTTGTAATTTTAAGGAAACACAGTTTTTTCTTTCTTAGAATTAGCCTATGATAGTATTCTAAGTATTCAGAGAAAAATTAAAAAAAAAAAATTAACATGGCCTCAGTTTCATGTATCCAGCCTGGACATGGTATGTGCTTTCACAGTGTGTTAAAATCACCCATTTTCCCAGGCCCAAGAGAAGAGGGAATGATTTGCAACTAGGTAACATGACCTGATGTCGGTATCACACATTTTATTAGTCTTTTTTACGTACTTTATTTCGTTTGATCCTCACAACAACCCTGTGAGGTAGGTGGGGAAAATATCAGGCTCACTTTGCAGATAATGAAATTCAGGCTCAGCTATCGTACAGCTAATAAGAGGTGGTGGTAGAGACAGAATAAGAACCATCTGCTTTTAGGCTGAAGATCTTTTCTAGAGGCCACATAATTTCTGAAAGTATAATTTCACCTCAAAAATATTTTTTTTTAAATGTATAAAAATATTTCTTAAACTAATGTATTAATATATAAATGTACCTGTTAATATATATTGATATATAAATATAAATTAATACATTAAACTATGTAACATTTTAGAAATTTTATTTATAAACGGGAATTCAACCCAGGGCCTTATGCATTCTAAACATACACTCTAATCGCAAATATTTTTAAAATTTAATCTTCATTTTTATATTACTGGTTCAACTTTTTCTTTTTTTCTTTTTTTTTTTTTTGGTACTGGGGATCGAACTCGGGTTCTTGAGCTTTCGAGGCAGACGCCAGAACCACTAAGCTAAATCCCCAGCTAGTTCAACTTTTTCTAGAAAATAACAAAAGACCTAATTCCAAACTTATCATACCAAGTTTATGCTTCTCTATCAATAAAAACTTAACAGCCACAGAATATATACTTTTTTGGAAGCACCGTGTCTTTAGGTACTGTCTAAAGAAACATAAGCAGTATGAAGGACCCCAGTGGGCAAGAAAATTGAAGAGAAGTCAGAGGAAGGGCTATTAAAACTGTATTAATGGATTTTATTCCCTTTCAGCTTTTGCCTTTTTAAGAGGGTTCAATGGAGAGCTTTAATGAAGATGACACTTGAAGCCTCTGAAGAAGATCTATGTCTTGATGAGGTTATTCACACTGAACTCTTGCATGCACAATGAGGGTGGGACATGGTCTTCAACATCTTGGTACTTGATGCTTGAAAAAAAAACACAAAAAAATTCCACTAGCAAGTCTAATAATTTTTTTTAAAAGGGGACGTTAAAAAGGTCCTTGCTCAATAATTAATCAGATTGCTAGATAGCATGCTAAAAGAATAGAAAGAAGAAAAAGGAAAAAGGTTTTAAAAGATATGCAAAATATATTCGCTGGCTCAGCTCTCTGATTAATATTCTTCACTACAAACTGCAACAGAATCTGAAGTTCTTACACAACCACTGAGCATCTGTAGTCAGAGAAAATGATGTAAGGGAAATTTCTTGAATCCCTGCTCACTCTCCGAGATATCTGATTGTCTTAAAGAGCTGAAAGCATGGCCAAAATGTTTGCTGGAAGACAGCATCAAATGAAGTAGATTTTGTGAAGCAAAGAAAGAAACTGAAGTAAGACTATTATGGTTGGAAGATATTTTTCTAAGCATGGAGAATAAAGTAGCAAAGCCTTCAAGCAGAAAAACAGACCACTTTGCAGGGGTTTATACAAAAAACATAGAGCAAAAGTATTGTAAACATGTACAAATATAATCGAAGAAAAGTTACATCCATTTACAGCCTATGTCTCCCAGTGGATGTTCTGTTGTATCCCTCCTTCTTACCTCTTGTTAGAATTTTTTATTTCAATGACTTAATTTTGTGCTCATTGTAACTGTTTCTTTTTACTTTATGTGCTCCTGTAAACTTTCCTTTTTTTCCAAGAAACTGATGAGCTCTTAAAAATTAATAATAGCAGTTAATAGTATTTGCTGAGTCTTTCATTGCGCCAGGCACTGCTCTAAGTACTTTGTGCAGATTAATTCATTTCATCTTCACCATGAATTAGATACTATTATCCTTAATTTTCTCAGATGAAGAAACTGAGGCACAGAGAAATTTTAAAATTCAGATAATTATCTAGCTAATAAAAAGTAGAGTCAGGAATCAAACTCAGGCCTTCTTGCTACAGCTACAACCACTGCATTAGAAAACTGGTTTCAACAAAACAAAATTTACCAGTACTCAGCCATTTGCTTTAATCAGCCATGCCACAATCTTTCCTTGCATATGGTGATGAAAAAGTGCAACGACTAATTAAATACCCCAAGAGTAGTAAGGCACAGTTTTAGTAGTCACCACTCAGAAGTGATACACTGCAGGAACGTCAAAGCAGTTTAAAATACAAAGCATGACATTAAAATATTAACAGTGATAGAGAATTATAAGTGACTTTACTCCCTTTTTTGCTTAGCTCCCACCCTAGGATTGAACTCAGGGCCTCTCACATGCTAAGCACTCCCTCTACCTCTAAGATATACACCAGCTCCAGGTATTATTTCCTGTATCCTCATTTTGTGAAGTTGACATGAATTACTTGTGTAACTCTTTGAAAAGTGTTTAAGCATGCCATCACCATTATTAGCATTAAAATATATATATTAAACTTACCCTAAAATTATTAGGTAAGTTTGTTTTTGCTCCATTTAAAGAGCAAAAAAGTTCAGTGAAGAGTAAGTTTATGGAAATGAAATATCGAAGAAAATAGCTACTATTTATCTAGGCAATTTTTCTAGCTACTATTTATCTTCCCTAATATAATAATTGGAATAGCTAGTAAATACTGGAACCCAAAATCAGAGCTGCTACAGTACTCTCAGGTCTGCTTTTCCTACTACAATGCAGCCTCTCCAAATGCCAAAATAGTGGCATATCTTTTTTTTTTCCCCATTACTGGGAATCAAACTCTGGACCTTGCACTTGCCAGGTAGGTATGGTAACACTGAGCTACATTCCTGGCCTATTAATATCTTTTGTTATTAAGTACATGAAAGAAATTTTTCTAAAATTCAGGTATTCTTCCTTGTCTTCTTCTATAGAAAATACTAAACATAAATTATTTACATTCAGTCAGGGTTATCATTTTGGATCTCTATTGTTGTTTTCATATAACCAAAAGGGCATGGGTTGCTACAATTTTAAAATTAGCTGGTCTGCTTTATGACTTTTTTCCTTTCCGTCCTGTTGATGTGCCTGCCTCTAATGAGTGGCTGAACCAATCACAATTTCTTGCTTTTAATATCGTGGAGAGTTAGATACCAGTTAATTAGGCTTGTTAGAACTATGTCTAAGAAAAAAAAAAGTACATAAATCAAACAAGGATATGAGAAAAGCAACTGGATTTTGTGTCTTATACTTTGGGTGCACAGGTTATTTTTAAGTTTATATTCTGATTATGGCTGAAGTGAGGTTAGTGGGTAAGTGACCAGTGGCTAAGCTGGCTGTTGCTACTTAAATATAGGAATAGTCGAATGCAAACACATCTCCGATAAATCAGTTTATTACACTACAAAAATGTTTTAGAAGTTGAAAGAAGCCTTCAGAATAATCTAGTACACTTTGCCATACAGTGAGAAATCCTCTCCTACAACATTCATGATGTTCAAACTTTGCTCATGAAAAACTAATGATCCAGAGCTCAGTCTCTCACCACCACCTGCTCCACCATTGACAAGCTCTAGGCTTTCTCCAATTCACAATTAATTTTGGATTAAACAGAGAAAAATGTACTGGCTATGGAATTTCCCCAACATTCCTAAAATCTTCTATTTTCTGGAAAAAAAAAAGTTCTAGTCCCCTCAGTCTAGATTATCAGAGTTATCCCTTTTTTTAATCAAGAAATTAATTAAAACAGTTCTCATATTCTTCAAGGATATCTAGTAACAAAATCAGTTTTTGTATATTGTATATTAATGCTTTATAGGTTAATGGGGTCTATTTAATCTTACTCTTGGTTATACATAATCAGAATGGTAGGAAAGGCTCTGGACCTAGTTCAATTAAAGTTGAAAAGCAATGAAATTTTAAGCCCTCTCCCCAAATATACATATATATCTGCAAACAGATTTTTAGATACCCTCAGCTGTAACTGTTTATGTTGCTAGATTTTCATTTTCTCATTCTCAGGGTTTTCTGCCTTCCTGCCACTTGGACCCTGTGAATGATCTACTCCCAAAACCATGAATTAGCCCCTGACAGACCTAGTTCTGAGGCCTTAAAATGCTGACTTTTTTCTTTACATTGCACTAACTACATAACATCCCATCTGGAATTTTTGGTTTTCCAGGAAATTATATATATAAATGTAATATAATGTATCATATATCTATGTGTATGCACATATACACCTACAGGCATATTCCTCAATTCTATGTTCTCTACATGTCTGTTTTACATTCATGTTAATTCCCTTAATAGATGTCATCTTTAACATATTCTAGAATCTTGATTTAGGAAAACAATCTACACTTGGACTCAACTCATTGCTAGCCATTCTCTTAGCAAGAATAGAGTCCCATGGTAGGCATTCTTCTCAATGATTTCCCCTTTGTGGCCACAGTGATTAAGTCCTTAAGAAACAAAGTATCATTTAACACAGAGATGACTCTATGTGAAATATTTTGCTAAAATATGGTATGAAGCATACATGCCTGTAGAGGCTGAGGGAGGAGGATCACTTGAGCCCAGGAGTTTGAGACTAACCTGAGCAACACAGTGAAATCTCATTTCAAAAAAATAAAATAATGGCCAGGGTTGGAGGTAGCTCAGTGGTAAAGCACTTGCATAGCAGGCACAAGGCCCTGTGTTCAATGTCCAACACTATAAAAATAAATACTTGACATAACCTGTTTTATTCTATTAAACATGACTCAGCCTCTATTTTAGTGACCATCATCATGATTTTATAAAATACACAACTGGTAATATAGAGGTATGTCTCTTACATACCCTATTCTCAACCAAGTTTCACATAAAATCCCCTTATCAATTAAACTAAGATTGTAGTTTTGTATTTCTTGTATAATTAATTTTACTACTACTATTATTCAAAATGCCCCACAATAAATATATGAGAAGATAAAAATACTTAGAGAAGTAAAAGTCACCATTTCTGCTGAGTTCAAGCAGATAATCCACCAATTCAAAGTAATAGAGAATGAGATTATCGATGTATATCTCTCTAAATTATCTTTCTAGTTTACTGATTTTATTAACAGAGAACAAGTCATTCTTTGAAATGCCTTAAGCCAATTCTAAACATCAAGAACAATGTCAAATAGTAACTGCAAGACTTGTTTAAAGAACATAGAACCCAGGGGCTTGGGATGTAGTTCAGTGGTAGAGTGCCTGCTTAGCTTATTCAGGGGCCTGGGATTGATCTCCAGCACCACAAAAGAAAGATGGAAGGAAAGAAGGTGGAGGGGGAGGAAGAGAGAAAGAAAGGGAGGGGGCGGGAGGAGGAAAGGGTATAGAGTACCTAAGTAGCAATTCAAATAAAACAAAGTCCATCCCACTTAGTAAAACTGAGATGCTCAAAAGAACCTGCCAAAGCAATACAAACCTAGCTTGCAAACAAAGGTAATAACCATCACATCACGTGGTCAGGTCAGCAACATTCTATACACTGAACACGAGTACTGAATTTGGCAGCACTAATGACAAGGTTTAAAACCTATTAGAATATTACCAAACCTTTCTTGAGCTCTGTGTAACCTCACCCTTCAAATACAGTGTAACCTCACTCTTCAATAGTGCAAATAATTTTAAGGTCAGAAAGTCATAAGGAATATTCATTAAATTATCCTAACACCTGAGTGTTTCTTAGTATTATGAAAATAAAACATGCTCATAGTAAAAAATTCAATCCACTAGAAAGAGTATACACTAAAAATACAAGTAGACGAGACCTCTAGTTTCATTCTCCAAGGAATTCTGTCTATAGTTCCTTATATAGGTTTGAAGAAATTTTATATGTAAGTAGTAAATATATGCTTCTTAAAAACATACTATCATATGGTTTTGTATTGTTTTTCTCAGTTAACAATGTATCTTAGAGATTTTTTCCATATCTGCATTATTGGATTCACTTCATTCTAAGAGCTGTAAAGTATTACATTACATGAAGGAATTTATTTTTTGGTTTTTTTGTTTTTGTTTTTGTACTGGAGATCGAACTCGGGGCCTTGTGCTTGCGAGGCAGGCGGTGGAACCACTGAGGTCAATCCCCAGCCCTGAAGGCATTTATTTAACCAGACCTCTGTTCAAGCATGTGTAGATTATTTCTAGTTTTTTTTTAATGTCAAATAATATTGTACCAAATATCTTCCTATGCAAATTTTGTGTGCAAATGCAAATAGATGTGAAAGATGAATTCCTAGAAGAACGACCTTCTATTAGAATTAAACAAATTCTAAACAAGAAGCCAGAGTATCTACAAAAGAGACCAGAAAAACATTTACGAGTTAAATGCTCAGTGACTAAAAGGTGTCAAACATCACAAAGTTAAGGTTTTAAAAATTAACAAACTGCTGAATTAGGAAAAGCGACAGAGAGACAAGCAGAAACAAGAGAGACAAACTTTACTACCTGAACAGAAAGTTTTATAAAAAGGGCTGATGAATCACCTAAGAAATGCAGGAAGAAAGGAAAGATAGAAAGGAGGAAGGAGTGGGAAAAATGGAAAGAAAATAGCAATCAGGCCTGGTGGCAAATGCCTGTAATCCCAACTTTCAAAAAATAAAAAAGTACATCATGTTTTGATGTAGTTCAATCCCCAGTACCAGAAGGAGGCAGAGGAAGACAAGTAGGAGGAGGACAAAGAGAAAGAGGAGTAGGTGTAGGAATAAAAGCCAGGTGTGGTGGTGCATGCCTATAATCCCAGCACTCAGGAGGCTGAGGCAGGAGGAGTTTGAGGCCTGCCTGGGCTACTCAGTGAGACTTTGTCTCAAAAAGAAACTGGAAAAAAAAGGGCGGGAGGGAAGGAGAAGGAGAAGGAATAAATAAGGCAAGATGAAGAAATAAAGAAAAAAACCACTTTGGGGTCTCTTTTCTTGCTTAAACCTAAGGCACAAAATATAATTAATCAATAGATCCAGAATATATACTGTTACATACCCAAACTTGGATGCTACATGATTTAAATGACGTGAGGCCTAATTTTTACAAGGCATCAACAGATTTATTTTTCTGAGGATATAAAGTATTGAAAGGGGCTCTCCCTAAAAGGAAAGCAGAACAATAAACTTCCAGGAACAATAAACCCTGTCAATCTCTTGAATACATGATCAATTTGACAAAGAAATAGTAACAATTGTCTCATATATACAAAACAAATCTCTTTGGTAGGTCCTGATTAAAACATGAAGAAATTTAGTCTTATATTTTTCAGTTACAGTTTTGGAATTTCCTTTGCCCATCCAAGGCTATTCTAACATTTCACCTAACATAAAACACAGTCAACAACTTACCTCTCCCAAAGTGCTAGGATTTGAGGGCCACACTACAAACTGATTCATGGTTTTGTCCATTAATGGTTTGTGGGTTTCTTTACATGAAGTCCATGTTGGAGTCCATAGATTGCAGAGCTCTGTAAAAACTGAAAATCTCAAGAATGTCAATGTGCATACCTAAGTTACCACTTGGAAAACAATTCATTATGAGCAACAGTTATACTCTAGATGTGTTAAATTTAGTGGATGTGACATTAAACAGTAGATTGAGGTGGCAAAATTAGACTAAGACAATAACAACCTAGAGGACTGCAAAACATTATTTTTAATAGTATGTATATAAACATGGCACCACAATAACAGCATACAAAAATGGGGAGTATTTAGACACCAGAATTTTCCAGAAACTTGGAAAAGAAGATTTAAAGGTAGGCAAACATGTAAAATTTAAATACTACAATAATCTATTTGCATGTATACTTTTGAACTTTCAACCTATTTGAAGAATATCCTAGGTTTTAAATCTAAAAATGCAGAAGTTTCTTCTTTGTAAACACATACACACACACAACACAATATGACATAAATTTAAGGTCTTCTACTCTAGCTAATCTAATTAAGAGTCTGCAACTTCTCAAGGGCTGCTCTGTCATTAGATTGCCCATATACACAAATCACCTCACTGGGACCGCATATAGGTAACAATTCATGGCAGATCTCATTCATCTACACTTTATTCCATTGGATAACCAAAAACAGCCCGGTTACTGAACTTGTTTTTAAGTACATGCTCCCTCTTCATTACGTTTTAAGATTCTTTTTACAAAGGAAACCCATTAATCTTCAGGGATTCATTCCTTTCGGGTGTGTTCTACAACTGCTTCTTATGTGTACTTGTGAGGTGAAACTTCTGACTAGATTTTTATGAATTACAATTTCCACTTCTGTTATGAAATAACCCCACTATAAGAAAACATTAAGAGGTTTATACTGCTAAAAGCACTGAAGACACCAATCAACAGCTCAGTGCATTACAACTGCACCTTATCATTTGATGACCTCCCTAGTATCACTCCATTAGACGTTCTTCCCACAACAGTAAAAGATCCTGAAAGAAATCAAATACAGTAATCGCCTTATGCTGTTCACCCAGAGAAAAGTATTAATACACATTTGTAAAGTAAAGACTGTAAAACACACGCGCGCGCACACGCCGTCCTGAATCTCCCCGGCGCCAGCATAAACCCAAACCCGAGTCACAGAGGCAGGGATACTGAGATGTGAGAGAAGTTTCCCTGCGAAGCCACAGTCGGCTTCTTTTATTAACTCATTCATTCCTTCTTGACAGCGTCTAAAGACGCCTGATAGTGGCAGAGTACAGTCAGTCTACGGATTAAGAGATGAAAAAGCCGACGTCCCTGTCCCCTGCTTCCATAACGGGCTGGGGCGGGTGAGAAGTGAGCTCAGCTCAGAGCTCGTTCTCTCCACCAGCCAGAAGCGACGGATTCCAAGACCAAAAGACTGTAGTTCCCGACAGCCCTCGTCCCCCACACCCGGTTCCCAAGAGTTCCCGGCATCCCTAGCCCCTCAAGGAGTCTAGAGGCAGGTAGCCTCCCTCCAGTCACCACCTACGCGGGGAGTCACCTCTCCGGGCCCAAATTCACGGCCCGGAACAACCCAGGCCATCGGTGCCAGCTCCGCCCGCCTTCCAGAACGGTCCACACCTTACCTCCCGGGATGCAAGGCTCCCAGAGCACCACAAACAGTGCGCCCCTCCCATCACAACACCCTCGGCCACCAGGTGCCGCCTCCACGCATAACTTCCGGTGCGTCACTTCCGCCCCGAATCTTGTCTGACCCTGCTGTCCACCTGAGAGTGCGACTCCGCTAGATGACGTCACGTCCGCGCTGTTCTTGAGTTCCTCTTCAGCCCCCAGGCGCTCCAGGTCTTGTTTGTGCATTTCTGTTCTCTGAGAAGTGCCCCTCTCAAAATTCTTTGTCTGCTTCTACAGCCTTCCCGTCTGCAGCCACTTTACCTTGCTTGAACTTAACCATGGTACTCCAAATTAGGCCAGTCACTGGGGGCGCGCCCAAGATTGTCCTTGTGGTTTTCCTGAACCCTCAGTCCAGAGGCTTCCTTGGGAATGCAGGTTCTGAGGTTGCACTGTCTGGTTTCAAATGCTACTTGCCTCATTTCTAACGGTGTTGGGTAAGTTATTCAACTTCTTTGTGCCGGTTTGAAGTGTGGAAACGCGTAATACTTACTAGTACCTACAACCTAGGTACCAGGCTAATTTGATGATGTCAATCTAGGACTGCTGTATCACTTGAGCTGATACTTAACGCTAAATGAGTATTAACTGATACGTTTTGTTCTCTTATGAACTCTGTTGCTCCCCACTGGAACATGTAAGTGGGAGGAATTCTGGAACCAGTTTTTAATTCAGTAGTGAATTGATGGTTCCTGGTACCCTCCCCTTCAGAGCTATGAGCTACTGCAGACAAGAACCACATATAGCAACCAACCTTAACCCCACTTTAAAGCACTTGCTTATTGTGTGAGGTACTGGGGTAAAAGATGAATATAACCTGTGCCCTGCCCTTCAGAAGTGGAGGTACTCAAATGACTATGCAAAGAAGAAAAAAAAACCTCAGAATAAAAGAAGGAGATGGGAGGACCAGGTAAATGAAGATTGGTCCTTCGGACAAAAATTCACAGAACGAATAGGAAATGAAGAAGTCAAATTGTCATTATTTGCCCATGACATGGTACTGTACACAGAAGACCCCAAAAACTGCACCAAAAGTCTTCTAGACTTAATGACCAAATTCAGTAAAGTAGTGGATACAAGGTCAACACACAAAAATCAGTAGCTTTCCTCTACATGAACAATAGATTCACTGAGACAGAAATAGGCCAAACAATTCCTTTCATAACAGCATCCAAAAAACGGAAATACCTAGGAATCAACCTAACAAAAGAAATCAAACACCTCTTCTCTGAAAACTATAGCACTCTGAAAAGAGAGATTGAAGAGGGTATCAGAAAATGGAAAGACATCCCTTGCTCCTGGGTAGGAAGGATCAACATAGTGAAAATGGCCATACTTCCAAACTGATTCAATGCAATCCCAACTGAAATCCTGGAAGCATACTTCATGGACCTTGAGAAAATAATCCAAAAATTCATTTGTAACAAGAAGAGACCCAGAATAGCAAATGTAATTCTAGGTAACAGAGACATGGAAAGGGGTCTTACAATCCCCCACTTGAAACTACTACAAAGCTACTGTGATACAAGCAGCATGGTACTGGCAAAGAAACAGAGGACCTGAGGACTAGTGAAACAGATTAGAAGATGCAGAAACAACTCCAGACACACTCAGACACCTCATCTTTGAGAAAGGAGCCAAACACCCTCACTGGAGGAAAGATAGCCTCTTTAATAAATGGTGCTGGAGAAATTGGGTTTCAATTTGCCAAAGATTAAAACTAGACCTATATCTCTCACCATGCACTCAATTAAAATTGAAATGGATTAAAGATTAAATATTAAAATAGATATGCTGCATAGGCTGGAACAGAGGTTAGATAGAACTCTTGAAGACATTGGTGTAGGAAAAGATTTTATGAACAAAACTTCAGTTGCCCATGAACTAGCACAAACAATCAACAAGTGAGATCTTACTAAAAAGCTTCTGCACAGGAAGAGAAACCACCAGCAGTGTGAAGAGACAACCCACAATGTGGGAAAAGTTTTCACCTGCTGTTCTCAGACAAAGGTCTACTATCTAGAATCTATAAAGAACTTAAAAAAATCAGACCTCCCAAATTTAAAGACCCAATCCAAAAATGGGCATCTGAAATGAACAGACATTTCTCACACAAAGAGGTAGAAATGGCAAATAAACATATGAAAAAATGTTCAGCATCACTGGTCATTCCAGAGATGTAAATAAAAACAATGCTGAGACTCCACCTCACCCCAGAAAGAATGGCTGCTATCAAGAAATCAACCAATAACAAATGCTGGTGGGGCTGTGGGAAAAGAGGAACACTGCTCCACTGCTGGTGGGAGTGTAGACTGGTGCAACCACTGTGGAAATCAGTATGGAGATACCTCAAAGAACTAGGACTGGAAGTCCCATTTGACCCAGCTATTCCCATGCAGGGTATCTTCCCCAAAGAATTAAAAGAATCATACCACAGTGATATATGTGCACCCATGTTCATAGCAGCACAGTTTGTGATAGCTAAAACTTGGAAACAGTCCAAATACCCATCAACTGGAGACTGGATAAAGAAAATGTGGGGGGTTTTTTTGGCACTGGGGATCGAACTCGGGTCCTTGTGCTTGTGCAGTAGGCAGCGAAACCACTGAGCTAAATCCCCAGCCCAATGCGGGGTTTTTAAAAAAATAAAATGGAGTACTACTCAGCCATAAAGAACGAGAAATTAGAGACATTTATAGCTAAATGGATGCACATTGAGGCGATACTCTTAAGTGAAATAAACAGGACACACATGTGTAAATACCGAATAGTTTCTCTAGTGTGAGAAACTGAAAGTGTAAATAAGGGCTAAAAGGCATAATAGATAATGGAAATTGGAAGAAAAGGGGCAAAGGGGAAGGGGAAATGGGAGGGGTAGGGGAAAGGAAAGAAGGGAACGGAATTAATATGAGAAAATGAAAAAATGGAAACAAAGTCTCTGTAAATAGGGATGGAGGGCTTGAAGGGAGGGAGGGGAAGGGGGAAAAATAAGAACCAAGAGATTATGTAAAGGTGCAAATTTCCAGTGATTAATATCATCATGTTGTATACCTAAAATGTACCAATAAAAGGATATATAAAGAAAAAAATTCACAGAATGATAAAACTGAAATGAACTTTAGAGACGATATGGTCAACCTCTGTCCTTTGCAAGTAAGGATAATTGGAGCCAGAGAAGCAATGAAAAGTGTTACAGTTAGTGGCAGTGCTAGGTCCAGAAGTGGAACTTTAAAATGCTCATCATCTGCCCTGTTCCCCAAATCTACCTCAAGTTTTTAGAGTAAGAACAGATTTGCTTTCAAGACCTACACTCTCTGGGCCAGGGATTTAGCTCAGTGGTGCTGCTGCCTGCCTCACAAGTGCAAAGTCCTGAGTTCGATCCCCAATACCAAAAAATTAAATTAAAAAAGGACCTTCAGTCTCAAATACAAAAGAATAGAAAAAAAAATTCAGAACAGGAGAGATAAGGACTAAATATAACCTCACAGATGCCACATAATTCTAGTGATCATTTGAATGTTCCGGTGTGTGGCCATCACTGGGTTCCTTTCCTGGCAAACTTCTCATATAGACCCAATCAGTAGACTCTGGGTAAAGTTGGCTGCTTTAAAGAGTAAAAAGGCCGAGGTAAAGACCCTGAGTAATGGGACTGCTGCCTCCACACAGCCTTTGAACTTCAGCTGCAAGATCAGCTCTCATGGGTCTCCAGCTTGCTAGTCTATCCTGCAGATTCTGAACTCGCTAGCCTCTACTAAACTGTACGACCTATTTCCGTAAGATAAATTTCTATTAACTCGTCATATGCCCTTAAATCACTCCACCTCTCTGGGCCTAAATTTCCTCTAAGGTCTTTCCTGAAGAAACCCTCTATTTTGTTTAGTGGAAGAAAGGCGTGATATTCACCACTGTGACCACTAGATGGCAGTGGGTGACTCCTCCCCTCCCTTTTTCTCCCCTCCCTTCTTTTCTCTGTCTGTCTCCCTCTTTCTTTTTCCTTCCTTCCTCCCCCTCTGACTTTCTTTCTTTCTCTGGTTAATCTGACCAGAGACATCATTGTGCTATCTATCTGTACAACTGCCTATGCTGATGACAATTGAATATCCCAAGACTTTGGCACATGATAGGTCTAAAATGTTTGTTGAATGAGTGAAAGAATGAATGGATTCCAAGATTCATTCTGGGATCTTGTCTTCCTTCTTCCTACTCCTCCTGCCCCTTTCCCTATTAAAACATTTCTTTTTAAATCTATGTTTGTGGGAAAAGGAAGAAAAGATGAAATGATACATAGAAAGTTGGACTTGGAAGAGAATGGAGAAAAATATGGCCTTGTACTGCATCTCAAAGCAAACATCAGTGCACTGTAGTGTTAGTGAATGGAATAATATAATGTCTAAGACTTATTTTAAGCTAATGTGGGAGGTTAATAGATGATAAATACCTGTCATTTTGTGATATTGTTATTTCATTACATTCATCTCTTTATTTTCTATATACATATTTTCCATAATACAACATTAAAATTAGAAAGAACATAAGTGCACTTCCCCTCTCTTAGACAACTCTGAGTTAAAACGATTCCACTGAATCTCCGGATGCTTTTTCCTGATGTAACAGAAAGCTTATCACAGTTTAAGTTTCCACTAAACGGTGGAGGTGAGAACATTTTTTTTTTTACTATGAATAATGAAGAAGCAGGATTGTCCAGAGGAAGACATTGAACTGCAATATAGATCCAAAGAATCTTCAGGCACCCTAGGAGAAAGCTCTAGAGAAAGTAGTGCCTATGGGGTGCCCTTGTCAGGCTCAAATGGCCAGCCTATTGTGCTGGATCCAGTCTGCCCTGGAAGGGTATGGGCTCAAGCAAGGTGGCTCTCTGCAGCTCAGGGACACTTTGAAGAAGCTTACAGCTTGGAGCTGCTTGGAGCTAGGCAGTAAGTGATTTGTTGAAAGGGGTCTGGAGAGCACATCTTTGCATTTTCCACAAGATGCAACATAAATTGGTCTACACAGTAATGGGATATATTGATTTCTATTACAAATGTTACAACAGGCATCAAGATTGGTTACTCCAGCCAGAGATTTGGCTCAGTGGTCCCACACCTGCCTCACAAGTGTAGAGTCCTGAGTTCGATCCCTGGTGCCAAAAACCAAACCAAAACAAAACCAAAAAAACCTGTTAAAGATTGGTTACTCCAGCAACTCAATGATATCATCCAGGACCCAGGACCTGCCCACTTTTTTTGGTACTGGGGGTTAAACTCAGGACCTTATCACTTAAGCTGCCTCCCCGTTCCTTTTTTTATTTTGAGACAGGGTCTCACTAAGTCATTGAGTTGCTCAGGCTGGACTTAAATTTGCAATCCTGCCTCAGCTTCCCAGTGTGCTAGGATTACAGGCATGCAATGCAATGTCTAACACATTTTTTCTGTCTTTGCTCAACCTTCAGCAACATCTGCTTTCACTTACTAAGGTCAGCTTTCCTAATGGCGACACGATGGCTATAGTAATAAACACTAACATTACCTTCAAGAGGCATAGACACACATTCACTAATTTCAAGGTGATCCTCGGCTGGACAAGAGAAAAATATACATTAATCTCTGGACCAGACCCTCTAGTCTGTATAATTTTTATCTTTTCAACATTAGTAGAGGGCTTTACATTATTTAACATTAAATTTCATGCCATTATAAACTCACCCTAGAATCCTGTATCAGTATCCTCAGTGTCTTAAAACAACTCTTATTCATGCTGTATTCTTATTCATGCCATAAGACCACTAAGATCTGCAGGGAAGGAAGCTCTGTTCAAGTGTAGTCACTTGAGAAACCAGGCTGACCATGCAACTACTGCCTGAAACATTGCTATTGGCCAAGCCAAAGGAAACACTATCTAGTAATGCATGGATTGACTCTTAATCTCCCCTCCTGCCAACATTTTATTGGCCACAGGCAGGCAAATGCATGGATAGGGAGGGGAGAAAATTAGAGTATTCGTGACCACTAATGCAGATACAAATTCATATAGAATCCAGCTGTATCAATCTGTTAATCAATTTCAATATCAGGAAATTTCCTTGACAGCTTCCTTCATTTAATGCTATTAAAATGTGAGCAATTATATTATACATATATCTGAAATCATTCTGACATTGTTGCTCAGCTTAGAAACTTATGTAGTTCAAGGCAAAGTGAGGCCAAGAATAGTGCCGAAAAGCTTCCCTTCTGAGAGTTTCTTAGCAAGGCTATGCTTTAGAATTCCCTGGGGAGCTTTCTTAAACTGCTGGATCCACCAAACTCAGAATCTCCTAGAGGTAAATGCCAGATGTGTCCATTTGCAAAATGCATTCTTCTTTTTACGTATCCCTCAGTCAAGAACTATTGTGCAAGCAATACAAAGGCACATACCATTGCTCACATTTTGTTAGCAGTACCTAGCCCATATAACTACTCAGTAACGCTGTTATCAGTCAAATATGTCCTCATAAAACATGGTTATCAAATAACTAACATCACACCCGCTAGGGTTCCCCTATCTGATACTGTGAAATCCTCCTTAGGAATCAAAACACAACCCTTCTCTGGTCTTCTGATGCATTAATCCTCTCAAACAATGAAATAAAACTTATAGACTTAGCTTGTCCTTGGTGAACACAATATAACTTATGATGAGTGTAAGTTCCTTTTCATAAATTGTCTCCTTAATTAGTTGTTCCAACATTTCATGAGATAGTAATATGAAACTTACCAATCTACAGTATCTACAGTTCCTCAAAAAGTTAAATATAGACCCATCAATTATACTCCTAGAGATATACTCAAAATAAATAAAAATTCATGCATAAACTTGGACATGAAATGTTTGTATCAGGATTATTCACAGTTGCCAAAAAACTACTCAACTACCCATCAATGGGTGAATGGATAAACATAGTGAGTTCAGTTTATTTGTATAATGAAATATTACTTAGCTAGAAAAGGGAATGAAGCACTAATGGATGCTACCATGTGAATAAAACTTGAAAACATTATACTAAGTGAAAGTAGCAAGGCACAATGGGCTACATATTTTCTGGTTCCAATTATATACCCACAAAATAAAATATCTAGAATAGGCAAATCCACAAAAAATGATGTATCCTGGAGATAGATGGGTATGGGACTATTTTTGGAGGTCTTAAAATATTCTAAAATTAGTTGGGATGGTTGCTTATACTAAAAAGTCACTCAGTTGTACACTTTAAAGGCGAATTATATGGTATATAAGTTTACATCAATAAAAATTACTCTTATTAAAACAGAGCACATTACTTGAAATTTAAAAAGAAGAAAGGTAATTATGGTTAAGAAAAAGGAAAGCACAAACATGAGTTAAGGAAACACGAATAAGACCAGATTGCTGACAGGTGCAGAACACAGGAAGTGGATGCTAGGTAAAAGGCCCACTGATGGTTGGAGGAGATTCCTGAAGAAGCAACGACAGCTAAAAATACCTTTTCATGTGAGAAAGTTTATCTGAGAAAGCGCCTAAGAAAGGCAGCTTTGGATGGACTTGTTTGCGTCTTTAATTGTTTAATGTTCCATTAAAGGAGACTGAATTTGTAGTTCTGAAAATGAAAGTAGAATCAGAGACAGGAAGATCCCGAGGAACACAGTCATTTTTTTAAACATGCAGAGACCTGGTATGCCCACCGATAGAAGCATTCAGAGAGCAACAGACCAGTAATCCTGCCAGGAATGTTGCTGAGGCTTTCCTGTTTTAGAAGGAAAGCCAGACTAAACCTGGGGCATTATTAGACTTGTGTCTCTGTAGCCTCTTTGTACATCGTGTCAGTTGGCAGAAAAAGTGGAAGAGCTGATCATTAGCAATTAGATGTTCTCTTTCCAGTAAAATAACATGGTGAAAAACTGAGAAAGTGGTTTGGGAAATACGGCCCAATGGTACTTTCCATAAGAAATGAAACTGTATTTAGGAGAAGGCCAGGGGCCATGAAAGTTACTGTCAGAGATGATATACATCATGAAAAATGACTTACAAACCCAGTAATAAGCTGAGCTCACGGCAAAGCTGTGAAGTCGAAACATGGATAGAAGTGAATGTATTCTCAGTGCAATTTTTGGCTGCGTTCAGCTCAGATGTGGTTGCAGTGTTCTAGTTTGGATCTGAAATATCCCCCAAAAGTCCACATGTTAAAGGTTAATCCCCAACTTGATGCTGAACAATGCACCAACGATTGCTGACTTCTTTCACCTGGAGAAGATGAACACGTGACTGAGCCATTTTTGCCACGTTGAGTTTTCTTTAAGAATCCTGATGACTTATTTCCATCATTAGACACTGAACACACCCAGAATCCCCAAAGCGCCACATTTAACCCTTGAACAAGCTATTTAAGTCACACAAACTATCATCACTGGTATTATTGGTATAATGGAGAAATTCTTTTTGTCACATCTCTCATCTCAAATACTTCACTTTTTTTTGGTACCAGGGATCAAACTCAGGACTTTGGGCTTTCAAGGCAGGCGCCAGAACCACAGAACTAAATCCTCGGTCCTCAAACACTTCTTTGAGCAGCTTTTCCCCTGAAATGTCAGCCAGCTTTGGAACAGTGAAACCAGTGCACCTAACAAGCAAAAGCAGTAACATACAAATGGCAAGGAACTGCTTAGCCAAGAGCAATTGTGCCTTGATGACTCTCAATCCTTATTGAGACAATTAAATAACAAGATAAAGTACAAATATAAAAATGCCTATCAGTGATCAAGAGACTCAAATGGTCAAGGAATCTATAAGCAGCAGCAGTGCTAGCACCTGGTAAATCAGCTTGTCATAACACTATAAATCCAGAAAGTACAGAGTCCAAAAGAATGTGGATAGTTTATTATGTACACAGCAAAGGAAAAATCAGCATGCTATTGCCCCCATGTCCCTAATCCTACAGTGTGATACCTACAAGAGGGACCACTGGCAGATGTCAGGATTGAGGAGCAAGACAGGGTCAGCACTGAAACACCTCAAGAGAAAATGGTCACCAGGTGCTGCACTTGCCTCATCCTGGCCTCTGCCTGGTTGAGGAGCCAAGTTCAAGGAACTGCAGTTTTATAGATTTGCACAGAAGCTTGCAGCTGTACCTTAAGGTGGGACCACAAGGCAGAAAGTTGTGCCTGCAACTGAAACCAGGGAGATGGATGAGAAATGGCTCATGCCAGACTCCTGCAAGGTAGGGATGAGACAGTATTTCAGGACATCTCCATGCCATGCTTATTATCTGCCCCTGCTTCCGAGGAATTCCAGACCATTCAGAGCTATTGTGTCTGGCCTTTTTGCTCTTGTTGGAGATGGCCTGCCTATTAGGATGCCATGGCAGAGCTGTTCCCTTATCCCAGTACCTGAAGGAAAAGAGAGTTCAATTTATTGCTTCTTGTAGGAAGGGAGAACTGGACTGGTCACGCACAGTCTCTACAAGCAGAAAAAAGTGTGGGTATCAGAGACTTTTGTGCAAGCTGGAGTTTGGAGTTCAGAGGCATTAGATGGAGTTGGTATAACCTATCCAGCCTGTTGCTGCCGTGGGCTGTCTTGGCAGTCGGCACTCAGAGGCATGTGCTTTGGGCTGTTGGTGACCGACATCTTTGACCATGAACTTTGATAACTGAAGTCCTTGTCCTTGCTTAGTTGAGTGGTTTCTGATGGCTGCTTGTCACCAGGGTTTTTGGGCAATCAGTACTTTTCTAGTGGTGGGAACCTGTTTTTTATTTTCCAGAGGTAAAAGAGTAAGAATGTAGATAATCCTTAATCATTATTAAAATTTGTAAAACATCAACAAAGAAAATTTTCAGATCTCTCTCTCTCTTTTTTTGAGACAGTGTCCACTATGTAGTTCAGGCTGTTCTTTAACTCACTACGTGGCCCAGGCTGTCCTGGAACTCCTGCCTCGGCCTCCCAAGTGCTGAGATTACAGATGTGTACCACAACACCCGGCATATATTTTTTTCTTAGAAACTTCCAGACTGCCTTCTGGCCTCCTGATGGACTGTGGGGACCACTGGAGGCCGTGCACGTTTAGAAGAACCTCGTCCCACCTGAACTTTTGGAGGGAAGGGACTGGGCCTTGTTGTCTTTAGTCTCTAATGTAGTTCCAGCACAGAGTAAGTGCTCAGTTCATGGATCAGTGAAAGGACTAGAAATCCCAACCCTGAGGTGGGACAAAAGAAGAAAGAGAGCAGGACCGGGGAGACAAGGAGCTCATAGGTGTTCTAGGCTGCCACATATTGTAGGACTTGGGAGAAGACTGTTTTGTAAATACTTGGTTGATTCTGGCAGTCCTCCTTTGGGCGAAAAGCGTGATGTTTGGTGCCTGTGCTTCAGACGAGCCTCGTCTGACGTGCATCATCTGGCTTGGGTGACTGTCCCTGTCCACAAAGGTCCCAAGGATGAACACTGTGACCAGGACAGCTTGCCGGCCTCCGTGAACCCAGAACTTGTCCCAAGAAACGGCTGCCTGTGTTCCAGGGAGTCGCAAAGCTGGAAGTCATTCCCACCGGCTTTCCAGGGTCGCCTCTGAGGTCTGTGGTAATCTAGAGGAAGGTAATCTAGGTGGAGGGTAACCCAGAGGAGGAGGGCGGGGCTGACACCTGGGAGAAGAGCCCGGGTGTGTGTTGGCGGGGGGTGGGGGGGGTGGAGCCCGGGAAGCGGTGCCCGGTTCCGATTGGCCCAACGGGCGCCGCCCCTCCTGGCTGCACGCGGAAAAGTGACTGAGCCTCCGGGAGAGAGACGGAGGCGCCACGGCGACAGAGAAAGATGGCTGAGTACCTTCGGCTGCCCCACTCGCTGGCGCTGATCCGCCTCCGAAACCCGCCGGTAAACACGATCAGGTAAATGTCTTGATCCCCTCCGTGCAGCTCCGGGCACAGCGGGATCGTGCAGGACGCGGCGGCTTTGGCTCCCCCTGCTGGTTGCAACTGAAGACGCTGACGGAGCAACTGGTTTATGCCAGGGCCTCTTCCTTTCTTTTTTAATCTATTTTTTATTAGTACATGTTTACACTCCTCGTGTGGAGTTGGTACCTGTACATAACACATCTTAATTCCTTTTTTCATTCCCTTTCTCTCCCCCATTTCCCCCCCTCCCACCATCTCTTGATCCTCTTCCAATTTGACAAAGATCTATCTCCCTACTTCCTACTATCTACCTTTTACTTTGCTCTTTATTTATAATTTGGGATTCTCATATAAGAGAAACCACGTGACATTTAAGCTTGTGTGCCTGTTGTATTTCACTTAACATTACAGTCTCAAGGTGCATCCATTTTCCTACAAGTGACTGAAGTTTATCCTTCTTTATGGCAGAATAGTACTCCTTTGTGTGTAAATACCACTTTTTCTTTATCTATTCATCTGTTGATGGACATATAGGCTGCTTCCAAGATTTAGCTATTATAAGTTGCATTATTATAAACATGGGTGTGCATGTATCACTGTACTATGAGATCTTCAACTGTGTGGGGAAGCATTTGACTGCTTTGGACTGGTCAGGAAGCAGAGGCTGACTGATGGCTAATAAGCGGAGGAACTGGGCTGTAGTAGGGCCAGTGGATGGCATCTTCGTGCTGAACCCTTTGCTTGTTTGGAACTTGGCTTCTCGGAAGAACTTTCAGTTCCAAAGGTCATGACTTAGTACAAGGCTGGACCCTCATCCAGCCTCAAGCCCCAATCTTGACTGTATGCTGCTCTGTTGATCTATGGCTAAATGCTTTAGGAATCAGGCTGTAAAGTGGTTAAACATGTATTTAAAATAAAGTAAGGGACTGGGAGTGTAGCTAAGAGGTACAGTGTTGGCCTTGCATTCACATGGCTCTGAGTTCATCCCCAGCACTGAAAATAAATACATCCCAGTGAATTCCAGGGCAAAGAGTAAAGCAGAACTGTTCCTTGACCAGAAATGCAAAATTATTTTTTCTGATTTATTCTAAATCTCAGAGCCTGTATGTTTTCCTACAGGATCCATGTCTGAATAAGCCTATTAAACAGTTCACTGTTCAGGAAATTTTTATTAAAGCAAGAATTTTATAATCCAAGTTGTTTAAGTTATCAGTTCTGCTACTTAAAACAGAACTAACATCCTGAGCTAGTCTACACTGAAGAATGACAAGATTAAAGAAAAGGATGCTTTAAATTTTTGTACTTTGCTGAATATTCTTCTCCTAGGGCCTCTAAAATATTCATTTGTTTTTAAATTTTACTATTTCTGTGAGGATTTTTTGGTAGCTTTTAAATCAAGTACTCTATGATGGGCATTTTTTGCTAGACCTGGCATTAGCTTGGTACACAAGGTTCAAAGTTTCCTTTTTATTATATATATATATATATATATATATTTTTTTTTTTTTTTGTACTGGGGTTTGAACTTGGGTCCTTGCACTTGCGCAGCAGGCAACAAAACCACTGAGCTAAATCCCCGACCCCTTTTTATTTTATATTTTGTAATATTTTCATATTTAAAGTTTTTTGCTGTTTAGATATCTTTCTTCAGTGAAGCAGGAGTTTCTTTTCTTGGTCTCTGATCAATTTTAAACAGCTAGCACAGTGACATTGTCAACTGCTTTTTAGGCAGCCTCCTAGCATGGGCTTGTAGTACAGCTACGGTTTCACCAGCCTTAGAATGGAGACTCTGGAAACCCAAGAATGTGCAGAAGTTCTGAATTATCAATATTGAACAACATGACAGTGATTTTTCCAGCAAGAGTAGGATGCATGGCTTGAATAAGTGAAAACAGCCATTCTTTAACCAAAGAGAACATAGTTACCTCTGTATCCCTCATTTCTATTCAACAAACCATGAATAGAAAACATAGTGAAGTTCAGGATGCTAGGGTCTCTAAAGAACATGTAGCGTCTTTTTGTTTCTTGTCATTATGCCCTAAACAATACAATTACTATGTTTTTTTAGCATTTTTGTTTTATTGGGTATTGAAGGTAGTTTAGAGATGATGATGTTCATAGGTCATATGTAAATACTCCAGTATTTTCTATAACAGACTAGAGCTTTTGGTATCATGGCAGGAGGAGATGTATTCTGGAACCAATTCCCAACAGATACTGAGGGATGACTACATATACTTTCCACAATTCTCAGTATTACATGATGGTCCAAAATGTGTTTTATGTTCAGTCAAATTAACCAGTCAAAAGCAACAGGTTTTGTCTGATATCTTCTAGGTTAAGAGGTAAAAAGTCACTAGCTGAAAGGTGATTACTATACACAGGACAGGTGTCTCCAATATTCCCTGAGGTTTTGACTCATCATTGATGGTCTTAATGTGGCTCTTACAGGAGTTTATAGTTTGTTTTTATGATATTGTTACCCAGAATACTAAAGAATAGATATTTTACTGTACCCTAGCTGGTTCATTTAGTGAACAAGTATCTCAATTTTTTAATGCTTTTCTTTCCTTTTCCTCTTCCTATTTCTGATTTTATGTAGCAAGTTACCTCTTTCTAGATTACTGAAATACACTTATTTAAATAATTTTCCCAGTCAAATAGTTTCCTTTCATTGCTAGTTTAGTCAGCCATGTTTCCTTCCATTCAGATGAATGTCAACCCTCTTTGTAAGTGTAGAATATGGCTAATTACAAGAGACCTGTTTCCAGAACACTTGATTTCACACTTTTAAAAAACTTAATCCACATACCAAGAAACCTTGTATTTCACATAACAGCTGAAGATAAAACAAATGTTTAACAAAGTTTCCTGAAACTAAACATATCTGTACATGCTACATAGTTTGGCATATTCTTTCCGATTTTTTTGATTGAGAAAGTCACAAGCCACAAATTTGATTTGATGAACTTTGGTTTAATAAACAAGCTGTCAAAAATGAAAAGACTGCTGTGGTCAAAGAAACTAAAGAGCTACTGTCTGCACTCAAGAAATGTCATTTTCTCCCCATTCTCCACCCGTGGCTGTGGTAAGGGGGAGAAAACCCTTTCTCAGTTCCTGTCATCTTTTCCTTGCTGCGAGGCTGTGGTCCTCTCCATCTGCAGAAGCTAGTAAAGCTTCATCTGTTTCAGTTATCCTCCCTCCCTCCCCCTCTCCCCGCCCTCCCTCTCTCTTTCCTTCTGTGTGCCTATTTTTGAGTTTTTCAAAATTAACAAGAACCTATATAAAATGAGAGGAGTTGGCTGGAATGGGAAAAGACAGTTTTCTCAGAGGGGGTAACTGATCTAATTTCAACTCATTTTCTAGCTATCTTTTATCTAAAAGGATATATAGTCAGGCCTCAGTATCCCTGAGTTCCACATTTGCCATTCAGTCAACCATAGGCACTAAGTATAGTTAGGTCCATGATGGCTGGGTCTCTAATAAACATGTAGAGTCTCTTTTTCTTGTGATTACCCCCTAAACAATGCAGTGTAGCAACTATTTATTACACAGCACTTACGTTTTTATCAAGTATTATAAGTATTCTAGAGATGATGATATGCATAGGTTATATGTAAATATTCTACTATTTTATGTAATACACTGGAACATGTGAGAGTTTTGGTATCCTGGGCAAAGGGGATATCCTGAAACCAATTCCTCATAGATAGTAAAGGACAACTTCATGTGCTCATTGGACTTCTCATTATTATGTAATGGTTCAGAATCTGTTTCCATGATCAGACATGATTTCTCATTAACTACTGAAAAGCCAAAGGTTGTGTTTGATTGCCTCTAGGATACAAGGTGAAAAGTAAGTGAAAGGTATTAATGATGCACTAAGGCATGTTATCTCTTTTATTCCCTGAGGACTTTTTACCCTAGTTTTTAGTTTGTTTGTTTGAGACAGTCTCACTAAATTGCATAGACTGGCCTTGAACTTAGGATCCTTAGCCCCAGCCTCCCAAAGAGCTGGGACTAGAGGCATGTGCCACTTTACTTAGTTTACCCTGTATGTTAAAGAATAGAGACTTTACCACATCCCAACTTGTTCCTCTAGTGTAGTATGTTCCTGATTTTTTAATCTTGTTTTATACTTTTCCTTCCTTTCTCCCTTTTCCTGCTATGTCTATTTACATGGGCGTGGCAGAGAGGCAATAATATCTAATCACTGGGTGATCTTATTTGAATAATTGTTTTCTGTCCAAATAGTTCCTTTAATTCATTGGAATATTAACCCTCCTTATAAGTGTAGAGTATGGCTGATTAGTAGGCCTGTCTCTAAAACAATGGCTTTCACATTGTTTTAAAACTGGAATCTACATAGTAAGAAGCCTCATGCTCTATATAACAACTGAAGACACATACGTGCAGATACATACTACTGTGTAACTGAAAACTAAGTTTCCTGAAACCACCCTATCCTAGGTCTAGTTTGGCATAGTTTATTTTCTCTTCCGTTTCTTTGACTGAAAAATTCCAGTATTAATGCACACAGTTGATTTAACTTTGGTTTAGAAAAAAAAGCTGTCAAAATGCTTGAGGCCTGCTAAGGTCCAAGAAGCTGAAAAGCTGTGGTCAGCACTCAAGAAATGTTATTTCTTCCCCAGATTCCATTCCCTATGCCTGGTTGTATGAAGAGGGAGAATATAGTTTCTTGATCCTGCTATGAGGCTGTGGTCCTCTCCGTCCTCAAAAGCTAGTAAAGCTGTACCTCTTACAGCCATTTTCATTTTCCTTTTGTGCCTGCTTTTGAATTTTTCAAAATTAACATGAGCATAAAGCAGGAAGTGTTGTTTGAGATAGGAAAAGCCAGTCTCCTCCTCAGTGGCAATGATTGAGCTAATTCTAGCTCACTTTGCAGCCATCTTTTACCAAGAAGGAAAAACAGTTAGCCTTCTGAATCCCTGGATTCCATATCTGCCATTCAACCAACCATGAGCAGAAAATCTAATTAGGTCCAGGATGCTTGGGTCTCTAATGCACATGTAGAGTCCTTTCTCTTTCATATCATTTTCTCCTAAGTGATGCAGTGCAACAACTATTTTTTTTAGATAACATTTACATTAGATAGAGACACTGTAAATGTCCTAGAAACGGTGGTAAGAATCAGTTATATACAAATACTCCGCTATTTCATAGAATAGAGAATATGAGGATTCTGGTATCCCAGTGGGGAAAATAGAAGGTCTTGAAGCCAATTTCCCACAGATGGAGGAATGACTGTGTATGCTTTTTAGAGTTCTTGTTATTATGTAATGATTCTGAGTGTTTTTTCATGGTGAGACTTGATTTCTAATTAACTGGTCAAAAGCAAGAGGTTTTGTGTGATTTTCTCTAAGTTATGAGGTGAAAAGTGACTAGATGAAACGTAATTATCAGCTCCGTCTCTCCCTAAAGTTTTGTCTCATAGTTGCTGGTCTTAACAATATGACCCTTACAGTAGTTTGTTGTTTATTTTAAAATTTACTCTGTGTACTAAAACAGGTTTGACTACATCCCAGATCAAATACAACAGGTTCCCCAATTTTTTTTTAAAAAATATTGCTTCATAGATATGCTTCCTTCATTCCTTCCTTTCCTCTTTCTATTTCTAATTTTATTGGGAGGTTATCTTTTCATAGCTCATAGAGATATGCTTATTTTCATTTTTTAATCCCAAGAATAGTTGAAAGCCTTTATCGCTAGTTTAGCGAGTCACATTTCCTTCCATTCAGATGAATGTCAGCCCTCTTTGAGGTGCACTACATGACTGATTACTAAGCCTGTGTCTAGAAGAGCGGCTTTCATGCTTTTAAAAAATTATAATTCATGCTCGGCCTTCCAGATTGACAGGTGGCAGCAGCTGCTGGGCATGCGAGGAAACCGTTGCTTGTCTGAGTCCTCTAGGCTCCGCCGGGTGGTCGGCATGGCCAGTGGTAATCAACGAGAACTTGCCCGACAGAAGAATATGCAGAAAACCCAAGAAATTAGCAAGGGAGAAGGAAAAGAGGATAGCTTGACTACTTCTCAAAGAAAGCAGAGGGACTCTGAGATCATGCAACAAAAGCAGAAGGCAGCTAATGAGAAGAAGCCTATGCAAACAGAAAAATAATGACCAGCTCTGGGAAACGTGGGTGCTACTGCCAACTGGTACATCATAAGCTCCAAGATCAGGATTCCTTAGAATGAACAAGCATTACATGTGTTATAATTCATCCTCAAAACTGTTTACCTCAAACTTTGTTTTTCAGCCTTAGTGTGATGTTTTAGAACCATTCTTCAAAGAATAAAACATCATGCATGTAAAAAAAACCCCAAAAAACTATAATTCACATAGTTAGAAACTTCATATTTTACATAAGAAATAAAGACACGTACATACAAGTTTCCTATTTGGCTGTGGTGAATAAAGCACAAAAGGGCTGGGCAGAATGGGAAAACCCTTCTCTTGCACTCAGTGGTACTGATGGAGCTAATTTGGAGTCATTTTGCAGCTACTTGGTACTCAGAAGGCAATAGAATGGCCCTCTGTACCCTGGGTTCATATCCACCCTAACCACTGGTGATGGAAAGTGTAGTTAGTTAGACTGGGATGGTTGTGTCTTGAATATATAGTCTTTTTCTTTTTTTCTTGTAGTTACCATATAGCATTTATGTTAATTTGTTACAAGTGCTGGAGAAATAATATGCATAAGATCTATATCTATATCTATATTCCACTGTTTTATGTAATGGACTATAGTATATGAGGATTTGGCTGTCCTGGGGGTGGTAGTGGTTCAGGAACAATTCACAGATGCTATGTATTCCTTCCTCTCAATATTATGTAATGTTTGAGAATCTGTTTTTCACGATCGATTTGGATTCTAATTGACCAGTTGAGAGCAAGAGCTCTTGTTTGATTTTCTGCAGGTTAAAATGTGAAAAGTAACTAGGTGAAAGGAAGTTATACACAACACAAGTATTTCCTTTATTTTCTAAGGATTTATGTCTTAGTTTCTGGTCTTAGCAATGTGGCTTTTATAGTAGTTTCTTCTTCTTTGTTTTGTTTTACAATTGCTTTTACTCTGTCTACTAAAGAATTGAGATTTAATCTAGAAGATTCAGAATTCCATGGCAAAACTGATTGTAGTCTGCTTCTGTCACAATGTGGTGGATCTAACAGATTCTTGTGTGCAGCAAGCAGTGAATTGCTGGTGTACACCCAGTGGTAAATGAAAAGAAGTCACATTTATTGGAGGTCAGCGGAAGATGTACTTAGGGCAAGTCTGTGCCAGCAGAAACAAAAAGGGTGACACAAACAGAAAAGTGGTGTCAGGATGACAGAGAAATAAAAAACACAGCACAGCACAGATAAATCAGGCTTTCGGATTGGGTTTTTTTTGGTACCAGGGATCAAACTTGGGACCTTGCACTGGCGAGGCAGGCAGCGGAACCACTGAGCTGAATCCCCAGCCCAGACTTTTGGATTTTTAAAGGAAGTGTGCCCCAGCTTGGGTGCCTCTTATGTGCTCTTAACTACAGCATCAAAGATTTCCTGGGTCTTTGTTATTTTATTTTTTACCGCTCCCCAAACTCTAGTGGGTGAAGAGGGAAGATTTCCTCAGCCTGTTGTTCTTTTTGTACTACTTCCATCACTTTTCTTTTCAACATTCCTTTATCGGATTTCTTTTCTTCCTTCTTTCCTCTTCTTTTTTGGGGGGGCAGGCTCTCCCTGTGTAGTTCAGGCTGACCTTGAACTCACCATCAATGTCAGGCTGGCCTCAAACTTGCAGCAATCTTCCTGCCTCAGCCGTTTAAGTGCTAGGATTGCATGCATGGACCATCAGGCTCAGGTTCTTCATTGGTTTTCTTAAATTCTCCTTTACCTTCGCTTGTTCCTATTAGTCCCCTGCTTCTTGGCAAGTTCTCTTCTCTTTTGTCTTTGTGACTGAGTTCCCTTGCTCAGAACAGGTCACTTTTCTGAGCCTCTCCTACTTCTTAAATGAAGACATATTCAGAGAAACTGCCCTCAGCTCTCTTTTTCTGTGTCTACTGTAGACTTATTTGATTTTGCCTTTAGCCATCTCTTCTGTGGATGAAACCCTCACATACAGAAGCATAGCAAAATCTACTGTTGAAGATGTTGTCTTTCCTTCTCCTTGCCTTTACCTCCTAATTTAGGCAGGATTAGGTTTGACTGTCGGTGACAAAAACAAACCTCCAGACCTCAGAGGAACAATGAATTAAACTGTAAAACATTAATTTCTCTCACAGTAATGTCCTCAGTTGGTTTGGCTGCTCCACAATCATCAGGGACCCTAATTCTGTCTTTTTTGCTCTACCATCTGAATAAATGGCTTCTGCTTTTGTATCTAAGATGGCTCCTTCCAGTTTACCTATCATGTCTACATTTCTGCCAGGAGTAGGGAGGAATGAAAAAGGCCAAAGCACACCCAGTCCTTTGAAGACTCTTCCAGAAAGTTGTATATACCAAATATGCTTCCATCCTATTGGTCAGCACCTAGAGCCTTGGGTCAACCTTACTTTCAAGTAGAGTGGGAAATATAGTCCTTATTTTGGAATATCATGCATCTGTCTAAAAACAAACCACATGGCTTAATACTTTGAAGGTGAGAGGAATGGATATTTGAGTTAACTAGTAGACTGTCACATCTTGTAGACTGTTTCTCCTCTACTTTTCTTCTATTTTGCCATTATGACAAATGGAAAGTACTTTTGGCCCCATCAGATCCTCTACATCACTTTCTTTGTACCTGTAGTAAAGAACTCATCTTCATCGCCTTACTTGATAGTTGTGTTCATTATCGGATAACCCCTTGCACTGTACATAGATGTATGGTAATATTTTTAAATTGGCTAGTACAGATTCTAAGTATTCAAAATTAAAGCAGAGTGCAGGAAAATAACATTCCTTTCGTGGATTTATTTAATCAACTCAGTGCTTCATTCACAGTGGATACATTTGTTGAACAAATGAGCGAAAGCTTTAATGGTATGTATCTACAGTTTTTACCCACTATGTATATGTTTCATTTTTCATTATGAAGAAAAGGAAAACTCTGAGGTGATAGAAACTTAATTCTAACTAACTTGCTTTATAATTTCTTTTAGTTTGCCTGTAATCCGTGGAATAAGAGAGGGACTAAAGAAAGCTGCATTGGACAATACAATAAAAGCCATTGTGATTTCTGGAGCAGATGGCAACTTTTGTGCAGGTAACTAGTATCTAACCCTCTCTCACTAGCACTAGAATCCAGCCATAGACTGAGATCGATACTGCACTAGCTGTCCCTGTGGGTTATAACTTAGTATGGGTACTGGATAAGGCAGAAGACAGTGGAAATGAGAATCCTTGTGGAGAAGGGGATGGATCCATCACAAGAGAAGTTCAGAGAAGACTGGCCTCCATCTGTTTTATATTGGGTTTGCCTTTGGAGGGCAGTTATTGCCAGGTTTGATGTCATAATATCTGTATACCTTCTCTGCATAATCTCCTCCACCCTCCCAGAGCTTCCTCTGTAGCCAGAGGTATTTAATGTATGTTAAAGGTAGCCTGGAAAGACTCAGCTGTTGGACTCATGTCAATAAATACAAAAATGTTAATTGCTATAATAATCAGCATTCATCTTGCCTGCTATGTGAGGTACTGGTAGGTTATTCATTTATTAGTAGTAAATGTGGCACACATTATTTTAATCCTCAGTAAATCCTACAGTCTCCATTTGCAGATCAAAAGGCTGAGCTTCAGAGATTAAAATAATGTGCTAAGGATTAACCACCTATGAAATGACTTCCTCACTCTCTGGAATGTTAAGGTTGGCTACACAAACTGATGACTTTAGGGCAATGAAAAGGGGATCAGAATTACAGTGAACTTGTCTTTTTTTTTTTGTAAGATAGAGGTAGAAGATAGAATGTAATTAGATTCATGGCCTCAAAAAATAATAGTAATACCTCAGTTCATGGACACTTCTGTTTGCAAACAGTTTGGTTCGCAAACAGAAGTGTTTGGCAAAATTTTGCTTCTGTTCACGTACTCCCCGTCTGGTGATGAACACAATTGCGCCCATCTTCCCCAGAATTGTGGAACTAATTAAGTTTGTGAATGGAGGTACCACTGTATTCTTCTAGAAACACATAAGGATTTATCAAACTAGACTTACTGAGAATATCCATAATGGTACACACCAACTTTGGAAAATAGATATTCTTCTCAGATGCATCTGTAACACAGAAAAATTGACCAGATACTGGAAGATAAAAGCTTGTGTTGTTGGGCTTGGGATATAGCTCAGCAGTAGAGTGCGTGACTAGTATACTCAAGGCCCCTGGTTCAGTCTCCAACACCACAGGGGGAAAATGCTTGTCTCAATAAACTTCATTTAGAATATATTCCCTGACAATGAAATTAAACTAGAAATCTAAAAAAAAAACCAGGAAATCTTTATGTGTTTATAAATTAAATCAATATCTGAACCTATTAAACAAAACAGAAATCATAATGGAACTTAGAAAATATTTAGAATTCAATGACAATGAAAACATAAAATATGAAACTCAAGGGGATGAAATTAAGTAAAACTTACCAGGAAAGGTGTAGCTTTAAAAGACTATACTAGAAAAGAAAAGAAGCTGAAAATGAGCTAAGCATCTATATGATAAAATTGGCAAAAAACCCTACTCCAAAACAACAGTAAAACCCCAAAAATAAAATATACTCAAAAATATAGAAGGAAAGAAATAATAAGGGGAAATTAATGTGAATCAAGAGGAACAACAATGTTAAAGTTAGTTCTTTGAAGAGACTAATAAAATTATAGAGAGATCAAGGTAAAAAAACAAAACAAAGAGCTAACAATGCATATGACGAGTTACCAAAAATTATCACTCCAGATACTGCTGTTACTAAAAAACATAGTGAAAATATTATGAGCCAGGAGACAAATACAACTTAACAAGATTGACTTAAGAAGAAATAGAAAGCTGAGTGTGGTGATGCACACCTGTAATTCCAGTATTTGGGAAACTGAGGCAGGATTGCTGTGAGGTTGAGGCCAGCCTAGGCTACATAGTGAGTTCAAACCCAGGCTAAACTACATAGTGAGACCCTGTCTCAAAAACAAAAACAAAAACAAAAAACTGTTTTCATCTATCACTTCTATAATGAAGAAAAGGGGTAAGAAAAAAAACTAAAGCCTACTACAAAGGTTTCCAATAATGTTTCAAAAGTCCCCAATAGTGTAGTTCCTAGATTGAAAAGGGATGCAAAAAGAAACAGGTAAACATGGATTAATTTTTTAAACTTGTGCCAAGGTTACTGATCCAAACAAGAGATAATGCTATGAGAAAAAAGTCACTCCACGTAATGTCATATGAAAATATTTTGTAGTATGCTGTCAATATTAAAAATATATATTAAATTTTTAATTAATTCTTATATAAGTCATTTGAGATAGATATTGCAACAAAAAACTTACTCAAGGTCACACATACAAAATATTTATGTGAGCGGGCCGGGGATTTAGCTCAGTGGTTCTGCTGCCTGCCTTGCAAGCGCAAAGACCAGAGTTTGGTCCCTGGTACCAAAAAGAAAAAAAAATTTTATATGAGGGAAAACTAAGAATTCACCAAAATATATTATTTCTGCGTGATAATAGTTTGAATGATCCTCATGTTTCTTATAACTTTGTGCATGTTTCAGATTTTCTGGAATACCTATGTTATTTTTATTAGGATAAGCAAGAAATATTTTATTTTTATTAATCATAAAAACCTATCAAGAACTTATTCTAAGCTAGTTGATTAACACAAATTACAAATATATATGCAGTTACCCTGAAATTTTATATTGTAATGACGTGTGCTCTTTTTTTTTTTTTGGTACTGGGGATCGAACTTGGGACCTTGTGCTTTGGAGGCAGGCGCCAGAACCACTGAGCTAAATCCCCAGCCCGACTTGTGCTCTTAACAAAGATATGGGGTTAAGTTGCCATGATGAACAAGGTCATGTAAAAAATGAGAGGGGCAGAGTCAATGTTAAAATGATGGTCTTTGGCTAAGAACTATTCCTCTTCTCTGTACTTCTAAGTTTGCCTCTAGATAGAGTTGCTACCTACCACATGGAAAGACAGATCTTCACAGGTTATAGGATTTCTGGTGACTGTTTGAAGACTGTTCTCTTATTTAGCTCTCTATTTCTCAGAATAGTTCTTTTCTTGTGTCTCCAGAGCTCTAAGGGGTCTGAGCCTTCTAGACAGTGACCAAATCCCTTCAAATTACCAAGAAAACCCAAGTCTTTCTCAAAACTCTTTTCTCCTTGTCTTTGTGTCCTTTAGGTGCAGATATCCACAGCTTCAAAGCCCCTATATCCTCTGCTGAAGGACTGGGACTTTTAGTAGATGAAATTCAGAGATATGGAAAGCCCGTGGTGGCGGCTATCCAAGGTGTGGCCTTAGGAGGAGGGCTGGAGCTGGCCCTGGGCTGTCACTACAGGATTGCCCACGCACAGGTAACAGCTGAGCTCCACAGGGGCCTGGGGTGGATGTGCTTTACTAAATGTCATCATAAGCATCAGAGATGATCATTTTAAATGGTTAACTTCCTGATTAACAAGTCTTGGGCATCTGAACTGATGCTAATCTGCCTCATAGTAGTCTGTATGATTAAGATGAAAATACTTCCATTCTAGTTGGTGAACAGCTACTATTCTGAGTCCTCTGCTCCTTTTCTTCCTTTGCCCTTAGCTCTAACATCACTATCAAAGTTGAACTCCATTCTATTCTATTATATTCTGGTCTTTTTCCTATTTTATGAGTGACTTCATGAGGTGTGATAGAAGACATAGTGAATGCTGCTGCTGAGTACTATCCGTCAGAAACACACGCACATAAAACATTACGGTGCATCCTCATCCACTTATTCACTGAATCTGGCACTGTGTAATTTCTAGTTCTTTCCCAAAGTAAAAATGACCATGAAAAGTAAACATTTTGAATCAATTTAGGACATTAAGGCAGCAAGAAGGCTTCCAGAACTGACTCAGAAAGTGACAAAAATGATGGGATAAATGTGTTCACAGTGAAGGGGAGAATTTTAAGGGGGATTAATGGTAATGTATCTTTTACTGCAAAAGTCTTTTTTTAAAAGAAAATTAGACACTCACCATATTTTCAAACTTCCTAGATAAAGGCTGAAGGTACCTAGTGCAAAAATCCAAGATCCAAAATGCACCTTGGGCTGGGGATTTATCGCTGTGGTTTCGCCACCTGCTGCGCAAATGCAAGGACCTGAGTTCGATCCCCGGTACCAAAAGAAAAAAAAAAAATCCCAAAATGCACCAAACTCCAAAAGTTTTTAAGTGTGGACATGCCACCATAAGGGGAAAATTGCACACCCAGTGTCCCATGATGGGTTACAGTCAAAAGACAGGCATACTTAAAATACTGTATAATATGACCTTCTGGAAATCTGGGTAAAGTGCATATGAAACATAAATAAATATACTGTTTAGACTTACGTGTCATTCCCAAGATATCTCATTGAGTATATTCAAATATTCCATAATTAAAATTTAAAAACTTCTAATTGTAAGCAGTCCAAATAAGGGATACTCAACTTGTACCATAGTGTATTTAATTATTTCCTTCTAGTGTTTTAATGTTTGTAAAAGTTTATAAGGACACCTGTGTGCCTGAAGTGTACCTCTTCTGTGTGCCTCTCACCATGACCTCCTGCAGAATGAGTAGAGATCTGAGTTGGGAGCAGTAAGTCAAGGGGAGAGATGAGCAGTGAGGAATGCATGTGGTAATTGAGTTAGAATAAGCTCCTGTGAGACAGGCTCAAATATGCAAGGTCTTTCAGAGCTGTTGGCATCGCAGTCTGGGTACCCGACAAACTGCATTTAGGTAGCCTCCTCTTCCTACCTTTACAATTATAAATGACTAACAGAACTTTGGCTACTTTTAAAGGGCAGGAAAGGCAATGTGGTAAGAACTCAAGCTGACCATCTTATCTGGATTGAGGTATGGCCTGGCCTTTTTTGCCCCCTTGTGAGCTTTTTCGAGATATAATTTACCTACCATTCAATTCACTCATTTAAAGTGTATGACATAGCATTCACAGAGTTGTTGTCTTGGTTACTTTTCTCTCATTGCTGAGGCAAAATACCCAACACCCAAAATTAAAGGGGGGAAAGGTTTATTTAGCTCACAGTTTGTAGAGGTTTCAGTCCATAATCAGCTGGCTCCAAGGTAGGGTGGTATGGCAGACAGGTATTACAGAGGAGAAACAGTTCATGGCAGGCAGAAAGTAGCAAAGCAACAAGGGTCAATCACAGCTCTCTCTATCCCTTATATTTTATCCAGGCTTCTCAGGACAGGTAGCACTCACACCCTTATTCCTAGTGCCCTTAATCCTAGTATTGCACCATGAATCAATTCCAGGGTTACATACTCTAGATCCAGCCACCTCTGAAAAAGCCCCTCCTGTGACTGCATGAGGCTTTGGGCGGGGGAGCATCTAGACACAAGCCGTAACAGTTGTACAACAATTATCACAGTCAATTTTGGAGTTATTCATCACCTCAAAAAGAAACTTAATATCTATCAGTAACCCTCCAACCCCTTCTCCTCCAAAGCTAGGCAACCACTAATCTACTTTCTGTATCAATGGATTTACCTATCTACATATTTCATATGAATGGATTTTGTATGAATGACTGGCTTAGTTCATATTTTATTTCACTGCATATTTCATATGAATGACTGGCTTCTTTTCCTTAGCATAGTATTTTCAAAGTTTATCTACATTGTCATATGGATCAGGTCATTATTCCTTTCCAATAATTCCTCTGTACACATATACCATATTTTTTTTATCCATTTATCAGTTGATGGATGTTTGTGTTGTTTCTATTTTTTTAGTTTTTATGAGCTACAATGCTCTGGAAATTTGCATACAAGATTTTTGTGGGCATCTGTTTTTTTGGGGGCTTTTTTGGTACTGGGGATCAAACTTGGGTTGTTGCAGTTGTGGGGCAGGTGGCGGAACTACTGAGCTAAATCCCCAGCCCTGTGGGCATCTATTTTAATTGCTCTTGGGTTTATAGTAGGAGTGGCCTGCTGGAACACATGGTAACTCTGTATTTAACCTTTGAGGACTTGCCAGATTGTTTTCCAAAGTGTCTGCATCATTTACACTCCTACTGGCATTGTATGAGAATTCTGTCTTTTCCACATCCTCTCCATCACTTGTTATTTTCTCCTTTTTAAAGACTATATTCATTCTAGTGGGTGTGGTGTTGTTATTGCAGTTTAGACTGGAAGTCTCTATTGATGTCTAATGATATTGAGTATATTTTCGTGTGCTCATTAGTTATTTGTATATCTTCTTTAAAGATATGTATATATAGATTCAGATTCTTTGCCAACTTTAATTGGTTGTCCTTTTACTTTTTCAAAATTCTTTACACATTCTAGATAAAAGTCCTACATCACATCTATCATTTGCCAATATTCTCTCATATTCTGTGGATTGTCTTTTCACTTTTTCGGTGCTTTCTGCCTCTTGCAGCAGTCCAGAAAGCTTTACTAGAGAGTTTTATTTTTGTTGTCTGCAACAAGTCACAGTAGCCTCAGAGAAAAAAATATGCCAGGAGAACAGGAAGACCTCACTCTGCCTGTGCTGTGAAAGGAGAGTACACACACTAATTTGCCCTGTAGCAACCCTTGCTGCATTCAGTGAAATACTGTTTTTTGAAGGTGGAAGAAATCCAGAGAACTTTGTCTGAAAACTGAACACATTATCCCATTGTAATGGCCTTTATCCCTTTAATCTCTGATAGGCTCAGGTTGGGCTCTCAGAGGTCATACTAGAAATTCTCTCCCACTCTGTAGGGGTCCCTTTCATTTTCTTGTACTTCCTGTCTCTTACAGCCCCCGGGAAGCTTTACTGAAGGGTGTTCCTTTTGGTGCCTGCAACAGGTCACAGTAACTTCAGAGAAAAAATGTGAAATGTGTTTGAACATGAACACAGCACAGCTCTGCTTATGCTGTTACTTAAAGGAGATGGTATACAGTGATTTGCCCTGTGGAAACTCCATGAATTCGGTGAAATAGTGCTTTTTGAGGGTAGAGGAAATCTAAGAGGATTCTTGTCTTCAGTGGGTATTATCTCCCTGTAATGATCTTTCTACTTGTAATCTCTCTGATAGGCTCAAGTTGGTTTCCCAGAAGTCACAATAGGGATTCTTCCTGGTGGAAGAGGCACCCAGCTGCTCCCCAGACTCATTGGAATTCCTGCTGCCCTTGACTTAATTACCTCAGGTTGGTGTGAACTTTGCTAGCAACTGTGTAGATCAATGGGAGGAACTGTATAGGATCCAGAAAAGTCCTCTTTTAGCCACCTCCTTTCCACATAATATTAAGAGAATGCTTTAACTTCTTGAACTCCAGATTTATCAGGTGAAAAATGGAAAGACCTTCTCTGAAACCTTCTCAAAATTTCCATGAAAATCCAATGTGAGAGTCTTCTAAAGGAAAATTTATCCAAAGTGTTAATCAAATTCAGGGTTGCATTATAGTTTAAATGACTATTTATAGATTCTCAGGTTCACATAAGAAATGTGTGTTCAGATCTGGTTTAGATATTTTATTACCTATATGAGCTAAGAGTAGAATTTTCACATTTTGGTGTGCAAATGACTGAACTGTTGATTTCCAAAATATTAAGACATTAGGTAAAATGAAAATTTCCCTTTTTTAATACGGAATGTGAACAATATAACACTAAACCCTAGATATACCAAATACGTATTTTGTGAGACATGTAAAAAGACTTTCAGTTGAGGTAATTTTAGAAGAAAGAACATGTACAACTATTTGTTCTAAACAAGCATAATTATGAGATCCTGGGTTAGATTCCTCAGATTTTTCATATATATGGATATAAGAGTGTCTATCATATGGTAGTCAAGATTTCATAGGTTAATACATTCAGTGTGCTTAGAACCCTCTTAGACATAGTAAGAACTCTATAATTTTTAGCTAAGTTGTTCTGGAACTCATGGAAAGAAATACACGGAGACACAGAATTTGGGTAAAATAATAAAGGTTTTTACTTGCAAGCAAGCAGGACTGCCAGAAACTGGTCCGGTCAATGTCCATGCCAGTGTTTGTTCAGTTTTCCCTTTTATGTCCTTTTTGGTCATTATCTCATCCCTAGTGGTCTTTGTTGAGTAAGTAAATTCCAATTCCTGTTTAATGGTTAAACACAGGTGGTTTCTGTTAATGATTACAGTCATTAACATATGACAGTTAAAGCACATATATTACAAATTTGCCCAAGCATTGCAACTTTGTTCTTCAGAGTTAAGATGTTATTTATAGTACAGCTATAGATCAAAGAATCATATAACCTTCACTTTAAATAACAAGAGCAATGGGGGAAAGCAAGTCTTAAAGGGATACATTACCTATTTTGCTTCTACAGCTACTTTAATGTTTAACTTCCTATGTTGTCTAAAACTTTTTCCCTATCAAAGTATTATTACCAAATCTGTCTTTTTCTGAGTAAAACTAAGATTAGGATCTTGGTGTTAGATGGTATCCTTAAGAACATGCAATAAAAAGAGCAAATTAATAAACTTTGTATAGTTACTTTGCACAAAAATCATGTTGACATATAATGAAATTATTTTAAAATGATTTCAAATATACTTTTTAAAGTTCTCAGTTTTAATTTCTAATACAATAAATTTATATATATATATATATATATATATATATAAACAATAGCTTTTTGGAATCCTTCATAATTTCTAAGAATGCAGAAGGGTCCTAAGACCAAAATGTTTCAGTGTTGCTAATAGTAACCTATATGTTCTGAAACTGAAGCTATAATTAAAACACTTATGAATGAGGGAAATTAGAAAATAATATTAATCTGTATGCATTAAAATGGCTTTGTTCTTTTAAGTGAGAATTATAAATCCTACTGAAGTAGAAGGAAGGGTTATAAAAACTAAAACTAAATAAATGAATAGAAGAGTTGGTTGTTTGAAAAAATAAACAAAATAGACCATTAGCTAATCTAATAAGAAAAAGAGAGAAAAGACCAAATCAATGCAGTTTTAGAAATGAAAATGGTGAAATCACAACAGACAATGCCAAAATCAAAAATATTAACAACTATTTCACAAACCTGTATGCCAATAAATTGGAGAATTTAGAAGAAATGGATAGATTCCTAGATACATAGAAATTACCAGAACTGAGCCAAGCAGATTTAAAAATTCTGTATAATCCAATAACAGGCAATCATATTGAAGCAGTAATTTAAAAAATCTACCAACTAAGCAAAGCTAAGGTCCAGGTGGATTCACTGCTGAATTTTACAAAAAACTTTAGGGAAGCCCTAATACCATTACTGCTCAAGCTCTTTGATGAAATTAAAAGGGAAGGAGTACTCCCATAGTTATTCCTAGGAACTAGCATTACCCTGATTCCAAAACCAAACAAGAACCCAACCATAAAAGAAAACTATAGAGCAATCTCTTTAATGAAATAGATGCAAAAACCCTTAACAAGATATTGGCAAACAGAATGCAATGAATCATCAAAAAGGTCATACATCATGACCAAGTAGGCTTCATCCTAGTGATCCCAGAGATGCAAGGATGGTTCAATACATGCAAATCAATAAAAGTAATCCATCACATATGATCATCTCAGTAGATGCAGAAAAAGCCTCTGACATAATTCAACATCCTTTCATGATAAAAGCACTGAAGAAAATAACTGTAGAAAGACTTTATCTCAATCTGATAAAGCCCTTTATGAAAAACCTACATCATAGTAAATGGTAAAAATGAAATCTTTGGGCCGGGGATTTAGCTCAGTGGTTCTGCCACCTGCCTTGCAAGCACAAGGTCTCAAGTTCAATCCCTGATACCAACAACAACAAAAAAAGAAAAAACCTATAAAATTAAATAAAAAATAAAAAATGAAATCTTTCCCTCTAAAATCAGGAACAGGCAAGGATGTCCACTATGACTGGTCCTGTTCAACACAGTACTTGAAATGTTAGTGAATGCAATCAGGCAAGAAAAAGAAATAAATGCAGTATGTATATGAAAAAAGAAGCCAAATTATCATGATTTGCAGATAACATGATCCTCTAGGTAGAAGACCCCAAAAAAATCCACCAAAAGATTCTTAGAATTAATAGCAAAATTCAGTAATGTAGTGGGATACAAAATCAACACACAGGGCCGGGGATTTAGCTCAGTGGTTTCGCCGCCTGCTGTGCAAGTGCAAGGACCCGAGTTCGATCCCCAGTACAAAAAAAAAAAAAAAAATCAACACAGAAATCAATAGCAAACCTGTACACTAATAATGAACCCACTGAGAAATTAGGAAAAAATAGCATTCATAATAGCATCAAGAAAAATTAAATACTTAGAAATTAACCTAACTCAGGAAGTGAAAGACCTTTGCAATGCAAACTTACTCTGCAAGTGTGAGGCTTATTTTAGATAGGTATCACAAATAGGCAAAATGTAGCTCTGTTAGTGTGAAAAATCCCGACTTCTGAATGCCAGCAGGATTCCTGAGAACCAGGAATAGAGGTTTTGTCCCAAAGATGGCATCCAAAACACTGTATAAGAGCCAGGAGGACACTGAAATTATTGTCAGCAAGACTGATTCGATGATCACTTTTCAGAAGGCAGGCTTTTGCTGGCAAGAAAGCAAAACATTGTGTCAATATTTCCTTCCTTAATGACCCCAACCGTTATATCAGAATTTGCAGATCAAATTTCATGTTAACAAGTAGTAAAGGACTGCTGAGACAATTTAGGAGTGATACAAATGCCTATCAAGTTTCAGTAAGGTATCATTACATCCGTCCAGTGCCACCACCACCAGACACCAGATGTTGCCACCTGTGGAATGAGATTTAAACTGTTGCAGAGGCTTAGTATCAATGACTCCACACTAAGAATTGTCACTAGAGCACTGAGTTCATCAAACATGGTCCTGAGCCACAGGGCTGAAGAACCCATAGTCTAATCATCTCTGCTTCCTTTTTAACTTCCCCAGGAGGAAGCAGGGCTCCAAAGCTCACACAACAGAGATTTTACCAGGAAAGAATGGGATGCTAGATAACCAAAAAAAAAAAAAAAAAAAAGGCAGAAAACCACCTTATTTGTCATATGTAATTTCCATTATACTTTATATACCATCAACTTAATTGATACTTTTTTCTCCACCCACTCAACTGTGTTCATATTTGGGGACTGTGTTTTTTGCTAATCAACTGCAGCCTGTAGTGTGTGGCAGATACAAGGTAGGCCAGACTGCTGCTCCTCTGCTGCCAACATTTCTATTATTATGTGAAATCAACTATCATTTATATTCCATAGAAATTTATAAGACATTAAAGTGCTTCTATAAGGATTTACAAAATAAAAGGAGACAATATTATTTTCACTTAATATTCTGAATTACTAAGGTAAGCATAATTATTATTTATTAATGAAGAAAATTATAGTCCTGATTCAGTTTCCTATGGTCAAGCAAACTGTAAAAATTAGAGCTAGAATTTGAATTTAAAGTTTTCCGGCTATGTCTGCGGTTATGTTTCTACTCAAGTAGTCAGGGGAGTTCTTATTTACTTCACTTAATATAAAATGTTTATATCCTGGAAAGACAGCTCTATTAGAGAAAGAAATGTCATTTTTATATCATGTTGTTCTATAATTTGTTTTATTTTGTTTTAGGAAGATATATTTTGGCAGGTGAAGCACTCAAGTTGGGTATTTTGGATGAGGTTATGAAGTCAGACTCACTTGAAGAGGCAATCAAATTCACCCAGAAAATTTTAGGTGAGAATATAATAAATGAATAGCTCATGATTGAGAACAAGCTAGATGTCCATTTTAGTAAGGAACTCATTAAATATGTTATGGCATATCTATGTGATAGATTATGTTACAACTTAAAAATAAATGTATTGCTATGGTATAAACCATATATGTATTGTATATATATATTATATATATATCCCCTCTGTATTACTAAATTTTTTTTAATATTACTAAATTTTTTAAAAGTGTTGTATGTTTGCTGGTTTGCTGTTGAGGTAAAAAAAGGGAAAATGAAATAGAATGTACACAGGGGTGAATGGGTACTTGTAACTGTTTGTATATGCACAAAATATTTCTGTAAGGGTTCACTAGAAATACTATTGTCTGCTCTGGTATGGTGCCAGTCAGCCAGTGGAAACAGTTGGAAGGAATCTTTCCACAGTTTACCCTTCTGTGCCTTTGCAATTTTTTTTATCATGAGTGATTTTCCAGTTAAGAAATAGAATTAGCCTTGAAACAGAAGAGGACACACACATTTCAGCCTGTAGAAGGCAGGCTCTGTTGCTCCATGCCCTGCAGCTTCTGTCTCAGCTACAAAATCACTGTCCAGGGCTTCTCACTTCACAGACCTAGGATGTTTTCAACTTGAAGTGTTCCTGTAGTGGCATGACTCGAGTTTGTTTGTTTGAATTTAAACTGTTTCTTTTCAGTCTGTGGATGTTGTCAGTTTAAAATGAACAAGAAGGAACAGGAAAAGACTGCCAGAGAAAATAATTGCAAGCAGTGTTGGGGTACAGGCAGCACACAGTGTATGCGTGTCCCCTTCTTGGTGGCAGCAAAGGCTCAGGATCCATTCCAAGGCAGTCCCTTAAAAAAGGCCTGATCCTTTCTTCAAGTCATCTGTCTTTTTTCTGTGGTCCAGTCAGTTACCGTTTCAGTATAATAGTGATGCTTGCACTGGAGAGGCGAGAAACTATATGGAGAAAATACTGGTGACTCCTAAGGAGTCCGCAAGTCCTTGCCCATGTGTTAGTGGATTCCTTGATGACTTTCTCTTCCTTCACCAGGCCTGCATCATTGTGCTTCCTGACAGGGCTGCTTGCTTTGTTAGAAGTCACTTGGGTGATTCAGAGCAAAGTCTGTTCGCCTCTGAAGTCCTTCAGGCATTCTTTGGATTGGGGCCCAAGACAGACCCAGGTGTACCATCCGCACCTGTGATTTTAGTTTTTAAACACCTCAAATTTGATAGCTCATTCTTTTCCTTAACTGATGTCCTCAGATTCTGATTTGAGTTAATTTACTTCAAAAAATGGATAGGGATCATAGTGTAGTACATTTATAAAATGGTGTAGGTTTCATTTTTTATTTATTTTGGTTTTTAAATTAATTTTAAACATTAAATTAACATTTTTAAATGTATAAAACATAAAATATTCAATCTCAGGAACATTACATAGTTTGTCCACTTGGTGGCATTCAAATATCAAGGCATCATTGACTTTAAAACTTGCACATTCACCTCATAGTTCTGGCTTTGGATTATTACATGTAACAATTTTAAATTAAATCATAAAAAGTATGTAGAGATATGCAAAATTTCTTGTGATGTAAAATGTCTAAAATATATATTTATAAGGCTGGAGATGTAGATCAGAGGTAGAGCTCAGTTGTAGAGTGTGTAGCATGCTAGAGGCCCCGGGTTCAGTCCCCAGCAGCATTAATAAATTTAGATATACTCTATGGATTATTAGGAATACACACAAAATTGAAAGGAAATAAGCAAAAATGTAAGAACGAGAGCTTTCTCCCAAATTTAATAAACGTTGTTTGCTTTTGTTTTGATCTTTTTACTAGCTTATGATGTGTTAGTTTTCTCCAACATTTCAGAATTACTTTTGGTTTTCTTTTTTTTTCAGCATTATGTATTCATTTGTTTATTTTATAGATTGTAATTGGGTTTGTGATTCTAAAATCAAGCAGTCCTTTCAGCTTTGAGTTGTAATTACACACAATAAAATCATCCATTTTCACTGAAAAGTGGTGAATATTGGTAATGGTTTTTAGTAGCGTAACCACTGCCACAAATAATCACCCATCAAAGTGTTCTCATGCCTCTTTGTAGTAGGATCCCTTTACCTTACCTTTGGCCATAGGCAACCATTGACCTGCATTCTGTCATTATAGTTTCATGTTTTTCTAACATTTCATATGGATGGAATCATACGTATAATACTGGTATGCTGTCTTTTCTGTCTGGTTTCTTTCATTTAGCATAATGTTTTTGAAATTCACCCATGTTGTTGTATGTTTCAAAGTTAGGTTACTTTTTAGTACAGAAATGTATCCCATAGTAGGGGTAAACCCCAATTTCTTTATTTATCAGTTGATGGACACTATGTATTTCTACTTTGGACCTTCACTGGTTTTATAGTCATATATAATCCTTTCTCTTAAATAAATACCTGAGAATGGTATTGCTGGGATGTAAAAGAAGTATATACTTAACTCTGAAATACTTTTAAACTTGATCGATGAAAAAACATTAGTGATTTAAAAGTCACTAGTTTTTTTGTTGTTGTTGTTGTTTGTTTTTTGGTACCGGAGATCGAACTTAGAACCTTGTGCAAGCATGGCAGGTGCCGGAACCGCTGAGCTAAATCCCCAGCCCCAAAAGTCACTCATTTTGGCAAAGGAAAATAATGTGGTAAAGTTGAATTTAAATTTAAGTGACTTTCAGTACACTGCTTTTAATCCATCTTGTCTAGAGGACAATTAGGAAATCACGTATTGAGGTTTAAAAGTTTTTATAATTTTTGACATAATGTTTCTATTCTTGGTAATTTACTGTACAGAAATAACGACTGAAGTACAAAGACCTGAGTATAGTAATGATCACTGAAGCTTTATCATTGTAAAATATTAAAAACAACTCAAATATCTAATTTTAGGGAATTAGTTACCCCAAAGATGTTAAATCTCAATAAACCAATTCCATTCAGACATTAAAACTTCCATTTTAGAAGCCACCTCAACCACAACCAATATTCTTTTGGAACTTTATCATATTTATCCATAAAAGGAAAAGCTTTTACAAAATTAGTTAGTTTCTAACCATATTCTGAGAACACATAGGCTACAGTGTTTGGTCCTTGTACAACCTGAGCAACTCCACTGTGTCTGTTTTAGGATTTAGTTGTTGGAATCCCATGGAAAACTGTAAGACCTGTACTGTCTTTTTTAATGAGTACCACTAATTGAAGTTCTGTGATTTCTTGGTGCTGCTTTGTCATAGACAACTGCTACAGATGTAAGGAAGAGAAATAGGGCAGATCAACAAAGGACTGGCTCAGAGAATTTGATCTTTACTTCCCATCTATTATCTCACCAAATGCATTTGTTAGCTATGCTTATTTTTCCTTTTTCATTTGAGATCGTGTGCCCTATCAGTCTATCTAGGATACTGCGGACTTCTGTACTAAACTACATCCCTAGCCCTTTTTATTTTGAGACTATGACTCCCTGTTGCCCAGGCTGGGATCAACTTTGTGATCTTCCTGCCTCAGCATCCCAGAGTGCTAGAATTAAAGGCATGAACCACCCTCCCCACCTCTTCTACGCTTCCCTGATATATTTTTTTTCTTTGTTTGTGTTTAAATATAGCTATTGGTATGTTGTCATCTTCCAAACAAAATCAATGTATTGACTTGATGGGCAGGTTATACAAAATAGTAATATTCTAATTAATACTAAACTTATGAGATTTATTATTAGTAAATTAAACATATATGCAAATCTAAAATTCTGTGAAGATAG
The DNA here is from genome assembly GCF_053883595.1 of Heterocephalus glaber. Taxonomy (NCBI): domain Eukaryota; kingdom Metazoa; phylum Chordata; class Mammalia; order Rodentia; family Bathyergidae; genus Heterocephalus; species Heterocephalus glaber. The sequence continues at coordinate 69,547,094 of NW_028258324.1, forward strand.
AACAATTGTCTCAATCTGGAACAGTTGCTATCTTCACTGCATCTGAATCTCTTTGGCAGCTTAAAACATAGACTACAGGGGTCCCACTCATTACTTTCTGCTTCAGTACATGTAGGATGGGGACCAAGACTTTGCATCTCTATCAAGTGCCTGGTGATGTTGATGTTATGTTCTGGATGTCACACTCTGATGTAGAAAGAGAATAACTGATGTAAAAAGAATGAGGATGAGAATGGAGTTAGTATTTCAGGGTTTTGACTGTTTCCATGTGGCATGCAAACACTACCTCCAATCTTAAAGATATCAGTAAGTCAGTTATGAAATACTTAGTTGAAAAGCCACATGAACTCTCTGGTATGTGAATGATATTTCAGTTTTAAAAGTATATGTAAAATTTTTATGGGCCAGGGATATAGCTCAGGGGCACAGCACCTGCCTGGCAAGCATGCGGCCCTGAGTTTGATTCCTGGTACCAAAAAACAAAAAAGTAAAAATTTTAATTCTCTTTTTCCATTTGTAAAAATATTCCATTAATTTATTCTCATCCCCTGCATACCACTCATATGTTGAGTTAAAAGGAGAGGGGTGGTTAAGACATTTACTTTCTGTATCCTATATAGGAAAGAAGGTAGGGAAGGGAATCCTTAATGGTCAGTGTTGCATTCAACACTTCTGAAAACATTATCAGTGAGAAGATAGTGTGATAGGCCACCGACATACACATGTGATTTGGGGCATCGCTTCAGATTTGTCCACAAATTTAACACTATCCTGGAGAGTTGACTGGGAAGCTTTATATATCTTTATTTTCTTGTTATATGAAGCCTCCTAGGCCAAAGCAAAAGAGTTGATTTAGCAGAGAAACACAGAATTACTTGACCAAATAAAAGTGCTTTGGCACAACCGGTAGGGGAGGGTCCTGTGAAATGCATCATTTGCACTTGTCTGTGGCTATCAGCTTGCCTATCTCGGAACTAGGCAAGAACTCCCGGTTCTTGTGTGCAGGTTTCTGGGATGAGCTGGCACTGGGTGCTGCTGTTCAAAAACCAAGAGCACCCATGTTCTCCGCCCAGGTTTCCCAGAAGGGATGGCCACAGGGAACATCCCCCTGGGGGCCTCAGGTCAGGAAGCTGATGCTCTGCTTCTGTCTCTGTGATGAATCTCTGCCCTGTTGCTGTGGCCGTGCTGGGCTGTGTTAGCCATTTTTAACAGTTCTAATTCTGCCCAAAGAATTAGATTCTAATTCTGTCCTTGGTCTGTTTTTTCATTTGGATTTTGTGGATTTTAAAAAAGATCTTAGTTGTCACCTCAGTTTTTAATTTTCATTTTATCTTTTGCTCTTTGTAGTTTATTTTTGTCTGCAAACATTTATAAGAACATATTTCAAAACAGCAAAGTGACCTGTCTCATGTAAGAGGCCTAAGTGCATATCTGTGTTGAGCTTTGTGACATGCCTGAGACCTGGGAACTTGCAGTTGTTGTCTCAGTCCTTGCATGGGCTCTAGGATGGACGCAGTGTACTGTTTTCGGGGTTAGGGAGGAGACGGATCTTTGTGGGCCTTCCCCTCTTAATTTGCAGTCTACATGTCAGTCATCCACAAACATACCCAGGGCTTTACTAATCTTCTAGGTGGTCCTTACTCAAGTTGACTTGACATGTAACAATTCATGATGACAGTAACTTCCACATGATCAAGTACAGAAGAAACATTTTCAAAACAACTGTTCCTTTGTCCCAAAGAGAAAATTATCCATATGTTTTGTGGTAATAAACCAGAGATGGAAGATAATAGCATCCTTTTATTATATCCACAGCAAGAGAAGGATATGAAATGGAATGAGGGGTGGGGGACCAGGTGTGATTGTGCTGTGATCAAACTGCTCTAGATATGCTGACTTTAGTGCTAGGACTAGTCTGAACAAGTGTGGTCCTGGAAGGCTCATATGCAGTCGGCAAGGTTTCACTTCTGAATAGCAGAATTATGTTGGTAAGATATAATTAGTATATGCAACTAAGCGAGCTTTACTTTTCCATTTTATTCTCATTTCTGTCTCCCCCCACCCACTTTCCCTTTTCAATCTCAGGCCTAAAATTGTCCAGGAACATCAGCTGTCCTTGATACAGTGACTGACAGAAGTCTCTTCTATTGAACCTCCCAGGGTCCATAGCTCAAAATCAACTGTTGAAGTTTTCAAAAACAGTCTTGCTCAGGCCTCACAACTAAAGATTTATAACTGAGTTTGTGGTAGAGAATGGGCATCTGAATCAGTTGCTATTGCTACTATATAGATAGAATCCTGTTCCCTCTGTGTAAGTTACATTATTAAAGCTCCGATCTTTCTTACTCCTTTCAGATCAACCTCTAGAACCTCGCAGAATCCTCAACAGGCCAGTTCCCAGCTTGCCCAACATGGAAAACACTTTCACTGAAGCCTTTGCGAAGATGCGGAAGCAGTACCCTGGGTACCTTGCTCCGGAGACCTGTGTCCGTTCAGTCCAGGCCTCCATGAAGTACCCCTATGAAGAGGGAATCAGGAAAGAGGAGGAGCTGTTTCAGTACCTTCGGGAATCTGGGCAGGCCAGAGCCCTGCAGTATGCTTTCTTTGCTGAGAGAAGTGTAAATAAGTGGTCAACCCCATCTGGGGCATCCTGGAAAACAGCTACTGCACGACCCATCTCCTCAGTTGGTGTTCTTGGTGAGCACATGGGGTGGTTCGTGGGATTCTCCAAATCTGCACGTGTGAAGTGCTGCCATAAACCAGGGCCAGCAGGCACCGGGTTCTGTGCTGAACATATTACTCATCTTAGCTCTGTTGATTCTCATCCAAGTCTATGAACTCTCTCCATTTTATATGTGAATCCTAGAGGTGCAAACATTTCAATAGTGGCAGAAACTCTAGTGTTGTGATGATGTTGACCCTAGGACTGTCTGACTCCAGACTATGGGCACATTTTATCCATCCTTACTGCTTTACTCTCTGGCTCTTTCACTACTAAAATTTCCCATAACAGTTTATTATTTCTAGTACATTTCAAGGTCTTGTCTCTCACTCTTGTACCTAGGTATTTGGAATGAATTCTCTGGCATTATCTTGCTATTTACAGTCACATCTGCTACTTGAAAGCCAAACATTTTGTATCACAGAGTTTCATTGCTCCCATGTCTTCTGTAGAACATTTCAGTATCCATTTCATGTTCTTGAATCAATCTTTTTGTTTTTTTAATTTGGCTTTTTGAGACAAGGTCTCATTTTGTAGCAGGCTGGCTTTGAACTCACTGTGTAGACCAGGCTGGCCTCAAACTTCCAGCAATCCTCTTGCCCCAGCCTCTCAAGTGTTGGGATTACAGGTATGTGCCACCACACCCAGCTTGAATCAATCCTTTTAAATTTCACCTTGCTACTGAAGCTTCACACAGTAAGTGATTCTGGAGGTCTCAGCACTTTGAATCATTCTTTTTCTCCTTCACTCTCTACCTACAGGCTTGGGAACAATGGGTCGAGGCATTGCCATTTCTTTTGCAAGAGTCGGGATCCCTGTGATTGCTGTAGAATCAGACCAAAAGCAGCTAGAAGCTGCAAAGAAGATAGTGACTTCCACCTTGGAAAAGGAAGCAGCCAAAAGCATGCAACAGAGTGGCCAACGTGAGTCAGCACCAAAACCTAGGTTCAGTTCATCTATGAAGGAGCTGGCCAGTGTCGATTTAGTCATTGAAGCAGTATTTGAGGACATGAACCTGAAGAAGCAGGTCTTTGCTGAACTTTCAGCTGTGTGCAAGCCAGAAGCATTTCTGTGCACTAATACTTCAGCCCTGGACGTGGATGAGATTGCTGCGTCCACCAGTCGTCCTCAGCTGGTCATCGGCACTCATTTCTTCTCCCCAGCTCATGTCATGAAGTTGGTAGAGGTCATTCCCAGCCGACACTCTTCCCCCACTACCATTGCCACTGTTATGAACCTATCGAAGAAGATGAAAAAGATTGCAGTAGTTGTAGGCAACTGTTATGGATTTGTTGGGAATCGAATGTTGCAACCTTATTTTAACCAGACTTATTTCTTGTTAGAAGATGGCAGTAAGCCAGAGGACATAGATCAGGCACTGGAAGAGTTTGGTCTTAAGATGGGGCCACTTCGGATGTCTGATCTTGCTGGCTTAGATGTGGGCTGGAAAGTTCGCAAGGGGCGAGGTCTTACTGGGCCTGCGCTGCCTCCAGGAACTCCTGCCCGAAAACGAGGCAATGCAAGATACAGCCCCATTCCTGATATGCTCTGTGACTTAGGACGGTTTGGCCAGAAGACCGGGCAGGGTTGGTATCTATATGACAAGCCATTGGGTAGGGTTCACAAACCTGACCCCTGGCTTTCCAAATTCCTGTCAGAGTACAGGGAGACCCATCACATCAAACCACGGGTCATTGACCAGGATGAGATCCGGGAGCGCTGCTTGTATGCACTGATCAACGAAGCCTTCCGCATCTTGGGAGAAGGGATGGCTGCCAGCCCAGAGCACATTGATGTGATCTACTTGCATGGGTACGGCTGGCCGCGCCACAGGGGCGGGCCCATGTTCTATGCCTCCACAATGGGGCTGCCCACGGTTCTGGAGAAGCTGCAGAAGTATTACCAGCAGAATCCTGATATTCCCCAACTGGAGCCCTGCAACTATCTCAAAAAGCTGGCTTCCCAGGGAAACCCTCCTCTGAAAGAATGGCAGAGCTTGGCAGGGCCGCCCAGCAGTAAATTGTGATTCAGCCTCCTGGGGGTGGGCCACATGCTGGGGTCACAGAAAACCTCATTGAATTTCAGTGAAATTAAATACAAAAGTGCAAAGCAAGATCATTCTGAAATACAAAGCAAAGAAGTAATCAGTCAGTTAAACCTTAGTTAAAACTGCTCAATGATTCTAATCTTTAGAATGTGCTTCCTATGCCTCTGAATCTCACCCTATTATTAAATCCAGTGAATGATCTTGTGTTAATATAATACCATGCTATCTGATGAGAGAGCCTTGGGAATAAGTTGAGATTCCAAGCGCTTTGATCATTGGAGAAATACGCCATCAATTCATAAATGAGAATGCATCTAAGTCATAATCTTATTTTGGCCTCAGCCTCACGGATACAGTACTGATGGAAGTCTTATGGCTCATGTATTCACAAGCATTCACTAAGCATAGGCATAAAAAGCTGCAGAGGTAATAACCTGACAGGCAAAACACAGGCAGGAATTGCTGACAAAGCCAAGAACATTAGACCAGAATGGGGAACTGGAGGGTAGGTAGCTCAGCATGTCACACTCGGCATATGACTTCTGTCCAAGGTCCAATCTCACAAGCATAGTCATTCTCGATGCAATGTCTGCAACCCAGTCTTTACTTTTCTATTCAAAGTGAGGCAACAGAGATAGTAAGTTGTTATCTTAGTGGGATCTTAGGGTACATGTAGTCTTCAGAGATTTCTAAATTTGTGACAGTGTGAGGATGCCAGTTTCCCTGTCAGGATTAGCCTTCTTGGTGTTATATATGGAAACAGTTAAATCTTGAAACATCTAAAATTATTCCAAACAAATTTTGTATAATTTCACTCTAACTATAAGAGTTCTTCTATTTGACTTTTTTGCCTTATGGGGTTAAAAGTTAAGGGCATGATCAACACAAAAACATGTATGGAAATGTTGATAGTTGAGTTCTTCGTAATAGCCCTAAACTGTCCATTAACTGATGAGTGGGTAAACTAAATGAGGTATATATCCATCCATACAGTGGACTATTATTCAGCCATAAAAAAAGATATAGCGCTGATACATGTCACCACATGATGAATTTTGAAAACAGTATGATAAGTGGTAGTAGACAGCCGCAAAAGACCACATATTGTATGACTATTTGTATACAGTGTCCAGAATAAGTAAATCTACAGAGCCAGAGGGTAGTCTGATAGTTTATGAAGCTGGAATTGTAGAAGGTAAAGAAAGGGAAGCAATAGCTAATGGGTACAGAATTTATTTTGGATTTGTTGAAAATATTCTAAAATTATTGTGGTGATTATTACATAATTATAAATGTACTAAAAGCCTTTGAAGTTGTATAATATGAAGGAATGAATTTTTAGTATGTGAATTATATAGCAGTAAAGTCTTTAATAAATGAATACATGCTGCTAAAAATGTTGTCCTTCAGTTTTGTGTATGGGAACTGTTTTCACAGTAGTTTCACCTGTAAACTCAAAAGTCTTGATGGAGCCAGGCACTTTGGCATTTGCCTATAATTCAAGTTATTTAAGAAGATCACTTGAGCCAGAGGTTCAAGGCTAGCTGGGCAACAGAACAAGACCCCTATCTCAAACAAACAAAAGAAGAGCTAATGAGCAAATCTGTAATTAAACAGTATAGGTATTCCATTATAAAAAACATAAAAAGAATTCAGAGCATGGGCTGAATTGTAGTTCAATTTAGAAGAATTTCTAAGCTTATTGTACTAGGTTTTATATAATACAGTTTTTGAAATTAAAGACATCAATAGGAGAGATTCTTGAAAGTAGTAACTGCTTCCAAAATGACTTATTTTGATATTAATCTAGGAAAAAATTAACTTTTCTCCTTTAAACCTTGAATGGATTTTGAGTTCTTAAAATGTATTTCCTCAAAATATTAGCCTTTACTTTTGTACCAAGATGACAATGGTAGGACTTTGAAGTATCAGCCTCATAGAGAGAAAGCAAGCAGTTGCCAGTTTCCTGATAAGAGAGGAAGGTAAATCAAGATGTTAATCAAGTGAGCAAGCCATCATAGTCCTTTTGTTAATATGGGGTGCTTGCGCTAACTGGGTGAGACTACCACAAGCAAAGATAGCTACAGATCTGACTAAGAACTGATCCCAAACTTCATCGTACCTTCATTATAATGTGTTTCCCTAATAAAATTTCCACCTAGAGTGGGTGCATAACACATTTTTAAACACATTTCAGATCCTGTGCAAATTCACACCTGCACAGTAACTAACCTCCACCCTGTCCAGATACCCTTGTCCCTTTTGGGAAGAACTCATGAATAATTAATGATTTTCCTTTGAGACCCATAAACATGGAATGTGTCCTTTGTTGAGTGCTTCTCCATCTATGGTGGAGCTGGCTGCTCTTTCTATGGAGTAGTCAACTTTCTTGTCTCTTTCCTGGGACTGCCTGCGAGGTCCCTGGGTTGCATGCCTGCAGGCCTGTGCACCTTCAGGGACTCTTTCCCACAGTGTGTGGTCTTGTGGTGATTCTGTCACTCTGCATGTGTGGAGTCTGTATGTGCATGCATAAGTGTGAACGCCTCACACAGGGATGGCTGGAGGCAGCCCACTGACAGGCTTAAGGGAGGCAGAAAAGGATAAGGGAGGAAGGGAAGGGAGTAGGTTTTGTTTTCATTTTCATTCCAATCATTTTCTCCTTTGATTTCCCATAAGACTTCTTTTTGACTCAAGGATTATTTTCAAGTGTTGTTTAGTTTCCAATTGTTCAGATATTTTCTCATTACCTTTCTCTTATATGCTTTCTAGTTTGATTCCATGTTGTTTGATTTTTATTTTTTATAACATGGTTGAAGTTTGTTTTATGGCCTAGGAGACGACCTAAGTACTATGAACACTTGGAAAAAAATAGGTGTTTTACTGTTGTTGAGTGTTTTGTGTATGTCTATTAGATCTCATTTATTCATTGTACTGTAGATAAAGGGCTTTTTAGATAGTCTTTTTTATGTTTTGTCTTTATGTCCTATTAGTGGTTGAAAGAGGGGTATTGATGTCTGTAACCAATTGTTGATCTCTTTTTTTAAGTCAGTCTTTGCTGGCTGTAAAGAGTAAGTCCTCAACTTACAAACATTTGAGTTGTAAACTTTCACAGATGTACTGTATAAGGCTCACTGTCAACTTACGAATAAATCCAACTTCCAAACCATTCTTTCCAAATGGAACTCATTCATAAATTGGGGACTTACTGTATTTTCAATTTGTTGTTTGGTGCACATATATTTAAGATTGCTATGTCTTCTTGTTAGGTTGACTTTTCCCCCTAGTTTCTCTCTCTGTTTATGGTAATTTTATGTTTTGAACTCTATTTTATCTGGTATTAATATAGCCATACCTGCTTTCTTTTATTAGTGTTTGAATGACTTATCTTTTTATTCTCAACCTGTCTGGATTGTTAAATATGAAGTGAGTTATTATACACTGGCTATATATTTGGTCTTTTATTAATTTTTTTGGTACTGAGCATTGAATCAAGGACCTTGCCTACACTAGGCAATTGCTTTCCCACCGAGGTACATCTCTCTCTCTACCTGGCCATACTTTTTAAGTCAGTCTCTCAATCTGACTTTTAATTGATGTATTTGACTATTTGCATTTTAATGTAATAATTGATATGTTAGAGATTAACAAACCATTTTGTTTTTAGTTTTCTCCCAGTTTTTCATTTCTGTTTTTATTTTCCCGCTGTCCTGTGAGTTACTTGACCAACTTTTAGAATTTAATTTTGATTTATCTATAATATGTTTATATGTTCTCTTTGTGTAGGTTTTTGGTAGTTGATATAGGCATTAGGTTATATATACTGTGTTTCCCCAAAACTAAAACCTAGGTGGAAAATAATCAACCTTGAAAACTGGAGATGAAAAATGCCAGCCCCAATCAGCCTGTCCTTGCTTTACTTGCCTTACACAGTGGCCACGGAACAAGAGAATAATGACAGCCAAATGGCGAGGATAGGCTGATTGGACCTGGCATTTTTTTTTTTTTCATGGGATTTTTCATCTCCAGTTTTCAAGGTTGATTATATTCCAGCTAGGTCTTATTTTGGAGGAAAGAAGGTACACAGTTTGTTATAGCTTATTGATAACCTTTGACCACTTGAAGAAACTATAGAAGCCATATTTCCCTTCATGTTCCTTTGGCTTTTCCCTTTTATGATATAATTGTTATGAAGTATTCCCTCTAGATGTATTTAGAACCATATCAGATGGTTATAATTTCTGTTTGAACTGTCAGATATAATTTAAAAACTCGAGAAAAGAAGGAAATATTTATCTTTGGTCTAATGTATTCTTTTTTTTTTTCCTGATTTTCAAAAATTCCTTATTTTATTGTTCCTTTTTGCTTTGAGAACACCTTTTAGCCATTCTTACTTGCTGATGACAAATTTTCTTGGCTTTCCTTCACCTCTGAATGCCCTGATTTCGTCTTCATTCCCAAAGGATATTTTCACTGGATTTAGGGTTGTAGATAAACTGTTCTTTTTTTCTTCCAGCAATTGAAAAAGAAATTTGCCACCTCCTCTAACCCCATGGGCTCTCTTGAGAAATCCATTTTCATTTGAATTGGTTTTTTGTTGTTGTTATTTTTGTTATTGTAAGTGTTATTTTCCTCTGATTGCTTTCAAGATTTTTTTTTCTTTTCCTTTAGTTTTCAGAAGTTCGAATGTAATATGTCCTGACTTGGATTTCTTTGTGTTTAAGGAGGTTCACTCACACTCTTGAATCTGTTGGTTTACATCTCTGCCAACATTTGGAGAGTTTTCAACCACTGTTTCTTCATGTACTTTTGTAGCCCTGCCCTTTTTCTTCTCTCCCTTCAAGACTCTAATAACATGAACTCTCACGGTCACTGTGTGTTAACAAGGTAAATTTGCCAACAGAGGTGCACCTTTAATCAGATTTTGGGGCTCTATCTGTGAAAAAAGCCACTACAAACCGCTCCAAGGGTTGAAATAGATAATTTAATAGAATGAAGGAAAAGATCAAGAAAACACATGGAAATAGAAAGTCAAACACAGGGTGCAATATATCACCAGATCGGGAAACAACATTCGCCACAGGAGGTTCTGTTCTGGGACAGAACTTGGAAAGAAGTTCAACGCAGCAGCTCTGTCTCTCTTTCACTGCCGCTGCTGTTACTTTTATACCATGTGAGACAAAGGTGGCCCTGTGCCAATAGGCATACGTAAAAGTGCAATGTTTCCACTTCCCGGATCTTGGCTAGGAGCTGGGGTCAAATTCCATCCTCAAGATGTTCCGTTCTATATCAATATCTACTGATCCAGGGAGCTAGCTAGTCCTCCCAGGAGCAGGCACATGTCAGGGTCATTCTTCAGTCACATGAATCTGACTTAACTCTTTACTGTCATGGTCCCTTTTCCCTGAGGCTCTGTTAATGTTTTTCAAAGTTTATTTTCTCTTTGTAAGTCAAAATGGAAAATATCTGTTGTTTCTTTTTTCAATTATTATTGTTATATCAGTACATGTTGCAGTACATAATGATTACATTCTTTCATTCTTTTTCATCTCTTGCTCCCATCTGCTCAAACTGGACAATTTCTCGTTTCATCTTCTGAGTCATTGAAACTTTCCTCTACCATTCTTCTGTTGAGTCCACCCCTGAGTTTTTAATTTCAATTATATTTTTCCTTTATCATACTTCCATTTGGCTGTTTATTGTTCTATTTCTTTGCTGTTCTATTTCTTCTGAAGGTTTATATATTTGCATTTGTTTTGAGTGTGTTTACAGTTATTCATAGAAGCATCTTTATCATGGCTGTTTTTAAATTCATTGTCAGATGAATCTAAACTTTTTGTAATTTCAGTATTTACATCTACATATCAATTGCCATTTTCACTCTATTTGGGTGTTCTCTGGTTTCTTCCTATGATGAATGATTTTCAATTAAAACATGGACATTTTTATATTCTGTTATGGGACTCTGGATTAAAACCTTGTATTTTTATTGGCTTTTTTTTTCTCCACCACTCTAGTAGGGAAAAGCATCCCTACCTCATTACTGCCAGGTAGAGGTGGCAGTCCAGGTGTCATAGTTGGCCCTTGATACTTGGCCATTGATACTCTACATGTTGGGCTGGGATAGGGAGTCCTTGTCACTGTTGAGTGGGAGCAGAAGTTGTTGGTCTCCTTAGGTCTTCATTGCCTTCGTGGCATGGACCACCTTCTTGCTCAAAGGCATAACTCTTCCTATATTTACTTTACAGTAAACTCTATCTATACTTCTGCATGGCTCCCTTGTGTCTTGAGTAAAATTTTTCATCAAGGTCACAAAGAATGAAGAACCAAGGAAATGAGTAGCGAGTTCCTCTTTGCATCAGGACCTGGCTTCTTAGTGACAATACAAAAAAAATTGTATTATAATATTTTTTTGTGTTGAGAAACTAATTCCCCTCAACATGTTTATTATTAGTTCAGCCTTTATTAAAATATTTTACAGGATTATTTTATGATATAATTGATAGAACATAACATGACTTCTTAGGGGGAAAATTAGGGTAAATGGTGTTTTTTTAAAACAAACAAACAAACAAACACTGATTTACTTTTGTTAAAGGATTATGCCTCAAGAGGCACATGGGAAGAGACCTGGCTGTTATTTTAGTTGCTCACCAGGAAGATGTCTCCAAGTCAAATACCAGTGGGTGTTCAGCTTTCCTTGTATAATCAGGGTAGGCATATTACGTACTTAAGTTTTGATTTGTTTCTAAATAGCATTTACTTTCTGTGTGTTATATCACTTACTGCTTTATAATCTGCTATTAGCTCTGAATGATATGAATAAGCATGTTATAATTTTCTTTTGTTTCAATATAAATATCTTGGTCATAGGATAAGTTGTAAATTAACTTCTTAACACAGATTAAATTGAATAGATCATTAATATTGGTAGGATAGTTTACTTGCAATAATTATCATTTTTTGTATATAACAGAATCGATTCATATTTTCATTATGCTTACCCTTTGAAAGGCCCCAGTAAGTGGATGTTTGTTTCTCTGATATTATTAATTTTGTTAATAATGTTTTTAGTCATGTTGCTCTTTATTTAATGGTGGCCATTTTATAAAATATCCTTAGATTTAGTCATGATTCTGTTAATTTACTAATTAGTATGAGTGTCCTGTACCTGCTTATGAATAGAATTAACCAGCATATAAAATTAAATATGAGTCTAACCTATTTCTTTGAATCTTTAGCCTTTTTGAAAATCAACTTCTGTACAGGCTTAGAAAGTTGCTGATTTTGTCCTTGGACAGTATAATTCTTAGCAAGTTATTTCTTACATTGAAAAGTCTTACTTTTTAGTTCACCTCTGAAATCTGTCTCTTTGCCATAGCTCTTTTTATTAGCTCCACACCAAAGAGGTCTGCTCACCCCATCTATCCATCATCTCTTACAACACCGAGCATTTCCTATGTGCATAACCCTGAGCTCAATGTTGAAATCCAGCATTGAAGATGGCCAGTGATTCCTGCCATCCTGTTCTAGGAGATGAGACAGACATTAAATGACTGATAACCTCATTAAGTATGTAAGTATCATGGCCATTTTTGTTAGGAAGGAAGGTACAGACTGCTTGAGTGTGAAGTAGGGGTGTGGCAGGGCGACAGTGGGGCAAGATTGCTTGAGGAAGTGATGCTCGAGGTGAGAACTGAAGTGTGCGTAGGAGCTGACTCCTGAAGGACTCTGGGATGGGAGGGGAAGAGAGGAAGTGTCAATATTTATTGTTACATAGTAGTTTGTTTGACATGGGAGTTGTCTGATCAGGATTTGCTTTGTGTTTAACCTTTCTTTGACTCTTTAACTTCGTTTTGGAACAATTTCATACTTAGAGCTATGAAACAGTACAACTTCGTATACACTCTTCACCCAGACTCCCTGTTCATCTTACAGTTCAATGATGCTATCAGAACAAGGTCTGCTGCATCTTTGCTAAAGCCTGCAAGTTAAAAACAGACTTCGGGGCCAGGGATTTAGCTCAGTGATTCCTCTGCCTGCCTTGCAGGCACAAAGATCTGAGTTTGATCCCCAGTACCATAAAAACAGCAAAAAACCCAAAAATAAAAACAGACTTCCCATTTTAAAGGGTTGTTTAAAAAGTAATCAAAGTGCAGTATGTCATAGAGACCTTATGTGCTCCACAAACCTAAAATATTTTCTGTTTACCACTTAACAAGAAAAAGTTGTGGGTTACTTTTTTGTTGTAACTGTTAATACTTATTTTTGTGTTTTATTTAAAAATATAATTAGTGCAGTTAACTTCTGCAATTAACCTTGAATTCACTTTAAATAGAATCACTAATTCACGTATTAGAAGTTTCCCATTTTATACACCGTTGTCATTTTAATAACCCTTCACCTTAAAAGTGGAATTAAAGTGATATTCTGTTCACTAATCTCATTCATTGCATGCCTCAAAAGTGTAACGATTTAGGGGTCAGGGATTTAGCTCAGTGGTTCCACCGCCTGCTCCACAAGCTCAAGGACCCGAGTTCGATCCCTGGTATCAAAAAAAAAAAGTGTAATGATTTAAAGACCAAGTTTATATACTAGACATTTTCTGTTAAAAAAAAAAGGTAGATAATTGAATTAAAACATTGAGATTACGTAGTGGACACATAATGAATATTTGTTAAGTGATTAGACTCAGACATTATTTGGAATTACTTGACTAAATACCATAATTCAGGTTTGTCAGTCCCTACATTTGTCTCTTGTGTTAAACGTAGCCAAACCTTGCTACAGACAGTGTTTCAATAGTGTCGTTCAGTTTTGTAACATAAATACAATCATATGTCTTCCTTGTATAAAAGTACACAAAAATACAAACTTGTTATATTTTTGGTACAAATGCAGTAACAGAATATATATTTTAAGACCCCATACATTCATGTGTGAGAGGAATTACTGGTAAGTATTCTAGGAGGGAGAAAAGGAATTAGCTATAGATCATGTTCTGAGGTGCTCGAGTTAGACTCTAAGTTGAGCTTCAGTGAATGTGTTGGGAAATTCGAAGCGAGGGTTACTTGTTCAGGTCCCCCAGCCCACTTCAGCCAGGCATATGTTTATCTGCTTTACATAAAATGGGAAGGCTGAAGAAAAAGCTGAATCGTCAACATTATCAGAGAAAAAAGTAAGTTATATTTTTCTAAAGTTAGAGTCCCTCAAAGTTAATCAGATACAGGAGACAAGATGGAAAACTCCCACTCACTGATTATGGTCTTTGCAAATAAATAGCTAGAACCTTCTCTGAGGCCCAGTTCGTTGTTTATTTTTTTGTTTTGTTTTGTAATACTGGGGATCAAACCCAGATCTCACACATATTAGGCAAGTGCAGTACCACTGAGCTATACCCCCACCAGCTCTCCAGTTTACTGATTTGTTAACTGATAGGAGTATTTCATGGAGTTCTGAGAATGAGAAATAATATAATACCTGTAGCATTGACAACTACCATGAGCATAATTGTCCTTATAGTATTGGTTATCCAGACTTTCTGCTAACAATGAGAAGACAATAGGAAGATATGGTCCAAGGCCCTTGGTTCAAAGTTTTCTAGACATGAGCTTGGATCACTCCATTCCTGGGATAGGAATTGTCTGCTAACAGTGAAGGAGTGTTTGGGGAGGCTACTCAGGCTTTTAAATGCAAAAAAGAAAAAAAATCAGATCAACAGTTTTAAAAGGTAGCAGAAGCCTTTTGATGATGCACAATTTCTGTCGCCCTGCCCCACGGTCTAGAGGACGAAGTTTTGGATTGCAGGTTTTGGTCTCAGTTTATGACTCTGTAGATGCTTGGAGATTATTTTTCGCTATAAACATTACCACTGAAACTTGAAGATTGCATGAGCAAAAACAGCTGTTTCTCTCTCTTTTAAATTGTGTCAATCACAACATTATTATTATTCTGGTGCACGGGGGAAGTGCATCAGCAGGTGTGGAAAGGCACGAGGGCACTTCCCTGGCTGGCTACTTTGTGCCTCCGAGTGAGATTATGTAGTGTGAATGAGAGAAGTGGAATAAATCAATTCCAAGAGCAGAGAAAAGCAGCGTCCACATTCCATTACAAGTGTAACTTCCATTTTGCCAAATTATACATATTTTCTAGGCCATTTTTGGCATTTTGATGTCATGCAATGGGAACTGATTCTATCCTCGCTTTTTTGTATCCTTCTTCCCAGATGTAGCGGGTTATGTGTTAGTGGTTCCTGCCTGCTTATTCTGAAGTTATTGAACGTGGTGACTTCTTAGGAATTTGTTTATTGATTGAAGGGTGTTTTAGGTTAGGGATGAAGTATCAAACCATTTCTGTATTAAGAGGTCCTTCGTTCCACAGACCTACACTATTTCTTCCTACTGAAGAAAAAACGGTTTTATAGGTATTGTTTTTTACAGCTACAGTTGTTTAGTTAACTCAGAAATGTAGGCTATAAATGTTTACAACAGAATGTAAAATTAAAATTAACCTCAGATTGGGTTTTAAAAATTAGAATTTTGTATTCTTTTTTTTTTTTGGTATTGGGGATTGAACTTGGGACCTTGCACTTGCAAGGCAGGCGGCGGAACCACTGAGCTAAATCCCCAGTTCAAAATTTTGTATTCTTAACTATACTGCATAGATATGTGGGCCATAAAGGTATAACATCTGGGTAGGGACATTTTTATTTTTTTCCTAGTTATTTTATTATGCAGTTAAAAAGCACTCACTGAACTCTTCTGGGCTGACATGCTATAAAAAGTCTATGTTGTGGCAGTGAATGCTCTGGTCAGGTCTCAGGCAGCTAGTAACTCTAAAAACAGCATTGTCACCTTTTTTGGTACCGGGGATCAAACTCAGGACCTTGTGCTTGTGAGGCAGGCACGGGGCCACTGAGCTAAGTCCCTGGCCCTAGCATTGTTACTTTTAATTAATGTTGCTAATTTGATTATAGGTTTCAATGTTTGCATAATTAGAAAATTAGTTTCTACTTTTTTAGCTGTGTAAGAGCCATAAGCATAAATTATACTTAGTATTATGTTTTGGTTTTGGTGATATCAGACTGAGAAAAACAATTAAAGCCAACTTTGAGGGGAAAGTGTTCTGCAAATCTTACAGGTAAATGATCTTGTAAGCTTAACTCACAAATTTTATTTCCCGATCTCTCAGTTGTTAATATTTGTGCACATTTGTTCTACATTTTTTCCACATGTTGATTATATGGACTGTCTTTTTGAGGGAGTCAGTTCGTGTGGACATTTTTTAAAAGTGTTCAAAATAATTTCTAAATGTAAATTTCTTTTATTTTTTTTATGGTACTTTTGTACTGAGCTACATCCCCAGCACACCTCTCCTTTTGTGACAAGGCCTCACCTAAGTTGCTAAGTTGCCCAGTCTGGGCTCAAATCTGTGATCCTCCTGCCTCAGCCTGTCAGAGTGCTGGGATTACAGGCATGTGTCAGCACACCCTGCTTAAATTTCTTAAAGGTAATTTATGTCTTGTATCTTAGGAGAGTATAAGATTAATTAGACTTTTCTTAAAATTTGAGATAAAATTATGAAAATCTTATAGTTCTACAACACATTTAGCTTTTTAATAACTTTCTTATTCATCTTGCTTTTAGGCCTACTTTTAAAATTGACTTCTTCCCACAAAAGTTAGGTTACTTTAGTTCTAACATTGGAATGAATTAGATTTTTACTTTTACTTTGTTATTCTATGGTTTTATACAGATGGCGCAAGATGACATTCAGGCATATAAAAGGGACAGCTTACAGGGCGCGGTGGAAAGGTATTTTCTGATATTCCTGGGTGTGAGATAAGAGATTTGGGGGATTTCAGTAGAGAGATAGATAGTATCTAGAGAACTTTCCTGATGCAGTAAAATGTATTTTTAAACAGCTACAGAATCTCCTCCTGAGATTTGAATGTGAAGATGCTTAATAATATTGTGATGATGTGATTATGAGTGCAGTAGAAGAATGGACACGATAAATATTGTATCTAAAATGTTTCAGAAGATCACACATTCTCTCTGGGGCTATTTTTTTCCTTCCGGTATCAGGGGTCAAACTCAGGACCTTACGCTTGCAAGGCAAGTGCAGGGCCACTGAGCTAAATCCCCAGCCCTGGGGCTGGTTTTTGTGGCCACACAGCTATGAATTTGACAGCTCCCCCTCAAGACAGGCTCTTCAGCAGGTTTCATGATTTCTTGTCACCAGCTAGAAATTCTTCCTACATTTAGAACAAGGGGCCTGCATTTTAATCTTGTACCACAACTCAGAAATGAGGTGGTTGGTCCTGCCTTTCCCCATGAATGTTCACTTAAGGAAAGGGAACATATAAACCTTTATAGAAAGGAGCACCTTCTGTCTCTTGGGTTGTTTGAAGATGAGATCAGCTGGTGCATGTGAAAGTCCCTTGTGACCTCTTCACTCTCATGTAGCTTCTGCTTTCTATGTCAGTTCTCTTTTTTCGCTAGTTCTCCATCAGTTTGGCATCCTACATTAGGCCTCAGGCAGCTCTTTTCTGCTTTACATGGAGGTGCCAGGGAAGTCCCTGGGACCCTCTGATTGATGGCTGTGTTGTCACATTTCCCTGAAATTCTCTTGTCCTTTTCCAGTTGATTTTTGTAAAAGTGGCCTTGCCATTTGAAGTTAATATTTTAGGCCTGGGGATGAAGGTCAGTGGTAACTGTTTACCTAGCATGCACAAGGCCCGTGTTTAGATCGCCAACATCACAAAAAAGTTAATAATTTGTAAAATACAAAATAAATTTTGTTATTTTTATATACGGTTAGGTCCTAGTTGAGATTTTGTTTAATTACATATGGATATTCAATTGCATCAACACCTGTTGAAAAGACATCCTGCATTGAGTCCCCTTGACGCTTTCATTGAATATCTATGATATTTATAATACATGCACAGAGCCTCTCTATTCTGTTAATTGGTCTGTGGGTCCAGCCTTATACCAGCCCCATAGTTAATTACTATAGCTTTATGGTAAGTCATGAAATCGGGCACTGTGAATCCTCCAATATTATTATTCTTTTCAAAAGATGTTTTAACGAGCTGGGTGCAGCGGTTCATGCCTGTAATCCCAGCACTTGGGAGGCTAAGCCAGGAGGATTGCCACCAGTTAGAGGCCAGCCTTACATAGTGAGTCCAAGGACACCCTGAACTACATAGTGAGACTATCTCAAAAAACAAACAAACAAACAAGATGTTTAAACTGTTGTACCATAGTTTCTTTGCCTTTCCATGTCTATATCTCTCAAACTTTGTCTCTGTAGCCTTTTACTAAAGAGTGTCACTTGTCAGAACAGTTGAAAGAGATGATCTTTAGCAAATTAAATATCCTCTTTCCAGTAAAATAACACAGTGAGAAATTGGGAGAGAGATCTGAGATCTATAGCTAAGTGACACTTTTCACACTAAATGAAATTGGATGTAGTAGAATGCCGGAGATGCCACCAAAGTTGCTTGTCCTGTGCAGAAGGGACATTTCCCACATGATTTCAGTTCCGAAGCTGACAGAGATGATGACATGGAAAAGACCTGCAAACCCTAAGAGAGAAGCAAAGTTCAGTGGACAGCTGAGTGGCTGAAACATGGGAGAGAGCAATGATTGCTTCCTTGTTCCATTTCTGGCTGCATTCAGCTCAGATGGGGTTGCAGCATGTGGATGTGGTCGTTAAATATGCTCTGCAATACATCTTGTCTATTTCACCTGGTGAAGATGATCAACATGTGACTGCATCATTTTCACCACACTGGGGTCTTTAGTTTCCTTGATGGCCTGCCTTTATCATCAAATACTGAACACACACACAGTCTCCAAGAGTCAAGACCTGACAGTTGAACAAGCCATTTGAAATTATATAAATTGTCATTACTGATACTACCTGTATACCAAAAAAGTTCTTTTTTTAGTCCCATTTCTCATCTCAAATACTTCTCAGAGCAATTATTTCTCTCAAATGTCTGCCAGCTTCACTGTAGAAGAGTGTACTTGCTGCCAGTTCCCTCGCTGCCTTATGACAGGTTAGAAAAGTTAACAAGCAGATCCAAATTTATGTCTCGCTTCTATAGCAGCCATTGGAGAGCCCCCCCTTCCTGCACAAACCACTGAAGAAGTCAGCCCTTTGTGTCTCTGTCTCCCCCACACACTCACATACCCCACCGCATCCCAGGGCCTTGTGTGCCTCTGTATGCTACAGCGAATAGAGGAAAGGATATAGAGGAGGGGCTGTGAGAGATTTTATTACCCAGATGAGAAAGCATTATTTTGTTGGATTCAGAAAGGTGAGCTTAAATAGCTTCCTATCTCTAGCAAATGAAGTTTCACATACAACACCCTCTGCTTCAGGACTACAAAATCAGTAATGTAACGGAAGCTGGTTTTGTGTAGCCATCTGTTTTGATTTTTTTTTATTAAATTCTTTTATTGGTACAGTGTAGGTATACAACACAATTACATTTCTCATTGGGAATTGTACCTTTACATGATGCATCTTGGTTCTTATTTTTTCCCCATTCCTAGCCCTCCCTTCACCCCCTCCACCTTTCCCTATTTACAAAGACTTTATTTCCATTTTTTCCATTTCTCATCATTTTTCCTTTCCCTTCTTTCCTTTCCCCTGCCCCTCCCACTACCCCTACCCCTTTGGACCTTTTCTTCCTATTTTACATTATTGATTATTCATTCTAATCATTGGTACATTTTAGGTATACAATATAATGACATTCATCATTGGAAATTTGCACCTTTACATAGTCTCTCTTGGTTCTTGTTTTTCACCCTTGCCCAGTCCTAACTTCAACCCCTCCATTCCTCCCTATTTACAAAGATTTTGTACCTATTTTTCCATTTTCTCATATTAATCCCATTCCCTTCTATCCTTTCCCCTAGCCCTCCCACTTCCTTCCCCTTTGCCCCTTTTCTTCCTATTTCACATTACCTATTATACATTTAGATGCAGAAAAAGCATTTGACAAAATCCAACATGCATTTATGATAAAAATTCTACAAAAAATTTGAATAGATGGTCTCTACCTCAAACTGATAGAAGCCATCTATGAAAAACCAACAGCCAATATCATACTAAATGGTCAAAAACTGAAATCCTTCACACTGAAATCAGGAACAAGACAAGGATGTCCACTATCACCACTCTTGTTCAATATAGTTCTGGAAACATTAGCCATGGCAATTAGACAAGAGAAAGAAATAAAAGGAATAAAGATAGGTAATGAAGAAGTCAAATTATCATTATTTGCAGATGACATGATACTCTATATAGAAGACCCCAAGAATGCCACCAAAAGTCTTCTAGACTTAATAACCAAATTCAGTCAAGTAGCTTGTTATAACATCAACACCCAAAAATCAATAGCTTTCCTCTACACAAATGACAGACTCACTGTTTTGATTATTGATAGGGGTTTGTACGATCTAGCATGCAGAGGTTCTGTATTTGGACCGAAATTCTTTGGGGAGTGTGATGAGGAAGAGTGTTTACATTATCTTTCTTGTGAACTTTAATGAACTTCAGGACCATTCTAAATGGCCCATTTTTCTGAAGTAGTAATATAATGGGACAGAGTGGTACCAATAAAAACAATGTATTTAACAAGCAAAAGTAGTAATATACAAACGGTGTGCAAGTGCTTAGTCAAAAAAAGTGGCATCCCCTTAAGTAGCATTTATTGTGACAATTGAGAAGATGATTTAAGAATACAACAGTTCATACCAACAATTAAGAGAGTAATGGTGAGGCCTTCTGTAAAAATAAGCTTGCCATGCTTTCATGGGTTCAGCAAGTAAGGACCCCACACACAGGTAGACATTTCATTACTTAGACTGCACGGGGAAGATTAGCATGGTGTCAGCTCCCAGTGTTCCCAGTCCCATGGCATTGCAGCAAGTAGTGGGCTACCTGGCAGATGAACTGATCTGTTGGCCAGGAACAGGGTAGGGATACAACTGGATGAACCTGAGAACAAGTACCCTTTAAACATTGTCCCCTAAGGGCCTCCCCAGCCTCACCCTAACCCCTACCCAAGTCTAACCCACTGAGCTGTTTCATGGATTCATACAGAAGTTTGTGGCTGTACTCTAAGGCAGAGCCTATGGTGGAAATTCCTGCCTCCAATTGAAACTCAGGAAATAGATGAGAAATGGCCCATGACAGAATCGTACAAGAATACAGACAAGAGAGAGCCGCCCCCAGCACTGAGGAGGTGAGCCCCATGGGCACCAGCAGCACACACCCCAACCCTCCCCCTTGATGGGAGAAGACACATAAACAAGTCTCAAAGGCAGACTTCCAGATCACCTCAAACAACCTCAAAGGGAAACCAGATAGAACAATCTAATACTCAACAACCTGGACTCCCTGAACTGGCAACAAAAGAGGATCTGGAAAAAATGAAATCAGAAATAGTTTCTCAGAGAAGAGCAGGGATTGTACCCATAGTGCAACACATGATTAATAAATCTAGAGAGCACACAGATAAAAAATAGAGAGCTGAGGAACATGATGGAATCCCAACATAGGAAACAAATGGAATCCATAAAACAGATGCAAACAGATTTCCAGGAGATTAAAAACTCCATTGAAAGTTTATGCAGCAGAATGAGCCAATGTGAGGAAAGAATTTCAGATATAGAAGATAAGATTGCAATTAGTGACCATGAAAAGAAAAATTTCTTTAAAATTGTAAGGGGCCATGAGAAATCAATCCAGCAGCTGCTAGACGATCCAAAGAAGAATAACATAAGACTGACTGGAGTCAATGAAGAAACAAGAGAGAGTGCAGATGACATAAAAACACTGTTCACAGAAGTAATGGCAGAAAACTTCCCAAGCAGGGGAAAAGAACTTGACATACAGATAAGTGAGGCATATAGGACTCCAACTAGCCTTGATCAAAAAAAACTACACATAGGGATATAATTGTTAAGATTCCAGAAACCCAAAAGAAGAACAAAATTATACAGCAGTTAGGGGAAAGAAACAAATCACATACAAAGGAAAGCCCTTCAAAATCACAGCAGACTTCTCAATGAAAAAGCTCAAGGCAAGAAGATCTTGAAGTAATGTATTTTAAGCCCTAAAGGAAAACAGTCTCCAACCCAGATTGATGTACCCTGAAAAACTATCTTTCAAAATTGATGGAGAAATAAGATACTTTCATGACAAAGAGCACCTTAGGAACTTCATGAATACCAAACCAGCACTCCAAAAAATTTTAGACAATATTCTAGGAAAAGACAATGAGGATCAAACTCCAGGAAGCCCAGCAGAATGAATCCATTGGGCATGACAAGAAATTAAATGCAAAGAGGGAGAATCCAACAAAAAGAAAAAGTCATGAGGATAAGTCAATACGTAGCAGTTATAACCATCAATGTCAATGGACTCAATTCACCAATCAAAAGAAAGACTGGCAGAATGGGTAAAGAAGCAAGATTCAACAATATGCTGCATACTTAATTCAAAAAGAAACTCATCAGGCCAGGGATTTAGCTCAGTGGTTTTGCCACCTGCTGTGCAAGTGCAAGGACCAGAGTTCAATCCCCAGTACCAAAAAAAAAAGAAAAGAAAAGAAAAGAAACTCATCAACTGAAAGTTAAAGGGTAGAAAACAATACTCCATGTGACAGAAACCTGAAAAAAAGCAGGAGTAGCTGTCCTCTTTGCAGATCAAGTGGATTTCAAACTCACACTGATTAAGAGAGACAAAGAAGAACACTACATCCTCCTAAAGGGAACAGTGCAACAGGAAGAGATGACAACCATTAATATATAGGCACCAAACACTAGTGTGCCCAACTATATAAAACAAATACTAACGGACATCAAAAATCATATGAGCACTAATACAATACTAGTGGGGGACCTCAATACCCCACTGTCACAAATAGATAGATCAACTAGACAAAAAAATAAGCAATGAAATATTAGAACTCAATCAAACTCTTGAACAAATGAACTTAACAGATGTTTACAGAGTGTTCCACCCCACAAAATCAGAATACACATTCTTTTCAGGTGCACAAGGGTCATTCTCCATAATAGGCCACATATTCGCTCTTAGAACATATTTAGGTAAGTGCAAAGGAATTGAAGTTATTCCCTGTATATTATCAGACCATAGTGCAATGAAATTGGAGATCAATAGCAAAAGAAATCACAAGAATTTCATAAACACATGGAAACTGAAACACACACTTCTGAATAACCAATGGGTCACAGAGGAAATTAAAGAAGAAATCAGACACTTCCTACAATTAAATGACAATGACAATACAACATATTGGAATCTATGGGACACAATGAAAGGAGTCTCACAAGGGAAATTCATAGCAGTGAATACTCATCTTAGGAAAACAGAGTGAGCCCAATAAAACAACCTGATGCTGCACCTCAAGCTTCTAGAAAAAGAAGAGCAGGACAAACCCAAAGTGCATACAAGGGAGGAAATTATAAAGATCAGGGCACAAATCAATCCAATGGAGACTAAGAGAATGATACAAAAAATCAATGAAGCCAAGAACTGGTTTTTCAAAAGAATAAACAAAATTGACAAACCCTTAGCCAACCTTAGCAGAAAAAGGAAAGAAAAGGCCCAATTCCATGCAATTAGAAATGAAAAGGGTGAAATTACAATGGATCCAGCAGAAATTCAGAGGATCATCAATACCTACTTCGAGAACCTTTATGCCAATAAGATAGAAAACAGAAGAAATGGACAGATTCCTAGATACGCATGAGTTACCAAAGTTGAATGAAGAAGACTTAAAAATTATAAACAACCCAATATCGATCAATAAAATTGAAAACATAATTAAAAACTTACCAACTAGAAAAGCCCAGGTCCTGATGGCTTCACTGCTGAATTCTACAAGATATTTAGAGAGGAACTACTGCCGCTACTGTTTAAACTCTTCAATGAAATTGAAAGAGAAGCAATACTCCTGAATTCATTCCTGGAAGCAAGGATCACCTTGATCCCCAAAGCAGAGAAAGACCCAACTGAAAAAGAGAACTATAGGTCAATCTCACTAATGAACATAGATGCAAAAATACTTAATAAGATACTGGCAAATAGAATTCAGAAGATCATCAAGAAGATCACACACCCTGACCAAGTGGGATTCATCCCAGGGATGCATGGATGGTACAACATATGCAAATCAATCAATATAATACACTATATCAATAGAGCCAAGAACAAAAACCATATGATCATCTCAATAGATGCAGAAAAACATTTGAAAATAATCCAACATGCATTTATGATAAAAACTCTCCAAAAAATTGGAATAGACGATCACTACCTCAATCTGATAAAAGCAATTTATGTAAAACCAACAGCCAATATCATACTAAATGGTCAAAAACTGAAATCCTTCACACTGAAATCAGGAACAAGACAAGGATGTCCACTATCACCACTCCTGTTCAATATAGTTTTGGAAACATTAGCCAAGGCAATTAGACAAGAGAAAGAAATGAAAGGAATAAAGATAGGTAATGAAGAAGTCAGATTGTCATTATTTACAGATGTCATGATACTGGATATAGAAGACCCCAAGAACTCCACCAAAAGTCTTCTAGACTTAATAACCAAATTCAGTAAAGTAGCTGGATATAAGGTCAACACACAAAAATCAATAGCTTTCCTCTACATGAACAACAGACTCACTGAGAGAGAAATAGGGCAAACAATTCCTTTCACAATAGCATCCAAAAAATTGAAATACCTAGGAATCAGCCTAACAAAAGAAATCAAAGGCCTCTACTCTGAAAAATATAGCACTCTGAAAAGAGAGATTGAAGATGATATCAGAAAATGGAAAGACATCCCTTGCTCCTGGGTAGGAAGAATCACACAGTGAAAATGACCATACTTCCAAAACTGCTATATAGATTCAATGCAATCCCAATTGAAATCCCAGCAGCACACTTCATGGATGTTGAGAAAACAATCCAAAAATTCATTTGAAACAAGAAAAGACCCAAAATAGCAAAAGCAATTCTAGGTAACAGAGAAATGGCAGGAGGTATTACAACCCCCAACTTGAAACTATACTACAAAGCTACTGTGATAAAAATAGCATGGTACTGGCAAAGAAACAGACCAGAGAACCAGTGGAACAGATTAGAAGATGCAGAAACAACTCCAGATACACTTTGTCATCTTTGACAAAGGAGCCAAACACCCTCACTGGAGGAAAGATAGCCTGTTTAGTAAATGGTGATAGAAAAATTGGGTTTCAACTTTTCAAAGATTAAAACTAGACCTATATCTCTCACCATGCACTCAATTAAAATTGAAATGGATTAAAGATTAAATATTAAAATAGAAATGCTGAATCGGCTGGAACAGAGGTTAGGTAGAACTCTTGAAGACATTGGTGTAGGAAAAGATTTTTATGAAGAAAACCTCAGCTGCCCGTGAACTAGCACAAGCAATCAACAAATGGGATCTCTTCTTATTAAAAAGCTTCTGCACAGCAAGAAAGACCACAAACAGGGTGAAGAGACAACACATAATGTGGGAAAAAATTTTCACCTGCTCTTCCTCAGACAAAGGTCTACTATCTCGAATCTATAAAGAACTTAAAAAAAATCAGGCCTCCCAAATTTAAAGACCCAATCCAAAAATGGGCATCTAAAATAAACAGACATTTCTCAGACAAAGAAGTAGAAATAGCAAATAAACATATGAAAAACTGTTCAACATCACTGGTCATTCAAGAGATGCAAATGAAAACAATGCTGAGATTCCACCTCATTCCAGAAATAATGGCTGCTATCATGAAATCAACCAATAATAAATGCTGGCAGGGCAATGGGGAAAAAGGAACCCTGCTCCATTGCTGGTGGAACTGTCGACTGGTGGAACCACTGTGGAAATCGGTATGGAGATACCTCAGAGAACTAGGACTGGAAGTCTCATTTGGCCCAGCTATTCCCCTGCTGGGTATCTTCCCCAAAGAATTAAAAGAATCATACCACAGTGATATATGTGTACCCATTTTTATAGCAGCACAATTCATGATAGCTAAAACTTGGAAGCAGCCCAATTGCCCATCAACTGGAGACAGGAGAAAGAAAATGTGGTTCTTTTATAAAATGGAGTACTACTCGGTCATAAAATATGAGAAACTACAGACATATATAGCTAAATGGATGTACATTGAGGTGATACTCTTAAGTGAAATAAATAGGACACACGTGTAAATACCAAATAGTTTCTCTAGTGTGAGAAACTGAACATGTAAATAAGGACTAAAAGGTATAATAGATAAAGTGAAATAGGAAGAAAAGGGGCAAAGGGGAAGGGGAAGTGGGAGGGGTAGGGAAAAGGAAAGCAGGGAATGGAATTAATATGAGAAAATGAAAAAATGGAAACAAAATCTTTGTAAATAGGGAGGAATGGAGGGGTTGAAGGGAGGGCAGGGGAATGGGGAACAAATAAGGACCAAGAGTGATTATGTAAAGGTGCAAATTTCCAATGATGAATGTCATTATATTGTATACCTAAAATATACCAATAAAATTAATTTTAAAAAAAGAATAGAGATGAGAACGTGCATCAAGACCACTCAGGGTGTTTATCTCCCTGTGCAACAGGAGGAATTTCAGGCCATTCCAGCACTTCTGCCCTGCCCACCTGGCCTTTGTGGAGATGTTCAAGTTGCTAGGAGACCAGCTCCTGAAGAAAGGTAGAGCTCAGTTCATTACTTGCTACAGGAACAGAGTGGTGGGCTGGCCATGCATGGCCTCTCCACACAGACCTGGCTGTATGTCTTACGGAGAGATTTTTCACCGCAGTGGAGTTCAGGGAGTAGAGATTTTCAGAAGCATCAGATGGACATTAGCTGCACAAAGCTGTTGCTCTCCTGAGCATGTTGTTGGTTGTTGGTACTCTGAGGTATATGCGTCGGGCTGTTGATGCTTGGGTGCCTGTAACACGTTGGCTTTCATCACTGAGGTCCTTGTCCTTATGTTCTGGGGTGGGTTCTGACTACTACTTGTCACCAGGGCATAGGGCCGTCAGTACTTTCCTAGTGTTTTATTTTCAGGAGATAAATGAATGTGAATGAAAATAATCCTTAGTCATGACTAAGATTTGTGAAACATCCACGAGGAAAGTTTTCAGATTTTTTTTTTTCTTAGAAATTTCCAGACTGCCTTCTGACCACTGGCTGTACTGTGGGGACCATTGGTGGCCACACACATTTAGAAGAACCTTGAACTTTTAGAGGGAAAGGGCACGGTTTGTCTTTAGACTCTAGCCTGGGTCCAGCACAGAGTAGGTGCTCGTTCATGGACCAATGAGTGAGGTATTAGAAATGCCAGCCATTAGGAGGGACAGAAGAAGAAAGAGAGCAGGATTGGGCAGACAAGGAACTCAAAGGTGTTTTAGGTTGTGGTGTACAGGAGGCCATGGTAGAGGACATGTTCATAAATATTTGATTGAGGTTGGCACTGTCCTCCTTTGGGTGGAATGCAGGGTGTCCTTGTGTTTCAGACGTGCATCATCTGACATAATTGTGGCAGTGCCGGATACCTGTCCCTGTCCATATGGAGCACAAGGATGAACACTGTGACGAGGACAGCTTGCCCACTTCAGAGCCCAGAACTTGCTGGTGAACCCAGTGCCTCTGGGTCAGGGAGTCGCACAGAGGAAGTCACTTCCACCCCCTTTCCATGGTTCTCTCTGAGAAGCTCTGGGTGGCAGCAGATGGGAATCAAAGAAGAGGCAGAAACCAAAGGTTTCAGTAGAGCCCGGGATGGGTCTCAGGAAAGAGGAGCCAGGTGCAAAGCGGGTGCGGTCCCGGGAAGCAGTGCCTGCCTCAAAGTGGTCCAGCCAGGGCTCCTCGCTGGGCTGGCCCCCGGCACCCGGAAAAGCGGCCGGGTCTCCGGGGCACTGGCAGAGCCTGGCGGTAGCCCCTCGGAAACAGAGGGAAATGGCTGATTATCTGAGGCTGACCCAGGCCCTGGTGCTGATCCGCCTCCGAAACCTCCCTGTCAACGCCATCAGGTAAACCGGCCTGGTCCCCTGGTCCCGCAGCCCGGCACAGCAGGATCTTGTGGGGCTGCGGACTTCGACTCCCCCTGCTGGTTGAAACCGAGAACACAGACAGTGGAGCAACTGGTGTCCTGCAGGGCCTTTCGCTAGGTCACTGGGTTCCTCTAGGCAGAGAAATCTGCTGGGGCCTGGCTGGTCAGGAAGCAGAGGCTGCGTGATGGCTGCTGAGCGGAGGAGCTGGGCTGGAGCAGGGCCTGTGGATGCCAGCTCCGCGCAGAACCCTTTGCCTGCACGCAGCTTGGCTCCTCAGAGCTTTTGGTTCCGAAGGTCTTGACTCAGCACGAGGCTGGATCTTGATGCAGCCCCAAGCCCCCACTTCCGGTGCAGGCTCCCTGAGGACGTGTGGCTGAACGCTTTCGCATCCGGACAACGAAGTAGTTACTCCCACGCCTTCGGTACTGGAGATTGAACCCCCTGGGGCCCTTCGGACTGATCTACACCCAGTCCCCTTAGTTTCCATTTTGAGATAAGTTCGTACTAAATTGCCCAGGCTGGGCTTACATTTGTGATCCTCTAGCCTGGCCTCCCAGGGTGCTGGGATTTCAGGCGCACACCACCCCTGCGGTGTAAACTTTCTTACATATCTATAAAGAAGGGGTTTGGGATGTTGCTTAGTGTGTAACACTTGCCTAGCACGCTTGAGGCTCTGTGTTAGATCCCTAGGACCGCCCCCCATATATATGAAAAATATGACATATATTATATCTATATGATATATGAAACGTATATATGATAAATTAAGGTCCCCATTAATGTCAATGCAATGAGTAGATGAGAATTGTCCCTTTCCCAGAAATGCTGAATTACTTCTCCTGATCTGTTCTAAACCTCAGGGCCTGTGTGCTCCCATAGAGGACTTGTATCAGAGTAAGCCTGATAAGCAACAGTTTAGAAAAACTGTACTTTTTATCTTTATTTCATCACGCAGTCTCTTCCTTGTGTGGTACACCTAGAGGATTATTGTTAAAAGTGAAATCAGGGGCCGGGGATTTAGCGCAGTAGTTCCGGCGCCTGCCTCGCAAGTGCAAGGTCCCGAGTTCGATCCCAGGTACCAAAAAAATAAGTGAAATCAGTGCTGCCTTTTTGAAAATGAATGAAGGTAATTTGCTTTGATCTTTCCATGTCTTGGCATAAAGTGTAGTTCTACATCTGCCTTGGAAAGCACCACCTATTAACAGAGAATCAGATTCATGGAAATTATAATTTAGAAAAGTATATATAAAGCACAACAGAAAGATCTTTGGTCAGAATTTGTATCATATGTTCCTGTGGCAATAAGAGACTGAAAGGAGATCTACTCATTTTAACTGAGTATTTAAAATCCTATGGCATCAGATCTGATTTTATCCTTAGTATTAATACACACTTATTTCATTGTGAATGGTAGCATTTACTAATATAAAAAGTTACAGAGGTAAAATTCATGGAAGATGATTTTCACTTATAATTCCAAGAAAAATATTCATCATGCTTGTTCTGATAAAGGAAAACAGAAGTTATATGACTCCATGTCAGTTTAGAGCCATCTGTATACTGACTGGACCTAGCTAGCAGGATTCTGCTACGGTTTGGCTCATGGTGGGCAATTGTGCCCATTAAGACCTTTGGAAAAATGTACCATAATCTAATACCTATAACTAGCAATATTCTGATAACTACTTTAAATGTTCCTAGTGTTGAACCTGTGTTCCATGACACCCTTAGAAATGCATCTACCTCATAAAGTTGTGAGGATTAAGTAAGATGAGGACTGTAAACTGGTTTAACAGGTGTTAGCTGTCCTTGTTCCCATTAGTTTGAAGCCTGTTGCAAGCCTCTACCCACAGACCTTGAGGCTTGGGATCCACTTCAAGTTAATCAAGACTCCCTCCTACAGGAACGCATACTTCCCTGCCCATTCCCATTGCTCTTCTGAATATTTCACCAAGGTTAATAGATTTCCTGTTTTTTTTCTCTTAACGCTTTTCTTTCTTTCTCCCTTCATAATTCTAATTTTATTTGGGAAGTCATCTCATCCCAGTGCAGAGATTCTTATTTAAATAATTACTTTCTTTTACCCAATCAAATAATTTAAATCCTTCATTACTGGTTTATCCAGCTATGTCTCCTTCCATTCTGATGAAAGCCAACTCTCTTTGTATGTTTAAGCTGATTACTAGGACTTTCTCTAGAACAATGGCTTTCCTACTATTTTTTTTTTCACTGTAACCCACATAGTAAGAAATCTCATGTTTTACATAAAAACTCAAGACATACATACAAACATGTAATTGATAATGGAGTTTTGTAAAACCAAATCTATCTATATATATTTGGCATAATGTATTTTCCTTTCCTACTTCTTTGTTTGAAAAAATGCTGGTCACAAGCCACAAACTTAACTTGATAACCTTGGTTTAAAAAAAACACTTGTCCAAAAGAGAAGCCTGCTATGGTCAACGAAGCTGAAGAGTTGTGGTCAGCACTCCTGAAATGTTATCTTTTCCTCAGAATCTGTCTCCACACATGACAGTATTAAGGGGAGAAAAAGCTTTCTTAACCTACAGCCTTTACCTTGCTAGGAGGCCATGGTCTCTCTCCACCAAGTGAATCTAATAAGCCTTCATCCCTTTCAGCCATTTTCCTTTTCTTTTTTCCCCCATCTATGAGTTTTTCAAAATAACAAAAAATAAGTAAATAAAAGAATAAAACAAGAAGAGTTGGTTGAATAGGAAAAGCCAGTTTCTTCTCCCAAGTGACATTGATCAAGCTAATTTTGGCTCATTTTGTAGCCATCGTGTACCCAGAAGAAAAGATATGCCTTTTGGATATATTTTAACACTGGGAACAGTGTTAAGTAATGGTTCAGAGTCTGTTTTTCATGATCAGATTTGATTTCTAATTAACCAGTGGAGGGCAAGAGGTTTAATTCCTGTGGATTAAGAGACTAAAGGGAGTTAGGTGAAAGGGAATCCACAGGGCAAGTAGCTGCCTTTTTTCCCCTGAGGTTTTGACCCTTATTGCAGGTCTCAGCAATATGGGATTTATAGAAGTTTCTTGTTAAGATGTTTTTACCCTGTATATGAAGGAAAGGAGCTATTACCTTATCCCAGCTCTTTCATCAAGCATAACAAGTTCCTCAACTTTTTTCTTTTGCTTTATATTTTTCTTTTTTCTTTCTTTCCTTTTCCCCTTCCTGTTTAGAGATTCCTATTTGAATAAATTGCTTTTACCCAAATACTTTGAATCCTTCATTGCTGGTTTAGCCAGACATGTTTCCTTCTATTCAGCCCTCCTTATAAACATAGAAGTTGCCTGATTACTAGGGCTGTCTCCCAAAACAGTGGCTTTCACACTTTTTTGAAAATTGTAATCCACATAGTGAGAAACCTCATGTTTTGTATAACAGCTGATGATACATATATACATATGCAGAACTGAAAAGAATGTTTCCTGAAACCAAACCTAGCCTTACATGTCATAGTTTGCAAATTTAATTTCTCTTCCCATTCTTTGTTTGAAACAAGGCTGCTCAAAAGCAATGAACCTAGGGCCGGGGATTTAGCTCAGTGGTGCTGCTGCCTGCCCCGCAAGCACAAGGTCCCAAGTTCTATCCCTGGTACAAAAAAAAAAAAAAAAAACAATGAATCTGAAAATGAACTTTACTAAAAATAAAAACACCAAAATGGTGTCCAAAAGGAAAGTCTGCTATGATCAAAGAAACTGAAATCTTGGGGTCAATACTTATGAAATGCTATCTTCAACCCCAGACTCCATTCTCAGCATCTGAAGTAATTAAGGGGGAAATTGGGGGTGTGGGGCAATTAATCCAGGGCCTTCTCACTGAGTTACATCCCTTTCTTTCTTTTCTTTCTTTCTTTTTTCAGGGGAGGGGGGCAGGTTCTCACTAATTTGCCCAGGCTGGGCTCAAACTTGCAAATCTCCTGCTTTAGCCTCCCAAGGTACTAGGATTTCATCCATGAGCCACCATGATCAGTGAAAAATACTTCTTTGGTTTTGGGTTTTTTTTTTTATACTGGGGATCGAACTCGGCACCTCACGCTTACAAGGCAGGTAGTGGAACCACTGAGCTAAATCCCCAGCCGAAAAATACTTTTTTAAGGGCTTGTCTTCACCTCACTGTGAGGCTGTGATCCCTCTAACTCGGCCGAGTCTAGTAGAGTTGGTTCTGTTAGAGTCACCTTCTTTTTCCTTTTCTCTGCATTTGAGGTTTTCAAAATTAACAAGTACACAAATAAAAACAGGGAGAGTTGGTTGAAATCCTTGGATCCCACATCCACCATTCAACCAATCGTGGCTAGAAAATGTGGTTAGGTCCAGGATGATTGAATCCCTAATGAACATGTTCTTGTCATCATTCCCTAAACAATGCAGTATAATTATTTACATACATCTACATTTATTGGATATGATGAGTAGTCCACAGATGATTTGCTTGTAGGTTATGTGCAAATACTACACTATTTTCCATAAGGGATTTGAGCATCTAGGGATTTTGGTGTCCTGGGGAATGGGTTCTTGAAATTCATTTCTCACAAAAACTGAAGGATTTACTGCACATGCCTTTTGGGCTTCTCAACATTATGTAATGGTTGGGCCGGGGATTTAGCTCAGTCATTTCACCGCCTGCTGCACAAGCGCAAGGACCCAAGTTTGATCCCCGGTACCAAAAAAAAAAAAAAAAAAAAAAAAATTATGTAATGGTTCAGAACCTGTTTTCATCACATATTTGATTTCTGATTAACCAGTTGGAAATAAGAGGTGTCTTTGGTTGCTTTATTTCTTCTCGGTTAGGTAGGAACTGGGTGAGAAGTAACTAGGTGAAAGGGAATTATCATACACTACAGCAAGTACTTCCTTTATTCCTTGAGGTTTTGACTGAACGTTGCTGGTCTGAATACCACAGGTTTTATAGAGGTTTTTGTTGTAGTTTCTGTTTTAATTTTTATTTTATAGAGCATTCAGAATTCTTTATAGAGCATTCAGAATTCTAAGGCAAAACTTACTGTAGTCTGCTTCTACCATTTTTCATTTTAGTAGTTCTTCACTACTGTCCTAGGGTCTGGTCTCTTTCTTCAGCAAACCTTCACTCTGCTAAGCCCCTCCTTCTTGGCAATTCTCATCTCTTGGGCTTGGTAGTCTGGGCTCTGTTGGTGCTGGATCACCTTGCCGAGCTTCTCCCGCTTCTTATATGGATGTGTGTCCAAAGTATTTTTCCTCCACTCATGTTTCTTTTCTTTTGCTAGAGTCACCCAGTCTTGGGTTAGCTATCTGTTCTGCGGATGACTCCTTCACACACAGAGACTTGGCAAAGTCTGCTGCATACACTGTCTTTCTGTACCTTGCCTTCACCTTCTTAGTTCCTTACCATTAGGTTTGATGTCAGTAACAGAGAACTCACAAGTAATAGTGAATTAAGCAAGAAAAAGTTACTTTCTCTCCCAGCAGTGTGGAGAATTACATGGCTGCCCCACAATGATCAGGGGCCTGAATTCTGTCTATGTTTTGCTTTGTTGTTTTCAATACATGGCTTCTACCTTTGGGTCCAAGATGATCCGAGATGGCTGCCTTAGTGATTACATCTGCATTCTTGCCAGGAGTCTGGAGGAAAGAAAAAGAGAAATGCATACTCAATCCTTTAAAGTCTCTTTTGAAAAGTTGCATATACCAAATATTCTTCCATTCTGTTAGGCTGAACTCGAAGCCTTGAACAGACCTTCCTGAAAATAGGCTGGAAAATAAAGTGTTTTTGTTGTTGTTGGGGCAGGGGTGGGGTGGACTACCATGTATCTAACTAAAAGTTAGATGTTTGGTCACTTTGAAGAAGATGGGAGGAATGGATATTTATGGTGACTGGCAGCTTCTGCCACAGCTCCTAGATTGTTTTTCCTTTAATTTTTCTTCTATTTTGCCAATATGACAAATTGAAAGGAGTTTTGTCCCTCTCTGAACTTCTACATCACTTTCTTTGTACCTTTACTATAGCACTTATCTTAATGCAGTTAACTTGTTAGCTGTGCACATCTACCAATCATCTCTTATAGTATATATAAGATATAATCATTGGAAAGTGCAGATTCTAGGAAGTCTCATTAGAGCAGAGTGCAGGAAAATAATATTGCTTTAAAAGTGGATTCATTTTAAAGTGCAGTGATTAATTTACAGTAGACACATATTATTGTTAAACAAATGATAGCCTCAGTAATAAGTACACGTAGTTTCTAGCCACTGTGTGTATCTTTTTATTTTTCATTACTAGGGGAAAAACTCTTTGATGGTAGAAATGTAATTCTGATCAATATGCTTCATGTAATTTTTTTCTTTTAGTTTGTTTGCCAATGAATAAAAAGGACTACAGAAAGCTGTATCAGATAATAAAAGCCATTTTGACTTCTGGCAAATTCTGCACAGGCAATTAGTATTTAATCCTATCCCACTCTCCCTAGAATCCAGCCAGAGACTAAGTAAGGTTGATGCTGCATGAGCCACCCATGTGAGTAACACCCAGTGGGAAACACTGCAGCAAAAGACAGGACTCTCCCTGTGAAACCCAGACAACAATTTACCCTTCTCTTTTATGCTGGGCTGGGCCTTTGGAGGACACTCAGTTCCGCGCTTAGTGGTCGTCATACCTGCTGCTGTCCACCTGCTCTGCAGATGTTCCCTCCACCCTGTCTGAGCTTGAGCAGGTCTCTTTGATCTCTTGAACCTCAGTTTCTCTGCTGTTGAAAGTAGGGGCAGTTAAGGGCCAGGGATTTAGCTCAGTGGTGCCAGTGCCTGCCTCACAAGCACAGGGTCCTGAGTTCGATCCCCATTATTGGAAAAACCAAAAAAGCCAAAAGTTGGGGCAGTAATATCTGTCGTAAGGGATTTTGTGTGATTAGATGTTACCTTATCTGAACACCCTTAACCCAGTGCTGCCCACAGTTGTTCAGGAAGTGCTTTTAATTCACACAGTGTTGAAATGGAACCCACCTTCCTTCTGAAGGCCACCCACCTTGGTGACTGTGGGGCTGCTTTGCTGGGTCATTGTGTAACAATGTGCAAATATGACAAAAGATTCTAATGTGATGATTTATTCAGTGCTGTTTCAGCACCAGCACCTCTTCCTTTTTTCCCCAAATATATTAAACCTTTTGACAGAAGGCACATGGATATGAGGCTCACATGAATTTTACTGTAGCAGGGGTATTCGATGTAATAGTTGCCTGAAAAGATACGGATGTTGCATGACAGTAAATAAATATGAAGGTATTAATCATAATGGCTACCACTTACTCTCACTGCTATGTCAGCACTGTGTCGGTTATTATTAATAATAATGAAAATAGTCACGTTTACATGCACTATATTTTAATGCCCAGTAAATCCTACAGTACTCATTGACAGATGAGGCTGAGCATGACAGAGATTTCAACAATGTGCTATGCATTCACCAGCTCTGAAACGACTTGCTCAATGCTTGGAAAATTAAAATTGGCTGTCCAAAATGATGACTTTGAGATGTGGAACAAGGGATCAGAGTTATAGAGAACTTGATATTTATTGTAAGAAAGAAGTAGAAGAGAAAATACAATTAAAGTTCATGGCCAGAAAAAAAAATATTCTTCTAGAAAAGCATTAGGAATTATCAAACGAGCTAAAGGATTTACATAGAACAATGCACCTGCAAATTGGAAAGTGCATTCTCAAATACATCTAGAGAATTTACAATTTACAGATACTGGATCAGAAAAACTTGTTTCCATAAATTTCATTTAGAATGTACTCTCTGACAACAGTGCAATGAAAGCCAGAAATCAGGAGGAGTTTTGAGATGGCAGATTAGAAGCAGCTGGTACTTGGCAGCTTCTCCACGAGTTGGAATCAAAACAACTAGAGAGCAGCTGCTTATCAAGGTTGTGCGGGTGGGAAAACACTGAAGTTGAGCAATAGTGGAGAATAGTGGAGAAACCCAGGCTCTGCACAGCAGAGCAGAGGGCAGGAGGGAGCCCCCCAGCGGCAGGTTGCAGCAGTGCCGTAGAGGGCAGGGTTGGGGTAAAGAGAGACCCAATAAGTACATCCAGCAGGGAAATCAGCTCAGGGCAGGAAGGCACCGAGCACAGCCCTCTGGCATCTGCGCAGCAAGTCGCTGCGCTTCCCTACCTGTACCCAGGTGCGGGAACAGGGAGGCATCTGGAGATGGTTTTGTCTGAGCTTGATGCTTGGGGAAGCAAAGGCCCCTGCATCTTCTGTACCCAGGAACCCACGGCAAGCATTCCTCAGTGGATGTCTGCCTTGAGACCCAGCTTGGCCCCAGTGGAATGCTCTCCAAACAAACCCACGGAAAACCCCACGCAGTGGGAAACCTCTTGGTGATGAGGAAGAGTGGAGCTTGCTGCCCCCTGTGAGACTGATAGTTTAAGTAGCCACGTGAAGCGTTCATGGGCCCAGCAGGGCTTGCGCGAGTGTGCACAGGAGTGGGTCTCAGAACCCGAGTCACGCGTGGTGGACTGTGCAGGGCCTGCTGTGTGCTCCTCTCCCCAGTACAGATGGTTCTCTTGCCCTTTGAATGGGCTTTGCACAGTGCACCAGAGACCCAGATCTGCTGCAGCACCTGTGTCAGCCCAGGCCCAGCCGTGTGCTGCGCAGGTCTCTTGGGAGTGAATTTCTGACAGGGACACTTTAGGTTCTGTGCTTGTTCAGCCTGCTGAGGAAGCCAGCTGAGAGGGCTTCCAGCTGATTCCAGTCCCGGCCGCTCCTGCTGGTTGCCTGGGCCGCAGCACAAAAGAAAGAAGGAAGAGGTGGATAACCTCCAAGCTGTGCTGTCTTCAAAAACTGCATTCCTTGAGACACTAATGTTTGGGGAAATAAATCAGACATACACGCTTAAATATTGCATGATTCTCTTAAATGAGAAACCCAAAGTATAAATTAAAGAGCAAAAGAAAAGACATCGTAGAAAGCAGGGGGATAGATCCTTTGCAAATGGGAAAGGAACCAAGGGGGGGTGGGGTGAAGGGAGAGGAAGGGATGTAAAAAGAATTAAGATGCATTATGTCCATGTGGCAGCTCCCCAGCAGGAATGTAATCCCATGTACTGATGAAAAAGGGTCAAAGGGTGCATAGGTAGCAAACCTTCACTCTCGTCTGCAAGATTGATCACCTCAGTAGAGAAACCACTTTTATTTTTATTAAGACTTTTTTGTGTTTGTTGCTTGGTTGAAATATATAATTTTTTCTTCATTTTTTTTCTTTACTTTCTCACTGCCTTTTCTCCTTCATGAACATAAATGCAAAAATCCTCAGAAAAATTCTTGCAAACAGAATTCAACAACACATTGAAAAAGCATACACCATGATCAAGTCCATTTTAGTCCAGGGATAAAAGGATGGTTCAACATACACTAGTCAATAGGCAATTATAGGCCCGCCATTCCATTGGTAAGTGCCTGCAGATCCCGGGGAGTAGCTGTGTGGCCCAGACCAGCGTGGCTCCAGGCAGATCCCAGCCAGGGCTCTGTCCCAACCCCAGAGGCTCCAGTACACCCGCCCAAGCCAAAGGCCCACCCAGAAAATAACTGCACAGGCCCACAAGCTTCAGCCAGAGGCCTGCCATACCATCGGCCACAGCCAGAGACCCACCTGGAGAAGAGCTACACAGGCCCACAAGCAATACCCAGAGGCTCCCCCCAATACCATTGATAAGTGCATGGAGACCCTAGCCAAAGCCTGGATCAACAACAGGAACTGGGGTGCACAGCCCCCAGCCAAAGACCCTCCCAGACAACAGCTACATAGGGGCCCAGCAAGAGGCACACCTAGATACCATATCAAGTATGCACAGGCCACAGCCAGAAGCCCACCCAGACAACAGGTCAGCTCAGGTATCCAGAAGGCCACTACTCTGAACCCAGGAATTAGTGTACTGGTGAGCAGCACAGTAAAGGCGGCTCGGTGGCTTGCTGAGAATTCAAGACCACTAGGTGAGCAAAAAGCTGCCTCAACAAAGGCACAGCAGGCTGCATCTGTTGAAATGAGAAGACATGTAAACAAGTCTCAAAGCCAGACTTCCAGATCACCTAGGGCAACCCCAAAGGAAAACAAGATGGAACAATCTGATACTCAACCACCTGGACTCCCTGAACTAGCAATGAAAGGGGACCTGGAAAAATTGAAATCAGAAATAATTTCTCAGAAAACAGCAGAGATTGTGCCATAGTACAAGACATGATCAATAAATCTAGAGCAGACACAGATAAAAAAAATAGAGGAACATGATGGAATCCCAACATAAGGAAACCAATAGAATCCATAAAACAGATGCAAACAGATTTCCAGATTTAAAACTCCATTGAAAGTTTATGCAGCAGAATGAGCCAATGCAAGGATAGAATTTCAGATATAGAAGATAAGATTGCAATTAGTGATCATGAAAAGAAAAATTTTTAAAAAATAGTAAGGGACTATGAGAAATCAATCCAGCAGCTGCTAGACAATGCAAAGAAGAATAACATCAGACTGATGGGAGTCAATGAAGAAACAGGAGAGAGTCCAGATGACATAAAAAAACTGTTCACAGAACTGATGGCAGAAAACTTCCCAAGCAGGGGAAAAGAACTTGACATAGAGATAAGTGAGGCATATAGGACTCTAACTAGCCTTGATCAAAAAAATCTACACATAGGGATGTAATTGTTAAGATTCCAGAAACCCAACAGAAGAACAAAATTATACAAGTAGTTAGAGAAAAGAAACAAATCACATACAAAGGAAAGCCTATCAGAATCACAGCAGACTTCTCAACACAAACCCAAAAGGCCAGAAGAGTATGGAGTGATATATTTCAAGCCCTAAAGGAAAACAACCTCCCATTCAGATTGATGGACCCTGCAAAACTACCTTTCAAAATTGATGAAGAAATAAGATACTTTCATGACAAAGAGCACCCTAGGAACTTCATGAATACCAAACCAGCACTCCAAAACATTTTAGACAATATCCTAGGAAAAGACAACCAGGATCACAACCACAGAAAGCCCAGCACAATTAATCCATCAGGGATGACAACAAATAACGCAAAGGGGGAGAATCCAACAAAAACAAAAAGTCATGTCAATGATAAGTCAATACGTATCAATTATAACTATCAATGTTAATGGTCTCAATTCACTAATCAAAAGAAATAGACTGGCAGAATGGGTCAAGAAGTAAGATCCAACACACAAAGAACACACTTAATTCAAAAGAATACACACTTAATTCAAAAAGAAACTCACAGACTGAAAGTTAAAGGGTGGAAAACAATACTCCATGCAACAGGAACCTGAAAAAAAGCAGGAGTAGGTACCCTCTTTGCAGATCAAGTGGATTTCAAACCAACACTGATTAAGAGAGACAAAGAAGAACACTACATCCTCCTAAAGGGAACAATCCAAGAGGAAGAGATGACAATCATAAATATCTATGCACCAAAAACTAGTGTGCTCTACTGTATAAAACAAATACTAATGGACATGAAAAATCCTATAAGCACTAATACAATAGTAGTGGAGGAACTCAATACCCCACTGTCACAAATAGATAGATCAACTAGTCAAAAAATAAGCAACAAAATACTAGAACTCAATCAAACTCTTAAACAAATGAACTTAACAGATGTTTACAGAGTGTTCCACCCCACAAAATCAGAATACACATTCTTTTCAGCTGCACATGGGTCCTTCTCTAAAATAGACCACATTCTCACTCGTAGAACATGTTTAAACAAGTGCAAAGGAATTGAAGTTATCCTCTGTATATTATCAGACCATAGTGTGATGAAATTGGAGATCAATAGCAAAAGAAACTGCAAAAATTTCTAAACACATGGAAATAGAATAACACACTTCTGAATAACCATTGGGTCGCTGAGGAAATTAAAGAAGAAATCAGACAGTTCCTACAATTAAATGTCAATAAAACATATTGGGATCTACGGGACACAATGAAAGCAGTCTTAGGAGGGAAATTCATAGCACTGAATACTCATCTTAGGAAAACAGAGTGAGCCCAATTAAACAACCTGATGCTCAACCTCAAGCTTCTAGAAAAAGAAGAGCAGAACAAACCCAAAGCTCATACAAGGGAGGAAATTATAAAGATCAGGGCACAAATCAATCCAATGGAGACTAAGAGAATGATACAAAAAATCAATGAAGTCAAGAGTTTGATCTTTGAAAGAATAAACAAAATTGACAAACCCTTAACCAACTTTAGCAGAAAAAGGAAAGAAAAGACCCAAATCCGTGCACTTAGGAATGAAAAGGATGAAATTACAACAGACCCAGCAGAAATCCAGAGGATCATCAATACCTACTTCAAGAACCTGTATGCCAACAAGATGGAAAACAGAAGAAATGGACAGATTCCTAGATATGTATGAATTACCAAAGTTAAATGAAGAAGAACTAAAAATTCTAAACAACCCAATATCAATCAATGAAATTGAAAATCTAATTAAAAACTAACCAACTAAGAAAAGCCCAGGTCCTGACAGCTTCACTGCTGAATTCTACAAGATATTTAGAGAGGAACTACTACCACTGCTGTTTAAACTCTTCAATGAAATTGAAAGGGAAGCAGTACTCCTGAATTCATTCCTGGAAGCAAGGATCACCTTGATCCCCAAAGCAGAGAAAGACCCAACTGAAAAAGAGAAGTATAGGCCAATCTCACTAATGATCATAGATGCAAAAATCCTTAATGAAATACTGGCAAATAGAATGCAGAAGATTATCAAGAAGGTCTTACACCCTGACCAAGTGGGATTCATCCCATGGATGCAGGGATGGTTCAACATACACAGATCAATCAATGTAATACACTATATCAGTAGAGACAAGGACAAATACCATATATATGATCATCTCAATAGATGCAGAAAAAGCATTTGACAAAATCCAACATGCATTCATGATTAAAACCCTACAAAAAATTGAAATAGATGGTCTCTACCTCAGTCTGATAAAAGCCATCCATGTAAAACCAACAGCCAATATCATACTACATGGTCAAAAACTGAAATCCTTCACACTAAAATCAGGAAGAAGATGAAGATGTCCATTATCACCACTCCTGTTCAATATACTTTTGGAAACATTAGCCAAGGCAATTAGACAAGAGAAAGAAATAAAAGGAATAAAGATAGGAAATGAAGAAGTCAAATTGTCTTATTTGCAGATGACATGATACTCTATATAGAAGACCCCAAAAACTCTACCAAAAGTCTTTTAGACTTAATAAACCCAGTAAAGGAGCTGGATACAAGGTCAACACACAAAAATCAATAGCTTTCCTGTACACGAAAAACAGACTCACTGAGAGAGAAATGGGGCAATCAATTCATTTTACAATAGCATCCAAAAAATTGAAATACCTAGGAATCAACCTAACAAAAGAAATCAAAGACCTCTATTCTGAAAACTATAGCACTCTGAAAAAAATGATTGAAGAGGATATCAAAAAGTGGAAAGACATCCCCTGCTCCTGGGTAGGAAGAATCAACACAGTGAAAATGGCCATACTTCCAAAACTGCTATATAGATTCAATGCAATCCCAACTGAAATCCCAGTAGCATACTTCACAGACCTGGAGAAAACAATGCACAAATTCACTTGGAACCAGAAGAGACCCAGAATAGCAAAAGCAATTCTAGGCAACAGAGACATGGAAGGGGGTAACACAACCCTGAACTTGAAACTATACTACAAAGCTACTGTGATAAAAACAGCATGGTACTGGCAAAGAAACAGACCTGAGGACCAGTGGAACAGATTAGAAGATGCAGAAACAACTCCAGACATGCTCAGCCACCTCATCTTTGACAGAGGAGCCAAACACCCTGACTGGAGGAATGATAGCCTCTTTGGTGAATGGTGCTGGAAAAATTGGGTTTCAACTTACCAGAGATTAAAACTAGACCTATATCTCTCACCATGCACTCAAGTAAAATTGAAATGGATTAAAGATCTAAATATTAAAACAGAAACACTGAACCAGCTGGAACAGAGGTTAGGTAGAACTCTTGAAGACACTGCTGTAGGAAAAGATTTTTTTAACAAAACCTCAGCTGCCTATGAACTAGTAGAGACAATCAACAAGTGGGATCTCTTCTTATTAAAAAGCTTCTGCACAGCAAGGGAAACCACCAACTGTGAGAAGAGACAACCTACAATGTGGAAAATAATTTTCACTTGCTCTTCCTCAGACAAAGGTCTACTATCTAGAATCTATAAAGAACTTAAAACACAGGGGAGGGGGCAAGGCACCATAGGAAGAGGGCAGCTACTATACATAATAGCTGCTGAGGGGGTCCCAGCACCCAGAAGGAAGCTCCACCACCACCATCCCAAGCTCCTAGGGCACAGAAGGTGAACCACGCGGGTGCCAGAAGCACCCCCACACACACCGTGGAAATGAGAAGACATGTAAACAAGCCTCAAAAACAGACTTCTGGATCACCTACAGCAACCCCAAAGGGAAACGAGATGGAACAATCTGATATTCCACCACCTATACTCTCTGAACTGGCAACAAAAGAGGATCTGGGAAAAATGAAATCAGAAATAATTACTCAGATAACAGCAAAGATTTTGCTCATGGTGCAAGACATGATTAATAAATCTAGAGAGGACACAGATAAAAAAATAGAGAATCTGAGGAACATGATGGAATCCCAACATAGGAAACAAATGGAATCCGTGAAACAGATGCAAACAGATTTCCTGGAGATCAAAAACTCCACCAAAAGTCTGCACAGCAGAATGAACCAATGTGAGGATAGAATTTCAGATTTAGAAGAAAAGATTGTAATTTGTGACCAGGAAAAGAAAAATTGCTTTAAAATTGTAAAGGAACATGAGAAATCAATCCAGCAGCTGCTAGACGATGCAAAGAATAGCATAAGACTGATTGGAGTCAATGAAGAAAGAGGAGAGAGTGCAGATGACATATAAAGAACTTTAAAAAATCAGATGTCCTAAATTTCAACACCCAATCCGAAAATGGGCATCTGAAATGAATAGACATTTCTCTGACAAAGAAGTAGAAATAGCAAATAAATACATGAAAAAATATTCAACATCACTGGTCATTCGAGAGATACAAATGAAAACAATGCTGAGATTCCTCCTCACCCCAGAAAGAATGGCTGCTATTATGAAATCAACCAATAACAAATGCTGGCGGGGCTGTGGGGAAAGAGGAACACTTCGCCACTCCTGGTGGGGGTACAGACTGGTGCAACCACTATGGAAATCAGTATGGAAATACCTCAAAGAACTAGGACTGGAAGTCCCATTTGACTCAGTTATTCCCCTGCTGGGTAACTTCCCCAAAGAATTAAAAGAATTATACCACAGTGATATATGTGCATCCAGGTTCATAGCAGCACAATTTGTGATAGCTAAAACTTGGATGCAACCCAATTGCCCATCAACTGCAGACTGGATAAAGTAAATGTGGGTTTGTTTGTTTTTTTATAAAATGGAGTATTACTCAGCCATAAAGAATGAGAAACTAGAGACATTTATAGCTAAATGGATGCACATAGAGACAATACTCTTAAGTGAAATAAATAGGACACACATGTGTAAACACCGAATAGTTTCTCTAGTGTGAGAAACTGAACGTGTAAATAAGGACTAAAAGGTATAATAGATAATGTGAAATAGGAAGAAAAGGGGCAAAGGGGAAGGGGAAGTGGGAGGGGTAGGGGAAAAGAAAGAAGGAAATTGAATCAATATGAGAAAATGTAAAAATGGAAACAAAGTCTTTGTAAATAGGAAGGGATGGAGGGGTTAAAGGGAGAGCAGGGAAATGGGGAAAAAATAAGAACCAAGATGGATTATGTAAAGGTGCAAATTTCCAATGATGAATGTCATTATATTGTATACCATAAATGTACCAATAAAATTAAATTTTAAAAAAGAATAGGGGCTGGGGATTTAGCTCAGTCGTTCCGGCACCTGCCTCCAAGAGCAAGGTCCCGTGTTCCATCCCCGGTGCCAAATAAATAAAAAAATAAAAATTTAAAAAAGAATAGGCATTTATATCACATAAATCAACTGAAGTATTAAAACCATGTGACCATCTCTGTAGATACGGATAAAAATATGGTTTATACAGCCATAAAGAAAAAAATTCATGTCATTCACCAGAAAAAGATCCCTTCATGGTAAAATCTGTGAAGAAACAAGTTACAGACGTTTTATACCTCAAGATTATACAAAGCCGTATGCAACAAAGCCTTAGACAATATTTTGCAAAATTATAGTTAGAAAAACATCATGGTATTGGTACAAAAAGAGACACATTGAGGGCCGGGGATTTAGCTCAGTGGTTTCGCCGCCTGCTGCGCAAGTGCAAGAACCTGAATTTGATCCCTGGTACCAAAAAAAAAAAAAAAAAAGACACATTGAAACAGCATAGAATAGCGAATCCAGGAATATACCAGTGCATCTATGCTCATCTGCATCTTAAAGCCATGAGAAACATATTTGAAGAGAAGGCAGCCCC
Source organism: Heterocephalus glaber (assembly GCF_053883595.1). Lineage (NCBI taxonomy): Eukaryota > Metazoa > Chordata > Mammalia > Rodentia > Bathyergidae > Heterocephalus > Heterocephalus glaber. The sequence goes on from NW_028258324.1 coordinate 69,591,530, forward strand.
TTCAACAAATGGTTCTGGGGAAATTGGATAACCCCATGTAGAAGATTGAAACTAAATCACATTCTCTCGCCCTGTACAAAAATCTGCTCAAAATGGACCCGAAGACCCAGTGTAAGAAACTACTACTAGCAGAAATATAAGGGAAACATTTAAAACTATTGGCACATTCGATGATATCTTGAATAGGATTCCAGTAGTTCAGGAAATAAAAGCAACAATAGACAAATGTCATCACATCAAATTAAAAGGATTCTGCACAGCAAAGGAAACAATCAACAGAGGGAAGACAAGCTACAGAATGGGGGAAATTGCTGCCAGCTCTCCATCTGACAGGATGAATATTCAGAGTATGGAAAGAATTCAAAAAAGTTGGCAACAAAAGAACAAGTAATCCAGTCCATAAATGGGCAAATGATCTGAACAGCCTCTTCTCCAAAGTACAAATGGCCAATAAATACATGAAAAAAGGCTTTACATCTTTAGACACTCGGGAAATGCAAAGCAAAACTTAACAGAGATTTAATCCCACCCTAGTCAGAATGACTGATTTTTTTAAAAAGCTGGCAAAGATTGGAGAAAAAAACTTCATACATTGTTAATGGGAATATAAGTTAATATAGCTACAATGGAAAACAGCATGGAGGTTCCTCAAAGAACTAAAAATAAATCTACCATATGATCCAGGTGTACAGCTCCTGAATATATACTTTAAAAAAATGAAGTCAGCATACAAAAGAGAAACCTACATACCCATGTTTATTGTGGTACTATTCACAACAGCCAAGATGAGTCAACCTAAGTGCCTAACAACAGATTTTTTTAAATATGGTATTTGGAGCCAGGAATAGTGGTTCACACCTGTAATCCCAACACTTGGGAAGCTGAGACAGGATTAACATGAGTTCGAGGCCAGCTTGCGCAACATAGTGAGTTCAAGGCCAGCCTGGAATACATAGTGAAATTCTATCTCAAAATAAAAATAAAAATATGGTACATATAGACAATGGAGTTTTATTCAACCATAAAGAAAAATGAAATCATGTTGTTCACCAGAAAATGCATGGAACTGGAGGACATCGTGTTAAATAAAATTAGCCATGTACAGAAAGATAAGCATCAGTTATCTTTTTTCATATGTAAAAACTAAAAAACAAGAGGCCTGTAAATAGATGGACTATTAGGGTAGGGGAAGGGGAATGGAGGAAGTGGGAAGAGAAGGGAGGGGAAAAGAAGGTAGTAGAGAGGCTGGATATGATCAAAACACAACATATGCATGCATGGAAATGTGACAGTGAAACCCACTAATTTGTACAATCAATATCATAGGAAAATTATAATTTTAAAAGCTAGAAATCAATAACAAACTCTCATGTGTTTGTCTTAATCAGACTAACAATATCTGTTTTTTTTAAAACCTACAGCAAACATCAAACACAGGATAAATTGCAAGTTTTCCTTGTGAGAAAGAAAGAAGGCTGACTTTTCTCACAATTTATATTTGGCATAGTATTTGAGGTCCTAGACTTTCCAGTGAGCTGCAAAATGAAGTCAACAGTGTAAGGATTGGGAAGAGAGGTAAACTTCCTTATTCAAAAGATATGATGTTTGTAGAGAAATCAAAATAATCTATGAGAAATTTATTAGGATAGGAGAATGTAGTACTTTTGCTGGATATAAATCAATATCCAAAAATTAATTTGATTTTTCTGTGCTGGAAATAAGTAAAAAGTGAAATCGCTGTAGCCTTGTCTGTAGCTTGGTTTCTACCAAATTGAGACAATGATAATAACCTTAGGTGAAAAGTAAGTCATCATATAGCATGTAAAAATTGGGCTCTGGGGCATAGTGGCACATGCCTGTAATTCCAGCACTTGGAAGGCTGAAGCAGGGGGATCACAGTGGGTTTGAGGCAATCCTGGGCTACATAGTGAGTTCAAGGCCACCTTGAATTACATAGCAAGTCCTGTCCAGTATCACACTGACTGATTTTAAATCCTTATTTTATCAATTTTTAGTTGTCTTAGTTACTTTTCTTGTTTGTGAGACAAAATACCCAATACTCAAAGTTAAAGGAGAAAGGTTTATTTGGCTCACAGTTTGTAGAGATTTCAGTTCATAGTTGGCTGGCTCCAAGGCAGGGTGGCATGGCAGAGGAGCTTTGCAGAGAAGAAACAGTTCATGGCAAGCAGAAGGCAGCAAGGCAGCAAAACAGCAAAGTAGCAAGCAGCAAGCAATCAGCAGTGACCCTCTTTCTGCCCCTTATATCTTATCCAGGCTACCCAACCTTAGGGCGGGCAGCACTCACGCCCAGGGTGGGGCAGCCTTAATCCTAGCATCACAACATGAATCAATCCCAGAATCACATCCTTGATCCCAGCAGCACATACCCTAGATCCAACCACCTCTGAAAAGCCCCACCTATGACTGCATGAGGCTTTGCGGGGAACATCTAGATACAAACCATAACACTAGTCGTATGTCTTAACTAAGTAGTTAACCTCTCAAAGCTTTGTCTGCCTTACTTGCAAAATGGGTGGTTTAACCTAGGTGTTATGAAACTTAAATACGACAATACATGAAACAACTTAGCACAGCACATGATGTGTTTATCTAATAAAGGTTAATTTAGGTTACTCATGAAAAACTCATTCTCTCTAAATCTACAGGAATGATAGACCTGAGACTCAAACTGGAGTTCATCTTGTTTTTAAGAATAAAAAAATCATAAAAACAGCACAAAACAAAACACTGAACTAGAGAGTCAAATGTGATGGATTGGTAAAAAGAACATGATTTCTGGATTGATGCTACATGAGGAACAGATAATGAATTAAAAAATAAGTAAATAAAACAGGTGAGGCTGGATGTAAGCCTGTAATCCCAGCACTCTGGGAGGCTGAGGTAAGAGGATCACAAGCTTGAGACCAGGCTGGTCAACTTAGCAAGACCCTGTGTCTAAATGAAAATATAAAGAGGACTGGAGATATGGTTCAGTGCAAAGGCCCTGGGTTCAGTTCCCAAGGGGAAAAAAGGTGAATGCACTGAATATATAATAATTAATTTTCAAACTTTGTTCAAAGCTTACTGTTTTCAGAGAACACATTAATGCTCCAGCAAAAAAACTCAGTACAAAAGGTCCAAAGACGAAGGAGTGAAGGGAGGGGAAGGGGAAAGGAAAAGAGGGAAAGGAGAAACTATGAGAAAAGAAAAAAAATGGAAATGAAATCTATGTAAATAGGGAAGGGCAAAGGGGGTGAAGGGTGCACAGGTAATGGGGAAAAAAAATAAGAACCAAGATGTATCATGTACAGGTACAAACACCCAATGATAAATGTAAATGTATTGTATACCTAAAATGTACCAATAAAAGAACTAAAAAAAAAAAAAACCAAACTCAGTACATATAATATCATGGAAAAATAAGACAGAAAATAGGACTTTCCAAAATGTTATCAATGTTAAAAATATATTAAATTTTCATTTAATTCTCACTTCAGTCATTTAAGATAGGTATCAAGGTGGAGGGGGTGAAGCACACACAGGTAATGGGGAAAAAAATAAGAACCAAGATACATCATGTACAGGTACAAGCACCCAATGATAAATGTAAACGTATTGTATACCTAAAATGTACCAATAAAAAAATTAAAAAAAAAAAAAGATAGGTATCAAGACAAAAAAGTTAACTCCCTTATGGCCACAAAGCCATTTACAAATGGGCAGGGGAAAAACTCAGAATTTACTAAAATCTTAAGTTATTATTTTTTTATAATCAGGAAAGGCAAGACATGCTGTCTTGTTATTCATTAAAAATCTATCAAGATATAATTCTAAGCCAGTTGATTAACAAGTTACTCACAAATATGGATGTGTTTTCCCTTGACATTTCATATGGTAAGGACTCGTGCTCTGAACAAAGATAATTTGGCTAAATAACTGTGAATGGAGTTGATGAACCACACCATGTAAAAAATAGGTGGGGCTGATTCAGGGTCAAAATGGTGGTCTTGGGTGGAAGCTCCTATTCCCCTTCTCTGGGCTTTTACATTCTCCTTTGGATAGAGTTGCTATATGGAAATACAGATCTTTGAGGGTTACAGGATTCCTGGTAAAGATCTGAAAATTGTTTTCTTATTTTGTTCTACATTTCCCAGTCTACTAGTTCCTTTCATGTGTTTCCAATCCACTGGTGAAGTGTCTCTTGGACCCAATAAGTCTGGAGCTTTCTTAAGAGTGATTAAGCCCTTTGGTGTTAGTAAGAAAATCCAAGCTTTTCTCAATCCTCTTTTCTCCTGGTCTTTGTGTCCTTTAGATGTGACTATACATAGCTTTAACTCTCCTAGCTCCTCTGCCAAAGGATTGGCAAGTGTAGAAGATGAAATACAGAGAAATGAAACACCTGTGGTGGCAGCTATCCAAGGTGTGGCCTTAGGAGCAGGACTGGAGCTGGCTTTGGGCTGTCATGGTAGGGTTGCCTATGCACAGGTAACAGCTGAGCTCCAGGAGGGGTTTAAGGGTTCTCTTGGGGCAAGCTGTAAGTATAGCCATAAGCATCTATCCAGATCCTTTGCCTGTTTTTAATTCACTCTACTTTTATTATTGAGTTGTTAAAGTTCTTTGTATGTTCTAGATACAGGTCCTATATCAAAGCTATCATTTGACAATATTCTTTCCCATTCTGTGGATTGTCTTTTCATTTTGTGTGTGTGTGTGTGCTTCCTCACTCTTGCAGGGTCCCAGAAAGCTTTGCTGAAAGGCCTTTTATTGCTGTTGTCTTTGATAGGTCACAATAGCCTCAGAGGAAAAATGTGCTAGAAGTTAGATATGTCTAAACATGAAGCTTTACCACAGCTCTGCTTATGCTGTTAATTAAAGAAGGCATAATCTAATTTGCCCTGTAGCAAGTCTTGCTGGATTTATTAAAAGAATCTTTTTAAGGGTAGACGAAATCCAGAGGGATGCTTGTTTTAAACTTGAGTGTATTATCTCCCTGCAATGCCCTTTCTACCTTCAATTTCTGATAGGCTCAAGTTGACCTCCTAGAAGTCAGCCTAGGAGTTCTTAGTGGAAGAGGAACCCAGCTTCTCCCCAGACTCATTGGAATTCCAACTTCACTTGATTTAATTACCCCAGGTCGGTGTAAACCTTGCCAGCAATTGCCTAGATCAATGAATCCCAGCCTTTGTTTTCCTGCAACTAGATGGTCCCACCTGGGGGTGATGGGAGACAATGACGCCCCAAGTCTGTTGCTTATGTCCAGTCCACTTCATAATCTTGCTTTGGTTGTTGGCACTGCAGATAGATAGGATAGGATGTTGGAAATGCACATAGTTAGGATGTTGGAAATGGAAGCAGGCTTTTCAGTTCTTTTGTGGCAGTCTCAGGATATTCTGCCTTAACTTTAATCCACAACATATAGAAATATGAAGTTGTCTCAAACATACTTTCAAGACCACCGTCATTTGTGATGTCAAGCAGTTGGTCCTCTTCTAGCACAAAGTCAATTCACCTGGCTTATTCACAAATGGATTGTGGATATATTCCTTCACAACTGGGGGGTCTTTTGTGGTTGGGAGGATACTCAAACTCTTTGGAAAGCTGAGATAGGGGATCAGCATCAATAGGAAGAAAAACGGCCCTGGCTTGATCTTTTTAAAAAAATCTCTGCAAATGCTTGAAACACGTCAAAAATCCCAATGCTCACTCATCACATCCATAATTCCCGTTTGGCTTTGAATGCAGCCACTTTAGTTGCTAACTTGAACACAGTTGTCATTCTCCCCTGAAGTGACAGATTAAGTTCATTGAACAGGTTGAATATGTCACATGAGTAAGCAGTTTTGTGACCCATTCTGTGTCACTAAAATGTGCTGCCAGTGGTGGCTGTTTCTCTAAAAGAAATTTCCAGAGCAGCTCTCATATCTTACAAACTCTGGCCAGTGATCTACCTTTAGAAAACCATCTCACTTCTGTGTATAAGAGAAGATACATGCACTCTGATTCCATCTCCTCACAGAGCTATATGAACAGACATGAGTCAAATCACTTTAATGTGATAATTTTGGGAAGGTCCCACTTAGCACTTTGATTTTTCTTTTTTAAATTTTATTTTTATTAGTATGTGTTTGCATCACATAGTGATTACATTCATCATGGGGAGTTGGTAATATACACGACATTTTAATTCTTTTTACAACACCTTTCCCTCCCCTTCTTTCCCCTCCTTTCATCTCTTATTCCCTTTCTCATTTGCAAAAAATCTAGCTTACTATTGTAGTTAATTTTAATAACATCCTGAAAAATGTCAAGTTCAGGTGACAATTTTTGACTAGCCAGCATTTCTTTGTGGATGGCACAGTAGGTAGACTCACATTCAAAGTTACCCCTTTGACCAGAGTAGTGACATCAAAAAGCTGTTGTGGAACCTACTCCATCCATGCAGGTACTGATAGGAAAGGACCAATTTAGTTTTCCTAATATGTGATCATTTAGACTTGAATAGATCTGCAGCTGTGATGTTGGTTGGCAACAAAGGTGCACATAACATACCCTCATTCACATCCTCCTGAAAAATATGTCCAACAAAAACAAGCCTTGTTGTCTTGTTGTCAACATTGGTAAACCTGGATTTCATACCACAGTGACTCATTGATCCTCTACAAATTGTGCCTCAGATATCCTCTACTATTTCATCAACTTGTCTACTTATGGTGCTAACCAAAAAAGAGAATATGTGCCACCATATGCAGCTTTCCTAAAAGTTCATGACAAATATCCTTAGCAGCAGGCAGGATCAACTCTTCACTAACAGTAAAGGGCTTCTGAGCTTTAGCAATGTGGTTAGCCACAAGAATAATACTTCAGAACAGACACATTTGAGGAAGTGGTAGCCTTCAGTAATTGCTTCTATTCTTCGTGTTCATGTATTTTTTCTTTCGAAAAACTCCAAAGACTTGTACTTTAATGCAGGGTGCTTGGTCTCCATGTGGCAAAGCAGTTTTGAAGGTTTATTGGCTTTGTTGGAAAGTCAGTTGCCACATTTTATACAAAGTAGGCTTGGAAAATGTGAATCACTTGTTGCAATGACAATCAACAATCTCTTGTTGCTTTCCCAGAGGGCCTCCTGGAAAGTCACTGAAGTGAAAACTCATTTGCAGTTCTGTGAAGCACTCCTAAGAACCAGGAATGGAAGTTTTGTCCCAGAGATGCCAACCATCAACACTATGTATAAGAGGAGGAAGATGCTGGAATCGTTGCCACCCAGGCTGATTTGAAAATCACATTTCAGAACGAAAACAAATGACCCCTTTTGACCCCTGGGAAAGTATGCTTGTGACTTCAGCTGCCTACTTCAGAATTTGCACAGTAAGCCATATCTTTACAACTGGTGAAGATTTGCTGAGAAAATCTGGGATGAATGCAAATCCCCATCAAGCCTCCGTAAGGCCCTAGAGGTGACATTCCATACTGGAGGCTGTCAGCACTATCAGTGGACACTGGAAGCTGCCTGTACCACCGCTACAGGACACCAGATGTTGCCACCAGGGGAGTGAGATTTCAACTGTTGCTACTGCTTAGTAACAATGACTCCAGACTAAGAACCCCCACAGAGCACTTGGTTCACCAAGCTTATGACTACGAACCACAGCTGCCAGAGCACTAAAGAAACCATTAACTCATCATCTCTACCTCCTTTTCAGCTTCTGTATTAGAAGATGGGGCTCCAAAGCTCACGACACAGAGATTCCACAAATGAAAGAAGCGTTGAGATACCAGGTAGCCAAAAATAGTAGAAGAGCACCCTATTTGCCCTGTATAATTTTAATTGGACCTTAGGTAACATCAACTTCATTGCTACTTTTTTCCCCCTCCACTCAATTGTGTTTATGTTCCGGGACTGTCTCTTGTTACTCAACTGCAGCCTCTTGGGTGTGTAAGGTAGACAGTGCTGCTATTTCTCTGCTGCCAGCGCTTCTATTATATTAGCTGAAATCAATCACCTCATATTCCTATAGAGATCTATAGGTTATAAAGTGCATCTTCAGGATTTAAAAAGAAAAGAGACTATTATTTTCACCTTTGATTTAGTAAAGTAAACATAATTCTTCCTATTAGTGAGGAAATTACAGTCCCAGTACAGTTCCCCACAGCAACACAATGTGTAAAATAAGAGCTGGGGCTTGGATCATGTTTTCCTGGCTATGTCTGCAATGATCTTTCCATCCTAGCAATCAGGACAGTCCTTATTCATTTTATCTAGTGACGGATATTTATCCAGGAGAGACAACCATTCTTACTAGAAAGACCAGTACCCTCACTTTCATCTCACATTGTTCTATGATTTGTTTTGTTCTGTTTTGTTTTAGGAAGATATATTTTGGCAGGTCAAGCGCTCAGACTGGGTATTCCAGATGAAGTTATTAATTCAGATCCAGTTGAAGAAGCAATCAGATTCACCTAGAGAATTTTAAGAAGATAATGATAAAAGTGGTACAAATTGAGAACAAGGTAAATCTCCATTTTTAAAAAGACATTATTTGCCCTGTGCAATTTTAATTACACCTTAAATATCTTATGGGACATCCATCTAATAGTGTATGATACAACTTTAAAACAAATGTACTGATATGGCATAAACACTTTGATATATTAAGCAATAAAATCATTATTGTATTTGGTGTAACAATAGGGAGGATGTGATAGAATTGACATGGGGAGAACAGATAAATGCAACTGTTGGTTTATGCATAAAATATTTATGTGTGGATTTACAAGAATTATTATGGCTGCTTCTAAGTAGACTTTTTACAACTTTTCCTTCTGTACCTTTGGAAATTTTTATCATGAGTGTTTTTCCAGTTAAGAAACAGAATTAAAGTTGAAGCAAACAGAGGGGCACACACACACACACACACACACGTCAGCCCATAGAAGACAGCTCGGTGACTCCCCGCTGTAAGGCTGCTGGGCTTCAGCTTCTCTCTCAGCTGACAAAGTTACATCAAAGCCCAGGGCGTCTCGGCTCACAGACTTAGGATGGTTTAGTGGCATGCCTGCCGTTTGTTTGTTTGATTTTAAACTCTTTCTTTTTGGTCTGTGGAGGTTGTCACCTTTCCATGAGCAAGGACATGTGGGAAAAAATTGTCAGAAAAGTCTTGGGAGCAATGTGGAGCTCATGGCAGACCAGAGTGTATGATGGTCTCCCGCTTGGTGGAAGCAAAGGGGTTCACTCCGAGGTGTTCGTTTGTAAAGGACATGGTTTTGCTGACCTTGGAAGACGCCAAACACTTTCTTGAAGTCATCTTTTTCGTGTGTCGTGGTCCAGCCAGTTACTGTTGCAGTGTAGCAGTGATGCTTGCACTGGAGGGGTGAGGAGCTATATGGAGTGCTGTAGTCAGGGTTTGCAAGGGAACAGGTCCAACGCAGGACACATAATTTACAGGATTATTTTATAATAGTCACTCCAAAAGTCAAATGCAGAGAAATGGAGACCTGAAAGATCCAGCCGAGGGCCTGGATCCCACGGCAATGTCCTGCATAAGTCCAGCTGAAGGCCTGGTGCCCACAGCAATGTCCCATCCAAGTCTGTATTGAGGATCTGCACCCAGAAGGCCCAAAGGCCAGTGGTGGAAGCCAGAAAGTCTGCACCTGCATGGTGAAGGGTCTGTGCCACCAGGCTCAGGAATCTGCACTGGACCCAGGAAGCCATGCTCATGCAACAACTAGAGCTCCCCTGAAAAGAACAGCAGCGATCCATGGTGACAGCAAGGACCCAAGCTCCTCTGACAACAAGAACGCCCAAGTTCCTATCAGGAAAACCAGCCGCAGCAAGCTTCTCCAAGAAAATCAACAGCATACAATCGTCCTCTCAAGTTCTCCTTTTACGCTGTTGAAAACAATCCTCAGGTGGGTCTTCCACACCCAAACCACTCTGACTCAATTCAGCTGGGCATTCCCAGGTGATCGTTAGTTAACCCACCACATGGAGAAAATACTGGTGACTCCTAAAGAGTCGGCAAGTCCTTGCCCATGTGTTAGTGAATTCCTTGATGATTTTTCTCTTCCTTCACCAGGCCTGCATCATTGTGCTTCCTGACAGGGCCACTTGCTTTGTTAGAAGTCACTTGGGTGATTCAGAGCAAAGGCTGTGAAGGCTCTGAAGTCCTCAAGTCATTCTTTGGATTGGGGCTCAAGAGAGACCCAGGTGTACCATCCACACCTGTTTTAATTTGTAGAAGGCCTCAATTTTGACAGCATGTTCTTTTCACTTACCTGATTTTCCTAGATTGTGATTTCAGAGTTAAATTACTTCAAGAAAAATAAGGATCATGCTATAGTGCACTTCTGAAAATGGTGTGGGTTTCTTTTTTTACTCTTTTTAATTTAAATTACTTTTTATTTCAGCTTAAACATTAAGTTTTTTAAATGCATAAAATATAAAATGTTCACTCTCAGGAACATTACATAGTTTGTCCACTTGGTGGCATCCAAATATCAAGGCATTGTCTGCTTTGAACCAGAATTCACCTAACCTATCTGGCTTTGGACAATTATGTATAGCTATTTAAAACTATAACCATGAAGAGCATATAGAGATATATGAAATTCAGAATGCCTATAGGGTACCAGAATCAGCAGGGCCAGAATTGACTCTGTGAGACTGAACTGCTAACAAATGATGATTTTAATATTGTAATTTTTTGTTTAAAATATTGCTAAGGACCTGTGGATATAGGTCAATGGGACAGCATTTGCCTAGCATGCTTGAGACCCTGGGTTCAATCTGCCACACTTGGGGAAAAAGAAGTGAATATTCTTTTATGTTTTGTTTCCCAGACATAAGAAAATCATTTTTTTTCCATTTAGGGCTACCTGTATCTGATAACAATTTAATTAAAAATATGTTTAAGCCAGGCATGCTAGCACAGACCTGTAATCCCACCTCTTTGGGGGGCTGAGGCAATAGGACCTCAACTTTGAGGCCAGCTTGGGCAACTCAGCATGATCCTGTCTCAAAATAAACATTAAAGAAGGGCTGAGAGGTCCGGGGATGTAGCTCAGTGGTTCCACTGCCTGCCTTGAAAGCGCAAGGTCCCGAGTCCGATCCCTGGTTCCAAAAAAAAGTCAGGACTGGACTGCAGTGCAGTGGTAGAGCACTTACATAGCATACATGAGATTCTAGATCTATCCCTAGTAGAAAAAAAGAGTAAGATTTATTGTGATACATAAAATGTTTTAAATATAAATTTACAGGACCAGGTATGTAGGTCAGTAGTAGAAGGTTAGCCTAGTATGCTTAAAGCCCTGGGTTCGTTCCTCAGTATCATAAAAAAATACATACACATATATATGTACATAAAAGTTTGCATATGTTTTATACTTATTGCTACATAGAATGTGTATAAACGCACACAGAGTCTAAGAAAATAAGCACAAATTAAAGAGCAATAGTTCTTCCCCAAATTCCTTAAACAATTTTTGTTTTTTGTTTTTCTAACTTACCATGTATTAATTTTACTGAATATTTCAAAATTATTATTTCTATTTTTTTCAGCTGTACATGTTTATTTATTTTTGTAGCTCACAATTGGTTTTACTTGTGACTCTAAAATCTAGCAGCATTCCCAAGCAAAATAGTTAAGAATGACCCCTCAGTTTCTTTGCTATGTAATGAGCACACAAAATCATCCACGGTGCTTGAGGAGTGGTAGGTGTTGGTAGTGGTTTATGTAACCACTCTTGGTTTCCCGTCTAGGCAGTCACAGGTCTTTTTAGACATTATTATCCTTTCTCTTGGGTCATTACCTGAGAATGATTTTGCTGGGTTATAAAGTAACTGTGTGGTTAACTCTGAAATGTTTTTAAAACTTGATTAGTGAAAAACTATCAGTGATTTAAAAGTCACTTAGTTATGCAAAGCAAATAAGAAAGAAATAGAAAATATAATGTGCTGCGATTGAATTTAGTTTATCTCACTGCAGTGCTTGCTATGAGCCTATCTAGAGGGCAATTGGGCAATCAGGCATTTTGGCTTTAAAACCTTCATATTTTTTGACTCGGTGTTTCTCTTCCTGGTAATTTACTGTACAGAACTAATCACCAAAGCACAAAGAGTGGAGCATACTGATGATTACTGAAGCTTTTCCATTGTAAAATATTGGAAACAACTCAAATATCTAATTTTAGAGGTTTTATTACCCAAAAGATGATAGATCTCAGTGAATCAACTCCATTCAGCCATTAAAATTTCCATTTTAGAAGTTAAAGGTCTTGAAAAATGGTTAAAGAAAAAGGAGATATAACAGATTTTTTATACAGGTTGAGGTGAGTGCTAAATGAAGATTCTTGATTTTTTTTTTTAAATCTATCTTTCCTACTATCAAAATCATTAAACTTACCCTGGCTGGTGTGGAAAAGATACATCGATAAAGAAATGGGCTGAGGACTTTGTGTGAAAAGAGGTGCATTTCTCCACCTTAGCCATGTGGACCACCTCCAGTCTTCTTTTGGGGCTTTGTATTTTTTAAGGAAAGGATTCCACAAATTAGTGGATTCCAAACTCAATTTTTTTTTTTTTTTTGGTACCAGGGATCGAACTCGGGTCCTTGCACTTGCACAGCAGGCAGCGAAACCAATGAGTTAAATTCCCGGCCCTCAAACTCTATTCTGAGAACACAAAGACTACAGTAACCAGGCTCCCAGTGTTTGGTCCTTGCTACAACCAGAGCAGTTCCACTGTGCCTGTTCCAGAGATTAGTGATTAGAACCCCTCGAAAAACTCTAGGACCTTACTGTGTCTTCTTTAGTGTGTACCATTGTTTGTACTGGAGCTTGAACCTAGGGCCCCGTGAATGTCAGGTAAGAGATCAAACACTTGGCTCCGTCCTCAACCCCTTTCATTTTTTAACTTTGAGACAGTTTCACTATGTTGCCCAGGGTGGTTTCAAAATTGAAATATTCTGCCTGAGCCTCCTCCGTTGCTAGGATTATAGGTGTATGCTCCCTTGCCCAGATTCTTTGCTTTTAGATATAGTTATTGGTATGTAGTCATTTGGCAAAACAAAATTGCTGTATTAACTTGATGCACAAGTCCCAGAAAATACTAATATGCTAATATTAAATATATGTGGATTTGTTATACAGTAAATAAATTCATACATACTGCAAATCTATATTTCTATGGAGCCAAAGCAATTGCCTTGACCTGGAACAATCATTCTCTAACCTTACTGTGTATCAGAGTCTTTGGACTTAGAAACAGATGGCAAGGCCCCACTTGCTATGATTTAGTACATTTAGGATAGGGACCAAGAAGTTGCATCTCTAATAAGTGCCCTGGTGATGTTAATGTTATGCTCTGGCAAATACACTTTGAGAGCCATGGATGTAGAAGGAATAAGGATGAGATCGGAGATAATATTTTCTGGTTTTCACTTTTCCCACATGGCATGCAAACATTACAAATGGTCTTAAAGGTTTTTTAAAAATGGTGGATGCTGAGCTGCTATAATTTGGTCCCTCTGAAGATGCTGTCTGAGTGCACGGCTAGTTCTGGTCATGTGACTGAGGCCTGCAGTTGTAGGGAAGGACTGGCTGCCGTGTCCTGGTTTAGGAAGGACGTCTTCTGACAGGACGGAAACGACTTTAGAGCAGCACTTGGAGGATACAATAAAGAATCTATCCATTGTTGGAGTCCTGTGTACAGATTCACAAGGACTTAATCTGGGTTGCCGTGGGACTCTATCAGATGAGCATGCTGGGGTGATATCTGTTCTGGCTCAGCAAGCAGCTAAACTGACTTCTGACACCACTGATATTCCTGTGGTATGTCTAGAATCAGATAATGGGAACATTATGATCCAGAAACATGATAGCATCACAGTGGCAGTGCACAAAATAGCCTCTTGATGTCTCCTGTCCGTTCTTCAGCACCCTTTCATTGGGACTCAGTCCTACTTGTTAATTATCTTGTAAAACTATTACAGTTCCAGTGATTAGGCCATTCATCTGATGTGCACTGGGCACTTTTCTATTTAATTTGGAGTAAGTTGCTTTTTGACCAACCCATCATGATATTAGAAGGAAAGGATTGTGTTTTGAGGCAGCAGGTCCAGGTTACTTTGTACATCGAACTTTATGTTCAATAAATCTGTGTAGAGGAAAGCCTAAAAAAAAAAAATGTTCTTAAAGATATCAGTAAGTTAGCTATGGAAAGCATGGCTAAAAAGCTGCATGGCATTTGTGGTATATGCATGATGTCTCAATTTTAAAAGTGTATGTAGAAATTTTTTTGTGTTTCCTTTTTTCCATTTGCAAAAATATTGCATTAATTCATCTTGTTTCCAAACCCACCACTCAAGTGGTGAGGTTAAAAGGAAAGAGGGGACATGATTAAGACTTATTTAGTTTCCAGGGAGGGAAGAGAATTCCCAATGGTCAGTGTACAGTCAGCACTTTTGGAACCAGTTATGAGCAGGAAGGGAGTGTAGAAGGTTACTTATCTACAAATGTGATTAGGGGAGTAGCTGCAGGTTGCTCTACAAACTTAACACTGTATCCTGGAGAGCTGACTGCGGAAGCTTTATACATCTTAATTTCCTTGTTATATGAAACCCCCAAGGCTACTGCAGTACAATAGATTTAGCAGAGCAATGCAGAATTACTTGGCCAAATCAGATTGCTTGGGCTCAACTTTGGAGTGGGAAGGTCCTGTAAAATGCCAGTCATTCCCCTTTCCTGTGGCTAGCAGCCTATCCAACTCTGCACTAAGAACTCCTGGCTCTGGTGTTCATGTTTCTGGCATGAGCCAGAAGCGGGTGCTGCTATTCAAGGACCAAGAGCATCCAGGCTCTCTGCTCATATTTCCCTGAAGGGATGGGCACAGGGAACATCCGCCTGGGAGCCTCAGGTCAGGAAGCTGATGCTCTGGTTCTGTCTCTGTAATGAACCCTGGCTCTGTTGCTGTGGCCGGGCTGGGCTGTGTTAGCCATTTTTAACAGTTCTAATTCTGCCCAAAGGCTTGGTCTATTTATTCATTCAGATTTTGTGGTTTGTGAAAAATCTTGGTGATTTCCTCGGTCTTTCTCTTCATTTTATCTTTTGCTCTTTGTAATTTATTTTTACTCTCTGTGAACAGTTATATGAACATGTTTCAGAGGAGCAGAGTGACCTATCTTGTGTGGGAGGCCTAAGCGTGTGTCTACGTTGAGCTTCCTCTTGACACGCTGCAGATGTCTGTGGGGTGCTGCCCGAGGCCTGTGAAAGTGCTATTCTCTGTCCTCACAGAGCCTCTAGGATGGACCCTGTTATCAGGGCTATCAGTGAGACAAACCTTTGTCTGAGGAAGCAATATCTGTGAATTAAACATTGAGTCTGCCTGTAATTCAGGCAGAGAATTTTTTCCTGTCCAGTTAGCAGAAGGAAGCAGAGGAAACAGTTACCTTCTCTTCCTCTTTCAGAAGCACAGTTTACCTATACTTTATCATAACTTTAATCTACCTCTGCCTCAGAATACTTCACAGAATTAAGACAAAGTTAGTGTGAATGGACCAAGGAAAGACTTCAATTATAAGTCTATTTGAATTACTGATAATAACCATTTGTCTGACTCACTGACAGTCACCTCTTCGATGTAGTACTGCTGAGTGACAGTATACTTTTTTACTTACAGCTCTGTCATAACTTCAGCAACTCAGTGAAAGCCAAAATGGATCGTTCTTGACATGGTACATAGTGTACAAGTTAAAAAATACAAAGAGACTAAAAAAGAAGCATTCTACTCAATCCCAGCCAGACTAACTTTTAGACTATGTAGTGCAGAAGAAATACTTTCAAAACAACCATCCCTGACCCAAAAGGAAAATTCTCAATATGTTTTGTAGTAATAAACCAGAGGTGGAAGATAATAACATGCTTTGTTTACAGCCACATCAAAGAGGGATAGGAAATGAAGCAGGGCAAATCCAGCTATAATTGTGTCCTGAGCAAACTCCTCTAATTGATGTAATGTTTGGCCCAAGACTGTCCGGGGCCGGTGCCCTGGTTTCTTCCCAGAAGGCCCGTAAGCATTCTGAGAGGTTCTGAAGTATCGCTAGGTAATAGGATTATGCTGATGAGAAGTGATTACTAACTACTATTAAAGAGGCTTTTTCTTGTCCTTTCTGTTTTGTACTCTTCTTATTTTTTACTCTTCTTCTTTTCGATCTATGGGCTAGAACAAACTTGCCAGGAATTAACAGCTGTCTTTGATGCAGTGACTGACATAACTCTCTGCCCTTGGACCTCCCAGGGTCCATAGTTCAAAACCAACTGTTGAATTTTTTCAAAAATACCCTTAGAGGTCTTGACTGAGTCTGTGTGGGGCATTGGCAGAACTTCTGAGATTCTTCAGATAAATCTGGGATGTACTGTGTCAGGAGCCATCCTTATCATAGTTGAGCAATACTAGAAGAGAGCTCCAGCTTTAGATGCCCCAGAGCCATCTGCCATGTTCCAGGCATGGATTGTTCCAGCCGTCTTTTCAGACCACAACACTGATGCCTCAGCCTTTTCCAATCCTCCTCCTTCTCCTCTCCCCACTAGCCACCCTTATCTTTCTTTTAGGCCACCAGGGCATGACTTTAGGTGTAGACCCTGGACAGCTCTCATCCTTCTCTGTTGAGGTTTTCTTGCCCTACTTTAAGGTTTGGGCTAACTTACCGGGTGTATTAGTCGGGGTTCGCTAGAGGAACAAAAACAATCTAAACTATATGTATACTTATACAGGGGATGTATTAGGTAAGGTTATAGGGCCAGAGTGGAAGAGTTTCACCAACCACCTGTGGAATCAAAAAGGCAGAAGAATACAAAATGGCCATCAACACTTTTTGCAATGGCAAAGACAAGAGCTCCCCTTTCCCCTTTCATTCCATCCAGGTTACAAGCCTATTGGTTGTGGATCTTCCCTCCTCAGGTTTCGGCCTATGTGTCAACCAGCCACAGACACATGGAGAGCTTTACTAATCTGCGAGGTGGTTCTTACTTGAGTTAAGTTGCCACATCACAATTAACAATCACACTGGGTAACTGGACAAGCAAACACTGGGCCTGTTGGGTATACTTCATGGTTCCCCAAAGGAGCGGGGTAAGCAGAGACCGCACGCTGCCGACCACTGTCTTCCCTCCTTTCCTGAATACTCTTCTTACCTCACATGGGACATCCATTTAGAAACTCATTCTCCTCCACTCTACAAGTAATCAAACATTAAGAAATATTTTTAAAGAAATACTCTTGGCCCTCAGCTTAAAAAAAAGGAGATGAGAGTATGTAAATCCCTGTGTGCACATGATGACATGAGACCATATCCACTCTCCCTTGGACACACTTAACACACCAGTGCTGCATGAGCTCACAACCACATTATCTTTCTACAATAGAACTCCATTAAAGCTCTGTAGATAGAGATCTACATAGTTAAGATACACATTTTTATGTAATGATTGAATCTTTGGGGGGGGGGGTACCAGGGATCGAACTCGGGTCCTTGCGCTTGCTCAGCAGGCAGTGAAACCACTGAGCTAAATCCTCAGCCCTGTAATGATTTAATCTTGAGATGGTAGCTCTCTATATAAAACAGTTTCTGCTGTGCTGAAGTTTTGGTAACTGTAACTTATCACACATTCTTTTACGCAAACTTTAGAATCATGTTCCTGAGTTATTTAATAAAATGCAGAACCATAGGTGTTCTGATTAGAATTTCCTATCAATACCTATGGAAAATATTTGTATTTTGTGCCGTTAAATATTTATATTCAAACACATGGGGTCCTTCTTTACTAAGGTTTTGTTTTATCTCCTTATATAAAATGTTACATTTATCTTCTGAAAACTTTTTTTACCTCTCTTGATTAATTCATTTCTGGGTATACATTAGCAACTTTAATAAGGTATAATTGCCTATTGAGTTTGTCAACCTTCTCAATAAATCAATTTAAAAACTTGTCCATGCCTGCAAAATGTTCTTTCCTGGCCATTATAGTTAATTCCCATTCGTGCCCCAAGCCCTAGGCAACTACTGATTTTCTTTCTTTCTCTATAGATTTCCCTTTTTTGTTTTACATATCATATAATATGTAATTTGTTTTATCTAGCATTTTTCAGTAAACCTAATGCTTTTGAGCCTTGTGCATGTTGTACCATGTGTTAGTAGTTTGTTCCTTTACATTGCTGAATAGAAGTCAAGGGTATGACTATAAATCATTTTCTTTATCCATTCAGGAGTCGGTGGACATTTAGATTGTTTCCAGTATGGGCTATTAAGATGAATGTTGCTATGAATGTTTATATAAAAAAATTTTGTGGACATATGCTTTATTTATTTATTTATTTATTTTTAAATTTTATTTTATTGGTACATTTCAGGTATACAATATAAAGATATTCATCGTTGGAAACTTGCACCTTTACATAATCCATCTTGGATCTTATTTTTCCCCCTTCCCCTGCCCTCCCTTCAACCCCTCCATCCCTCCCTATTTACAAAGACTTTGTTTCCATTTTTTCATTTTCTCATATTAATTCCATTCCCTTCTTTCCTTTCCCCTGCCCCTCCCATTTCCCCTTCCCCTTTGCCCCTTTTCTTCCTATTTCACATTATCTATTATACCTTTTGGTCCTTATTTACACTTTCAGTTTCTCACACTAGAGAAACTATTTGGTATTTACACGTGTGTGCTATTTATTTCACTTAAGAATATCACCTCAATGTGCATCCATTTAGCCATAAATGTCTCTAATTACTGATTTTTTTATGGCTGAGTAGTACTCCATTTTATTAAAAAAACACATTTTTTTTTTGGTACCGGGGATTGAACTCCAGTCCTTGAGCTTGCGCAGCAGGCAGTGAAACTACTGAACTAATTCCCTGGCCCCAAAAACCACAGTTTTTTTATCCAGTCTCCAGTTGATGGGCATTTCGGCTATTTCCAAATTTTCATTATTACAAACTGTTCTGCTATGAACATGGGTGCACATATATCACTGTGATATGATTCTTTCAACTCTTTGGGGAAGATATCCAGCAGGGGAACACCTGGGTCAAATGAGACTTCCAGTCCTAGTTCTTTGAGATATCTCCATACTGATTTCCACGGTGGTTGCACCAGTCTACATTCCCACCACCAATAGAGCAGTGTTCCTCTTTTGCCACAGCCCCACCAGCATTTGTTATTGGTTGATTTCATGATAGCAGCCATTCTTTCTGGGGTGAGGTGGAATCTCAGCATTGTTTTCATTTGCACATGAATGACCAGTCATGTTGAACATTTTCTCATACATTTATTTGCTATTTCTACTTCTTTGTCTGAGAAATGTCTGTTCATTTCAGATGCCCATTTTTGGATTGGGTCTTTAAATTTGGGAGGTCTGATTTTTTTAAGTTCTTTATAGATTTGAGATAGTAGATCTTTGTCTGAGGAAGAGCAGGTGAAAATTTTTTCCCACATTGTGGGTTGTCTCTTCACACTGCTGGTGGTTTCTCTTGCTGTGCAGAAGGCTTTTAATAAGAAGAGATCCCACTTGTTGATTGTTTGTGCTAGTTCATGAGCAACTGAGGTTTTGTTCATAAAATCTTTCCCAACACCAAAGTCTTTAAGAGTTCTTCTTAAACTCTCCTCCAGCCAGTTTAGTGTTTCTGTTTTAATATTTAGATCTTTAATCCATTTTGATTTTAGTTTAGTGCGTGGTGAGAGATATAGGTCTAGTTTTAGTCTTTGGCAAGTTGAAACTCAATTTTTCCAGCACCATTTATCAAAGAGGCTATCTTTCCTCCAGTGAGGGTGTTTGGCTCCTTTGTTGAAGATAAGGTAGCTGAGTGTGTCTGGAGTTGTTTCTGCATCTTCTAATCTGATCCTCTGGTCCTCAGTTCTGTTTCTTTGCCAGTACCATGCTATTTTTATCACAGTAGCTTTGTAGTATAGTTTCAAGTTGGGGATTGTGATACCCCCAGCCATGTCTCTGTTACCTAGAATTGCTTTTGCTATTCTGGGTCTCTTCTTGTTCCAAATGAATTTTTGGATTGTTTTGTCAAGGTCCATGAAGTATGCTACTGGGATTTCGTTGGGGTTGCATTGAATTTATATAGCAGTTTTGGAAGTATGGCCATTTTCGCTATGTTGATCCTTCCTACCCAGGAGCAAAGCCCATCAATATTCTCTTCAATCTCTCTTTTCAGAGTGCTATAGTTTTCAGATTTCTTTTGTTAGGCTGATTCCTAGGTATTTCCGTTGTTTGGATGCTATTGTGAAAAGAATTATTTGCCTTATTTCTGTCTCAGTGAGTCTGTTGTTCATGTAAAGGAAAGCTATTGATTTTTGTGTGTTGACCTTGTATCCAGCTACTTTACTGAATTTGGTTATTAAGTCTAGAAGACTTTTGGTGGAGGTCTTAGGGTCTTCTATATACAGTATCATGTCATCTGCAAATAATGACAATTTGACTTCTTCATTTCCTATCTTTTTCCTTTTATTTTTGTCTCTTGTCTAATTGCTGTGGCTAATGTTTCCAAAACTATATTGAACAGGAGTGGTGATAGTGGACATCCTCGTTTTGTTTCTGATTTTAGTGTGAAGGATTTCAGTTTTTGACCATTTAGTATGATATTGGCTGCTGGTTTTTCATAGATGGCTTTTATCAGATTGAGGTAGAGAATGTCTATTCTGATTTTTTGTAGGGTTTTTATCATGAGTGCATGTTGGATTTTGTCAAATGCTTTTTCTGCATCTATTGAGATGATCATATGGTTTTTGTCCTTGTCTCTATTGATATAGTATATTACATTGATTGATTTGTGTATGTTGAATGATCCCTGCATCCCTGGGATGAATCCCACTTGGTCAGGGTGTGTGATCTTCTTGATGATCTTCTGAATTCTATTTGCCAGTATCTTATTAAGGATTTTTGCATCTATATTCATTAGTGAAATTGGCCTATAGTTCTCTTTTTCAGTTGGGTCTTTCTCTGCTTTGAGGATCAAGGTGATGCTTGCTTCCAGGAATGAATTCAGGAGTACTGCTTCCCTTTCAATTTCATTGAAGAGTTTAAACAGTAGTGGTAGTAGTTCCTCTCTAAATATCTTGTAGAATTCAGCAGTGAAGCTGTCAGGACCTGGGCTTTTCTTAGTTGGTTAGTTTTTAATTACATTTTCAATTTCATTGATTGACAATGGGTTATTTAGAATTTTTAGGTCTTCTTCATTCAACTTTGGTAATTCATACATATCTAGGAATCTGTCCATTTCTTCTGTTTTCCCTCTTGTTGGCGTATACATTCTTGAAGTAGGTTTTGATGATCTGCTGGATTTCTGCTGGGTCCATTATAATTTCATTCTTTTCATTCCTAAGTGCATGGATTCGGGCCTTTTCTTTCCTTTTTCTGATAAGGTTGGCTAAGGGTTTGTCAATTTTGTTTATTCTTTCTTTGTTTTGTTTTTTTTGGAATGTTTTTGTTTATTCTTTCGAAGAACCAACTCTTGGCTTCATTGATTTTTTTGTACTGTTCTCTTAGTCTCCATTGCACTGATTTCTGCTCTGATCTTTATAATTTCCTCCCTTGTATGAGCTTTGGGTTTGTCTTGCTCTTCTTTTTCTAGAAGCTTGAGGTTCAACATCAGGTTGTTTAATTGGGCTCACTCTGTTTTCCTAATGTGAGTATTCACTGCTATGAATTTCCCTCCTAAAACTGCTTTCATTGTGTCTGATACATTGTATTTTCATTGTAATTTAATTGTAGGAAGTGCCTGATTTCTTCTTTAATTTCCTCTGTGACCCAGTAGTTATTCAGAAGTGTGTTGTTTAATTTCCATGTTTTTATGAAATTTTTGCAGTTTCTTTTGCTATTGATCTCCAATTTCGTTGCACTATGGTCTGATAATATGCAGGGGATAACTTCAATTCCTTTGCACTTACATAAATATGTTTTATGAGCGAGTATGTGGTCTGTTTTGGAGAACAACCCGTGTGCAGCTGAAAAGAATGTGTATTCTGATTTTGTGGGGTGGAACACTCTGTAAACATCTGTTAAGTTCATTTTTTCAAGAGTTTGATTGAGTTCTAGTATTCCGTTGCTTATTTTTTTGTTTAGTTGATCTATCTATGTGTGACAATGGGGTATTGAGGTCCCCCACTACCACTGTATTAGTGTTTATATGATTTTTTATGTCCATTAGTATTTGTTTTATATAGTTGGGTGCACTAGTGTTTGGTGTATAGATATTTATGATTGTCATCTCTTCCTCTTGGATTGTTCCCTTTAGGAGGATGCAGTGTCCTTCTTTGTCTCTCTTAATCAGTGTTGGTTTGAAACCCACTTGATCTGCAAAGAAGATAGCTACTCCTGCTTTTTTTCAGTTTCCTGTCACATGGAGTATTGTTTTCCACCCTCTAACTTTCAGTCTATGAGTTTCTTTTGAATTAAGTGTGTTTCTTGTATGCAGCATACTGTTAGATCTTGCTTCTTCACCCATTCTTCCAGTCTATTTCTTTTTATTGGTGAGTTGAGACCATAAACATTGATGGTTATAACCGATATGTATTGACTTCTCATTGTCATGACTTTTCTTTTTTTTGGATTTTCCCCCTTTGGTTTAATTTCTTGTCATGCTCATTGGATTCATTCTGCTGGGCTTCCTGGGGTTATGATCCCCATTGTCTTTTCCTAGGATTTTGTCTAAAATTTTTTGGAGTGCTGGTTTGGTATTCATGAAGTTCCTAAGGTGCTCTTTGTCATGAAAGTATCTTATTTCTCCATCAATTTTGCAAGATAATTTTGCAGGGTACATCAACCTGGGTTGGAGGCTGTTTGCCTTTAAGGCTTGAAATATGTCACTCCAAGCTCTTCTTGCCTTGAGGTTTTGCACTGAGAAGTCTGCTGTGATTCTGATGGGTTTTCCTTTCTATGCGATTTGTTTCTTTTCTCTAACTGCTTGTAGAACTTTGTTCTTCCATTGGGTTTCTGGAATCTTAGCAATTATATCCCTATGTGTAGATTTTTTTGAACAAGGCTAGTTGGAGTCCTATATGCCTCACTTATCTGTATGTCAAGTTCTTTTCCCCTGCTTGGGAAGTTTTCTGCCATCACTTCTGTGAACAGTTTTTTTTATGTCATCTGCACTGTCTCCTGTTTCTTCATTGACTCCAATCAGTCTTATTTTATTCTTCTTTGCATTGTCTAGCAGCTGCTGGGTTGATTTCTCATGGTCCCTTATAATTTTAAAGCAATTTTTCTTTTCCTGGTCACTAATTGCAATCTTATCTTCTATATCTGAAATTCTGTCCTCACATTGGCTCATTCTCCTGCATAGACTTTCAGTGGAGTTTTTAATCTCCTGAAAATCTGTTTGCATCTGTTTTATGGTTTCCATTTGTTTCCTATGTTGGGATTCCATCATGTTCCTCAGATCCTCTATTTTTTTATCTGTGTCCTCTCTAGATTTACTAATCATGTCTTGTACTGTGGGCACAATCTCTGCTGTTATCTGAGAAATTATTTCTGATTTCATTTTTTCTAGATCCTCTTTTTTTACCATTCAGGGAGTCCCGGTGGTTGAGTATTAGAGTGTTCTATCTCGTTTCTCTTTGGGGTTGCTGTAGGTGATCCAGAAGTCTGGTTCTGGGGCTTGTTTATGTGTCTTCTCATTTCGACAGGGGGGTTGCGGGTGGGGGTGGGGTGCTGCTGGTGCCCTCGCAGCTCACCTCCTCTGTGCTGGGAGTGGTGGTAGGTTGGCCCAGAAGCCTCCTACTCTGCAGTGGGAGCTGTGGCATGTCGACCTGGAAGCCTCCTCTCAGACATATGCTTTCTTGAGTTGATTCCTAGGGGTGAAATTGCTGGGTTGAATGCTGAGTTTATGTTTATTTATTTAAGAAACTATCAAGCAGTTTCCAAGATGGTGTACCATTTTACATTCTCACTAGCAATGTATGAGGGTTCTAATTTCTCCACACTATTATCAATACTTGGTATTGACTTTTTTATGATAGTCATCATGGGTCTGCATTAGTTATGTATAGTTATGGAAAACTGTATAACTATTTACCCCAAAACTTAGTGGATTAGTGGCTTAAAACCAAACATTTATAGTAGTTTCTTTGAGTCAGGAATTCCGGTGTGGTTAATTTGTTCTCTGGCTTTAGGAATTTACCTTAACCTGCAGTCCACATCTAGACTCTAGCCACTGGCTGTGGCTGTGCCATCATCAGGATAACTGGAGAAGAATCTACTTCCGAGAGCACTCACGTGGTGGTTAGCAGAATTCAGCTCATTCTCTGCTGTTCAACCAAGCGTCTCTGTTTCTCATTGGCTGTTGGCTCAAGGCTTTCCTCAGTTCTTTGCCAAATGAGCTTCACCACCATTTTCCAGGGCAGCTCACAACCTGACAACCTGACTTCCAGTGGTATGAGTGAGACAGCAAGAGAGGCTGGACGGGTTCTTTTCGAAACCCAATCTTAGAAATGACTTCTCTTTACTTTGAGGCTAACACATTCATTGTAGTTTTAATTTGCATTTCCCTTATGAGTAATGATGTTAATCTTTGTATCATATGCTCATTAACCATTTGTATAACCTCTGGTGAAATATCTTCTCATGTTTTAACCCCTTTGAAAAGTTGAGTTGTTTGCCTTTTATTGAATTGTAAGTGTTCTTTATAAATTCTAGATACAAGTTCTTTAGTAGATATTTGATGTGTGAACTGTATTTGTTTTCTGCAGCTATATAACATGTTACTATGAACCTGGCAGTTTAAATAACACAACTTATTATCTCACAGTTTTATAGGCTAGAAGTCTGGCAGAGGTCTCCTTGGACTAAAATCTAGCCGGTGGCTGCTATGCTACTT
Source organism: Heterocephalus glaber (assembly GCF_053883595.1). Lineage (NCBI taxonomy): Eukaryota > Metazoa > Chordata > Mammalia > Rodentia > Bathyergidae > Heterocephalus > Heterocephalus glaber. The sequence continues at coordinate 69,616,399 of NW_028258324.1, forward strand.
TCTGGAGGTTCTAGAGGAGAATCCATTTCCCGCTCATTTGGGTTGTTGGTAGAAGTCACTACCTTGCACTTTAGGATCAAGTTCCCCATATTCTAGCTGTATGTAAACTGAGGGTGATTCCTAGCTTCTAGAGGCCAAGCGCTTCTTGCTCATTTTCTTCCATATTAAAAGTTACATCATTGGCCAGGTATCGTTCCACGTGCCTGTAATTACTCTGGTGGCTGAGGTAGGAGGATTGCAAGTTCAAGGCTAGCCTGGGACCCTGCTGCCAAATACAAAATAAACAAAAGGGCTGGGGATTTACCTTGCACACAGGAGGCCCTGGGCTCAGTCCTTGGTACTGGGGGGAAGAAAGCTGCTTCGTGCATGTGTTGGCATGCAGCTCTCTGGCGCTTCCTGGTGAAGTCTGTCCCATCACAATTTGGGGTTAGTTTCAGACTTCCCTGATAAGAGAGGATACTCTCTCCCATCTCAAAGTCCTTACCCTTAGTTACACCTGTAAGGTCCCTGGGCCATGTAAGTTTATATATTCACAGGTTTGGGGATTGTGAAATCTACATTTGTGGAGTGGCAATATTCTGCCTACCACTCAAGTATTTCCTTCCTCACTTTGGATCTTCATTTCCTTTGTTATGGTGCCCTTTAAAGTATATATATTAAGTTCTTACATTGACCTATTTATTTATTATTTATTTTTTTTTCATACATCATGCTTTTGGTATTTTGTGACTCAAGGTCACAAAAATGTTTCTCTCTTTTCTTCCAGAAATTTTTATAATTTTAGTTCATCAATGGATTTATAATCCACTTTGAGTTAGTTTTTGTATATAGTTCTGGATAAGGATCTAAGTTTATTTTTTAATTCATTAATTCCTTAATTCCTTTACTTATTTTGTATGTGGATATTTAATAATTCCAGCACCAGTTGTTCGAGACTCTTCTTTTGCCCATTGAACTGTTTTTACACCTGTGTCAAAAATCACTTTGTGTTCATTGGAAGGATTTAATTGTTTACTCTCAATTCTCTTCCATCGATTTCTATGCCTACCCTTACATCAATGTCACCCTACGTTCTAATATTTTAAAGGTTTTGTTACTATTACAAGAGGAGGTGAGATAATTTTGAATCTAAAACATTAACTCAGAATTGTTTTCCTTAGACTCACTGACAGAATATATTAGAAAATCATCTTGTCTTTGGAATAAAAAGAAAGTAGACCTTTTGTTCCTGAATTAGGTAACTTAAAATTGCTTTCAATCTTAAATTCTGTCTTCTAAGACTAAATTGCAACAATGTCAGAGATTTTGGTATTAATATTCTATTAAATATTTTAATAGTATTTAGTTTGGTACTTTGAATTTGAACTGATTATTGTTATTATTATTATATAATCCTGTTCCCTTTGTGTAAGTTACATTTTTTAAAGCACCAATCTTCTTTCTTTCTTTCTTTCCTTCTTTCTTCCTTTCTGATTTAAAATAATAGCAGTAATTTGAACTTGGTCAGGCTTGGCTGTGACAACTCACAATTATTCAGGAGTCATCATCAGGGCAGCTCAGCTGGGCCATTTCCAAGATGGCACCCTCACTTGCCTGTTATCTTTGGGCTGCCATTGGCTAGAGCTCAAATGGGACTGTAGGTGTGAGGCCTCAGCTTGTCCCTATGTGGACCTCTCTGTGGGACCTAAAGTTCTGATCTTTCTTACTCCTTTCAGATCAGCCTTTAGAACCTTGCAGAATCCTTAGCAGGCCAGTTCCCAGCTTGCCCAACATGGACACCATTTCACTTTCATCCTTTGTAGAGATGCAGAAGCAGCACTGTGAGTGCCTTGCTCCAGAGACCTGTGTCTGTTCAGTCCAGGCCTCCATGAAGTATCCCTATGAAGAAGGCGCCAAGGCAGGAGAGGGAGCTGTTTCTGAAACATCTCAAATTATTGCAAAACAAATTTAGTATAGTTTTTGTAACTGTAAGAGATCTTCAGTTTTGCTGTTTTGCCTTGTATGATTAAAAGTTAAAGACCTAGAGGGGAAGGGGATGTAAAAAGAATGAAGATATGACATGTACATGTACCAATTAACCACAATGACTGTATTTGTTATGGACCCCGAACACGTATTAATAAAAAAAATTGAGGGCCTGGTCAACACAAAAACATGTGCACAAATGTTGATAGCAGAATTGGAAACAACTAAAATGCCCATTAACTGATGACTGCATAAACAAAATGAGCCATGTCCATACAGTATGTATTATTCAGCCATAAAAAGAAATGGAGAAATGATATATGCTACAGTGCGATAACTTCATGCTAAGTGGAAGAAGCCAGTCATAAAACACCAAAGATTGTATAGACATTTATATAGAATGTCCGGAACAAGCAAATCTATAGAGACAGAAAGTAGATTAGTAGGTCCCTGAGGTTGGAATTATGGGAGGGTAGGGGGTACACTGAAAAAACACTGATTTTCATAACTCAGAGGGGTAAATTGGTATGTGAACTATATATCTCAGTAAATTTACTAATAAACAAGTGGTATTAAAGTTGATGTTATAGGGCCAGGCAAGTCGGAACTAGAGAGATGCGCCACGCCCCGAATTAAATGAATCCTTTATTATCATAGCCAGCGGTCCAAAGCAGGCTCAAGCCTCCAAAAATTCTGGACAAAGGAAAGGCAGTTTGCAGGGTCCTTTTAAGGGCGCTTCTATTTGGGGAGGGCTCAGGGAGTGGGGAACACAAGCGGAACTTCACAGGAGCAGAACTTTGCTGTCAGTGGGCGTCAGCGAAGTTTCACACAGTTTAGTTAAAACAAAGTATCACACAGGTGCTGGAGTCTTCCGTTACAAGGTAGTAAAGATAACATAGTTGCAGACTCACACAGGATGCAGTGGTCTGTTCTGCATTAACTGAGAAACTCCCAAGGGGAGGGGGGAGGAAGGAGAAGGCGACAGACCACCGGAATCACTCAACTTTACCCAAGTGGGGCCAGGTTGGCTATCACATTGAGGCTCTTCAAAGTGGTGTGTATGAAATGTTTTCACAGTGGTTTCACTTACAAACCCAAAGTTCTCAAAAGTCCTGAAAGAGCCAGGTGTGGTGCTGCATATCTGAAGCCCCAGGCAGTCTGGAAGGTGAGGCAGAAGGATCCATTTAGTTCCGGGAGTTCAAGGCCAGCCTGGGCAACCTAGCAAGACAGAAAAAAGTCCCAATGGAGAAATATTTAACTAATGGAGTGTACGTTTTCCATGGCGGAGGGGTGGGGTGGGGGTGGGGCGCTCATCTTGTATTCTGTTCAATTTAGAATAATTTTTGAGATGTACACTACTAAGCATCGGTGGGGAATTTCTTGAAAGTAGTAACTTTATTTCCAAAGTGATTTATTTTCAAATTAATGGACAAAAACACATTAACTTCTCTTCTTCAACTCTTCAATAGATTTTGAGTTCTTAAATTTTATTTTCTTCCCACATGAGTTTGAGGTTTTGAAAGTAGAAAGATCCTGAGTAGATTTTATGAGTCAGTAGTCCTTGAAATTTTATGATAAAGTTTGTGTATGTGTATTTGAGTGCATTTCTTGGAAAAGGTTCCATATCTTACAACACACTAGTTAGTATATTTGGGTGTTTTAATTTTTATTTTTATTAGTACATGTTTGCAGTACATAATGATTACATTCCTTATATCAAAAGAAGCACCAGTCTAATTTATTGGGCCCTACCTATAATAGTAGTTAATATGATAAAAGATTTTAGGATATCTTTTCTGGTCCTTGAAAATCCTTTGCTTAAAAATTCTAAGTTTGCTGCTAAAAACTTTAAAACTACCCATCTTTGAAAAGAAGAACCTTATGAGCAACTTTTTAAAAATGTTTTCTAATGCTAATTGATGCTGATGAACATTATAAATTGGAAACACCCTTGAAGCTTTGGCCTATGATTCCAGCTTTAAAGATGGGACTAATGATATTCTTCCAATTAGTAAAGCCGAAGCTGCAGATGCTACTACATTTTCATTCCTGGCAGGAACAGGTGTAAGTGGCAGATAAAGTGAAACCTGTAATTTCTAAGGATATAACCTGTAGAAACCTGGGATTTCTAGGATCTTACACATGTTTCAAATGAACACCTAGAAATCCAGAAATATTACAGGCTCCCTAGATTATTTGAACCTTTTGGTAGCCATTGGTGAGATTAATCTAAATCAAGCTCTCTGGAATGTGTTTAGGAACAGCTTTTGGCAAGACCAGAATAGTTCCCAGCTATTCTTCAGAATGTCAGGGCCATCTGCTTGTCTTGCCAACTTAGGCATGTTTTGAGTTTAACAGGCAATTTACATGGCTTCCAGGCAAGATAGCAACAGTGCATGGCTCCAGGGGACGCCATTCGTACCTTATACCAGTAAGTTGTCAGTCAGATAGAAATAAAGTGAACAACACCTCATGGAGTTGTACACTAGCCAGTATGTTTAGCAGAGCGCTCTGTGAGGAGGTTTCATGCCAACAACACTTCCGCTGATTGCTGCAATGAATGTTGGTTGATAATAGTAGTGGGAAAATCTATTTAGTTTCAGTCTCCAGCTGGACCACATATTTTGGAAGTGATCACATCTCCTTTTTTTTTTTTAATTCTTTTCTAGCACCTGGAGAAAGAGGAATATGAGAGATATGAGCAGGGATTTTAATTTTTGTCCCTAGAATTTCTGGACATTTCAATTTTAATATTTGTTTTCTTTCACCCAACTTAAAATAGCCTCTCAGAATGAGTGCCTGAGAACATCTTGTAAAATGACCTGAGCAGAGCTGATGGAATGTATTTTGTGCATATTTTCACTGTATAGAGGGTTGTTTATGCAGTACAGTGAAAAAACGGTTGCTAATTCTGGCCATAATGTGGTGTCCTTGGGATAAGGTTACAGCCCACAATTGTAAATGCGCTTTGAATTTCCAGGGCTGGCCAAGACCTGGTGAGTTGTTGATTTATAGATTCTGCCAGAGACTATCGCTTTTTTCTGTAGCAATAAACATCCCACTTTGTAGCTGAGCATACATTTCCCAGAATTCACAATAACTTTTTCGGTTTCTTTTATGTCAGTTGCAGACATATGTTCACCCCTATAGAGTTGAATGTAAGTGGGAGTCTCCAACGACAACTTTGAGAAGCAGTCCTAACAGTCAGATAGCTGTGCAGCTTTGCCCATTTCTTTTTTGTCCCTTCCTCCATCTTGCTGCCTGAAACATAGATGCATGGCTGGAATTTCCCCATTGTACTGGCCTGTGATGACCACGGCCATATTATAGACTAGAGAGAGGGAAGAAGCTAGTACCCCTGGGGCCCTCAAGGAGGACGCTGTGGATGCCACTCCAAATCAACTTGCAGTAGTCACTTACGTGAGAGAAATCAACTCAGGTCATCAGCAAACCAGTGTTACTGCAGGTCTTTAGTTATTCACAGTTGTCCTGAATCAGAGCTAATGCAGGTAGGGTCTACCAATCAGAGGGGTTTTTTTTCCTTGTGCTATACATAGGTAATTCCGATGCAATGTCAAGAATCTAGTCTTATGAAACAGAATTTCTTGTTTAAGGAAAAAGTTAGGGGTCAAGTAGATTTCCTTCAACTTGATGTTGAATTGCTCAGATATTTTTATGTCATATTGCCATTAAAAATTGTGCTAGGCAGTTCATAGATGCCCACTATGAACTCAAGAATAAGTGTTCACATTAACATTTAGTAGGAAATAGTCTCAGAGGCCTGCTTGAACCTCAGATTGACTGCTGCATAATTACTGATAAAAACACTTACACTGAAAGTATGTACTATCAGAGAAGGGCTCAATAATGACACAATGGAAAAGGAGAATAATTCAAGAAGCATTACCTCCCAGCAAGGACCAATAGGGAAGTACCAAACCTAGAGTGCACAAACCTGCTCGCTAGTTGAGAGATCGCTAAACCCAAGGAGGTGTGAAAGATGATTCTATAGTTGCAAACAAAAAAGTGATATAACTACTGTTACCACTTATTTTCAGCTAAAAAATAAGAAACTAATCTTGATCGATACTTTGTGTGCTGAAGCGCTGTTGTCCTCAAACTTGCGCCTCAGCAGCCTGCGTATTAGGAATGAGCTGTCCTGAGAGAAGGGAGCAAGTTCCAAAGTACAAACAAGTTGATGGTGGGCTTCTTCCTGTTTTACCTGCTGTCCGTGTTTTGAAAAGTAGTGAAAATTGCATGTGCTGGGGTGAGTGAATATTCACACTTAATTCTTTAACTTAAGTCTCGCAAATGCTTGAAATAAAGCACAACTGACGATAAATAATGCAGACTGCAGTGAATCATAAGAAAGTGGCCGAGTTGAGAGCCCTTTGGGATGTTATTGGCTGTGTTAAAAGGTAGAATGATTTATTCAAGCCTGGCAAGAAATTGTCCAAAAAATTTTGACATTATCCAGACTATTAGAGATATTGACCTATATATCTGCCATTCCTGATGAGTTTTGCCCTAAATATGTATTGTCTTATGATATTTGCTAATAATATGACACTATTAGCAAATGTTTTAATATATTTCTTATTTCATCATATCTCATAACTTCTAAATTTATTTTTATTATATGTATTCTGTACATCAGTATGAGAGTAAAAGCATATTATTTGTAAATTGACAATCGTCCTATATAGATAACCACTAAAAATTTATATGGTGTGCTGCCCAGATCTCCTTTCAGCAATGGAAGATTTTTTCTCCCAGGTACTTCCTCAAAGGACTGCCAGAAGTGGGGCTCCTTTGGCGATTTCCTTACTCAAAGTCACACTTTCTTCCAAGGTTTGCGGGCATTCAGTGACAAATCCCCTTGCCCCAGCTCTGAAGAGCTGACATGAGTCTAAAGCTCCCAGTGACACTATTTGGGCTGAGGCCTTCACTGGTGCCACATTCTGCCTCAGTTTCTCCCTCTGTTCATTCCTTCTTCCATTTTCTTTCATAGGCGTTGATGAGAAGAGCACTCCCTAAAAACACTAATGTCCTTTCAGAATCTGATTTCCAGGGAACCCAGCCCACAACGCTACAGGTGCATGATGTAAAATGTTGGGAAACTACTGGGCATAGTGGCACATGCCTGTAATGCCACGTACTAGGGAAGCTGAGCCGAGAGGATCACAAATTTGAGACCAGTCTGGGGAACTTAGTGAGACTTTGTCTCAAAGTAAAATTTTAGCCAGGCATGGTGGTGCATGCCTGTTATCCTAGCACTTGGAAGGCTGAGGCAGGAGGATTGCTGAGTTTGAGGCCAGCCTGGGCTACATAGTGAGTTTAAAGCCAGCCTGAACTACATAGCGAGACCCTGCCTCAAAATTTTTTTTATAAGAAAGGCTGGGGCTGTAACTTAGTGGTGGAACTCTTGCCTAACATCCATGAAGACCTGGGTTCACCAGGATAGCAAAAGCAATTCTAGGTAACAGGGACATGGCAGGGGGTATTACAACCCCCAATTTGAAACTATACTACAAAGCTACTGTGATAAAAACAGCATGGTACTGGCAAAGAAACAGACCTGAGGACCAGTGGAACAGATTAGAAGATGCAGAAACAACGCCAGACACACTCAGCCACTTCATCTTCGACAAAGGAGCCAAACACCCTCACTGGAGGAATGATAGCCTCTTTACTAAATGGTGCTGGAAAAATTGAGTTTCAACTTGCCAAAGACTAAAACTAGACCTATATCTCTCACCATGCACTAAACTAAAATCAAAATGGATTAAAGATCTAAATATTAAATCAGAAACACTGAACTGGCTGGAACAGAAGTTAGGTAGAACTCTTGAAGACATTGGTGTAGGAAAAGATTTTTATGAACAAAACCTCAGCTCCCTGTGAGCTAGCACAAGCAATCAACAAGTGGGATCTCTTCTTATTAAAAGGCTTCTGCACAGCAAGAGAAACCACCAACAGAATGAAGAGACAACCCACAATGTGGGAAAAAATATTCACCTGCTGTTCCTCAGACAAAGGTCTACTATCTCAAACCTATTAAAGAATTTAAAAAGATCAGACCTCCCAAATTTAAAGATCCAATCTGAAAATGGGCATCTGAAATGAATAGACATTTTTCAGACAAAAAAGTAGAAATAGCAAATAAACATATGAAAAAATATTCAACATCACTGGTCATTCAAGAGATACAAATGAAAACAACACTGAGATTCTACCTCATCCCAGAAAGAATGGCTGCTATCATGAAATCAACCAATAACAAATGCTGGCAGGGCTGTGGGGAAAGAGGAACACTGCCCCAATGCTGGTGGGAGCGTAGACTGGTGCAACCACTGTGGAAATCAGTATGGAGTATCTCAAAGAACTTAAGACTAGAAGTTCCATTTAACCCAGCTATTCCCCTGCTGGATATCTTCCCCAAAGAGTTAAAAGAATCATACCACTGTGATATATGTGCACCCGTGTTCATAGCAGCACAGTTTGTAGTAGCTAAAACTTGAAAGCAACCCAATTGCCCATCAACTAGAGACTGAATAAAGAAAATGTGGTTTTTTAAAATAAAATGGAGTACTACTTGGCCATAAAAAATGAGAAATTAGAGACATAGCTAAATGGATGCACATTGAGGTGATACTCTTAAGTGAAATAAATAGGACACACGTGTAAATATCAAATAGTTTCTCTAGTGTGAGAAACTGAAAGTGTAAATAAGGAATAAAAGGTATAATAGATAATGTGAAATAGGAAGAAAAGGGGCAAAGGGGAAGGGAAAGTGAGAGGGGTAGGGGGAAGAAAGAAGGGAATGGAATTAATATGAGAAAATGAAAAAATGGAAACAAAATCTTTGTAAATAGGGAGGGATGGAGGGGTTGAAGGGAGGGCAGGGAAAGGGGGAAAAATAAGAAGAAGAAAAAAGACCTAGGTTCGATCCCTTAATACTAAAAAAAAAGAAAGAAGAAAAAAAAAGTTGGGAAACTATCAGCCCATGAGCCCTCAACTCCTTTGGTATTTGTTTAATATATTTCTTTTGGTTTCATGTGCCATCATTGACTTTTATCCCATAGGTGCTGGAAAAGAATGTGCATTCTTTACTTGATGTATGTGAGATACTATTTCTAATCAAGTGGGTAAGTACGTTAGTCGAGTTTCCTGTATACTCCTGTGGATGCTTTACCTATAGTCCTGCCCATGTCTGGTGATCAGGATCAGTCACACATGCCAGGGTGGTGACTCCCTGGGCACAAAGATCCATAAGTGACTGAGTGCATCCACAGCTTAGGGGATACTTATTGTGTCCCTTGGGCAGTGTTTCCTGTCCAAGAACCAGGGCTTCTAGATCTTAGCAAGTCAGTGGCTTGTATAGAAGCAAAATTCCCCAAGTGGGCCACTGGCAAAGGTGACAAGAAGGACCACCTCTACTTCCACTCTTTGGTCTCTATAACCCTATATTCTACCTAGGGAACATGATGCCCTATCATGGTTATTTATCAAACTGCATTCCGGAGGATGCTGCCCCAGCCTCATGGGGCATTGCCATAAAACTGACGCCTTAGCAGTATCTCCAAAGACATATTCCATTGCTCTATTAGGAAGGCCAGTGGCTTCTGGGCGGCATAGTATGTGATTAGACTAAGCAATCCTGTGACCATACGCCCACCTCTGTGCCTCTTTTGTCCTAAAGTTTGTCCTTTGGTCTCTGTCAGTTAAAAGGGCTGAAAACCAAGACCAGACCAGGCCACTGTAAGACTGAAGGGCTTACCAAACGCTCCGAGGAGCTGACTGCAGCAAAGAACACATGGGAAGGAACACACTGGACAAGTTGGAAAGTAAAACAGACCTTAGTCTGGCCAGACAGCACTCCCAAAGCAAAGTACTTAGAGAGGAGACCAGCCCAGAGTCCAAGGCTCTTTTTATAGGGAGTTGCAGGGCAAGTTAACAGGTGAAATTTACAGAAGAGGAACAAAGGTTAGTGGTCAGCTGACACGTACTGATGGTCAGCAGATGTTTGTAGATTGTTCTATAGATGGCAGTGTCCGGAACATCAGTTTCAAACAAAGAGTTGAGTAATTTACTTTGGGACCTTATGGCTGATACAGATCTTATCTAGTGTCCCTAACTAACAAGCATCTTTATCTATTTACTCACATTCAATCACAGTTGGGGCTAGGGGAGTTTTATGACTACAGAGTTATGCAGTCCCACACCACAACAAGCCTTTATTAGGGGAATAGATCTGCCAGGCTGTCTCTGAACAAAGGAGAGACAAAAGCAACATGGCCGGGGCAGGGAGAGTCTTTTATAGAGACTGGAGTGGGGCTTGTAGGGGCTGAGGTGGGGTTGAGTGAGGTAGTGACTAGGGAGTGGAGGAGCCAGTGACATCACTAGGTGGTAGGAGGTGAGCGAGTATTAGGTTACTCTCTAGGTGGGACCAGGGGCATGCTAGGAAGAAGGGTTTGTTCTTTGGTGGGAGCAACCATCTTGGCGTGATGTCACCCAGGGGAGGGAGCAAGGCACAATAGGAAGAGGGCAGCTACTATACATAATAGCTGCTGAGGTGGTGGGAGACCTATCAGTCTCGTGCAATATTATGTGAGTCCTGCATCCCTGGCTCAGGTTCCAAGTGTTTGGAAATGGTGCCGAAACTGTGCAGTCAGGAAAGGAGAGCCTATATCTGGAATATATGTCAGTTCCAGTCAAAATGGATCGTGGATCCTCCCGGATAGAAGCGCTCTGATATAACTGCCTTACCACCGAGCATAGAGTCCCGGCATGCGGAATGCAGCCTTGGTCTCTGGCCAGCAGTCTATTCAGCAATGAGATCATCCCTGGTGAGGAGGAGTCCGTTCTGCTCAGTTCATGCATAACTCCATCCACTCTTGTTATTCACCACTCATGCCAGCACTACAGGAGGCCCAGCACTGACCACATGGTGACTACTCTGTACTTGGTTGTTTATTTATCTTCTGTAGTAGGCATTCTCTGGAGGTCATTGGCCAGTGATACATAGTTGTTCAAACTTCTTGCTCACTCCTGTTGGCCCATCCCTCAATTTTCCATTTTTGCTGTCCCTTGCCTTCCACTATTTCTATTTTCAGGCCCTGTTTGAAAACAGTTGGAGGTGTTGGCTGCCACCCATCTAGTCTTACCTCAAGCCAAGTTGCTAATCCAAGTACTGTCTTCTTCTACTCTCTGCCATGGAAATCCTAGCATTTCTACTTCACTAAATGTGTGCCTTGATTTTCTCTAAGCTTGCAAGAGTCAGCCCAGCATTGTCTTAGCAATGTCTCCTGGAATGGCAAGGCACTGAATCCTGCATCAGATAAGCACTTGCATGTTTACAGACTCTATCAACGGAAGTTTTTGACCTGGGCCCCTCAGTGCATTGTATACACCCCCAGTTTCTGCAGATAAGTGTTGGCGACTTCCTACAGTTCTGAAGACAAACGCCCTTTTCTCCCTTAGTAGTCTCAGCACTTCCCTGGATAGATTATTTGGGAGTTTACCTCTGATTATCATTCAGATGGCCAGGAGGGATGTTAGGGCTGTTTTCTGAGGTGGGAATGTATTGTTGTGCAAGCCAGAAGCCTCTGAATTGCCCTGAGCAAGGTGGGGAGCAGAAGTGTTGAGCAGGGCTGTCCAGGCCACCTCTGCAGGCCCAAACCATTCAGGGGGACCTCAGAGTTTCAGATTTCCAAATTCATTGACCCAAATGTCCCCATCCTAATTTTTCCCCACCAAGACCCTAAGCTACACATATAAAGATGCCATGAGAATTCAACCTTCTCTAGAATCCCACCTCTGCTATAATTAAGTCCTGAGTCTGACCACTCTTTGTTTCCCCTGTGACTACAAGAAATGACTCCTTCATATGCTGCCAGGGAAGTTCTCTGATGTTCACAGTGCATCTTACATTGTGAAGGTAATTAATCACCTTCACACCTTTTATTATATTTCTCTAGTACAAAAATAGCCCCCAGCAACAGCCATCTGATTTCATTTAATTACAACTTCCTATAAACCTCTCAAATGCCTGAGATATTACCCTCATTATCCTCTACCAATATCCCATCCCAACTTCTCCACCAGTAAAGCTTTTGCAGTTATAGCATGCCAGGGACTATGAATACTCCACTTTCCACCAATGGTGACATCCTTATTGGTGACTGGCTGCCTGGTGATGCGGTTCCAAAATCTCATTTTAGAGTTTGCATCCTAGAACCACTTCTGATAGCAAATGTCATAGACCAGTTTCCCCAGGAAAGAGACTCTGAGGTAGAGACATCCATGTGGGAAGACCACTGGTGCATGTTCTGCTGGCGAATGCTCTTGAGAACGACACCTGTAAAGGAGAGAAGAAATCAGGGTTGAACAGAAGGAGTTGAACTGTGCTTCGGTGGGCCCATGGAGAGGTCTGAGGCTCACCGGGCCTTCAGGAGCATCTTTAATTGAGGCAAAGGGGTTGACCTACTTTGGGACATGAGTTGCCCCTAAGGAGGGAGGCATAGCCTTGGAGGGAGTTAAGTCTGCTTACCTTCTCCCAGGTACTTCCAACAGCTGGGAGAGCCAGTGCCTTGGTACTGAAGGAAGAACTTTGGTTGCTTCTGCCTTCGAATCCGGTACTGTTGTCACCATGCTTGTATTTTCTCTTTTTTGTCATCCACTACAAGAAACTTGAAAGTCCTTGACATCCCTAACCATCTGGGCTCTCATCTCTGTATGGTACCTAGTCTTTTCTCCCTCGATTCTCCAGTTTTATCCCTTGAGTCTTCTAGAGTTCACGGTTTATATCAGCAACATAGATTCTAGTCTCAAAATGTCCCTGAGCATTCCTTCATCTTGGCAGAAACTCTTAGAATATTCGAGGGAGTCTCCAATGAATGCTTTCATGAGTCAGCTGCTGAATAAACTGAGAAGTAAAACAAAAATGAACTATGGAGGCTAAAACATCTCATGTTACTGAGAGTTCAGGTTGGAGGTGTTTTAGATATATTTACTCCCACCAATTTAGTAACATTGCATCAGAGAGCTAGATAGACATCTCCACGTGGTCACAACAGCACTGAACCACACATACAGTCACATGTTTTCCAGAGCTTTCAGTTCAGTTGAGCTATAGCTTGCATCTCCGAAGTTCCCCAAGACCCATTTGTTGAAGGCTTGGTTCCCATCTTGGCACCACTGGGAGGTGGTAGAATGTTTAAGAGGTAGGGCTCAGTGGGAGGACTTAGACCATTAGAAGCATGTGCTTGAAGGGAATGCTGGGACCGAACCCACCCACCAACTTCTTGTCCAAGCCATGAGGTGCGTGGCTTTGCTCTGGCATGGACCTTCCACCATGATGTCCTACCTCACCACAGGCCCAAAAGCAACGGGGCCAACTGACGATGGACTGAAAAGCTCAAAATTGTTGAAACTTTCAAAATTTAGTAAGTTGATTATCACAGGTATTTGTTCTAGAGACAAAAAATTGATAACGAAAGTAATTTTTTGGGTGGGGGATACCGGGGATCAAACTCGGGTCCTTGTGCTTGCACAGCAGGCGGCAAAACCACTGAGCTAAATCCCCGGCCCAACAAAAATAATTTTAAATAATTCCTTATTTCATGGACTTTCCCTGTCTCCTTGGCACTGCATTTTGTGAGAGCATGATTTCTGTCTCACATACGACATATTTTTTATTTGCTTATTCTCTATCCCCTCTCCCCAAGATTAAGTCCTCATAGGCAGGCATTTAGGGCGTTTTACTTCCTGTTATGTGTGGAACCCAGACATAGGCTGTGCTCAACACAGTGTACCCCCACTCTTAGATTAACCACTCTATGTCCCACCCTATGTTCCCCATCCTGGGGACCAGCGCAGGCCATCTTAGGAGCACTACAGAAAGGGGGTAGAAAGACTGCCCATCCATTGTCTGTCTCAAAACTGTCACAGCTTAGCATAAGATAATATAGAAGTTAAGCTTCCATTAGTGTTTTTTTTGCCCCAGTCTGGGGATTGAACTCAGGACCTTGCTCTTGCCAGGCAGGCATGGTGCCACTGAGCTACCTACCAGCCCTAAGTTTCCACTAGTAACCTAACTTTTGACTTATCCATCTACCTGTAACTGTCAGGTAAAAGGGCCGAAGACCAAGACCAGACCAGGCCACAACAAGCCTTTATTAAGGGAATAGATCTGCCGGGCTGTCTCTGAACAAAGGAGAGACAAAAGCAATATGGCCGGGGCAGGGAGAGTCTTTTATAGAGACTGGGGTGGGGTTTGTAGGGGCTGAGGCGGGGTTGAGTGAGGTAGTGACTAGGGAATGGAGGAGCCGGTGATGTCACTAGGTGGTAGGAGGTGAGCGAGTATTAGGTTACTGTCTAGGTGGGAACAGGGGCATGCTGGGAAGAAGGGTTTGTTCTTTGGTGGGAGCAACCATCTTGGCATGATGTCACACAGGGGAGGTGGCAAGGCACCATAGGAAGAGGGCAGCTACTATACTTAATAGCTGCTGAGGTGGTGGGAGACCTATCAGTAACTACAGACACCATGGTCCAATAATTTACTATTTTTGCCTTACATAAAAAATATTACCAACAAAAAGAAAAACCAAATTACCTTTTTTGTACAATCAAGGAATCCTCTTTCTTGAGACAATAACATTGCACAAAAATACAATCCAAGAATATTTGTTATTAAAATACATAAAACTTTGAGAACTGAACTTTTGCAGAAAGTCTAATTTTTGCTACACTTTTGAATTTTTAATTACCCAGGTGGTTCTCAGGAACATCTCATGATGTAGGCTCTGTGAGGGAAAATGGGACAAACCTAAGGAAGCACTATTGAAATGAATCAAAACCAAGAGAGTGGGCTTTTTTTCTGCACCCACCACCAGATGGTGGTGCTGACATGTTGTTTCCTTAAACATTTCCAAACTTTTAACTTTTAACTAAACTTTTAACTAAACAATAGAATATAATTAGCATGTTGAATAGTGCTTCTCTAAACTAACATTTGTTTTAACTAAACGCTTTTAACTAAACAATAGAATATAATTTGCATGTTGAATAGTGGTTCTCTAAACTAACATTTGTTTCTGTAACTTTAGACAAAATGTTCTGAGAGGTCCTGGAGCTTGTGGGTGGCTGGGATTTGGGTCACTTTCGTAAATTATAGGTAGCATGTGTGGGTGGAAATTGGAGATAGGATTTCAGCTGCAATAGTATAAATTATTAGATTCCCAGTGATCATCATGCACTTAACTTTCAATAACCTTTCTCAGACTTAAAAAAATTACAGGAAACGTGCATAATTTTCTTGTAGCTCTTTCGTAACCTACAAGAGTGAGTATACTCCCATTTCAACATTAAAAACCCAAGTGCTTCTTCTAAATGGTTCATGAAAAGCCAGCTTTATTAATTCTTTAAAATAGAGGAAAGAAGTTTACAAAGAGCAATTTAACAATTGTATTTTTTGGCTCTTTCTATAGAGACATTTTGTTTATTAGGTAATTCAGGAAATCTTTTTTTCAGTGTAAAATATACACAGAGGATCGATGTAATAGTATGAGCTTTGATAAAATTAGCAGTTAGTTTGCTTGATCATTTTCTGTGATCGCCTAATTCCAATGGGAAAACAGAGTGGATACAGGTAATCAGATTTTATAATTTACTACAGATTTAAGGATTTCATGGAAATTTGAGGGGTCGATGATCTCTTATTTTATCCACAGTGTGTCTAGATTAAATTCCAGCTTCCTTACCGTCTACATGTTGACTGTATGTTTTATCTTTCAGTCATCGTTACTTTCTCTTAGTGTAACCACAATTGTGATGAAAAGAGGGAAGACATCATTTACATAATCATCTGCCTAATCATCTGCATGTATTTGCATACGTTATAAATCTCTGTGAGAGAATGAGAGGACAGCCCAGAGAGGAACAGAGCCTGGAGTGGGGGGTCGGACTTGCCAAAGGTCCCTTGGGGAGAAGGAATGCAGGATGGCAGCATTCAGGGGGTTGGAAGCTCCAGGAGAGACATCTGGGCTTACAGGCATTGGGGCTGCCGGAGGGTGAAACAGGGAGGTCCTCACCAGAAAGAGAAGCAGGGGAAAGAAAGGCAGCCAGCATCGCAAAGGTCAGTGCAATTCTTTCTTCCTTTCTTTGCAGCTGATGTCCCCACTTCCCAGTGCCTCAGCCTGGATATGGGGTGGCAGGGGTTCTTTGCAGGTATTGGCAGCTGTTTCCTGGGCTGCTGGCAGGGGGTGGCCCCAGCACATCTTTTCTGGATGGAGCAGGCAGTCTCTATGAACAGAGCCTTGTTTCTCAGCCTGTCCATCTGCCAATTATCCAAGGGAACCTCTGTGTAGCCCTCTGTGTGTGTTCCCGGGCTCACTGGGCCAGGGGACAGCACAAAGTAACAACCCCTCGTGCCAGGGCCTGCTCTTGTGGAACTGGGCCACGAAGCAGCACAAGCCCGGACCCCAAGGCTGAGCTGGCTTGGGCAGAAGGGAGCTGTTTTGGTCTGACATCACTTGTTTCTGTGCCTCTGAAGAGTCAGTTGAATAGTTAGAGCAGTAATTGACAAACTTATAAAATCACATCCTGTTTTGGTTAGAGAAGCAGGAAGAGGGGGAGAGAGAACACACCCTTAATAGGTTTCAATGCACACATAATAATAATCATTGCCTTCATCATAGAAGAGACCCTTGTATTGAGTCATTTAATTCTGACGGTAACCCTGTGTGGTAGATATTCTTCTCTCCCAAATATTTCGCTGATGAGGAAACTGCAGCACAGAAAGGACTTTCCCAAGGACACAGAGACAAACCCAAGATTTCCATCCAGCCAATATGGCCCAGAGAATTCCTCTTAACTTGTGCCACAAATAGTACTGACTAATAAATTATATATATGTGCTACTCTATAATATATACTTTATGAAACAAACATCCATGACCATTTTAGAAGGTGAAGGTAAAAATCAATGTAAGTCAAATTTCTGGTCATTTCTTTCTTCATTCCAATAGTCTTGTCACCCCCACGCCCCATCCTGGAGACCACTATTTGAGAATTTGGAACCCTAGAAAGAGAGCTGAATATGACAAGCTCAGGGCACATGAAGGGTCCCAATTAACCATTAATACAGGGGCTTCCAAGGCCTTCAGGCCCCATTTTCCCCAGTAATGGGTTTGAATTCTAGTTCCACGTGTGTGACATGGGCATCAATATCGAACCTTCTGGGCTAGAGAGTCCTCACTTTTAAAATGAGAATACCACACCTTTGGTTGTTTGTTACAAGTAGAGCCCTATATGAAAAGTCTGTGGTCCCCACTGACCCAATAAATGGTGGCTACCATTCTCAGAAGCAGATTTACTCCAAAGCTAACAAAGCTTAAAATTCAGGGTGTGGGATTAGGCACGGGCTCCTTCCAAAACCTTGAAGGGCCTAGTCATGCTGCAATGTCTACTTTCCTGCTCTTCTCCTTAAATAAAATAAGGCTTTTAAAACTATGAACATTTGAGACTCACATTGGACCCTCCCCATCACCCTCAAGTTACCTTTTGCCTCTAGCGGGTCACCGTCAGGTCCTGCAGTGACAGTTGAAGTGCCGCTCCTGGGAAGAAGAGCCAAAGGCCGGTGATGTAGGTGCCTGGGAACAGCTAAGGCAGCCTCCAGGGCCAGTTCAGCACCAGGGATGGCTTAAAGCCTGTGGAGAAGTGCAAGTGGGAACACAGTCCCAGTCTCGTGGGGAGCTGTGGAGGAGGCTGGGAGTGGGGTGTCGCGGGGCCACTGTGGGGAGCAGCAGTGCTTCCTTGCTCCCCAGTAGATACCAATGTGCAGTCAGAGCTGAGAACCCCTGCCAAACGGAGTATGCGCAACTTCAGCAGGACAGCCAGCCATTGGTGTCAAAACCAGTGGCCTGCAGTGGGCTAGACAGAGGCAGATGGGACAAAGCTTTCTTAGGTCTACTGTGAGCCAGGCATTATGCCAGGAGCAAAGATGCCTGAAAACTATGGTGACAGGCACAGGCTGCCATGAATAATGCTTGGAGAAGAACTTCTGATTGAGATCGACGTGCCGAGGAAGGCTTCCCCAAGTTCTTGAGTCAGAAAAGATAAAGTAGTTCACCAGTGGAAGAAGGAAAAGGAAGAATTTGGTCCAGCAACAGTGAATATATCAGGAAACAATACCTTAGCGGTATGATCTTTTTTTTTTTTTTTTTTTTTGGTACCGGGGATTGAACTCGGGTTTTTGCGCTTGCGCAGCAGGCAGTGAACCCACTGAGCTAAATCCCTGGCTCTTAGCGGTGTGATCTACGTAAAAGTTCATTAGCTGGACTGTGAGTATGAAAATGGCATGAAATTCGAGATAGGTAGAGGAAAAAAATAAAGGAAGTAATGAGATTTAATCAGATGGAGTCAAGGGCAAAGAGGACAATGGCCGTTGACTAGGCTGCAGGAGGCTGGCAGGGGCCGCTGGATTGGTCGGAAGGGAGTAGGTGAGCTGCTTCGGTGGCCAGAGGGAGACAGCTTAGCTGCTGGTGGCCAGGGAGAACCACAAACCCATTTGGCCCATTCGAAGCTCTCCTGCAGGTAGGCGCATAGGACTCTGGGAAAGAGTGGCAGAATGGAGAGGGGTGTGCCTTTGCTTGATTGCATGGCTTTTGGGCTCACACAGAAGGCTTGTGACTGCCTTCCCCGGCATCCCCGGAAGGACTTTTTCCTCAGGAGAGAGTGAGATTCCGTCTTGACATTCCATCCATCACTCCACTGGCCGCCTGCAACCAGCCTGTTCCAAAGCTACCCATCGTAGGAGCTCAATAGTTGGTGTTTACCATCCATACCAAATTTTGTTTAGAAGTTGTTTCACTTTGTTTTTAAAGTTTTTGGAAATTCATTTTGTCTGTGGTACTATCCTTCATGCTTCTATGATCAAAAATTTGTTTCTTCTTCCTTACCGGGACAAAAAATGTTTTTCTGTTTGGATTTCTAGATCGGTTAACCAGTTTGTTTGCTTATATTTACATGTCGTTTATATTTAACACACTGACTCATGATAATAACTGTTTACTATGTTTCTGGTATTGTGGTAAGTGCTTTCCATAAGTGCTTTCCTACATTGTCTTCATTGTTCCTCAAAACTACCCTCCAGATAGGCATTATGGGTCCCATTTTACCAGTAAGGAAAAAAAAGGAGACCGAAGAATGTTAAGATTTTCCAAAGATGATCCAATTCCAAGTATTATTCTTAATTACTCCTTATGTAAATACTTCCCTATAACAGTATCTAATTGTCTCAGTGGCAGTTAGTAGCGAATCCTTTCCTCACCTGCTCAACTCCTGACTCGTCATATTTTAAGCTCTCAGAGTTGAATTAATGTTAAATATCTGTTTGGTTCTCACTCAACAACTTTATTCTGTTTTCAACTTAATACTCCATTGCTTTTATAATTATCACTTTGTAATATATATTTAAATTTAGTTGCAAAAAATATACAAAAATGGTCAACCAGTAATTTCTTTTCCCCATACTGAGATTTGAATCTAGGGCCTTCATACTGAACCACCTCTCCAGCCTCTTTTATTTTTTCATTTGAGCTGGGTGTCACTAAGGTATTGAGTTGTACAAGCTGTCTCAGCCTTCCAGAGTACTGGTATTACTGGAATTGCACACCCTAATTTTACACCTTTTAAAATAAATGTCTTTGGGGCCAGGGATTTAGCTCAGTGGTTCTGCCGCCTGCCTCAAAAGCGCAAGGTCCCGAGTTTGATCCCCAGTACCAAAAAAAAAAAAATGTCTTTGGCATTCTTTTTGTTATTGTACCAGAAGAATCACACTCTTATTTTGTTGGAAATAAGAAATTCATTTATTAATAACTTGAAATTAATTTAAACTCTTAATGGGGAAATCTACATGTTAGTGTTAGTAGGAAGAACTATTGTATTAACTTTTCTAATCAGGTATAGCACTTGATTTATCAAGAACTCTGCATATACTCTATTTCTCAGAATAGTATTTGTTAGAAGTTAAATAAATACTTTTGTGTTTAACCTGTTTTTATTAGAATATCAACAATGAATCCATTTTTATTTTATTTCCATTATATATTAGTATAAATACTGCCATACATGTATAAACAAGAAAAACAATTTACACATGTACAATATATGATATAGGCAAACAACTGAAATTTTGTGGGATTTAGAAATTCTGCATCTGGACTCATTACTTTTAGTGATTTTTAGTCGATTCATTAGATATCTAGGTCTGCAATCATGCCATCTGCAAAATACACACTTTGGCTTCTTCCTTTCTAATATTTATATACAATATTTTCTTATCCTGAATATTTACTGACAGTATTTCTAGAATTTGATTCTAGAATACATACTGAGTTAAGGAAACCAGTGTGTCTTCCTTCTTTAAGAATAAAAGAGATTCTTTGCTTTCAACACATACTCTATCATGCTTTGACTGGAAGTCCAATATAGTTAATGTTGCCTATTTAGTTTCCTCTTTGGAAGGCTATAGATAAGAATAGTTTGGAGATAGTTCAAATGAAACTAAACAAAATAAAGAAAAGAACAGAATTTGGACATGTAGAAACAATGGTTCCTACCCCATTTCTTGGGCATCGTGAAAGTGTTTGATACATCAGAGTCTCTTGAATCAGCTCTAAGTGCCCCAATCTACAGACATGAAGTTCCTTACCCCAAGGCGCTGATATTTTCCCTGGCCCCAGGCCCCCTTCCTCCACAGCCCTAGCCCAGGAATAATGGATATACTCTAATATTAGACAGATGGGTTTGAACAATGGAGACCAAGCAATCTGACTTTGGGTTGTTTTGGTTTTTATTGGAAATATCCCCCAAATGTTCACATGTTGAAGGCTTGGTCCCAGCTGTGGCACTATGGGAGGTGATGGCACCTTTAAGGGGTGGGGCCTTGTGGGAGGAAGTTAGGTCATTGGGGACTTCCCTTGAAGAAGTTAATGGGATTCTAGTCCTTTCATCTTTTTCTTTGCCTCTCCCTTGACATGAGAGAACCTGCTTCCTCTGCCATGCATGCCCACCATGATGTACTATGCTGCCACAGGCCTGAAAACTGTGGAACCAATTGACCATGAACTACAACTATAACCAGAATAAAACTTTCGTCTTTCTAAAATGAGCATCTCAGACAGTTTGTCACGGTGATGGAAACCTGACTGACATACTGAGAGTTATTGAAGTATATCCCATATGACAAAAAACAATCACTAAATTACCAACACCTGATTTTAAAGTTTTTCAAACTTTACCAAACATCTTATTTAAAATCTCTGAATAGTTACACATATATAAAGAAACAATGTATATATTATAATTTTCTCCATTGATATGATTGCTATATGAATTTTTCTTCTTTGTAACCATTTTATGGTTCTAAAATAAAGAGCAGTGAATACTACATGTATTTTTCTCTCCTTTTGCTAAGATAAAAGCCCCAATATTTATGTTCATAAATAAGATTGGCTTATAATTTGATTTGGTTCTTGTTATGGTGTGGACCTTAAATATCCCCCAAAAGTTCATATGTTGACAGCATGGTTCTCAGTTGATGGTGCCATTGGGAGCAGTGGAAACTCTAGGAGGTAAGGCCTAGTTGAAGGAAGTAAGTCACTAGAGGCATGCTTTTGAAGGGCACATTTTGTTTCTCTCTCTCTCTCTCTCTCTCTCTCTCTCTCTCTCTCTCTCTCTCTTCCCTGCTCTTCTTCCCCACCACTATCTAAAGCCAAGGACTCAGCCAACTATAGACTGAGCCAAAATAAACCTCTCTTCATTAAATTGTTTTTCTCAGGCAATTGGTCACAGCAACTAAAAGATAACAAATTTCCTCTTCAGATTCTGAAAGTAACCATTTTGTCTTCATAAAATGAGTTGGGTGACAAACAACATATACATACAAGCATTCATATACACTTGAAGTTTGGATAATAGGGCTTTTTTTGATTTGTTGTTTGAAAATTTAGAAAATTTTCATATACTCATGTCAAAAGACCAGGCTTTTGTCATGTAAAAAGCTTCTTATTTCCAGTTATTTGATCTGTCATAGCGCTTTATAATTTTATAAGTGCCCATTTGCCTATCGAAATTTACTTGTTTCTACACAAATGTCAAATCCTTGTTCTCATTTGCGTACTTACTTATTTTTCTTTTTCTTTCTTCTTGTCTTATAGTCTTTTTAAAAAAATTTTTTTCTTTTTCAATATACTGTACCAAGTTGATCTTTTGTCTTCTTTGCACTAGAAATCAAACCTAGGGCCTTGTGCATATCAGGCAAGCACTTTAACACTGAGCTGCACTCCTAGCCCATCCTTCCTTGTGTTTATATATCTTCTAATTTCATTTTGTTCTACTCTTGACTATTTCCCTGACTAAATATTTAGGTAGACTTTGAGTTCATTATGCTCATTCATTTTTAATTGCTAAAGGTATCAGAACGATCTTTTCCTCCAAAAACTGATTAGTATGTGGTTCCCCCATGTAATAAGGTAGACCTTTGCCTCCAGAGCTAGGCTGTGCTACAGTCTGAACCTGAAATGTGCCATATAGTGAAGGCTGGGTCACCAGCTTGTGATTCTGCTGCCAAGTAGGGGAACTTTTAGAGATGGGGCCTCAGGCAAAGACGTTAAGTCATTGGAGAATGCCCTTGGAGGGGATCCTGGAATCCCGGCTCCTTCTCCTCCCCTACTTTCTTTTTCCTTGCTGGCCATAATGAGAACAAGCACTCCTGCCTGTCCTTTGTGCTGTTACAGGCCTAGGAAACAGGGCCAAGCAACCATGGGCTAAAACTTCTGAAACTGAGCCGAGAAACCCTTTCCTTCCTTTAAGTTGATTATCTCAGCTACTGTGTTACAGGGATAGAAAGCTGTATCACATAGGCTGCTTGAGTTCAAATCCTAGCTTCAGGTCCAGTTGTGTTATCTTGGACAAGTTGCTTAATTTCCCTGTACCATCAGCTTCCTTTTGTAAAGTGGAGGTGGTTACTAAGACCTACCTCAGAGGATATTTTTGTGAAAATTGTATGAGATTACTTGAGCATTTAAGATAGTACTTGGCACAGTGCAAACTTTTAACAAATGTTAGCATTTAGATATTTGTCAGCATTTTTATTTTTAAATAGAAAGTATAAAATACCTAGTTCCTTCCGAAGGATTACTCAGAGGGAAGAGGCATTTCTGGTGCGAGTTAGGGTAAAAGAGAAGCTTTGGTCTTGTGGGCTGATCTCTAAGTGAGGCGTGGAAGAGGGTCTCAGATCCCAATATGACCTCTGTGTTTCTAGCCGGAAATCACGTAAATCGCCTCCAAAAACTGACATTTGATTCACTAGCACAAGCAAAAATACTGTAATTATAACCTCTCCCTTATCAGCCACTCAATTCCATCTCTAATCCCTTTTTCTGCTGTTCAAAGCCAAGTAAATTTCATTAAGATGCATATGATTAAGAAGATATTATTTCTATTGTATTTTAATTTAGAATGACATATAGGTTTTTTTAAATGAATTTTTTGGGTACACTTTAGGTGTACAATATAATGACATTCATCACTGGAAATTTTGCACCTTTACATAATCTCTCTTGGTTTTTACTTTTCCCCATTCCCCTGCCCTCCCTTCAACCCCTCCATTCCTCCTTATTTACAAAGATTTTGTTTCCATTTTTTCATTTTCTCATATTAATTTCATTCCCTTCTTTTCTTTCCCCTACCCCTCCCACTTCCCTTTCCCCTTTACCCCTTTTCTTCCTATTTCACATTATCTATTAAATCTTTTAGTCTTCATTTACACTTTCAGTTTCTCACACTAGAGAAACTATTCAGTATTTGCATATGTGTGTCCTATTTATTTTACTTAGGAGGATCGCCTCAATGGGCATCCATTTAGCTATAAATGTCTCTAATTTCTCATGTTTTATGGCTGAGTATACTCCATTTTATTAAAAAAAAAAACAAGCACATTTTCTTTATCTGGTCTCCAGTTGATGGGCAATTGGGTTGCTTCCAAGTTTTAGCTATTACAAATTGTGCTGCTATGAACATGGGTGCACATATATCACTGTGGTAAGATTCTTTCAGTTCTTTGGGGGAAGATATCCAGCAAGGGGATAGCTGGACCAAATGGGACTTCCAGTCCTAGTTCTTTGAGGTATCTCCATACTGATTTCCACAGTGGTTGCATCAATCTACACTCTCACCAGCAATGAAGCAGTGTTCCTCTTTCCCAACATCCCTGCCAGAATTTGTTATTGGTTGATTTCAGGATAGCAGCCATTCTCTCTGGGGAGAGGTGGAATCTCAGCGTTGTTTTCATTTGCATCTCTCCAATGACCAGTGATGTTGAATGTTTTTTCATAGGTTTATTTGCTATTTCTACTTCTCTGTCTGAGAAATATCTGTTCATTTCAGATGCCCATTTTTGGATTGGGTCTTTAAATTTGGGAGGTCTGATTTTTAAAGTTCTTTATAGATTCTAGATAGTAGACCTTTGGCTGAGGAACAGCAAGTGAAAATTTTTTCCCACATTGTGGGTTGTCTCTTCACTCTTGGTGGTTTTGCTTGCTGTGCAAAAACTTTTTAGTAAGAAGAGATCCCACTTGTTGATTGTTTGTGCTAGTTTATGGGCAACTGAGGTTGTGTTCATAAAATTTTTTCCTATACCAATGTCTTCAAGAGTTCTTCCTAAACTCTCTCCCAGCCGGTTTAGTGTTTCTGTTTTAATATTTAGATCTTTAATCCATTTTGATTTTAGTTTAGTGCATGGTGAGAGATATAGGTCTAGTTTTAATCTTTGGCAAGTTGAAACCCAATTTTTCCAGCACCATTTATCAAAGAGGCTATCTTTCCTCCAGTGAGGATGTTTGGCTCCTTTGTTGAAGATGAGGTGGCTGAGTGTGTCTGGAGTTGTTTCTGCATCTTCTAATCTGTTCCACTGGTCCTCAGGTCTGTTTCTTTCCCAGTACCATGCTGTTTTTAATCACAGTAGCTTTGTCGTATAGTTTCAAGTTCGGGGTTGTAATATGCCCTGCCATGTCTCTGTTACCTAGAATTGCTTTTGCTATTCTGGGTCTCTTCTTGTTCCAAATGAATTTTTGGATTGTTTTGTCAAGGTCCATGAAGTATGCTTCTGGGATTTCATTGGGATTGCATGCAATCTATATAGCAGTTTTGGAAGTATGGCCATTTTCACTATGTTGATCCTTTCTCCCCAGGAGCAGGGGATGTCTTTCCATTTTCTGATATCATCTTCAATCTCTCTTTTCAGAGTGCTATAGTTTTCAGAGAAGATGTCTTTGATTTCTTTTGTTAGGTTGATTCCTAGGTATTTCAGTTTTTTGGATGCTATTGTGAAAGGAATTTTTTGCCCTTATTTCCGTCTCAGTGAGTCTGATGTTCGTGTAGAGGAAAGCTATTGATTTTTGTGTGTTGACCTTGTATCCAACTACTCTACTGAATTTGGTTATTAAGTCTAGAAGGCTTTTGGTGGCATTCTTGGGGTCTTCTATATACAGTATCATGTCATCTGCAAATGACAATTTGACTTCTTCATTTCCTATCTTTATTCCTTTTATTTCTTTCTCTTGTCTAATTTCTGTGGCTAATGTTTCCAAAACTATATTGAACAGGAATAGTGATACTGGACATCCTTGTCTTGTTCCTGAATTTAGTGTGAAGGATTTCAGTTTTTGACCATTTAGTATGATATGGGCTGTTGCTTTTTCATAGATAGCTTTTATGAGATTGAGGTAGAGACCGTCTATTCCAATTTTTTGTAGGTGTTTTATCATGAGTACATGTTTGATTTTGTCAAATGCTTTTTCTGCTTCTATTGAGATGATCGTATGGTTTTTGTCCTTGACTCTACTGATAGAGTGTATTACATTGATTGATTTGTGTATGCTGAACCATCTCTGCATCCCTGGGATAAATCCCACTTGGCAGGGTGTATGATCTTCTTGATGATCTCCTGCATTCTACTTGCCAGTATCTTATTAAGTATTTTTGCATCTATGTTCATTAGTGAGATTGGCCTATAGTTCTCTTTTTCAATTGGATCTTTCTCTGCTTTGGGGATCAAGGTGATGCTTGCTTCCAGGAATGAATTCAGGAGTACTGCTTCCCTTTGAATTTCATTGAAGAGTTTAACAGTAGTGGCAGTAGTTCCTCTCTAAATATCTTGTAGAATTCAGCAGTGAAGCTGTCAGGACCTGGGCTTTTCTTAGTTGGTAAGGTTTTAATTATGTTTTCAATTTCATTGATTGATATTGGGTTGTTTATAATTTTTAAGTCTTCTTCATTCAACTTTGGTAATTCATACTTATCTAGGAATCTGTCCATTTCTTATGTCTTTTCCATCTTGTTGGCGTATACATTCTTGAAGTAGGTATTGATGATCCTCTGGATTTCTGCTGGGTCTGTTGTAATTTCATCCTTTTCATACCTAATTGCATGGATTCGGGCCTTTTCTTTCCTTTTTCTGATAAGGTTGTCTAAGGCTTTGTTAATTTTGTTTATTCTTTCTTTCTTTTTTTTTTTTTGGAATGTTTTTGTTTATTCTTTCGAAGAACCAACTCTTGGCTTCATTGATTTTTTGTATTGTTCTCTTAGTCTCCATTGCATTGATTTCTGCTCTGATCTTTATAATTTCCTCCCTTGTATGAGCTTTGGGTTTGTCCTGGTCTTCTTTTTCTAGAAGCTTGAGGTTCAACATCAGGTTGTTTAATTGGGCTCGCTCTGTTTTCCTAAGATGAGTATTCAGTGCTATGACTTTCCCTTGTAAGACTGCTTTCATTGTGTCCCATAGATTCCAATATGTTGTATTGTCATTGTCATTTAATTGTAGGAAGTGTCTGATTTCTTCTTTAATGTCCTCTGTGACCCATTGATTATTTAGAAGTGTGTTTTTCAGTTTCCATGTGTTTATGAAATTCTTGTGGTTTCTTTTGCTATTGATCTCCAATTTCATCACACTGTGGTCTGATAATTTACAGGGGATAACTTTAATTCTTTGCACTTGCTTAAACGTGTTCTATGAGCAAGTATGTGGCCTATTTTGGAGAATGACCCGTGTGCAGCTAAAAGAATGTGTATTCTGATTTTGTGGGGTGGAACACTCTGTAAACATCTGTTAAGTTCATTTGTTTAAGAGTTTGATTGAGTTCTAGTATTTCATTGATTTTGTTTTGTCTAGTTGCTCTATCTATTTGTAACAGTGGGGTACTGAGGTCCCCCACTACTATTGTATTAGTGCTGATAAGATTTTTTCATGTCCATTAGTATTTGTTTTATACAGTAGGGCACACTAGCGTTTGGTGCATAGATATTTATGATTGTCATCTCTTCCTCTTGGATTGTTCCCTTTACAAGGATGTAGTGACCTTCTTTGTCTCTCTTAATCAGTGTGGGTTTGAAATCCACTTGATCTCCAAAGAGGATAGCTACTCCTGCTTTTGTTCAGGTTCTTGTTGCAATGGAATATTGTTTTCCACCCTTTAACTTCCAGTGTATAAGTTTTTTTTTTAAATTGTGTTTCTTATATGCAGCATATTGTTGGATCTTGCTTCTTGACCCATCCTGCCAGTCTATTTCTTTTGATTGGTGAGTTGAGACCATTAACATTGATGGTTATAACTGATATGTATTGACTTATCATTGTCATGACTTTTTCTTTTTGTTGGATTCTCCCCTTTGCATTTAATTTCTTGTCATGCCTCATCAATTCATTCTACTGTGCTTCCTGGGATTGTGATCCACATTGTCTTTTCCTAGGATATTGTCTAAACTTTTTTGGAGTGCTGGTTTTGTATTCATGAAGTTCCTAAGGTGCTCTTTGTCATGAAAGTATCTTCTTTCACCATCAATTTTGAAAGATAGTTTTTCAGGGTACATCAATCTGGGTTGGAGGCTGTTTTCCTTTAGGGCTTGAAATATGTCACTCCAAGCTCTTCTTGCCTTGAAGTTTTGCATTGAGAAGTCTGCTGAGATTCTGATGGGCTCTCCTTTGTATGTGATTTCTTTTCTCTAACTGCTGTAGAATTTTGTGCTTCTGTTGGGTTTCTGGAATCTTAACTATTATATGCCTATGTGTTGATTTTTTAAATCAAGGCTAGTTGGAGTCCTATATGCCGCCTTATCTGTATGTCAAGTTCTTTCCCCCTGCTTGGGAAGTTTTCTGCCATTACTTCTATGAACAGTGTTTTTATGTCATCTGCACTCTCTCTTGTTTCTTCTTTGACTCTGATCAGTCTTCTGTTATTCTTCTTTGCATCATCTAGCAGCTGCTGGATTGATTTCTCATGGTCCCTTACAATTTTAAAGAAATTTTTCTTTTTGTGGTCACTAATTGCAGTGTTATCTTCTATATCTGAAATTCTGTCCTCACGTTGGCTCATTCTGCTGCATAAACTTTCAATGGAGTTTTTAATCTCCTGGAAATCTGTTTGCATGTGTTTTATGGTTTCCATTTGTTTCCTATGTTGGAATTCCATCATGTTCCTCAGCTCCTCTATTTGTTATCTGTGTCCTCTCTAGATTTATTAATCATGTGTTGCACTATGGGCACAATCTCTGCTGTTATCTGAGAAATTATTTCTGATTCATTTTTTCCAGATCCTCTTTTGTTGCCAGTTCAGGGAGTTCAGGTGGTTGAGGATTAGATTGTTCCATCTCATTTCCCTTTGGGGTTGCTTTAGGTGTTCTCGAAATCTGCCTTTGAGGATTGTTTACCTGTCTTCTTATTTCAACTGGGGGGGGGGGAGTTGGCTCACCTCCTGGGTGCTGAGCGTGGTGGTATGGTGGCCCGGACTGTAATATAGTTTTAACTGTGAATCGATTTAACTTTCCTGTAAGTTTTTCAGGGACAGTAAAATTAAAAGGTATATTTTAGTTTGGTTTTGTTGTAAAAGTTGGTTGGCCAACTTCTTGGGTTTCCACCTGTGTGCTCCATTACCCATTAACCTAGTCCTTTCTAAATATCAAGAATCAATAGGTAAGAACTTTTATAGTAGCCCAAGGCAAGGATACTGCAAAAAGAATGGAAAGAAATCTCTAAATGAACAGCTTATGGTTCTGTGAAAAAAGAAAGCTGTAGGCAGTCCGTTACCCACCTTCTTTCAAGCCACTGTTCTTCCTAGCTCTCATTCACTAGCGAAGAAGTCTCTAATCTAAATGGTCAGGGCCTACAACATGGGTTGGCTGTGTGACTGTGTGTTCTTACAATGCCTCATCTCCCATGGTCTTCTTACAATGTGATGTTTATTTGCTTCCATCATGAGGTGGGGCCCCTGTTGTCTCCTCAGAACACAGCTGGACTTGGTCACTGCCCAAGCTACTAGGATGTAGAAGTCATGCTACATTACTTCAGAGGCTGGTCATGAACTTTAATTTTTTTTTAATTTTTAATTTTTTTTATTTTTTGGTACTGGGGATTGAACTCCAGTCCTTGCACTTGCAAAGCAGGCGGCGGAACCACTGAACTAAATCCCTGGCCCTAATTTTTATTTTTTAAGGAACTTTAATATAATTTCCACTTGGCTTTCTCTCAAGATGTTTGCTGCATTTTGAGAAAGTCACAAGGCAGGGCCACATGTGACTGAGCTGACCAAAAGCTGACCACCAGACACGTGAGTGAACATTCCATCAGATGGACCCAGCCCTCAGCTTTTGAGTTTTCCAGCTGAGAGTCCAGATAATATGGAACAGAGAAGAACCATCTTCACTACACTGTCTGAATTCCTAAGCCACAGAAGCTCTGAGAGCTAATAAATGGTTATTACTGTTAGCCATTAAACTGTGGAGTGATTTGTTATGTAGCACCAGGTAACTAACACTAACATCTTCTATGTTTCCTAAAGGATGTGAACCTATGTGTTCCTTGCTTGTGCTTCCTGTATCATTTCAAGATAGATTAGGCCACGTCCATCTCTTCTGTTTTCCACTTTTTCTGTAATGTGCATATAGGTGAACAAACATTTCAAGGGCCCCTGCATAGTCCTAGCCATAACTCTCCTTGGTGTGTGGTCAGAAAGGAGAGAGACGCCAAGAGATAGGAACCCTCACTTACTTTGTCACCAAAGAGCTCTACTTTGGGGCAGGGTGCCTGCCTGGGCAGTCTTCATGAAATGGTATTGTGTCTCACAATCCATGATTATTTATTGTGCTTGGCTTCCTTAGAGCCCCTGGGCAAGAGAGAGGGGGTACAGAGTTAGGACACGACTGGGTCCTTGCCTATAATAGCAACGCCTCAACACATCACCAATAACCAGCAAAGTGTAGGGAGTGAAAAGGAGTACTTAAGATTAAAAGTGTATAAAAGTGTAAGCCAGTTCCTTTCCACACCTCTAGGGTAGAACAGCAATGACCCTTTTTCTCCTATTTTCTTCTCCACTGAGTGGATTATGAAGGACTAGTTGTAAAACCTTGAGCAAGCAACCTCGCCAGCTTTCTGTGACTCTACTTTCCTGAATGATAAAAGGAGTATTGACTTAACCAATTCTGTCAGTCCAGGAATCCACTGATCTCTCAGTCACTTTCAAAGCTATTTATACCTTCAGCTTCCAAACAAGAACATATGCATTTGGATGCCCATGGGAGGTGGAAGGAGGGCAGGGAGTGCTCAGCTGTGCCTCCTGGAAATCCCAACAGCTGTCACTGGGGCTGGGTTCTCTGCAGGAAGTAGGATGAAAGTCTCCTGACAGCAGCTCCCTGGGGGAGCAAATGAGGGAGAAAAGGCCCTGGTGAACCTTCTCTGCCCTGGACTGGAGTTACAATGGAGCCCCCCAATTCCACACAGGGTTATACCCAGGCCAAGTAGAAATAAGTAGCAGCAAAAGAGAATAGCCTTATCTTTGTCTCTGAGGCTGGGGAAAAGTAGGGATTCATTTTCCAGATATGCAGCTGTCTAAAGAATCTAGTGCAGCCAGCATAGACCTGATGTGTGGAGCTAACTGCATTCATGATTCTTTGTACCTGGTATGCTGGGAGATGAATAAAGGGAAAGAGACTCTTCAAGAAGCTCTGGCTCTGTATTTGTTATGTGTCATATTCCTGCAACTCATTTAATACTAACTTTTAGGGGTTTTTTTTTGTTTTGGTTTCTGGTACTGGAAATTGAACTCAGGACATTGCACTTACCAGGCAGGTGTGGGACCACTGAGCTACTTCCCCAGTGAATACTAACTTCGGTGTGTGCGTTGTTTTTTTTTGGTACCGGGGATCAAACTCGGGACCTTGAGCTTGCGAGGCAGGTGCCAGAACCACTGAGCTAAATCCCCGGCCCTTGAATACTAACTTTTAAAATAACAGTATTGCACTTCTGATCTGCCCTGTGGCCCCCAGCCTTTCAGCCTCCAGTGGACACATATTCACACCCACAGCGCACCAGGCAGGTGGATTATGGTGTTATCTTGTCCAGTCCCTTCTAGGGGACATGGTCCACCTACACTCCCACCAGAGCATCAGTTCAGGTGGCTCTAACATCACATGTCTTACTTCCTCCATATGCAGGTGGCTGCTGAGATGGTGTTTGAAACAAATCTTCATTTTTAGGAATTGAACTGGAGGAAAGAGGAAAAGGATGGTCACATCATGAGCTAAAGTAGGAAGGTGGAGTTAAGATTTTATGAGGTCAAAGTAGGAAGAAGCACATACAATGAATAAAGAGAAAGAAATAACAACCCCGCAAAAGCAGAGAAAAGACAAAATAAGGAAAATAAGGTTGTTAGTGATATGAGGCATCAAACCATTGGTAGTGGGCCATATGGGCCTCTCCAGAGGGCCTTTATTAAGCTGGCAGTTGAAAGGGAGTGGGGGAGAGGAAGGCACAGCCAGGCATGGGGGAGGGTGCACATCCTGTGAAGACCAGAAGGTGGTGACCACTGGGGATCTCCGAGAGACTGCCCCTCACAGCTCCCCACCTGGCGGAGCAGTGGTTTTGCTCTGGTGTTGTGGGGACAACAAACAAACGTGGTTCTAGCATTGCTCACCAGCACGTCAGCCTCAACTGGGGCAGTTGGACTTTACAGACTTGATTAATTTCTGCTTCTGGAAAACATTTCCACTGAACAAAGTGCTCCTGACTTAAAGAGGTACAAAAACATCTCGGTTGGAGGGCTAAATCTAAACCTTTCACGGCTTTTCATAATCTTTGCTTGGCTCCACTTCCGGTTTGCTCCTTCAGGCCCACATTGCTTTCATGCTACTACAGGACCTCCCTACTGAGCAGCTCTCTTGCCAACATGCATGCTGTTCCCTCTCCCCTACCACCCATCCCAGCCTGTCTGCATGGGCAGAGCTAACTTATCCTTGTGGAGAAATGTGTCTGGATGGCTCCAGGCAGATACACATCTCCTTCCTTCTCCTACTATGCTTTGTTTAAATTCCTAAATCCAAACAATTCCCTTTTATACTTACAGTTGATTTATGTTTACCCTGCAAATGGTCTCCAGCATCCTGCCCAGGCCTGGCACATGGGGGACACTCGAAGGCTGTGGTGGAGATGAAAAACGCACCTGGCTTTATAAGATGGATGCTGCCTGGGCGCTTAAAGGCTGGACCAGAGTGCTGACCAGAGCTCGGTCTTCATGGGTTGCTTGCGGTACCTCAGCTGCCTCATTCATTATCCATGAATCAGTCATTGTATTCCAGACTGTTCTTCACTGTCATTGTAGCCTTTAGCTGCTCACTGAAATGAGCCAATTAAAGCTGAATTATTTTAATTGTCAATCATGAAGAAAAAAGATATTAAAAAAAAATGCAAGAATGTGTGGATCTCACCATTAAAAAGAGCCAGAATGTTCTTATATCCAGATTATGAGAGGTCCACTGCTCCCAGAAATAGGTTGGACTGTCAGAGCGTAAAGAACAGGCTATGTTGTGTGGAGCACAAAATCGACCCACATCCTGGCCTGTTAGCGTCCTCTCTTGAGTCAAGAGAAGCTCAGTGGTTATTGGTTCAGATGAGCGTCAACACGAAGGAATTTACCGATGCCTCGGGGTCCAGATTTTTTGGCAGGTTAAAGACTGGCCTTTCTGCCCTCCTCTTTTATGTTCAAAAGCCTTCCTACAGGCTTATTTTTCCACAAAATATTTTCAATGATAAAAATATATTTCTAGTTGATAAAACAAATTGGCACAAAACTGCTATAGCCTTTTCAAAGAGCAGCTGAAGAATAGAACAGCAAATTTAAAAAGTCATTTTGAGGCGATCCACAGATAACAACTTCTACCCCTTTATATATACAAGAAACGCTATTTGGGGCTGGCTCAGGGTCCATTTGAGTTTCCGTTTTGCTTTTGATGGTGGTTACAATGGAGTCTTTTGTGGAAAAGCTGCCCTTCATGGTGCAGTATCAAAAGGTTAGGGAAGGACTGTGACTATTTCTCTGTTATGGGTCTGTCATCCTGGCAGTGTCTAAAACTCCTCTTTGAACGTGTAGTTGTTGAACATGTAGTTGAACGTGTAGTTGTTCTGTGTCACTCACAGAAGTAAGACATTTAGTAAGATTTCCCACCAGTTTTAAAAGAAAAGATTCAAAGGAATCTGTTCATTCTGGGGATCTGAGATTTGAAAAGCTGATGTTTTATTCTTCCATGCAATTCATGAATTTCAGTCATAAATATTTTGGTGTGTCCATTTATCAATAGTTGAGTGTCTCTGATGCACCCAGCACAGTGCCAGCCCCTGGGAATATACTTTACTGCCTCATTACTTGAGGTACCAACTTGTAGACATGGCAGGTCCTTAAGAATACAGGAGAGACTAAAGTAGCAAAAGGTTTTGGGTAGCATTTGAGCTAGAACTTGATGCACAGCAGGATTCCCCATGGGTATATGGGGTTGGGCAATTCAAGGCAAAGAGGGCAGAATGAGGGAGGCATAGAGACTGGCAGAAGACAACATTTCACACAATAAAAGGAACAAACAGTAATCCAGGGAGGTAACAACTTTGAAGGCACATGGAAGTATAACAGGAGAAGAGGTCAGGAGTTTCATTTTGTGCAATTAGATGTAGGGGACAGGGGAAGGGGACGTTACCAGAACCTCTGCAGTGAGTCCTGGTCTCCTGCGAGCCACGGCAGCACACGGCGAATTACAGGAAAGGTAGAAAAATGAGACCGAGAAGAAGCTGAGCTTTGGGTCTGATCAGTGCTGCTCTGGGCGGCAAAGACAAAAGCCCCTAGCTTGCAGCACCTTTTATTTAGTACATCCAAAGAAACAAATGTAACAAATGAATAATGTAGATTTCAGTATCATATTGGGATGAACAAGGTGTAACAAAAGACTGCGTGGGGGGCGGCGGAAATCTAAGAACAATGAGGAACTATGCAGATGAAGATTTAGTTCCTCCCAGGAGCTACACAGATGAAGATTTGGTTCCTCCCAGGGTGTCTCCCACAGGTGTGGTCTTGTCCTGGAGCATTACAGCATCATGGCATCATTGAGATCTTCCTTGTGACCTGAGGCCAAAATGGAAGTATGTCTTGGAGTGTTATTGCTGGCCTGTAGGCAGGAGAACTAGGCCTACTCAAATGATTTTTCCCTAGAATTATGTAGCATTGCTCACAACAATTAGAAATGAGAAGGATCAAAGGATTTTAAACCTAGGTGTGACA
This sequence comes from Heterocephalus glaber, assembly GCF_053883595.1. Taxonomy (NCBI): domain Eukaryota; kingdom Metazoa; phylum Chordata; class Mammalia; order Rodentia; family Bathyergidae; genus Heterocephalus; species Heterocephalus glaber. The sequence goes on from NW_028258324.1 coordinate 69,651,018, forward strand.
TGATGAGGTTTATGTTGTATAGAGACACTGCACAGTGCTCCAAAGGATGGATTGGAGAGTTTAAAATTGGGATAAAGACAGTCTGCGGACATGGAGGGTATTTGGAGTTGCTGTGAAGAGGGAAACTAATATTTATTGTGCATCTGCAACATGCCAACTCTTCACATACATTATCATATATAATGCACATGGCAACTGTGTGAAGTAGGAATTATAATTCCCATTTAAGAAATGAGGCTCAATAACTCGCCCAAGATTTCTCAGCGAGGTGGTAGTGGAGCTGAGCTTTGATTGACTCTGTGCCAAACCTGCTGTTCTTTCCTCAACACTGGAGCGAATGATGAGAATCTGAATTATGCCAGCAGCCATGCTGAAGAGGCATCCTCCCTCTTCAAAGAAGTCTCCAAATTTAGTTGTGCTGCATTTGGAAGCTGCTCCATCCACTTCATCACTCTAATTGCTTTAATATGACTAATTGACCAATTACTAGAAGGTTATTTATAACCATGGTGGAATTAGTTGCTTGGTTCAATCGAGCAACGAAAAACTATCTGATTTGCAATGACTCAATTTATCAAATTTTTGGAAGGGGTAGCATGCCTAACTATATTAGCAGTAGATAAATATATGCAGTGCAATATGTTGGAATATCTGGCTATTCACAAGTGACATTGGCACTGAAAGGATTCCGACCCTACTTCTATAACCAACTGGTCAAGTCAGAGCTGTGAGTGCTAAGAAATGTTCCAGAGAAACTTCTGGGTTTTTGCTGTTTTTCACAAGGAAACTGAATCTCTGAAAGTATGAAGATTTGCCACAGTATTCCAGCCAGCAAATGGCAGAGTTTAGATTTAAACCATTTGCATTGTTTGGATGCGAAAAGATCCTTGCCTTCCATGCCTGGTCCTCTGGGATGTTGAGCAAGTCTCACAGCCTCTTGAGTCTCAGTTACCTTGTCTAAGATGAGAGGATTGGTGGATGTATCAGTTAGCTTTTGCTATGTAAGAAACAATCTAAAGTGCAGTAGTTTAAAACAATGACTGTTTTATGTTGCTTGCTATTCTGCACTTCTTTGTGGGGATTATTTGGGTCCAGACTGGCTCATCAGATCTCTTCTGGACTCCCACGTGTTCTATGGTTAGCTGGGGGATCTAGAGTGATCTATTCCTAGTGTTTGACAGATGATTGACTGGGGATTGGCTGTTTGTTCATCAATCAGGGCACCTCCGTTCTTTTCCATGAATCATTCATCCTCCAGAAGGCTTGCTTAATCTTGTACACTTAGTGGATCTCGGGGTTCCAGAACAGAAAGGAAGGGCAAACCCCAGTGAACACTGTCTTTGCTAGTCTCCCACTGGCTAAAGCATGGTGCAGCAGGCAGCATCTGAAATGGCTCCTGGTGATTCTTGCCTTCTGGTATTCCTGCCCTTGGATAACTTGCTTCCTTGTGCAGGGCTGAACTTAGTGAGGTATCTCTAATAAACAGAAGATGGCATAAGTGATGTGGAATCCCTACCTACATTAGGTTATAAAACATTATGACACGCTTACTCTTTTCTTGCAGTGTTAGGGATCAAACTTGGCCCCAGGGATGCTAAGTAAGCATTCTACTGCTGGGCTACATCCCCAGGCCTGACTTTTCTTAAAGACATGCTTGCTCTGATAAAGCCAGCTGCCATCTGTGAACTGTGCTGTGGGCATGCCCATGGAGAGGCTCAACAACAAGTGAGCAACTGAATCCTGAGCCCAGTGGTTTCTTAAAAAACTGAATCTGGTCAACAATCAGTGTGTAAGTGAGCTTGTAAGCAGTCCTCCCTAGATGAAACTTTAAATGAGAAGATAGGCCTGTGTGAGTTATTGAAGCAGACAGTCTGACTAGGGATGTCTGGGTTCCTTATCCACAGAGACTATGTGTTGTTTCAATTTGGGAGTCATTTGTTACACAGCAATAGGTAACTAATACACATATCTAAGCTCTGAGTCAATTGGGTGTGGTTATAAGATTAATTACATGAATTATTCACATTTGTCATCACATTTAGTACATTTAAATTTGACAAATTTGAAATTTACCTAAAATTAACTTTTTCTAGCCTTTTGGAGCCCCAAATGGAATTATTTTCACTACTTTGAAGTTTATTTATTCTCTGTGCTAATTACTGGGAACAAGATGGTGAGCAAGAAGGGACCATGTTCATGCCTTCAAGGAGGGCACATTACAAGAGAGTGTGATGGAAGAGAGATAAATGGGAAAAGATATTATTAGTCCAGTGATTCCTTCTTATTGTTTAAAATTGGGATAAGTGATGTGAATGGAGAGTGCATGTAACTTAGTCTGGGTTAGTCTGAGAAAGCTTCCTTGAGAAAATAACACTGAAGCTGAAGAGGTAAGCAAGGGAAAAGAGAGGGTGGAAAAGTTCCAGGCAGAGAAAGTAGCATATTCTTAAAGGGGAGCTAGAGAGGTAACCAACAGCTACTGGACATGTTCATTTTTATGATCACATTGTATCCTATTACATCATACTGGTTGTATTAGTCAACCTTCCCATCACTGAGTCACAATACCTGACACCTATATATTAAAGGAGGAAAGGTTTAATTTGGCTCATGGTTCAGAGGATTCAATCCATGGCCAACAGGGTATGAGGCAGAAACATCATGGCAGGATATGGCAGAGCAAAGATGCTTGGTGGCCAGGAAACAGCACCAGAGGAGAGACTAGAAACCATATAGTATATGGAAGTTAGGCTTCGATGACTCACCCAGACACATCCAGAAGTATTTTACTAATCTCCTAGGCAGCTCGCAAGCTAAGAAAGTTGACACAATTAAGCTTAACCACCACACTGGTATTGTGTGTTATGTTTTTTAAAAGTTTTTTTAGAGATACATACTGAAATATTTATGAATGAGATTATATTATGTTTAGAATTTACCTCAAAATATTCTGGTGGCAGGATGGGGATTGAGGAGTGGGTAGAGCTATGGATGAAACAAGATTTTCTAAATGAATTAATAATTATTGAAATTGGGTGATGAGCACAGGGTTGTTTATATAATCCTCTCTACTTTTCTATGGGTTGGGATTCCATAACAAAAATTCTATCCTGACAACACATCCCGAAAGCTGTATATATGTGAGGTCACATTATTTACCTCCTCCTGCTCCATGCAAGAGAGCAGAATAACATCTTTAGGACCAAAGGAATGATTTTATGGAACAGAAAATGTAAAGACTTCTCAGCCTCCAATCATGTGACTAATGTAAATCATGTGACTTACTTTACCTCTTGGCTAAAATGCTGTATTGCATTTTTCTCCTGCTCAATTTTCACTAGTCAAGATAGTATGTTTCATATTTAGTGGAATCTTGTAACATGGTTCACCCTAGCGTAAAAGCAGTATGCTGTTATAAGTATTCATGGAGGGATTCTTTTATTAGGTCTTCTAAGATACAGACAACAGTGCAGGGAGTTTATAGGTTGGAGAAGAAGAAAAATAGGGTAGAACAGATGGAAATCCCCCTTTGTTCAAAAAATTCTTGATTGGCATGATGCAGTAATAACTGTAAATTCCTTTGATTTTTCTCTTCCCTTTGCTTATCTTATTCTGAGGTAGGTTGGAATATGAATTTAACAGCGTGGATTTTATGAGTCAACAATGCATTTTAGGATTTAGGGAGGGTGGCACCTGGGAAGGAAAGTGAAGAAATGATTCCTCACGTTTACAACCGTTTCAATGCTAGGTTAATGAGGAACCACAGTTAGTGACTTAGACAGTTCTTGAAAATACCTTTGCCACCAAATTGAATCTCTTCCCAGCCCCCAATAAATGAAGGTTTCACTGGAGTCAGATATGCAAATTTAATTTCCCTTCTCAAGCCAAGGTTAAATAAAAGGGAAAATTATGAAAAGATTGCTGCTTATGGCAGCAAGGATTTTCAAGGCTTGAGGATGAATTTGGTTCTTTCAAACCAGGATGAGTGTTTTGTTTACACAAAGCAGGAAAAGAATAAAGGGAAGAGAAAAGGGACCCCGGCATAACGCGTTCCAGCAGGGAATGTGGGTTGAAAGGCTTTCTTGTACTTTGAACCTCGGTAATTACAGGCATTTTCTTGTGCTCTGGAAAGGGTTTGGCAAATAAGAAGAGGGTGTCCCCTCCGTTTCCAGGCTGGGTTCTGGCCCGTTGCAGGGAAACACCAATTCCCAACAGTACTCCCTGGAAGCAAATGCTTTGTCTTCACTGAATCCAGCCTGAGGTTGGATCCCAGCAGCACAGCCTGGCCTGGAAAATCTATCTGGAGAAACTTGCGGCCAGGAGGGAAGAAGGCAATCGGACTGAGTGGTAGGCTGCAGCCACCATCCTGGGGCCAGTCACTCCCGCTAGCCAGGTGGGTGTTAATACCTGAAAAGACAGACACGAGTCCTCCCTGGGTGCCCACTTGTGCCATACTCCACCTCTCTACACCAGGCAGTCTCAGCACGCCTCACACGCCACACTGCTGCACCAACACACACCCATATACACACTGTGTAATTAATGCCCACCTACATGCCCCGGGCACATGTGCACCCAACTACTGTACACACCGCGTTCAACCACACACACGCAGTAAGTCCTACACATCCACATCACACACACGCGTATCTACACAGTTCATTAACACCAAGCGCACTGTGCACCCCCACACACCATGCCCCGGCTCTAACACGCCCAACTACACAGACCTCGCGTACCCCACACAGTCCTCCACTCTCACTAGCGGGCGTCAGCAGCCGGGAACTGGGTGCTGACCCCCTGTGGCCCCTGCCCTGCGCCCCCAGGAGTGAGCAGCCCCCGGGACTCCGCCCGACACCTAGGAGGGTGCTGAGGAAAACGTGGCACGCGTGTTCAGAGGCTGGGTGTGGGCGCGTAAGTGTGAAACCCTCGCCCTCGTTTGGGTCACTTCTCCAGGGAACCCAGCACGCAGGGAAGCGTGCGGGAGACCTGTACGTGCGTGAGGCCAGAACGAGCGGCCTTCCGCCGGGGTCTGTCTGGGCAACTACGGGGTGCGGGAGGGACCCGCCGTGGCGCGAGGCGACGCGACGCCCGCGCTCTCCGGCAGGGCGCGCGTGAGGAGACCTGGCTCGCCGGGACCCGGGGCGGGGACGGGGGGAGATAGGGGGGCGGTGGCGCGCGGTGCATGTGCGCGTGCGCACTGCGCGGAGGGCGGGGCGGAGGGAGGCTCAGCCCCTCGCAGCGCCCGCCGGGGCGGCTCCTCGGCGAGCCCGGGACGCTGTGCTCCCGCCGCCGCCGTGCGCTGGCGTTGACTCCGGCCCGCGTCGTGCTTTCCCGCGTCCGCAGCCTCTCGGCGCTGTCGCCCAGACGCCGTGTCCCCGGCCCCGGCCCGGCGCGCCCGGAGCGGACATGAGTGCGGCCGCGGCGCCGGCGCCCGAGCGGGGTTGGAAGAGCGAGAAAGTGGACGAGGCGCAGGCCCTAGCGCGGAGCTGCGCCGCCCGCAGACCCGACTTCCAGCCGTGCGACGGGCTGTCCATCTGTGCCACGCACAGCCATGGCAAGTGCTTCAAGCTGCACTGGTGCTGTCACCTAGGATGGTGTCACTGTAAGTGCTGCGGGGACTCCCGCCGTCCCAGGCTCCGCGCCCGCCGGGGCTGCTGCGCCCAGGCTGGGGCCGCCCTGGCCCGAGGCACCCGGGGTCCGCGCTGCCGGGGCTGCAGGTGGGGAGCGGGGATCGCAGGGGGCGGTCGGGAGCCGCTCTCGCCGGGGAATCCCCATCCCAGGGAAACCCGAGTCTGGTTTTCGTTTTCGTTTTTCTTCTTCTGGGGTGCCCGAAACAGCCCGGCGGTCGGTGTGTTTGAGAGGTGGTAGAGCCGGCAGCGTTGCTGACCACCGGGGTTCGGGGGACTCCTCGGGGTCGGGGTTCAAGAGGAGCCTCTTTTTCTGCCTCACTTTTCTCCTTCCGACCGCTGTTGAAGGAAAAACAGCCCTTGGAAATCGACTTGTGTTGCATTTATTGTATTAAAAAGCAAGACAGCGCTAAGTGTCGGGGTTTGTTCCACGAAGTTAAAAGGAACAGTTTTGGAGGGTAAACTCCTCAAATACCCAGTCGCAGTGTTTATTGAGCCAGTGTATGAGTCTAAGAATTATAGAATAAGGCAGGGAAGGTAAGCTCAGATGATCTTAATTTGGTGTAGAAAAGCCAGAACTAAATGGTCTGGAACCTTTTTCTCTTTTTCTATCCTGCTTGTGATTTTAAACAGATTAGATTTAAGTAGCCATTTAATCAGGATGCCACAATTTGATTAGTTCATGGTATTTGGTCCTCTGTATCCGATGAATCATATCTTTTTAGAAATATATTCTGAAGTTCGTTTCCATATAATCTTAGGATAGAAGGTTTTGGAATGCTTATTAAGGACACAAATTTTCCAAGTGATCCTAAGTTAAAATTAAATTGTCTTTGTTAGAAGAAAATGGCTCACAACCAAACATGCAGTATATAAGAAATCTTTATTTACTTTAATTAAATGCTGTTGAATATTTTCAGTTGAATTCATGAATTAAAGGATAGAGGATCCTTGCATTTTCTTTTCAAATTTCAACCTGATGGAGCAGTACTGATGTTTTTGTGTAGCATCTACTGATGGGTCAGCTTCTTCCTATTTCTCATTCATGTGCTCAGACCTGTTCCCAATTAGAAAGCTTTGTTTTTCATCGGGGGCAGGTTCAGAGTTGGAAATGCCCAGTTGTAGGAAGGTAGGGTGGCAGAAATACCCTAATAAGACGAATCAGGTGAGATTCCATTTCCTAGTGTGGGGGGTGAGGAAGGTTAAATGTGGTCCAGCTCAGTGCCTGTCTTATTTCAGCAGTGGTCTTTCTTCCTACACTATTACAGACAAGAACCTTGCAGACAGCTTCTTCCTTCATTAGCCTCTGCTGCTAAAATATTCTTCCTTATAAGGAGCTGAAATCGGTTACTTTCTAACTTCTTTCCACCGATCCTGTTTGTACCTTGTGAGATATTAGAAAACGAATTATTTTTTACATCATGGCTGTTTGAACTTTTCACATTTGGGTATTTGAATATACTCAGGGATTTCTTGCAGATGTGGACCGTCTTGTCCCTGTATTCCTGTCCATTCTCATAACCAAGTAGGGTTTCTTGAAATAGGCTTCAACTTCATACTCGTTGAATGACTGGATGAAGGTAGCCATTATGTTCCGCTGAACTCTTGTTTTACAAATCTATTTATAAATCGCCAGCCCCTTCAACGTTCTTTAGTGTTAATGGTCTGCACTCCTGACACTTGCCAGTGTGCTTAGGATCCAGTGAAGATCGTAACCCCTGGAAAGGTGGCTGGTGTCCCCGCTGTGGTCTGATCTGTCCAGAGTGGAGCTCGACCACCACCTCCTGTCTTTTCGATACTGTTCCTGCTCCTGCTAGGGTCACATTAGCTCTTTGGAACCTCACATCTCACCATACTGAGCTTGCTGCTGTCAGGCTGACCTAAGCTTACTGTCGACAAAAAGCCATCAAACTTGGTTTTTAAAAAACGTATGGCAGTTAAGCCACAACTTGCCCATCTCAGAAGTATAGATACATTTTTGAACACAGGTACTGATCTCTTAGGTATTTTTCTCTGTTACATTTTAGGAGAATTAGCCCATTTTTCTGACTTACTGTGGTTTTTAAATCCTGGCTCCTTTATACTGTATATTAGCTATTCTTCCTAAATTCATGTCATGCACATATCAGATGCCAGTAGCACTACAGTAACCTTCTATATCTTCTTTCAAGTTTTTGATAAAATAGTTTAGCACAAGAAGGCCTGAGACTTGCTGGTACACTTGCCCTTCACATTGATAGCAGTTCATTAATGGGTACTTGTTATTATGGTTGTGTACCCAGTAACCACTTAAGTGCACAATCATCCATCCTATGTTCTCAAGTCCATAGTGGGCATGATAAGAACCTGGTCAAATACCTTGTTGAAATTCTACCAACCCAGGATTTTTATCGCTTCTTTCTGATACATGATCTATGTATACACACACTTGATTTTAAAAAGACATGAACCTGGTACAACTCTGGTTGTTTCTACCAATGTTTACCATTTTCTTAGTGCTTAGAAGCTTATTTTAAGTAAATAATCTGAATCTAGAAAAGGATGGATGTTAGGTACACTGGACTGTGGTAGGCAGTTCTTTCAGGCTTTTAAAAACTCACACTCACGTTCCTTTGTTCTCTTTTCGACTTTATCCCAGCTCTGGCCCTGCCCTCTGCACAGGACCAGGCCCACTGTCCCATTCACGGAGAGCTGTGCCATTCAGAGTTGCCAAGTCCTCTGCTAATCTCCTCATCTGCTTGGGCACAATTCTTTCTACCTTTTTTTTCCTTTTCCTTTTTGGCCCAAGTAGCATTTTTCTGGACAAGAAACAGAGTTGATATATTTGAGAAGTTCTGTTTTCTCTTTTTTTGGCATTTGTGCCACATGTCAGTCCTAAGCATGTTCGTCTAATTCTGTTGCATTTGTCATGAGCAACTTCTCTTTATGAGACATTGGTATGGAAACAGGATACAAATGTGAGTACAGCTGTCTTCTGCCCTGTAAATAGTCTAAGGGCATGATCCACTTTGAATTAATTTTTGTAATTCCTTTAAAATCACAAATGATAAAAGTTTGTTCACCAAAGCTTTGAAAATGCTAAAATGAGACAATTCCCTTCATACTTGCAGAAGGGAAATTCAGAACAAAGAAAGGAGATTCAGCTTGGTGTGGTGGTGCATGCCTATCCCAGCACTCAGGAGGCTGAGGCAGGAGGATCGCCTCACAGGCTGAGAACTCATCTCAAAAATAAAACAGGAAGTTCAACACTATATAGATGATGTTAAAGTTGTGAAATGCATAGCTTTATGAAATAGAAAAAACTGTACATGTTTGTAAAATACATGTAAAACATGTACATATTCATATTCGTTACCAGAGGCAGTGCCTGGTGCATTATTACATAATTAGTGTGTTTGGGTAATGGCTGATTTTTAAGAATCATGTCTGTTTGTGTCCATGGTAGTTTATTGAGCTGAATCAGCCATGATTTAATCTATTACTTAATCTTTTCCCAGTAAGGAATGAATTAATGAGTCAAGGCTCTAGGAGGCGTTTTGATGGAAAGGGACATGGCTTGGCTATGGAAGAGGGATGGGAAAGAATAAATCATATGCAGATATTGTAAAGTAGATTTTTGTATATGGAGTAGACAGATTATTTAGAAGAAAGAAATGTAGAGATGGAAGTAAGTGGGTGGATTTGAGAAATATTTCAGGTAAAAAATACAAGCTTGGTTAGACTCAGAGGAAGAGTTAGAGCAAGGTTATTAAGGATAACTTCTAGAAGTCTGCCTTTTGCATTTTAGGTGCATAGAGAAAAAAATAGGATTGGAAAGAAGGTCATGATTCCCTTTAGACTTTGAGTTTCAGCTGTCCTTGTCATATGGTGATGTCAATAGGCAGTTAGATACAGGAATCTAGAACTCAGGAGAGGTCTGGACTAGAGATAATGTGGAAGTCATTTTCTTATTTATGGGTTGCAGTTGTAGTCAAGACGACGTGTGAGATCACTAAAGGAGAGATGATGCACAAGAAGTGAAGAAAACTTTTAGGTTTCCTTTTGATAACAGCAGTGAGTCTGGATATAGGATGATAAGCTGCCAGAGATCCCAAGGAGAGATGGCAGAGAAGAAAAATATGGGAGGTCTAATATTGCAGAAGCCAAGGGAGATGACAGGTTCGAGCCCAGCCTGGGCAGCTTAGTGACTTAGACCCTGTCTCAAAGTGAAGTGGTTTGTTTTTGAAAGGCGTAAGGATGTAGTTCAGTGGGAAGGCCCTGTGTTCAATCCCCAGTCCTACCAGAGAGAAGTGTGGGTGAAGTACAGAGTGCCAGAAGCTGAGAAAAAGGACACAGAGAAGGTTGTTAATATTTATTCAGTGATTGCTTTGTGGCGCAGTAAGCTTATGCCAAGCACTTACTGGCCAATTATGTTGTTATGTTGGTTTTAGAGTTGAGGGGAAAGGCCTGGGGAAGTTCAGAAATTTTCCCGTGGGCGCTTAGCTATTTAGGAGTAGAGGCTGGGTTTGCATCTAGGTGTGCCTGATTCTAGGAAGTGGACTGGGACCCACTGCAGAGCAACTTAAACCTAACGAACAGAAGCAAAGTGCTCAGTTCCATTAAAGGCAGTGATGGGGAAAGTGCTCAAGAAGTGGACAGGTTGTATCAGTGGACTAGTGAAATCTGGAAGAGTGAGAACTATAAAGAGGTCACTGGCTGTGCTGGAGAATAATATCCAAGTGAAGGGTTAAACAAGGTGGTAACAGGGTGACAGGTGGATCTGAGTGGGTGTATGTGGTGTGATGTAGGTGCCACCAGCAGAACTCAGATCTGACTTAATAAAAATCACATAATAGAGGAGCTCAACTTTCTGCAGAAGACACCTTAAAAGATGCCTGTTTCTATCAGCTTTAAAGCAGGAAGAGTGGGACCTGAGTTGTCTGATAGATGATATTAGCATATCTGAAGAAAGACTGTCACTGCGGAGGGTGGGTGGGCACAGAGAAAAGTGGGAAAGTGAGATGGGAGAGGAAGAATCCGCAAGGGTGTTTCAGAACTCTCTAGAGAAGGTGGTGTGCTGCCTCAAGGGTGAGATGTCTGCTCCTTCTGGCTGGGCTGCTCCAGCAAAGGTGGTTATCATTAACTTAATATTTGTAGATTTCCTATTTGGAAGGAGAGAGCTAATTAGAGAATTCAGCTGTCACAACCTTGGGACACATATACTTTGTGTTAGTATGTTTTCATGTTGCTCTATTTGTTGTTTTACCTTCATCAGCCTCACTCTAGGGAAACTCACGTGATTAAGTTTTGACTTCCCCAGGGAAGTGCTAGCTGGCTTTCCTGAAGGACATTTCAATCATGCCTACCACAGTAGCTACAGAGAATGTATTCAAGAAAGTTGACATGGGCTGGGGATTTAGCTCAGGGGCTCCACTGCCTGCCTTGCAAGTGTAAGGTCCCCCCAAAAAGAAAGTTGACAGTGAAACCTAGCCCCCCGCAAAAGTGGGAGGTTGATTAGATGGATGAGTCAACTGATGCTTTTTTCCAGAGAATGAGGGTTTTAACCATGTCTGTGTTGAAGGAAAAGAATACAGGTTTTCAGAGGAGAGATGTGGATTCTGAGTGAGTTTCTTCAAAGCCCTTCAGAGTAGGGAAAGCTGATAGGTGTCTGTCTTTCCATCCAGTTTGTGCTTCTCTCGGGGCTGCTCCAACCTCACGAGTCCAGATGACACCAGGATGCTTGTGTGCAGGAGACTGTAATCCTTTTTGTGAGTGTTAGTTCATTTAAACCTCACAGCGGCCTACGTGTAGTACTCAGGGCTAGTGCATGACAGAAGGTTTCGGACCAACTGCAAGCAGGGCTGATGCTTCCTTGGTTCCACTCAAGTTATTATGAAGATGAGTTTAGCTGTTTGAAATTCACTTTGGAACAAGCAGAAATACTAAGTACAGTGGACCCTTGACTTATGAACTCAATTGGTTCCTGAGGGCTATTGTAACTCAAGTTGATTGTAAGTTAATACAGCTGAGATCTGGATGGTTACCAGGGTAAACGCTATAGATAGATAACAAGAGGCAGAATTAGGTCCATTAACCTAATTAACCCAAGTTGTTCATATGTCAGGTCGGTCATAACTTGAAGGTCCACTGTAACATGGGAATGGCTTCTGATTTTAAGAAAAGGGCAATTATTTTCCTTAATTTTTTTTTTTATTTTTTTGGTGGTACCAGGGATCGAACTCAGGACCTTGCGCTTGCGAGGCATGTGCAGTGCCACTGAGCTAAATCCCCGGCCACCGAAAAGGGCAATTGTATGCAGCACAAATATTTTTGGATTGGTTGTTAACATTATAAAACTGCTTTTAAAAACATTTGATAATGTATTTGAATAATATAAATTTTTTTAAAAGTAGGCAAAAAATGTACTTATACAACATGAAGTTTTAGTCATGACATATTCTCAAGTGTAATTCCTCACTTGTGCAAGCCTCTTTGGGGGGTTAGATTTGCATACAAATCATCTGGCTTCCAAGTCTGTTGAACTGAGACTTAAACCAGAGGCTTTTAAGGATCTTTCTATTATAATTTCCAACATTAGAAAACCTTCATATCATCAGAGTTCTGATGTTATATAGAATCTCATTAAATATAAGAAAGAATCTTTCTAGAGAAATTAAGTGTTGATTCCAGACAAATATTGGAATACATGTTTGACAATCAAAAGTTGTCTAGTAGATTAGCTTTCTTAGAAAATAAGGAATGGTTTATATGTAGGATGTGGAAAGTAGAGTGTTATCCTAGGAAAATGAGGGCAGTGGAGGCAGACACACCTGTGCCCCTGTTGGCTGCAGGACTCTGGACAGGTGACTCAACCTCTCTCAGCTCCAGTGTTCTGCAAAATAAGAATAAATATCCTACTTCAAAGGGTTGTTAAGTTTAACATATGGTCAGCAAAGTACTTGGTCAAAAAGTACTTGCAGGTATTCAGTAAAGCGTGGCATCAACCTCCCTCCTCCAAAAAACCCAGTGGAACTACTGTACTGTACTGTGTACTGTAGCTGCTCACGGTAGGCTTTGCAGTCAGACTTGGTGTTGGAATCCTGGCTTTCCCCACTTAGTAGTTTTGTGGTTTGGGGAACTTGTGTCCTTGCTTCCCCATTTTTGATATGGGAATAATACTTACTGGTACCAGATTCAGTGTTATGATTTTCACTGGAGTTGTATAGAAGCAAAAAACAAGACAAATAGAAAAACAGAACACAAAAATTTTCAAGAGCATCACAGGAGAAGACAGAGTGTCAAGTGGCTCCGCTATTGCTACTGCTGAGGTGAAAACTGCTGAATCTCCATTGCAACTGTTTCCCTTTTTTCTTTCTAAGAGTATTATTGTTATTATTATTATTATTATTATTATTTGATAATGCTGATCAAACCAGGCTTTTCCATGTGCTCTACTCCTGAACTGTACCCCTTGCCCTTAAATTATTTTTTTGTTTCCTTTGTTTTCAATGAGTAATCTGTAAGGTAATACTTTCCTACTGAGTGAATATCCTGTTCCCTAGTAAACGTTAATGTGACTTTGGTATTGGCCAGAGGTCCTTGTATTCATCACATGTTATAGTGGTGGTTGCAAAATAGTGATCTTCTGATTCTGTAATTCCTCTTAGTGCTTGATGACACATTATCTATAAAGAGGAATTTCTATATCTTCTCTATCTGCATCCCTTTGTTTTTAATTGCTTTTATAGACAAGTTGATGATTTTTATTCACTGTTATTAACAAATATCATATTCCTTTTAGTGCTCTAATTGGCCTTTCTAGCTGGCCCTTGTGTGCTTTTACATGTCCCATTGTTTTTTGAGTAATTCCCAGTTTTCTGCAACAGTGATTTGCCCCAAGCTTACCTGATAATTTTTCTGCCCAGATCAGAAATTAGCTCTTCTTCCATGAAGCCCACGTTTTGTTTTGTTTTATTTTTTGAGTGGTACAGGACCCATTATCTGAGCTTTGGGTGTGTAAATTTCTACTGGATATTGTTGCATTTATCCTCTTTCAGTGGGCAGATCTAGGAAATTGGTATGTATCCTTCATCTTTCTTCATTGAAGATTTTATCTCCCTTTTCTGGTAATAAATATTCTGATTTCCAGTACATCACGATGCTTACTCATTTCTTCTGTGCTTAGCTGAACATTAGATAGTTTCAAAATTATTACATCTACACCACTACCAATAACAAAAATATGACTGAGGTTCGATTCTTTGCTACTTTTATCTTCAGATCTATTTATAATCAGAGCATCATGCTCAAATGTTTCTTGAATTATTTTGTTTTTAAAATTATTACTTGTCTTCATTTATGTCTGATTCTGGTCAATGTTTGGACTTGATTTTTCATCTTTTAGTTAAACTTTTATTTTGAAGTAATTACAGGTTCACACGTAGTCACGAGAAGTAACAGAGCGGTCCTCTGTGCTCTTGATCCCCTTATCCAGTAATAGCCCGTTATAGAGCTATAGTGTTCTGTCACAGCCATGATGAAAAACACTGTTGCAGTCAGAATAAAGAATGTATCCATCGGCACAGGGATATCTCACATTGGCCTTTTATACCTCACACCCCTTCCCTCTGGACACCAGTCCTCATCAGTCTGTGGCAGTCACTGAACTGTTCTGTTTTTATGATTTCCCTTACAGAATGTAAATAAGTGGAATCATACACTACATGACCTTTTGTGTTTGGCTTTCTCCATTCATTCTCTCTAGAGATCTATCCGGGTTTATGAGTGTCTTAATAGTTTCTTTCTTTTCATTGCTGAGTAGTATCTCAGGTATACACATACCACTCACCCAATGAGGGACATCTAAATTGTTTCTAGCATTACTACAAATAAATCTGCTATAAATATTTGTGTACATATTTCCATATGAATGTATAATTTCTTCATGTTCTAAATGTTCGTGGCTGCAACTGCTGGGTTTTATGGTAGTTACATGTTTAATTTTTTAAGAGAAATCCACCATTTTGTACCAGGACTGCACGTTTTACACTCTTACCTGCAGTGTGTGAATGACCCAGATCCTTCACCACATCCACATTGATGTTACCGTGCAGGGAACTTGGCCTGGAGCAAATGGTTAAACTGTAGGGCAAAAGGATGCAGGCTCTGTGAGGAGTGAATGGTTAACAAGTTCAAATTAGTGGGGGACGTGTTTTGTCTGGCCACTGTCCTTGCCCTTTCCGCAAGAAAACTGTCTAGCCTTGAGGCGGTTTCTTGCCCAAAGTGCTTCTCTTCTTTTGTTTTCTCTTACACTGATATTCTACATAAAACCAGACAACTCTTGGCTAAGGTGCAACTACTGGGAGTCTCCATAATGCTAGGTGCTCTCAGTGGAGACAGCCCCTCTGGGCCTCTTTGTGATTGAACTAAGTCTCGTCTCACAGTAATCTTTCCTGTTCTATGCTGTCACAGTTGCACACTGCAACATAGCACTGTTTTTAGCCATTCTTGTAGTGTTCTCTCAATTTGGGTTGCTATAACAAAGTACTGTGTTTTATGCTTATGAACACTGGAAGTTTCTTTCTTTTTTTGGTACTGGGGATCGAACTCGGGACCTTGTGCTTGCAAGGCAGGCGGCAGCACCACTGAGCTAAATCCCCGGCCCCTGGAAGTTTTTTCGTACAGTTATGAAGCTGGTGGACCAAGATCAGGCCACAGCATGGTTGGCTTCTGGTGAAGATTGTTTTCTGGGTTAGAAATTACCGACTTCTTGGTGTGTCTTCAGTAGAAAAAAGAAAAAAGGCTAGAGAACTCTCTGAGGTCTGTTTTATAAGAGTACTCATCCCAATCATGAGCACTCCACCCTCTTCTGGAGGTCTTGTGTCCTAAAACAATCAATTGATGATTAGATGTTAACATATGTGATTTTCTGGGTGGCAGTGGCGGGGTGCAGACATTTAGTCTACAACAGGTGTGTACTGATTATTCATTTTGGTTTTAATTTGCATTTTTCTAATAGCTAGGGTTCATGTACCTACTTGCCGTTTGTATATCCTCTTGAGTGAAATATCTATGTGTTTTATCCGTTTCTAGTTGGGTTTTTTTAAATCCTGAGTTTGAGAATTCTTTGCATTTTCTGTGCAGTATACCTGTGTGTAGTGGTTTGTAAATAATTTTTTCTCTGTATGTTTTGCAAATATCTTCTCTGTTTAGAGCTTGTCTTTTCATCTTTTTAACAATGTTCTCCCCATCTTTACTGATATATAACAAACTATACACAATGTGTATAATCTGGTGAGTTAACTGCGTCTTTTGAGATCAGATAGACTGAGGTTTTGTGTTTTTTTTTGTATGAGGAATCGAACTCAGGACCTTGCACTTGCGAGGCAGGTGACAGCACTACTGAATTAAATCCCCAGCCCCAAGATATTCTGAGTTTTGATGAAGGCCAGTTTATCAGTTTCCCTCTGATGGGCCATGCTTTTGGCGCCTTTTAGAACTCTTGCCATGCTTGAGATCCCATATATTTTCTCTTATTTTTTTCCTGAAAGTTTTATAGTTTTAAGTTTTACATTTAATTCCACGACCCATTTTGAGTTAATTTTTGTACAAGATATGTGACATAGTTCAAAGTTCACTTTTTGCCTATTGATGTCCAAGTGCTCCAGCATTAGTGTTGAAAAGGCTCTTTCTTCCCTTGAATTGCTTTGACACCGGTATCAAAAATCGTATCATATAGGTCTCTCTCTGAGCTTTGTATTCAGTCATTCATCTCTGTGTCTCCTGCTGCAATATCACGCAGTCTCAGTTACGGTTGCTACACAGTGTAAGAAGTCTTTCAATTGGGTAGACAGATTCTTCCCACTTTTCTTTTCAGAACTGTTTTAGCTATTCTAGTTCGTTGCCTTTCCATATGAATTGTAGAATAACCTCTGACTAAGTCTACAAAAACCCTTGCTGGAGTTTTGATAGGAATTTTGGTAAACCTGTATAATAATTGTGGAAGGATTGAAATCTTTACTGTATTGAGTCTCTATTCCATGAATGTTATGTCTCTCTCCATTTATATCTTTGATTTCTTTCATGCATATTGTGTAGTTTTTAAGTATGTTCATGTATTGTTAGAGTTACATATAAGCATTTAAGTTTTTTTGAGTGATTGCTAGTGGTCTTGTATTTTTAATTTTGGAGTCCTGTGTTTATTGCCAGTATTTAAAAATACAGTTGATGTTTTCACATCATCTTGTCCTGTGGCCTTGCTAAACCCATCTATTAGTTCTACTTTTACTTGTTTATTATTAAAAGAGCTCCAGCGTGGGATTTTGGGCAGTCTTTCATGTGCAAACAGGGATGGTTTGATTTTTTTTTAATTTCCAAATTTATTCCCTTCCCTCATTTTCCTGGTTTATGGCATTGAGTAGCTCTTCCAGCACTATGTTGAATAAGTGGTAAGAAAGTGTATTTGTTCCTTGTTCCCGCCCAACCCCCAGGGAGGCACTGAATTTTCCACTTTTAACTGTAATGGTAGTAGTAGGTTTTTATAGATGTTCTTTATCAAGTTTAGGAAGTTCCCCTCTATTTCTGTTTTCTGAAAAAAAAATTTTTTCTATCATGAGAAAGTACTGTACTAAATTTTGTCAAATGCTTTTTTCTGCATAAAGTGATGTGATTATGTAATTATTGCTCATTAGCCTGTTCGGCAGATTATACTGATATATTTTCAAATACTGAAACAGAATTAGCCCCACTTATTGCCTGCAAGGCCTCACTTAGTTATGGTATATAATTATTTTTATGTATTGCTGAATTCTATTTGCTAATAGTTTGTTAAGGAGTTTTATACCCTTATTTATGACTGGATTGGTGTATAGTTTTCTTCGTACTGTCTTTGGTTTTGGTATCAGGCAGTACTAGCATCATACAGTGAATTTCAAACTTTTCCTTCCCTCTTACATTTTCTAGATAAAAATCTGTAAGTGTAGGCTTGATATTAACTTCTCCTTAAATGTTTGGTTGAGCTCTCCAGTGGAACCACATGGGCCTGGAGATTTCTTTTTTATTGGAGTTTTAAAAATTTAATTCAATTTAAACTAATTTGATTTTCTTAAGTTACAGGCCTATTGAAATTATTACTACCAATGAATGCATTGTGGTAGTTTGCATTTTTTTTCAGGAGTTGGTTCATTTCTTTCTGAGTTGTCAGATTTTATGTGTGGAGTTCATAGTATGTATTCCTTTATTATGCTGTTAATGTTTTCAATGTCTGTGGCGATATCCTTTGCCCCATTCCTGATATTGGTAATTTGTGTATTTTTTCTTTAACCTTTGTCAGACTTGCTAGAGATTTTTCAGGTTTTTTGAAAACCTGCTAATAGCTTTCACATAACTAGCTATTTGTTTTATTGATTGTTTCTACTGGGGTTTTTTTTTTTTTTGTCTACTATCTTTGATTTTTACTCTCATTTCTGCTCAATGTAGGTTTATTTTGTGATTTTTTTTCTAGCTAAGATCCTGAGCACGGAAGCTAAGATTTGACACTTTTTTTTTGTTTTTAATGCATGCATTTATTGATAAAAATTCCTTTTAGTGCTGCTTTAGCTGTGTACCAGGATTTTTATGTTTTGTTTTAATTTTAATTTTATTCACTGTCTTTTGATTTTCCATGAGTCCTTTTCTGACCCATGGATTATTTACAAGTATGGTTTAATTTCCAAGTGTCTGAATATATTCTTTCTGTTGAAGGTTATATGTCTCTTCTTTCTAGCTGCCTTTAAGGTAGTCTCTTTGTTTTTAGTGTTCTACATTTCATTGTGTCTAGATGTAGAATTCTTTTTATTATTCTGTTTTGGGTTCATGTGGATTCTTAGTTTCTGGATTGATGTCTTTTATCAGTATTAGGAAATTCCTGACCACTTACTCTTCAAATGTTGTCTTTTCTCCATGCTCACTTTTTCTGAAACTTTTGTTAGGTGTAGATTATCACTCATCTCTTTTAACCTGTGATTGTGATGAGTTCCTTTCACACCGTACGGCATTCTGGGTAATTTCTCAGATGTGCCTCCCAGTTTTGTGACTTTGTTGAGCTAGGTTGAATCTTCCATTAAACCAATTTGTTGAGTTTTTTAATCTTTTGTAGTTTTTGTCTGTTTGAAGAGATGGGGGTCTCATGCTCTATCACTCAGGCTGATCTGGAATTCTCTGATCCTCTCACCTCACCTCATGAGTGCTGGGTGGACCTCAGTGCCCATCCCTTTTGTGGTATTTTGCAGGGCTTCTATTTGACTTCTTTCACATAGTCATTTTTAAAAAGCCTTGTTTGTATCTTACTTGTTTTCACGCATATTTTTAATTCTTTTTCTTTCTTTTTTTTGTACTGGGAATCAAACTCAGGACCTCACACTTGCCAGGCAGGCTCTGTGCCACTGAGCTACATCCTCGAAGGATTTTTTTTTTTTTTTTTTTGGTACCAGGGATCAAACTCAGGACCTTGTGCTTGTAAGGCAAGAGCTGCGAATTCCTTTCATTTCTTTAAACATGGCAGACATGATTATTTTATATTCTGTTTCTGATAGTTACAACATTTGAAGGTGTGTGGATCTGATTCTACTATGACTTGCTGATTTTCATATTTGGTGATTTTTGACAGTGAGCAGCTGTTTCTGGAGATGTTATCCCTTGGGAATTCCTGCAACTAGGGTTTGCTTTTGCCTTTGCCAGATGCCTGAGTATGCTATTAGCGAAGAATTGCTTTGAACTAAACAAATAAATTCATATATTTGGACTACTCAGGAAATGTGAGGTTTGGCTGAAATTTGTTGAAGGACACTTTTTACTTATGAGTTCCTGTTTTTCTCCTCTCTTTCCTATGTGTCCTGACTTCAAGATATGTAAAACTCCTATAGGAGCAGGTTTATTTGTACTGTATTCTTACGCTAATGCCAGCTTTTGGGGGAGTTTCCTTTTGGACTATCCTTGGTGAGCCTTAAGCTTTGCCTTTTTTGTCCTGACTTCCAAATGGCCATAGAAATCAAGGCTAAAATTCATCCATTCCAACAGATACCCTCAAAATCATGTTCACTTTTCCACTTGCCACTTCTAACTTCTATTGGATATTTTGTTGAATATTATTTATATTTTGTCAGTTCATTAAATAAATACAGTGCAGATTATTAATTTTTTTCCAGTAGTTTTCAGTTGCTTTCAGTGGGAAGATCAGTCAGGTTGCCTACTATTCCATAAGGTCAAAACAAATTCATTTTAGAAATCTTACTGTATTGTGTGTCTTCTTTTTTTTTTTTTGGTACCAGGGATCGAACTCGGGACCTTGCGCTTGTGAAGCAGGCGGCGAAACCACTGAGCTAAATCCCCGGCCCTTGTATGTCTTTTTTTTTTCCTTAAATTCTTTTATTGGTACATTTCAGGTATACAATACATTTACGTTTATCATTGGAAACTTGTACCTCTACATGATGTATCTTGGTTCTTATTTTTTCCCCATTCCCTGCCCTCCCTTCACTGCCTCCACCCTTCCCTGTTTACAAAGACTTTGTTTCCTTCTTTTCCATTTTTCATAATTTTTCCTTTCCCTTCTTTCCTTTCTTCTAACCCTCCCACTTCCCCTTCCCCTTTGGCCCTTTTCTTCCTATTTCACATTACCTGTTATACCTTTTAGTCCTTATTTACACGTTCAGTTTCTCACACTAGAGAAACTATTCGGTATTTACACATGTGTGTCCTGTTTATTTCACTTAAGAGTATGGCCTCAATGTGCATCCATTTAGCTATATATCTCTCTAATTTCTCGTTCTTTATGGCTGAGTAGGACTCCATTTTATTAAAAAACCACATTTTCTTTATCCAGTCTCCAGTTGATGGGCATTTGGGCTGTTTCCAAGTATTAGCTATCACAAATTGTGCTGCTATAAGCATGGGTGCACATATATCACAGTGGTATGATTCTTTTAATTCTTTGGGCAAGATACCCAGCAGGGGAATAGCTGGGTCAAATGGGACTTCCAGTCCTAGTTCTTTGAGGTATCTACATACTGATTTCCATAGTGGTTGCACCAGTCTACACTCCCACCAGCAGTGGAGCAGGGTTCCTCTTTCCACAAAGCCCCACTAGCATTTGTTATTGGTTGATTTCATGATAGCAGCCATTCTTTCTGGGATGAGGTAGAATCTCAGTGTTGTTTTCATTTGCATCTCTTGAATGACCAGTGATATTGAATATTTTTTCATGTGTTTATTTGCTATTTCTACTTTTTTGTCTGAGAAATGTCTGTTCATTTCAGATGCCCATTTTCGGATTGGATCTTTAAATTTGGGAGGTCTGATCTTTTTAAGTTCTTTAATAGGTTCGAGATAGTAGACCTTTGTCTGAGGAAGAGCAGGTGAATATTTTTTCCTACATTGTGGGTTGTCTCTTCACATTGGTGGTGGTTTCTCTTGCTGTGGAGAAGCTTTTTAATAAGAGATCCCACTTGATTGTTTGTGCTAGTTCACAGGTAACTGAGATTTTGTTCATAAAATCTTTTCCTACCCCAATGTCTTCAAGAGTTCTACCTAACCTCTGGTCCAGCCGTTCAGCATTTCCATTTTAATATTTAGATCTTTAATCCATTTCGATTTTAGTTTAGTGCATGGTGAAGGATATAGGTCTAGTTTTAATCTTTGGCAAGTTGAAACCCAATTTTTCCAGCACCATTTATCAAAGAGGCTATCTTTCCTCCAGTGAGGGTGTTTGGCTCCTTTATCAAAGATGAGATGGCTGAGTGTGTCTGGAGTTGTTTCTGCATCTTCTAATCTGTTCCACTGGTCCTCTGGTCTGTTTCTTTGCCAGTACCATGCTGTTTTTATCACAGTAGCTTTGTAGTATAGTTTCAAGTTAGGGGTTGTAATACCCCCTGCCAAGTCTCTGTTACTTAGAATTGCTTTTGCTATTCTGGGTCTCTTCTTGTTCCAAATGAATTTTTGGATTGTTTTGTCAAGGTCCATGAAGTATGCTGCTGGGGTTTCAATTGGGATTGGATTGAGTCTATATAGCAGCTCTGGAGGTATGGTCATTTTCCCTGTGTTGATTCTTCCTACCCAGGAGTAAGGGATGTGTTTCCATTTTCTGATATTCTCCTCAGTCTTTCTTTTCAGAATCCTATAGTTTTCAGAGTAGAGGTCTTTGATTTCTTTTGTTAGGTTGATTCCTAGGTATTTCAATTTTTTGGATGCTATTGTGAAAGGAATTGTTTGCCCTATTTCTCTCTCAGTGAGTCTAGTGTTCATGTACAGGAAAGCTATTGATTTTTGTGTGTTGACCTTGTATCCAGCTACTCTACTGAATTTGGTTACTAAGTCTAGAAGACTTTTGGTGGAGTTCTTGGGGTCTTCTATATACAGTATCATGTCATCTGCAAATAATGACAATTTGACTTATTAATTTCCTATCTTTATTCCTTTTATTTCTTTCTGTTGTCTAATTGCTGTGGCTAATGTTTCCAAAACTATATTCAACAAGAATGGGAATAGTGGACATCCTTGTCTTGTTCCTGATTTTTGTGTGAAGGATTTCAGTTTTTGACCGTTTAGTATGATATTGGCTGTTGGTTTTACATAGATGACTTTTATCAGATTGAGGTAGAGACCATCTATTCCAATTTTTTGGAGAGTGTTTTTTTTATCATAAATGCATGTTTGATTTTGTCAAATGCTTTTTCTGCATCTATTGAGATAATCATATGGTTTTTGTCCTTGGCTCTATTAATATAGTGTATTACATTTATTGATTTGCATATGTTGAACAATCCCTCCATCCCTGGGATGAATCCCACTTGGTCAGGATGTGTGATCTTGATGATCTCCTGCATTCTATTTGCCAGTATCTTATTAAGGATTTTGGCATCTATGTTCATTAGTGAGATTGGCCTTTAGTTCTCTTTTTCAGTTAGGTCTTTCCCTGCTTTGGGAATCAAGGTGATGATTGCTTCCAGGAATGAATTTGGGAATATTGCTTTCCTTTCAACTTCATTGAAGAGTTTAAACAGTAGTGGTAGTAGTTCCTCTCTAAGTGTCCTGTAGAATTCAGCAGTGAAGCCATCAGGACCTGGGCTTTTCTTAGTTGGTAAGTTTTTAATTATGTTTTCAATTTCATTGGTTGATATTGGGTTGTTTAGAATTTTTAGGTCTTCTTCGTTCAACTTTGGTAGTTCATATGTATCTAGGAATCTGTCAATTTCTTCTGTGTTTTCCATCTTATTGGCATATAGGTTCTGGAAGTAGGTATTGATGGTCTTCTGGATTTCTGCTGGGTCTGTTGTAATTTTACCCTTTGCATTCCTAATTGCATAGAATTGGGTCTTTTCTTTCCTTCTTCTGATAAGGTTCGCTAAGGGTTTGTCAATTTTGTTTATTCTTTCAAAGAACCAACTCTTGGCTTCATTGATTTTTTTGTATCATTCTCTTAGTCTTCATTGAATTGATTTCCTCTCTGATCTGTATAATTTCCTCCCTTGTATGAGCTTTGGGTTTGTTCTGCTCTTCTTTTTCTAGAATCTTGAGGTTGAGCATCAGGTTGTTTAATTGGGCTCACTCTGTTTCCTAAGATGTGTATTCACTGCTATGAATTTCCCTTGTAAGACTGCTTTCATTGTGTCCCATAGATTCCAATATGTTGTATTGTCATTGTTATTTAATTGTAGGAACTGTCTGATTTCTTCAATTTCCTCTGTGACCCATTGGTTATTCAGAAGTGTGTTGTTCAATTTCCATGTTTTTATGAAGTTTTTGAGGTTTCTTTTGCCATGGATCTCCAATTTCATCACACTATGGTCTGATAATATACAGGGGATAACTTCAGTTTCTTTGCACTTATTTAAACATGTTCTATGTGTGAGTATGTGGTCTATTTTGGAGAATGACCCATGTGCACCTGAAAAGAATGTATATTCTGATTTTGTGGGGTGGAACACTCTGTAAACATCGGTTACATTCATTTGTTCAAGAGTTTGAGTTCTAGTATTTTGTTGCTTATTTTTTGTCTAGTTGATCTATCTATTTGTGACAGTGGGGTATTGAGGTCCCCCACTACAATTGTATTAGTGCATATATGACTTTTCATGTCCATTAGTATTTGTTTTATATAGTTGCGTGCCCTAGTGTTTGGTGCATAGATATTCATGATTGTCATCACTTCCTGTTCGATTGTTCCCTTTACAACGATACAGTGTCATTCTTTGTCTCTCGTAATCAGTGTTGGTTTGAAATCTACTTGATCTGCAAAGAGGATAGCTATTCCTGCTTTTTTTCAGGTTCCTGTCACATGGAGTATTGTTTTCCACCCTTTAACTTTCAGTCTGTGAGTTTCATTTTGAATTAAGTGTGTTTCTTGTATGCAGCATATTGTTGGATTTTGCTTCTAGTCCCTTTCTACCGGTCTATTTCTTTAGATTGGTGAATTGAGACCATTAACATTGATGGTTATAACTGATACGTATTGACTTATCCTTGTCATGACTCTTTCTTTTTGTTGGATTCTCCCTCTTACATTTAATTTCTTGTCGCGCCCAATGGGTTCATTCTGCTGGGCTTCCTGGGGTTGTGAACCTCATTGTCTGTGCCTAGGATATTGTCTAAAATTTTTTGGAGTGCTGGTTTCGTATTCACGAAGTTCCTAAGGTGCTCTTTGTCATGAAAGTATCTTATTTCTCCATCAATTTTGCAAGATAGTTTTGTAGGGTACATCAATCTGGGTTGGAGGCTGTTTTCCTTTAGGGCTTGAAACACGTCACTCCAAGCTCTTCTTGCCTTGAGGGTTTGCATTGAGAAGTCTGCTGTGGATTCTGATGGGCTTTCCTTTGTATGTGATTTATTTCTTTTCTCTAACTGCTTGTAGAACTTTGTTCTTCTCTTGAGTCTCTGGAATCTTAAGAATTATATGCCTATGTGTAGATTTTTGTGTTTTTTTTTGGTACTGGGGATCGAACTCAGGACCTTGAGCTTGCAAGGCAGGTGCTGGAACCACTGAGCTAAATCCCTGGCCTGTGTACATTTTTTTTGATCAAGGGAATTTGGAGTCCTGTATATGCCTCACTTATCTGAATGCCAAGTTCTTTTCTCCTGCTTGGGAAGTTTTCTGCCATTAGTTCTGTGAAGAGTTTTTTTATGTCATCTGTACTCTCTCCTCTTTCTTCATTGACTCCAATCAGTCCTGTGTTATTTTTCTTTGGATCATCTAGCAGCTGCTGGATTGATTTCTCAGGATTCCTTACAATTTTGAAGCAATTTTTCTTTTCGTGGTCACTAATTGCAATCTTATCTCTATATCTGAAATTCTGTCCTCATATTGGCTCCTTCTGCTGTGTAGACGTTCAATGGAGTTTTTGATCTCCTGGAAATCTGTTTGCATCTGTTCTATGGATTCCATTTGTTTCCTATGTTGGGATTCCATCATGTTCCTCAGCTCCTCTCTAGATTTAGTAATCATGTCTTGCACTACGAGCTCAATCTCTGCTGTTATCTGAGAAATTATTTGTGATTTCATTTTTTCCAGATCCTCTTTTGTTGCCAGTTCAAGTAGTCCAGATGGTTGAGTATCAGAGTGTTCCATCTCATTTCCCTTTGGGGTTGCTGTAGGTGATCTGGAATTCTGGTTTTGAGACTTGTTTATGTGTCTTCTCATTTTGACCCGGGGGTGGGGGTGCTGTTGGCTCCCGTGTGGCTCACCTCCTCTGAGCTTGGAGCGGTGGGAGGGCAGCTCAGAAGGCCCTACCTCTGGGCCAGGAGCGGCAGGACAGGCCCCTTGTGTGTCTTAATAGTTGCTCAGAGCTTTGTTTGGTACAACATGGACTGTAGATATATGTACCATATGTGTTCACTATAAGAAGTGATAAGTGTATTAATGGTCTGTTGAGCCAGACATCACTAGTTAACTTTTGTTGAGTGGTGTGCGCCTCCATTTAGAACAGTGGAGAAATGACTGCCTCATCAGTCTTGTTATGGTTAATTTTCAGGTTAAGTTGCAACTTGTGTAAAATTAGTTTGGTTTGGGTAAGATGGATAATC
The DNA here is from genome assembly GCF_053883595.1 of Heterocephalus glaber. NCBI lineage: Eukaryota > Metazoa > Chordata > Mammalia > Rodentia > Bathyergidae > Heterocephalus > Heterocephalus glaber. The sequence goes on from NW_028258324.1 coordinate 69,676,676, forward strand.
ACTTAACTGTTTACAATTTTTAGATTGTCAAACCATTTTAGACTTACTTTGCAGAGTGGCAGTCTAAGATGGCAGAAACCAAAAAAATAAATTAACAAGTGTTGGTGAGGATGTGGAGAAATTGGGGTCGTCATGCATTTCTGGTGTGAATGTACAATGGTGTCGATATTTTGGAGACAATTTGGCACCTACTCAGAATTATAAGCCTATAGTTGCCATATGACTTAGGAGTTTGACTCCTAGATAACCTGAGAAATGAAAACGTGCAGAGAAGAACTTGTGTACAGTCATTTATAGACACATTATTGAAAATAGTCAAAAAGTGGAAATGCTCCAGATGTTCATCAATTGATGATTAAACAAGGTATGGCATATGCATGTGAAATTATTACTTGGCAATAAAATTGAATGGGGTGAGCTACTGATAACATAATAAACATGGGTGAACCTTGAAATCATTATGTTAAGTGAAAGAAGTCAAACACAAAAACCAGTATATTGTGTGATTTCACTTGCATTAAATTTCTAGAATTAGAAAATCCCTAGAGATAAAAAAAAAATAGATTAATGGTTGCCATGAGGTAGTGGAAAGGATAAAGAAGGACTGCTAGTTAGCATGGGTCTTCTTTTTGGAGTGATGAAAATTTTGTGGAATTTGTAGTGATGTTTGCAGAACTTTGTGAATTACTAAACCTTGAAAAAGATGAATTTTATAATATGACTCTTATCAATAAAAATTATGTGAAAAATACTTATTTATAGCTTTTTGTACTAACAGACTAGTTTCTTTCAATATGTTTATTTTGAACTTAAATATTAACTTTTCTTTTTTTTTTCAGAAGATGTGATTCTGGGATTGAACCCAGGGCCTCATATATAGTAAGCATTTGCTTTACTACTGAGCAGTATACCTTCAGGCCTAGTAAAATATTTTAACAGGACTGTTTTGATATAATTGATAGTGTCTTCCTGGGTTACAAAAAAACCAGGAAGAATACAAGTTTATTTTTCAAAAAATAATACCAATTTACTTTAAAGAATATTTCAAGAGGCACACTGGAAGAGAATCTGGCTGATATTTTAGTTGCTCACTTTGAGGATATCTCTAAAGCCCAAACAAATATCAACAGGTGTTAAAGTTTTTGTTGTATAACTATAGTGCAAATATTACTTATGCTTTAATCTGTTTCTTATAACATAAGCTTTACTTTTTGGATGTAATAGCACTTATTGCTTTATAATCTGCTCTTCACTCAGAATGATACAAGCAAGAATATTATAATTTTATTTTTGTTGTAGGTATTTTGGTAATAGAATGTCTAAAATTGACTTTTTTTTTTTTTTTTTTTGGTACCGGGGATTGAACTTGGGACCTTGCGCTTGCGAGGCAGGTGCTAGAACCACTGAGCTAAATCCCTGGCCCTTGACTTCTTAATTAGGCAGAAGTAGATCAAATCAAATAGGTTATTAATATTGTTAGCATATCTGTTTAAATAATTACCCTTTATTGTATATAAACGCATCAATTTATATTTTCACTATATTTACCCTGTACTCTTTTGGTCTGATAAATTATTGAGTTTGCATACCTCTTATTAGTTTTGTTAAATGACAGTTTTATCTTGCTGGTTATGTAGCTTATCTTGTTGGTTATGTTGCCCTACCTATAGTTTATAGCAGCTACTTTTATAAAATATTTCTAGATTTGTGGTCATGATTCTGTTAATTCATTAATTAGTATAACATGTGAGTGACCTGTAACTGCTTATGAACAGTATTAACCAGAATATAAACTTAGAGAAAGTTAAAAATCATCTGAGTCTAATCTATTACTTTGAATATTTTCTTCAGCTTTTTAAAAAAATGGCCATGAGTCTCTACAGAAGCTTAGAAAGCTGCTAATTACATCTTTGGACATTCCAAAGTGTATTTCATAGTCCATCTAATATCTGTCTCACTGTTCTAGCTCCCTTGGTGGAGCTACGGTGAGGAGGTCTGGTCACCCCGTCTCTCCATCCATCACATACCATACTGAGCATTTCCTGTGTGCACAGCCCTGAGCTCTGAGCTCAGTGTTGGGAATCTAGCCTTAAAGAAGATGGCCATGATTTCTGCTCTGTAGAACATACTTACTTATAGGTGAGAAAGACATCAAACAATTGAGTATCCCATTCAGTGTTTAATAACAGCCACCATTTCTGTTAAGAAGGAATGTATAGGTGCTGGGGTGTGGCAGGACTACAGTGGGGCAAGATTGCTTGAGGAAGTGATGCTCGAGGTGAGAGCTGAACGGTGGGTAGGAGCTGACTCCTGAAGGACTCTGGGATGGGACGGGAAGAACAGTCTACCCAGGGAGGGGGGGTTTATGAAGAGCCACCAGCTTCAAGGACGAGAAAAGAGACCAGTGTTTCTGTTTGTTGTTGCAGTTGTTATGCATTAGCTTAACCAATACAGGAATACCTGATGATGGTTTGCATTTTATGTATTTAACTTTTAATTTTGAAATATTTTTATATTTAGAAAAAGTTGCAGAGTAGTATGATTTCTTGTACACTCTTTACCCAGATTCCCTTAAAGTCAATATTAATCTTATAGCCCAATTATATGACTATCAAAATCAGGCCTGCAGCATCTTTGCTAAAGCCTGTGAGTTAAAAACATCTCACATTTTTAAAGCATTGTTAAAAACAAAGAAGAATATGCTCCAGAGAATTTACGTGACCCACAAGTCCTACAACATCTACCGTTTGGCACTTCATAGAAAAATGACTGCTGATCTCTGATCTGATGTGTTAGCTTCATTGAGATTTCTAGAATCAAATCCAGGATGTCATGTTGCATTAGTGGTTATGTCTCTGTAATCTTTACCCTGGACAAAATCTCCAAATTTTTTTTGTCCTTCATGACTTTGATTTTTTGTAAAGCACAGTGACCAGTTCTTTTGTAGGATTTCCCTCCATTTGGGCTTGTCTGCTGTTTCTTTGGTATTAAATTCAGAGAATATCCAATTTGGTAAAATTAGTTTTTAAAAAATTGAACACTATAAAGATTGCTATCAAATTATTATAGACATATAATTTCCTTTTCCAGTCTGAAAACACTACAAATCATAGGCAGTTCCTCTTCTATCCCAAGTTTTAGAGTGAGTTTTTAAAAAATTGCTGAATAATGTTGATTTTTCTCTCTTTAATATTGTTTGATATTGTTTATATTGGCTTTTTGCTCCAGGACCAGTGAGTATATCATAGTCTTGCTGCCTGCTTTCAGATTTTCAGTTAAGAGCTATTTCCTTCATTGTAATTTTTCATAATTTTATATTCACTGACAGTGTACCTGTAAAGTATACTTACTGTTTTATATCAAATTTCATTTGGATAACATAATTATTAGCAGTTTTAGCACCTTGAGATGTTTTATTATTGATATTCATTTCACAGCTTGTAAAATTGTAATTAAAGCTAATACTTATTTTCATATTTTATTTAAAAGCTATAATCAGTATAATTAACATCTGTATTTAACTTTGGATTCACTTTGACAGAATCACATACTCACGTATGAGCCTCCATGAATTTCTGTTTAATGTATAGCTATCATTTTGATAGCTGTTTGTCTTTAAAAGGGTATAAAAATGGGGCTGGGGATTTAGCTCAGTGGTTCTACTGCCTGCCTCGTAAGTGCAAGGTCCAGAGTTCGATCCCCAGTACCAAAAAAAAAAAGGTATAAAAGTAATAGTCTGTTTACAAATCTCAGTCTTATCATTGCATCGCTCAAAAATGTAACAAGTTAAAGGTCATTCTCGCTGGATGGCACATGCCTATAATCCCGGCATTTGGGAAGGCCAAGGCAGGAGGACTGCCGCAAGTTTGAGGCCAGCCTGGGCTACATAAAAGGCCAGCTTGAACCTTGTCTCAAAAAAACAAAATAAATAAATAGAATTTAAGGGTCATGTTTGCATATACAGTAGAAAGTTTCCCTTAAAGAGAAGTAGGCAGATAATTTAATTTTAAAAGTTATGATCAAACCAGCAGAGACACAATACTGGTTAAATCATTAAATACAAATCAACAGTGTTTTTTAGTATAATTAAAATCATACTTCTGCCTTGTGTAAAAATACACAAAAATGTATAATTGTATTTCGGGAACAATACACTGACAGTGTATTTTTAAAAATCCATTTATTCATATGATGGGGAATTTCTCTAGAAATTAGCAGAAGCCAGTAGTTACAAATCATCTGTTTAGAGCTATTACTCTGTAAGGTGGGCTTTGATGGGAGTGTTTTAGAAATTCATCATGAAGGTGACCTGCCCTCTTCAGCAAAGGACCTATTTATCTGCTTTATGCAAATGGAAAGGCTGAATAAATCATCCACATTATCATAAAACAAAGAAAATTATGTTCCTCTGAACATAGTGCTCTTTAAGATTAATCCAGTACAGGGTCGGGGATTTAGTGCAGTGGCACTGCACTTGCCTTGCAAGCACAAGGTCCTGAGTTCGATCTCTGGTACCAAAAAAGATTAATCCAGTACAAATCTATTCATTTTTGGAAAAGGAGATGGAAACTCAATCCATGGTTATACTGTTTGCTGAACAGGCAGAAATCTCCCTGAGCCTTCTTTTATTAATTTCTTGTCTCCCCTCCCCCCCGCCGCATGGTGGAACTTGAACCCAGAGCCTCACACATGTCAGGCAAGCACTCTACCACTAAGCTACATTCTCAGCCCCCTCAGTTAACTGATTTGTCAACTGGCGATAGTGATTTGTAGAACTGTTTTTGTTTGGTCTTGCTTTGTAGTTCAGGCTGGCCTCGAACTCATGGCAATCCTCCTACCACAGCCTAGGATTACAGTCTTGTCCCACCATGCCTGGTTTGTAGAGTTATTTGTAGCATTGGTAACTATCATGCTCGTGATTGTTACTATGGTATTGGTTTTCCAGACTCTTAGCCAACAATGCCGGCAACAATAAGAAGGCAGGGCCCGTGGCCCCTGGTTCCATGTTTCTTGACAGGAGTCTGAATTACCCCATTCAGTCAGAGAGGGGCTAGGAAGGCCAAGATGCAGAAATAGTTGATCACATCAACTTTAACAGCTTTACTTTAAAAGACAGCAGTAACCTTTTGATAATCTGCCATTGGGCCAGACACAGTTTCTGTTGGCTATCCTGTCCCTTGGTCCAGGGGGCAGTTTTGGGTTGTAGTTTGTGATCTCAGCTTCTGCAGTTGTACTCTTGGACATGACTTTGCACTGTAAGAACTCCTGCAGAAATCTGAAGAGAATGCTCCATTAGCAAAAACAGCTGCAACCCTCTCTTTGAAATAGTAAAAATCAGAATACTATTTATGACTTTTTCCACAAAGAAAGTAAACCAGCAGGTGTTGGGACAGGGAAGCAGGGCTTCTCTGGCTGGATACTTTGTATCCCTGTCTGAGATTATATAGTTTGTTACCACCCTGAGTAGAGATTGAATAAATTGGATTGAAGAGAACAGAGTAAACTAGGTATCATCTAGATTCTCCACTATGGATTTAATCCCATTTTCCCCAAACCAAATATATATTTTCTGAGCCATTTTTATTTTGATGTCAGGGTGTGGAAATTGATTCTGTTCTCACTTTTTGTATCCTACTTCCAAGATGCATCCGGTTATGCATTAGAGGTTTCTGCTTGCTTATTTTGAAATTATTGAACATAGAGACTTAACTGGCAAGTTATTTCCTGGCTGAAGGGTTTTTAAGGGAAGGGTAGGGATAAAGTATCAACTCTGGGTTTAAAGATCCTTCTTTCCACATGAATTGACACAATTTCCTCCTGACCTTTTAAAAGTACTTTTAGAGGCTTGTTTTTACAGCTACAGTTGTTGCTTAGATATCTCAGAAGTGGAAAATAGAAAGGTTGTGAATAATAAATTTACAACAGAATATAATTTAAAATTAACCTCAGATTAGGTTTTAGAAACCAGAATTTTACATTCTTAATTATATTTCATAGATGTTTGGGTCATAGAGGCATAAGATTTGGTGAGTGAAATTTTTCACATTTTTCTGGTTGTTTTTTTTTTTGCTATAAAAGCACTCACTAAAGTCTTCAAGGCTGACGTGTAAAGAATCTGTGCTATGGCAGCCAGTGCCCAGGTCAGCTTTCGAACACCCAGTAACTGTAAAAACTGTTATCTGCCATTTAAAGTAATGTTGCTACTTTGATTGTTTTTGGTTTTATTGCTTTTGTGTATGATTAGAAAATTAGTTTCTGCTTTGTAGTTGTGGAACAGCCATAAACATAGCAGGTTATTGTTAGTTTTATGTTTGCATTTTAGTGATACCACAGTAAGAAAAAAATTGAAGCTGATCTGAAGGGAGAAATCTTACAAGAAAACTATAACCTTAACTTGTAAGTTTTATTTCTCAGTTTTTCAAAAAAAAATTTTTTTGTGGTAATGGGAATTGAACCCAAGGCCTTCATACTGAACTACATCCCCAGTTTTTGTTTGTTTGTTTTTAAAATTTTGATATAAGTTCTCACTAAATTGCTAAGTTGCCCGGGCTGGGCTTGAATTTATGATCCTCCTACCTTAGCCTATAATCCTCAATTTCTTTTTTTTTTAATGTGTAACTTTATTATCGTTCACTAAACACACACATATACAAACATTAAAATTATTCAAAGAGAAGCAATGCAAGGGAAAAAAACTATAATAATATTCAAATATAATAGAACTCAACCAAAGCAAAACTGAAAAGTACTTAAACATTTTTCCATATAATTAAAAAAAAAATCTGAAGCATTAACAAGACATCAAAGGATGTGATTTGTTTTAGAAAGATTTTCAAAACTAATATTGAACAAATAGTGATCTGGAAAAAAAATTCTAATTAGCTAGTAGACTCCACGTAGGTCAAATTTTTTAAAATTTAAATTTCAATACTGTCATGTGACACGTGTTGGAAATATAATCTGAGGAATATATTATGAGGCAATTTCATCCATGTGTATCGCAAAGTACCACACAGAGTGCCAACTTCTAAGTGCAAACTGAGAAGGTATACGTCGATCATCCGTGATGGCCCCTTGATATAATCCAAATATGTAGTTAAACATAAGATACATGAGGCTACCACTGGTGTAGCAGCACACTGTTTTACAGTAAACTTTTATATAAGTAGGATTATGCTCTAAAGGATGAAAAGCACAGCATGTTATGAGAAGTACCTAAAACAGTAACAGTCATTTATCATACTATTGAGTACTATGTACTGTACATAGTTGTAGGTACTTCTTCTGGAAACAACCTTCTCTCCTTTGATCTCAGTGACTCTTCCTTCCCAACCCACTGATGAGCTCCAGCCTAGTCTCTACATCTCTTCCTATAGTTTTAAACACAATCTGTATATGGATTATTTCCAGATTCCAGACTGTAACTCTGATCACCCCAACCCCTTTGAACCTTTTCTTCGTATTTCAAATTATCCATTATTCATTTTAATCATTTTCATCCTTATTTACACTTTCAGTTTCTCACACCAGAGAAACTATTCGGTATTTACACATGTGTGTCCTATTTATTTCACTTAAGAGTATGGCCTCAATATGCATCCATTTAGCTATAAATGTCTCTAGTTTCTCATTCTTTATGGCTGAGTAGTACTCCATTTTATAAAAAAAACCCACATCTTCTTTATCCAGTCTCCAGTTGATGGGCACTTGGGCTGTTTCCAAGCTTTAGCTATTACAAGCTGTGCTGCTATAAACATGGGTGCACATATATTGCTGTGGTATGATTCTTTTTAATTCTTTTGGGAAATTTCTTAAGGCACACGTTTATGTGCTCTGCATGTTCTCCACATTTAATTATATGGACTTGTCTTTTTGAGGGAATCAGTTTACTTGGCAGTTAAAACAACAAAAAATTTTAAACAATGATTTCTAGATCTTATTTCTTTTTTTTTTGGTACCGGGGATCGAACTCGGGTCCTTGTGCTTGAGCAGCAGGTGGCGAAACCACTGAGCTAAATCCCCAGCCTCTCTTATTTCTTTTTTTAAGCTAATCTATCATGCATCTTCTTTGGGAGTTAGACTTTTCCTTAAAAATTGAGATACAATTATGAAAAGTTTACAGATGTACAACACACTTAACATTCCACTCTTACTGGTATATCTTTGGAATACATAATCATTATAGTCCCCTTGGGGAGTTGGTGTATAACACTTTCTTATTTAGCTTATTTTTAGGTGTACTCCTTTTTGTCATTGCTTTGTTTTGTTTTTCAGTCAGGGTCTCACTGTGTTTCCAGGCTACTCTTGAACTCATGGGTTCAAGTGCTGCTTTCTCCTCAGCCTTCGGCACAGCTGGAACTACATATGGTTGTCCACGCTCTGAGTCCAGGCCTGCCCTTGCATTGATTCGTTTCTTCCCATGTGAATTAGCTTATTTTACTTCTAATGTCCAAATGAAAAATTTTTAAAAATTTTACTTTTCTCCCTATGCTTCTCAATAGACAACCTGTAATGCTGTTCAGACATCTTACAGGAGGTGATGGGAAGGTTATTTTCTGGTATTTCTGGGTATGAGATAAGGGAGGTGGAGAAATTTAGTAGAAAAGGTAGGTGAAAGATAACTGTAGGACTTTCCTGGGACAGTAAAGAGAATTTAAAAACCGACAGAATATTCTCCAGGAATTTCAATGGGGAGAGTTTAAATGTTTTCACAGTGTGATTATGAGGCTAGGGCAGGCACAGGCAAGAGATCTCTTCCAGGCTTAAAGATTTGGCAACGAACAAAACCTCAGTGGCACGGGAACTGGCACACAGAATCAGCAACTGGGATCTCATCTTGTTAAAAAGCTTCTGCACTGCAAGAGAAACCTCCACCAGAGCTGAGAGACAACCCACAATGTGGGAAAAAATTTTCAGCAACTGTACCTCAGACAAAGGACTACTATCTAGCATATATAAAGAACTGAAAAAAATCAGACCCCCAAATTCAAAGACCCAGTTCAAAAATGGTCATCTGCAATGAACAGACATTTCTCAGACAAAGACGTAAAAGCAGCAAATAAATATACGAAAAAGTGTTCAGCATCCCTGGTTATTCGAGAGTTGCAGATGAAAACAACCCTGAGATTCCACCTCATCCCAGAAAGAATGGCTGCTATTAAGAAATCAACCAATAATAAATGCTGGCGGGGCTGTGGGGAGAAAGGATCCCTTCTCCATTGCTGGTGGGAGTGCAGACTGGTGCAACCACTGTGGAAATCAGTATGGAGATACCTCAAAGAACTAGGGCTAGAGTCCCATTTGACCCAGCTATCCTGGTTATCTTCACAAAAGAATTAAAAGAATCTTACCACAGCGATATATGTGCACCCATGTTTATAGCTGCACAGTTTATAATAGCAAAAGCTTGGAAACAGCCCAAGTGTCCACCAATTGGAGACCGGATAAAGAAGATGTGGTTTTGGTTTTTTTTTAATAAAATGGAGTACTACTCAGCCATAAAGAATGAGAAACTACAGACATTTAATAGCTAAATGGATGCATATTGAGGCCATCCTTTTAAGTGAAATAAATAGGACACATATGTGTAAATAGCAAACAGTTTCTCTAGTATGAGAAACTGAAAGTGTAATTAAGAATACACACGGATGAAATGGCCCAATAACATATTTCTCGAATTGTGTTTCCATCGCGTGTCATATGACTGTATCGAAATTTAAATTAGGGAGAAGTTTGGCTTATGCGGAGTCTGCTAACTAGCTGGAATTTTTTTTTTCCAGATCATTATTTGTTCAGTGTTGGTTTTGAGGACCTTTCTGAAACAAATCACATCCTCTGGTGTCTTGTTGGTGCTTGAGATGCTTTTTTAAGTTATAAGGAAAAATGTTTAAGTGCTTTTCAGTTTTGTTTTGGTTGAGTTCTCCTGTATTTGAATATTATTGTAGTTTTTTTCCCCTTGCATTGTTCTTCTTTGAGTGGTTTTAATTTTTTGTATGTGTGTGTGATAATGTTATTTAAAAAAAAATTTTGGCAGTGAACTGTACCACCTGTCCAGGGCTGGTTTTGTGGCCACATAACTGTAGTTGGACAGGCCCCACTCTTAGAAGCATCCTCTGGCTGGCTTGGTCATCTCTGTCACCATCTAGGAGTCTTCTGAAGTGTGTGCCACAGTTTTGGCAGTAAGCGTCCATCAAAACCTCATGCGTTCAAGGCCTAGTCCCCAGGAGGGTGCTACAGGGAGGTGACAGAAACTTTAGGAGATAGGGCTTGGTGGGCCTGGGGGCCTTTCCGTTAGGAGGTGTACCCTTAAAGGGACTACGGGACTTCAGGGTGTCTCTCAGTCTCTCTCCATCTCTGTCTTTGTCTGTGTCTTTCTGTCTCTGTCTCTCTCTCTCTCTCGCCCTCTCCCTCTCTCTCTCTCTTTTCCTCTCTCTTTCCCCTCATCAACAGGAAGGCTAGTTTTGCTTCCCCACGCTGATCCTCACCATGCTGTGCCACCAGTGGCCTAAAGCAACGGGACTATTTAATGGTGGACTGAAGCCTCCGTAACTGTGAGCCAAAACAAACTGTATCTCTGGTTCCTGGAGTATTTTTATTGCAGGAATCAAATCAGATATAAGAAAGAAGCTTAGGAAAATAACAATTACAATAAAAATTCTAGCTAAGTATAACTCAATTTTTATTGTTAAGTAAAACTGAGTGATCTGGTGATTAGTTATATATTCACATTTGATTGAAGGTGAATCTGTTGCTATTATCTTTTATTCCCGACCTCTCATTCCCATGGAGGAAAAGTAATTTCTTGACCATTAAATTTTTTCAGTTTTTTTGAGGTATATTTGGCAAATAAAAAACATACATATTCAAGGTGTGCAAGGTGATGTGTTGATATTTGTGTACATTGTGGAGTGATTACCTCAGTTAAGCTCCTTTTCGTTATTCATCACCTTGCATTTTTACTTTGTGTGTTGAAAATAAGATGTACTTACTCTCAGCAATTTTCAAGTACATAGTACTATTAACTCTAGTCACTATACTTTGTGTTAGGTGTTCAGAATTTAGTTATCTTGTGACTGCAAGTTTGTATCCTTTGTTGGCTGTTAATATTTTATTTAAAAATTTGTTTCTTGAAAACTTTATATTTTCTTGGTTTAAGGGTAATTGCTCATAATAAAATGTAGGGCAGATGTGCAGTTTATGAGCTGTGATAGAAGCAGCCAAATAATATAAGCTTCTGTTCTTATATTGTTTTAATTATGTCCATTAAAGAATCATTGGAAGCACATTTAATGTTTCACAATTCTGGAGGGATAGATCGTGTGTTAAGAAAAATGAAGTTGCTTTAGCAACCAGCTCTTCTCTTTGAACACGGGAGCCTAAGGGAAATTTACAGAAGTCATTACCATTGTCTATAAAGGGATGGTTGTCTGCAGGGGAGTTCTTAAGTTTAAGTGTCCTTTTAGGAGTAATGTGGCCGATTTGTTCTTGAGAAAATATTTTAAATGACTCAACTTATATAGAGTACAACATTCAACTTTTCTGTTTTCCTAGAACTGATACATGATTTTAAATTGTTTTTGAAATTCTAGTGTTCTAATAATGGTTTTAAATTTTATTATCCTTAAAGCATAAAAAGGAAAGTACTAGAAAAAAAACTTTCAAAAGCAAATTTTTTCAGTCAGTTTTTTCTGAAAAGTTTTAATGCAATTTAAATGCTGGGTTTGTATTTCAAGCTTTATTTTATCCTTATGATTTTTTTCCCTCAGTAGAGGTTTCTGCAGGCAGATGTGAACCTACATAATAAAATGCAATATATGCATATTCATATGTATCTTAATGTTTACCGAGTCCCCCCGTGCCACCTGCAGAACATGTAGAGATGGCAGACACAGCCCTTATCCTTAAGGAGCACACAGAAACGCACAAGAAAAACACAAGCTGCAGTCAAGTGTATGTATGCATAAAAATATATCCAGGCTGGTCGGAGCACATAGGTAGTGTATCTGTCCCGGGCATCAGGAACGCTTCCAGAATGAAGGATGCCTGAGCTCAGTCTTCAAGGAGAACAGGAATCTGCCAGATAAAGAAGAAAAGGAGAGTCATTTCAGATCTGCAGCGAGATGTCCAGGTATAAAAGAACCTTTACTCATTTATTTATTTGACAGACATTCACTGGACATTTACTGTGTACAATACCAGGTGTGTATAATGTATTGCCTACATTGTGAGCCTGTGGTAGAATAAAATCAGATATACTTCCTGTCTTCTTGGAGTTTACAGTCTGCATGGAAAAAAATAATTAAGACAACAGTCACACCAATAATCATAAACAGTGTTATCCCAGAGTATGGTGAGGGAGACTAAGGTGTTGAGGATGTGTACTAGGATTGAGGTCGGGGCAGTGTCCCTGAGAACTGAAGGACAGTTCAGAAAACAAAGGCTGTGCAAAGCTGGATTTCTCACTTGTACTGTTCTCAAGAAACATAGGTTCTTGGGTGCCTTTAGATGTCTTCAAGAAGTCCGGTGTGGCTAGAATGTAGGTTATGTGTGGAGGCTGGCGAGATGGCTAGGAATAGGAAATGGAAGACCTTGCATAGCTTTCTTAAAAAAATGGTTTCTGCCTTGAAGGTGAGGAATATTGTGAACTATTGAAGGATTTGAAGCCAATGTGGAAGGGCTGTAATCAGATCTGTTTTTCAGGAAGACCTTGTTAAGAAAGGTTACTGTGGAGGGTAGATTGGAGAAAACCAGACACCACGAGTATCTGCTTGTTTCTTTGTCAAGTGATATATAATTGGCTCTATATTTTCAAATGCTAATATTTTAATGTTTTTAGTTCTGCCAAATCAATGGCTGTCCTGTCTTTTTTCTGTTACATATATGGTAAGAACTGTGGTTTTTACTGTAAGTCGTGGGCATGGCTTCTAAAGATTTCTCATGCGCAAGGTCCCGAGTTCGATCTCTGGTACCCCCCCCAAAAAAAGATTTTTCATACATCTTATTAGAACAGTATTGGAGGAAATATATTTTGCATATTTTAAAGTCATACGGCACTGCTCCAGAAATACTAAGGAGTGACAGAATCACCCATTTCTGAGAACCACTGCCTTAATTTGACGTGGTATTACTGGAAAAGAAATGTTTGTGGCTACCTGTTGAAAAGGTGCTTGTTGAAAACCAAAGAAAGAATCATGGACATGACAGGTGGAAAGGTCTTTAGAGATCATCTGGTCCTACCCTCTGTATTTTCAAATGAGGTAAAAAAATTGTGTTGTTTATAAGCCACACAACCTATGATGGTTTGATACATTGCAGCCTGAACTAAGATACTGTCCTGAGAAAACTAGGTTAGAACTTGTATTCTCTTTGACTGGTTTATAACCAAGAGGCAAAGGGAGGGAGCTGAATCAGGCATATATGACATTCTTTCCAGTTTTGCAGCCAACAAGCCATTCTGTATCTCTTTGAATAGAGAGGGGAAAGACATTGAGAAGGGAGAAGTTTTATATAAATTGAGCTACTTCTGTGTAGAAAGACGAGGAAAGGGGAAGCCTGGTCCACCGTCAGAACACGGGTAGGTTATGGTATAGAATCTGTCTGAACCATGAGTGTCTGTAAAGTAAGAAAGGGTATACGTTTTTGTGTGTGTGGGTTTGTGTGCATTTTGTGTGTCTACCCATCAGTTAACTGATAGACCAATGACTACAACCAAAACAGGAAAAATCAAATTAAAATTTTTTATGATAAACTTTGGAAACTTAAAAAAATAGTCACTTGTATCTCAGTGTTGCTGGCACATTGGACTCACTTGAGAGGGTTTTGGGTTTTATAATTATTAACATATTAATTGCATAAATAAATGGGTTTCACTGTGATGTTCCTTTTTTAAACTTTATCATTCCATACTTATCATACATGCTGATCACGTTCATTGTAGGGAAGGCGCGCCTGTACATGGTACATCTTAATTCTCCTCTCTGTCCCATTCCCTTTGCCACTCTTCAACCCTTCTTCTCCTCCCCATTTTTATTTATTTTTTATTTATTTATTTATTTTTTGGTACCAGGGATCGAACTCGAGTCCTTGCGCTTGCGAGGCAGGTGCCGGAACCACTGAGCTAAATCCCCGGCCCTCCTCCCCATTTTTAAAAGCTTTGTTTTCTTTTTTTTTCTTCCACCTTTTTCCCCTTTTCCCCTCCTTCCTTCCCCTCTGCCCTCCCTTGTTCCCCTTCCCACTTGAACATATTCTTCCTCCTTCCCAGTATTTATCCTCCAATATGCTCCCTGTTTACTCTTGGGATTTCTCACATGAGAGAAAGAATGCAATATCTAAACTTGTGTGTCCCATTTATTTCACTTAAGATGCACATTGAGGCCATGCTCCTAAGTGAAATAAAGAGGACACACGTGTAAATACTGAATAGTTTCTCTAGTGTGAGAAACGAAAGTGTAAATAAGGATCAAAATGTATAACTGCTAATGTGAAATAGGAAGAAAATGTCAGAAGGGGAAGTGGGAGGGGTAGGGGAAAAGAAAGGGAAAGGAATAAATATGAGAAAAGCAAAAATGGAAACAAAGTCTTTGTAAATAGGGGTGGAGGGGTTGAAAGGGCAGGGGAAGGGGAAAAAAATAAGAATCAAGATATGTCATGTAAAGGTACACATTTCCAATGAAGAATGTCATCATATTGTACACCTAAAATGTACCAACAAACTTAATGAAAAAAAATATGGTCTCAAGGTACATCCATTTTCTACAAATGACTCAAGTTTATCCTTCTTTATAGCAGAGTAGCACTCCTTTGTGTGTAAATACCACATTTTCTTTATCCGTTTGTCTGTTAGTGGGCATAATAGGCTGTTTCCAAGATGTAGCTATTATAGATTGTGCTGCTATAAACATGGGTGTGCATATATCACTGGTATGATTCTTTTAACTCATTAGGGAAGATACTAGAAGGGGCACAGCTGGGTCAAATGGAACCTCGTTTTAGTTTTTTTAGGAATCTCCACACTGATTTCCATAGTGGTTATACCAGTCTACACTCCTACCAACAATGGAGAAGGGTTCCTTTTTCCCCTCAGCCTTGCCAACATTTGTTATTGGTTGATTTCTTGGTGATAGCCATTCTTTCTAGAGTGGGATGGAATTTCAGTGTTGTTTTAATTGTATTTCTTGAATAACCAGTGATGTTGAACATTTTTTTCATATATTTATTTGCTATGCACGTCTTCATCTGAGAAATGTCTGTTCATTTTAGATGGTCATTTTTTGGATTGGGTCTTTAAATTTGGGGCGTCTGAGTTTTTTGAGCTCTTTATATATTCTAGAAGTTAATCCTTTGGGGAGTAGGTGGTAAAAAAATTTTTCCCATTCTGTGGGTTGTCTCTTCACTCTGTTGGTGGTTTCTTTTGCTGTGCAAAAGATTTTTAATATGATGTGATCCCAGTTGTTGATTCTTTGTGATATTTCCTGTGGGATCAGAGTTCTGTTCATAAAGTCTTTGACTACACCTGTGTCTTTAGAAGTTTTACCTATTCTCTCTTCTAGCAGATTAAGAGTTTCTGTTTTCATATTTAGATCTTTGTTCCATTTTGATTTTAATTTAATGAATGGTGAGACATATGTGTCTAGGTTTAATCTTTGGCAGGTGGAAAGCCAGTTTTCCGAGAACGATTTATATAAGAGGCTTTCTTCCAGTGAAGGTGTTTGGCCTCTTTGTCAAAGATGAAGTAGCTGAGTGTGCTTGAAGTTGTTTCTGCCTCTTCTATTCTGTTCCCTTGATCCTAAGGTCTGTTTTGTTTTTTTCCAGTACCATGGTGTCTTTACCACTGTAGCTTTGTAGTATAACTTCACATTGGGAATTGTGATGCCCCCTGCCTTGCCCTCTGTTATGGTTTGTGTCTAAATGTCCCCCTAAACCCTCATGTGGTCATAGGTGGATGGGGCTTTTCCCAGGTGGCTGGATCTGGAGTGTGTGATTACTAAATCAGTCCATTGATTGGTTTGGCATAGTTCTGGGTAGGATTAACAGTGCTTCACCCTGGGTGTGAGTGCTATCTGCCTCAAGGGTGGGTAGCCTGGATAAGATATAAGGGACAGAAAGAGGGTCCCTGGTTGTTTGTCGCTGGCTGCTTGCCGCTTTCTGCCTGCCTGCTCTGCAGTGCTCCTCTGCCATGGAGCCAGCCAGCTATGAACTGAAACCTCTGCAAACTGTGAGTCAAATAAACCTGTCCTTGTCCTTCCTTTGACTTTGGGTATTGGGTATTTTGTCTCAGCAACAAAAAAAGTAACTAAGACACCCTTGTTACATACACACAGACACATGTGATATATGATATATATGTGATATGTGATATATATACATGATATATATATACACATATGCTTTGATCATAGCCACCCTCTCTTATTCTCTTTCTCTCCTCCTAGTCCTTTTCAAATCATCTTTTAAAAAAAAGTATCCACATCTAAGAGAAAAGATGTGACTCTGGCTTTCTGAGCATGGCTTATTTTGCCTAACATGATGTCCTCCAATTCCATTTATTTTCCTGGAGATTACATGATTCCATTCATCGTTATGGTTGTAGAATACTCCACTGTGTATATATATTTATTCCATATTTTCTTTACTCATTTGTTAAGGGAACACCCCACCACCACCACCACCACCAGAGATGGAGCTCAGGACCTTGCACTTCGCCAGGCGGGAGCGGCACCGCTGAGCCACATCCCTGGCTGTTCACTTATTTGTTGACAGACACCTAGACTGATTCTAAAGCTTGGCTATTGTGAATAGTGCTACAGTAAACACAAGCAGGCAGGTTATCTCTTTTATATGCTGAGTTCATTTCCTTTGGATACCAGGTGTGGTCTTTCTGGATCACAGGGCAGTTCTATTTTTAGTTTTTTGAGGAACCTCCATAGTGTTTTTCTAGTAGCTGTAATAAATTACATTTCCACCCACAGTATATAATAAGGGTTCCTTTTCTCTGTATCCTTGCCAGTATTTATTTTTTTTCTTTTTTGATACCTGTTTTGACTGGGGAAGATGGAATCTTACTGTAGTTTTGATTTGCATTTCACAGATGACTGAAGATGTTGAACATTTCTTAATATATTTGGCCACTGACCCTTCTTTTGAGAAGTATTTGTTCGTATCATTCGTTGAGGAGTCTCTCTGCCCTGGAGTGCGTTGTTGGCACTTTAGTGAGGAGCTAGCTGTGAATGTGTGGGTTTGCTTCTCGGTCCTCTGTCTGGCCCACTGGTCTGTGTGTCTGATTTTATGCTAGCGCTCTGCTGGTTTGTTACTGTGGGTCTGCAGCATAGTTTGAAACCTTCCAGCACTGCTCTTTCTGTTGGGATTGCTTTGGCTGTTTGAAGTTGTTTGTGCTTCCACATGGACGTTGGGGTTATTATGATTGCTTTTCCTGCTTCTGGGAAATACTGATATTTTGATAGGAATTGCATTTGAAAGTGTAGATGCTTCGCTTACTAGGTCATTTTAGTGATATTAATTCTCTCAGTCCAGGACCATGGTGTGACTGTGAGCTCGTTCTCTTGATTTGCTTGGGAGCTACCTAGGGATTAGTGAAACACAGGCATTTGGTCACAGAAACAGAAAAGCTAACACAGAGAGTCTTTCCACTTCTAGACTCTTCAGTTTCTTTCTCATTCTAATGGAAGTTTCATACAGAATTATTTCACTTCCTTGGTTGGGGTTATCACTAGGACTTTTTTGGAAGCTTTTATGAATGTGATTGTTTTCTCAGTAAGTGCATTATTGGAGTACAGAAAAGTTACTGATTGTTTTCTTCTGCTGATTTTGTGTTCTGCTACTTTGTTGAACTTTATCAGTTGAGAGTCCTTTGATGGCGTCTTTAGGGTTTTCTAAGGTTGAGTCATATCATCCACAAACAGGAATAATTTGACCACCTTTCCCATTTGTATGCCTTTTCTTTCTCGTGCCTAATTGTGCTGGCTAAAATTTCACTTGTCTTGTTCATGATTTTAGAGGAGATGCTTTCAGTTTTTCTCCATTGACTGTGGTTTTACCGTGAACAGCCTGGACATAAGCCAGGTGATCTGTCCTTCTGTACCTAGTTTCTTCAGGGCTTTTATCATAAAGGAATGTTTACTTTTATCACAGGCATTTTCTGTGTCATTAGAGTTGATCGTGTGATTTTTATCTTTGGTTCTATTTATGTACTGCATTTTGTTTAATGACTTGTGTATGCTGAACCATCCATGTATCCCTGGAACGGACCCAGCTTGATCACGGTGTGTGATCTCTTTAATGTGCTGTTGAATTTAATTTGCAGGTATTTTACTGAGGGGTTTTGCCTCTATCTCTATCAAGGTATTGCTCTGTAGTTTTGAAGTGTCCTTATTAGGTTTTGGTAGCAGCATAGTACTGACTCATAGAGTGAGTTTGGAAGAATTTCTTTCCTTTTTATTTTATGGAATAGTTTGAGGAGTATTGGCGTTAGTTCTTCTTTAAAAACCTAAAATAATTCAGCAGTGAATCTGACCTGTCCTGGACTTTTCTTTGTTGAGAGACTGTATTACTCCTTCAGTCTCACTGTTTATTATTGATCTTTTCAGATTTTTATCCTCTTGGTTCAGTTTTGGTCAGTTACGTGTGTCCAGAAACTTGTCTCATTCTTCCTCTTCAGTTTATTGGCAGTCTAGTCTTTCAGAATGTTCCCTAATGAGCCTATGGATTTCAGTGGTACCTGTTGTGAATATCCCCTTTTTCATTTCTAACTTTATTTATTTACATCTTCTCTCTCGGGTAGTTTAAGCATCTGTCAGTTTTATCTTTTCAAAGAAGCAGCTCTTTGTTGCATTGATCCTTTGTACTATCCTTTAGTCTATATGTCATTTACTTTGATCTTTCATTCCTTCTACTAATTTGGGGCTTGGTTTGTTTTTGTTTTTCTAGGCCAAAAATCTTTTAATGAAATATTGTTGCCTAGGGTACTATCCCAGACCAGTTACAGTCTCTGGTGGGAATGGACGGGACTTGGACATTGCAATTTGGTGAAAAACCGCTCAGAGAATTCTACTGCCCAGCCAGGTTTGAGAATCAGGGATCCAATCTAACCTTCACGCTTTTATACAAGCAAAAACAAAGCAGCTGAGTCCCAGGCAGTTTTGGTGACTTGCCTAAGATTGTAATTAGCAAGAACTGGAGGAAGACTCTGGCTTTCGGTCTCAGAGTCCAGGGCTTCTTACTGAAAACAAAGCCTTTGATGCCCCCTCCCCCCCAATAATTTTAGTGCAACAAAAACAATTTGCAGAAAAAGTACAAATCTCCTGTCAAGAGACCTGGATTTTAGTCCCAGCTCCAGTGACATCCTTGGGCCTTGGTATCATTCTCCTTTAAAATTAAAGGGTTAAACAGCATGGTGACCCAGGCCTGTAACCCCAGCACTCTCTGGGAGACTGAGGCAGGAGGATTCCAAATTGTAGCCTATCCTGAACAATTTAGCAGAATCTTGTCTCAAAATAAAACACTTAAAAAAAAAGACGGGGGATGTAGCTCAGTGTGAAGGTCCTAGATTCAGTCCCCAGTACTGCCAAAATAAATACAAGTAAGTATGTAAATAAACATATAAGTAAATAAATGGATTAGTAAAGATCATTTTCAAGTTGGTTTTTTTTGGTCAGTAAAATTGTATAGTTCTAGTGTGTCAAAAACAAATAATGAGCTTTACTGCTCCTTAGATAGGGTAATTGCTACTGTTGTTTTAACTTTTATTAAAAATCTAATGGCCAGGGATTTAGCTAAGTGGTTCCACCGCCTGCCTCGCAAGTGCAAGGTCCTGAGTTTGATCCTGGTACCAAAAAAAAAAAAATCTAATACCATATCTAGCAAGTGTGATGCTAGCTGCATTCACTTATGTTAAATCATTTAAATTAAAATATTTTAGCATATGTTTCTGATGGGGAATCTTTAATAATTAAAATATTGATACTGTTTAAAATTATAATGCCTTGAATATGAGTTTCTTTAATTTGTTCCATTAATTTACTGTAATTGTGGACTCTAAGAACATATTTATGTGATAGAATGTCAAGGAAAATGCTATCCATGGATGATAGGTCCAAATATCTGAATAAATACTTGAGTCTCTGCATATGTCCAAATATTTTGAATACTTGAGTCCTTTTCATTCAGTCCAAGTATTTATCAATATATAAATAATAACTTGTGACAAAATTACTTCATTCCAGATATGTTTCTTTAGTTATTTATGTGTTCATTCAGTTGTTTAAAATGGTAATCAGATTAATATTAGTTGAAACTTAAGAGGTTAAGTTAAATTGTTATAGCTTCTGGCTTTAAGAGAGAGGTCTGTTATGTTTCAGAGACTAAGTTATGTACCTCCCTCTTCCCTGTCCCACATAGCTCTTTTCCTGGTATTTAAGAATTGCTTAACAGGGCCAGGGGATTTAACTCTGTGGTTTCGCCGCCTGCTGCGCAAGCTCAAGGACCCGAGTTCAATCCCCGGTACCAAAAAAGAAAAGAATTGCTTAGTAATTTTTACTTGGCTTAATTACTGTTTTATACTCTGGTATTAATGGCCCACTGCGTCTTTTTTCCATCTACTGGAATTTCCATGTTGGTGCCATCTAGCCAGTGCATTACAATAGAAGCACAATAGGACTAAGGAATCGGATTCTTTCTTTCTTTCTTTCTTTTTGGTACCAGGGATCAAACCCAGGACCTTGTGCTTGTGAGGCAGGCGGCAGAACCACTGAGCTAAATCCTTGGCCCCCGATTATTTCATTAAGTGTTTCTACCGCTGTTATTCATAGGCCCCTGGTGTTTGTCCATTACTTTATATCTGGGTTAAGTTTTTCCAGACTTCTTCCTGAATTAATCTCGGGTGAGGCAGGAATTGAGACTTTTTTCAGCCACATTCAAAGAAGAGGAAACTTTCAGCCACATTCAAAGAAGAGGAAACTTTCAGCAGTCTTAAACTTCTGTTCTTAAATTGTGTCAGAAAGAGTATATGGTGTGCTCTATCTCCAGCAACACACACACACACACACACACACACACACACGCACGCACACACACACGGCACAGCTAGTTCTTTATAGTCTCACTTGTGTTTTGTTTTGCATTGCATTTTTCTTTCCACATATGGTAGATCCTTTTCCTAGTCAAGACAGAAGCTTCCATTTGAAGGTAAACATTAGAGATGCTACTTTATTTTTTTCACAAATGTCTTTAGAATTTATGTGCACGTCAAATGGCATCTATCATTTTTGAATAAAATGCCAAAATTTTAACTCAAGTTCAGTTATTTAGATTTGAAGTAATATCATGGGAGCTTTTATTGAATCTGGAATTTATTAATGACCGTGATAATTATTATTATTATTTATTGTATATTGAGAGTTTGGCGATATGCAGTGTTAAAAAATATTTTGATTAGTCTAGAGAGACAAAGTCCAGGAATATAATGAAAAATACATTAGGAGAAAATTCAAGATAGAGGTCACCTCTTGCAGTGATGTTTGGAGCAGGGGAGAGAATGAAGTAGGGGACATATATACAGAGACTTCAACTGGATTGATAGTTTTATTTACTGGGAAGTAAGTACATAGTATTCGTTATGTTCTTTATATCTTTAAGACAAATACTGCATACTTTTTAAATGTTAATAGCAAACTGGATGAGAGTAGATTGAATATGCAAATACCATAATTGTAATTTTTAAGTTTATTGGACAATGCTATTATGAATTATCTCAAAACTTTGCATAAATAAAATTTTCAGCCTAATTTGAAAGTAGTGTTTTTGACAAGAGAAGCAGAGTGAGGTCTGAAACCAGGATGGAAAAAAAGCAGAACTAGAGAAAAGTGATATTTGCTGGGGGAGTAAAGAAGGGAAAGTCAGGTGGCAAATACCATTCACTGAACTGGTTTCTTGTTGTAATCAGATTGTTGTCACAAAATGGGCCACAAGGGACTACCATATATTGATACAAAAGACGTCAGCGAAGGTTTTGGGGCTAGGAGGAAGGAATATGAGAGAAAGGGAAACACACTAAACTTTTCAAAGGGAAGGCTTACAGAGTTTGGGTTTTTTGTTAATACTGTCTAGTTTGTCCTTTACCTGAGCACGTTGCTTCACATCAAGGTGTAAATCAGTACCTTTTACTGCTGTGAAGTTCCATGTGTTTTGGAGTAGGAGTGACTCGGAAGCCACGCTCTAACTCCCAAACCTGGTCTGTGCTGACAGATGCGGGGCTCCAGAGATCTTGAGGGGTCACCCAGACTTTATAGTGGCCCAATTAATAAATCTTTAAGAAACTAGACTTCCTCCTAAGAAATCTGGGTTAAAGTCCTTTAAAAAATTTCACGTATCACACTGGGAGTGATGGTGAATGCCTGTAATCCCAGCACTTAGAAGGCTGAGGCAGGAGGATCACCACAAGTTCAAGGCCAACATGGGCTACATAGGGAGACCCTGTGTTAGGAAAAAAAAATCACATATCCCAAAAGCAGAATCTAGAAGGTGGGACCTAGTAGAAGTCCTTTGATCATTTTTGGCATGCGCTTGAAGGGGACTATGGGATCTTAGCCCCTTCCTGTCACTTTTTGATCCCTGGCTCATGAGGTGATCAGTTTTGCTCTGCTGTGTGCTTCTGCCGTGATGTGCTGCTCATCAGAGGGCCAAAGCAATGAGTTTGTGGGTAGGAATGAAGGAGAGGCCCATCAGAGGCCCAAAGCAATGGGTTTGTGGGTAGGAATGAAGGAGACATGATGACTGGACCAGTCCACTGATTGGTTTAGCATAGTTCTGGGTGTGGATAATGGGAAGCCCCACCTTGGGTGTGAGTGGCGCCAACCAGAGGCTTGTAGCCTGGATGGAATGTAAAGTGACGCACACTCACTCGCTGGCTCTTGCCTGCCATGCTGTGGACTCTTTCTCCTCTGCCAGGCTGTCCTGCCTTGGAGCCAGCTGACTAGGAACTGAACCCTCTACAAACTGTGAGCCAAAATAATCCTTTCCTCCTTTAACTTGGGGGTGTCTGGTATTTTGTCCCAGCAACTAGAAAGTAAGACAATTTCATTTATCTACTTGTCTACCTCAATTCCTGTAGCACACTGTCTTAATTACGACAGCTTTAAGATAAGTTTGGAGATCAGGTAATGTTAGCCCTCCAGCTTTGTTGATTTGACTATTCTAGGCCCTTTGCATTTTAACGTGAGTTTTAGAATCACTTGTCATTGCTGAGAGTTTGATTGGGATTATGTTGAATTTGTAGATTGGTTGTGAGAGAATTGTCATCATTATTAAAAATTTGGGGCCGGGGATTTAGCTCAGTGGTTCTACTGTCTGCCTCGCAAGTGCAAGGTTCGATCCCCGGTACCAAAAAAGAAAAATTTTTCTTTTGATCCATAAAGAAGATGTATCTTTCCACTTAATTTTTCTCAGAAGTATTTTGTGCTTCTCAGTGTACATATCTAATTTAATTCTGTCATGGTACATATCTGATTTAATTCTGTCATGGTTAATTCTGTCATGAACATATTTGGTTTCATTCCTTTTAAACGGATTTATGGTCCAGGGCATTGCCTGTCTTGGTAAAGCTGCAGTGCAGTGCAGAAGAGTGTGCATTTGCCTGTTGTTGGGCAGAGTGTCCGTCAAGGGCAGTCGAGTTAGTGTTGGCTCGAGGTGTCTTGTCTTTGCTCTCCTTGCTGGCATTGTCTGCTGTGATCACTTATTCAGAGAGGAGTGTAGAAACCTCTCATTATGACTACTGATTTGTCTGTGTTTCTTTGTAGCTGTCTTATTTACTTGATTTACTTCAAGTATTTGAATCTGTTATTGGAAGCACACACATTGAAGTCTGTTATTTCTTCTTAACAGACCTGTCATCATTATGAAATGAACTCTTACAAATCCCAGGTAATACTCTTTGTTGTGAAATTTATTTTATCTGATGTCAGTGTAGCTACTTTTCTTTTGATTGATGTTAAGTATATTTTTAATTTTTACCCATCTGCATTTTTCTATTTGAAGTGCATATTTTAGGCAGCATAAAATTGAGTCTTGCTTTTTAAAAAATCTAATTTGATAATCTCTTTCTTTTAATTGGATGTTTGAACCGCTTACATTAGAGTGACTGTTGATGTATTTAGGTTTAAAACTGTCAGCAGGCTATTTTCTCTCTGTTGTTTCCTTTTTATTTGCTTTATGCCTTCTTTTGAATTAATCAGGAATTTTTATGATTCCATTTTTCTCCCTTGTTGATCAGTTAGCCATAATTCTTTGTTTTATTATTTTAGTGGTTGTTTTAGGCTTTAAAGTATTAAAGTAATCATAGTCTCCCTTTGAGGGATATTACACAAAATTACATATAGTGTAAGAACTGTGTGCTTGTATACTTTAGTTTCTCCCCTCTGGCTTTTATGGTGTCGTTATGCATATTGATTTTACATGTACATTCCATAATACATTATTTTTGCTTAGTCATTTACTTTCAATAAGGATAATGCAATAAGGAGAAAATTCTGTATATTTACTCATGTAATTTCATTTCCAGTGCTTGTCATTCCATGTGTACCTCCTGATTTTCATCTCGTGTATTTTTCTTCTTCCAGAAAGACTTTTTTCTTTATAGTACAGATCTGCTGGTAATAAATTCTTTCTGCTTTTGCGTGTCTGAATATATCTTTATTTAGCTTTCACCTCTGAAAAATATTTTCTCTGGGTATAGAATTCTTAAGTTGACAGGATTTTTTAAAATTTTGCCTCATTGTTTTATTGTTTGTGATTTTTCTAAGAAATCTATTGCATTTTTATCTTTGTTCTTGTGTCTTTTTTTACAGAAGTAAAACTATAACCCCTAAGCATTATGAACACAATGTTGAATAACAAAAAAGCAAGTCACAGAATCAATAAGAACTGTTTCATTTCTAAAAGGTTTAAAATATGCAAAAGTAAATGTAGCTTAAAGGAATATATGTAATATTGTAATAAGTCAATAATAAAAACCAAGGGAATAATGGGAACAGAATTCAAGACACCAGTTACCTCTGGAATGAAGGTCTGTGTCTATATGGAAGTATCATACACTGCTGCAGGTACTAGTAAGGGTCTGTCTTTTAAAAATCTGGATGAGTGCTTGTTTTACTGTTATTCTTTTAGACTTGTAATACATCATATTTTTATTTGTGTGGTGTTTTAGTTACTTTTCTCTCATTGCTGAGACAAAATACCCGACACCAGAAGTTAAAGGAGGAAAGATTTATTTGGCTCAGTTTGTAGAGGGTTCAGTCCATAATCGACTGGCTCCTAGGCAGGGTGGCACATGGCAGAGGAGAGTCACAGGAGAAACAGTCCATGGTGCCCACAAGGTAGCAGAAGCAAGAAGGACCTTAACAGTGTCTTTCGGCCCCTTTCATCTTCTCCAGACTGCTGGAGTTAGGGCAGTGCTGAGCCAGTCAGGGTACCGAGTTAGTCACATGCTCTTAATCCCAGCATCACGCTCTTTAGATTCAGCCCCGCCTCATTTGCATGAGACTTTAGGGGCATCTAAACATGTGCCATCACACGTGATAATAAAAACGATGCTGAAAATGGGAAGTTGTCTGCAAAAGAGGAAGAAATAGAGTCACCTCATTATTAACTCTTTACGGTAACTGTCCAGTCTTATGAATAATTCCCTCCATTTTTTGTGATGCTCCTGTACATGGGACTAGTTTTAGCCTTTCACCATTCAGCATGATGTTATCTGTGGGCTTTTCATGTATGCTTTTATTATCTTGAAGCAATTTTCTTCTGTTCCTAGTTTGTTGAGGGTTTTTATTATAAAGGATACAGGCTTTTATCAGACACTGTTTATGCATCTGTTGAGACAACTGTGCGATTTTTAATCCTTTATTTTGATAGTGTATCACATTAATTGATTTTCTTCTGTTGAACTGTCCTTGTATTCCAGAAATAAATCCCACTTGGTTATGGTATATAGTGCTTTTTTCAGTTTGCTAGTATTTTGATGAAGATCTTTGCATCTATATTCACCATGGATATTGGCCTGAAGTTTTGTGTGGTGTCTTTTATGTGGTTTTGGTATCACAGTTTGGAAATATTCCCTCCTCTTCAATGTTCTGAAAGAGTTTGAGAAGATTTGGTGTTGACTCTATTAGTGTTTGTACCAATGAAGCTGTCTGGTCCAGGGCTTTTCTTTTGTTTTTTTTTTTTTGGTACTGGGGATCAAACTCGGGTCCTTGTGCTTGCACAGCGGCGGTGAAACCACTGAGCCAAATCCCTGGCCCACCAGGGCTTTTCTTTATTGGAGTTTTTTTTTAATTGCTGTTTTGATTTCCATACTATTTATAGGTCTGTTCAAATTTTCTATTTCTTCATGGTTTATTTATGGTAGGTTGTATGTTTCTAGGAATTTATCCTTATTTTTAGTATGTGTATTTTGTTGGCAATAGTAGTCTCTTATTGTAATGTATTTCTTTTGGGTCTTCTCTTTTTTTCTTAGTCTTACAATTAGTCAATTTTTAAATCTTTTTATAAGTTTTTAAATTGATTTTCTGTTCTCTATTTTGCCTATTTCTGCTTTAATCTACTATTTCAATTCAAATACTAGCTTTGGGTTTAGTTTGTTCCTTTCTTAGCTGCTTGAGGTATGATGTTAGATTATATATGTCAGATCTTTTTTTTTATTGTAGACATTTATCACAAAAAAAATACCCCCTGACTACTGCTTTTGCTGTATCCCTTAAGTTTTAGTATTTCATTTGTAAGTTTAATCATTATATCACTGGAATGATTTGGTGTTTTCCATTTGTAGGTTGGACCTCTGTGAGGCAGGGACATTCTATGGATCTTCTTGTTTGGTTTTTAAATTTTAATCCATTTAAACACTTTATGTCTTTGGGGGAGTAACCCATTTATGTTTTAAGTAAGTATTGATAGGGAAAGATTCATATTGCCATTTTGTTAGTAGTTTTCTATTAGTCTTAGAATTCTTTTTTCTGTCTCTCATTCTCATTGTCTTTGTTGCGTTTTTATTGATATACTTTGGTTCCATTGTCTTTTTCTTTCATGTAACTTTTATAGGTTTACCTTAGGGTTTACTTAAAATAATTCTAACAGTCTAAGCTAATGGTGTTGAATTCAAGCACATACAAAAACTGTAACTTCTTAACCTCATTTTATATTATGTTACTTTTGTCACAATTTACATGTGCTCATTGCGTATCTTTTAACATATTTTTACCAATACTTTTAATATTTTTGTCTTTTAACTTTTACCTTTACCAACCAGATTCATATTTATTATACTAGTGATTGGCTATTTGGCAAATTTTTGTTTGAACTTGAAAAACTCCTTTTAGCCTTTCTTGTAAGGCAGGTCTAGTGTGATAAATTCCCTCAACTCTTTGTCTGAAAAAGTTTTTATATTTCCTTTACTTTTACAGGATAGTTTTCCCAGGTGTAGTATTTTCAGTTGGCACTTTTTTATTGTTGTTACTGTTTTTTTCTTCAGTATTTTAATAATACCATCTCATCCCCTTCTGGCCTGCAAGGATTCTACTGGGGGGAATAATCTGTACATAGCCTCTTAAGGGTTGCCTGTATATATAGTTTTTTGTTGTTTTTTCCTCCTGCTTGCTTTTAGTATTCTCTGACTTTTTCCTCTTCTGTTTTGGTACTGAGGATTGAACCCAGGGCCTTCACACTGAGCTACATCCCCAGCCCTTTTTATTTTGACAAAGGGTCTCTGAGTCACTAAGTTGCCCAGGCTGGGCTTGAATTTACAGTCCTCCTGCATCGGCTTTCCAAGTGCTGGGAGGTGCAGGATGGTGGTGGGCGAGGGGCAGAATCCTCACCTGCCTAAGTGCTGGCATTACAGTTCTGAGCCACCAAGCCCAGCTGTCTTTAACTTTCCATGGTTTGATTACAGTGCTTCTCAAACTTCTCTATTTGATGTCCTTTGGGCTTCTGCATGGCCATTTCCTTCCCCAGATTTGGCAATTTTTAGCTATTATTTCTTTAATAAACCTGATCCTTTTTTCTCCTTAGACTGTCATGGTGTATATATTGGTTCATTTGATCGCGTCCTGTATGTCTCTTAAGCATTCTCCTTTTCATTCTTTTTTTCCTTCTCTGAATTATTTCTAGCGACCTATCTTCATGTTTACTGACCCTCTCACCAACTTGATCTACTCTGCTGTCAGCCCCCTGGAGTGAATTTTTCAGTACAATTATTGTGTTCTTCAGCTCTGTGATTTGTGTTTTTTTTTTCTTTTTTAAGATTTTCTGCCTCTGTTGAAATTCTCACTTTGTTTGCACATTGTTTTCTTGACTTTGGTGAGCATCTTTTAACAGTTATTTTAGATTCTGTATCTGGTAAAATAGTAATTCCATTGCATTGGGATGGGTTTCCAGAGTGTATTTTTGTTCTTTTGTTTAGAATGTCTGCGGCTCGCTCTCCACTCCTCGCCTTGTTGTGTTGGTGTCTGTGCAGTAGACAGAGAAGCACTGTCCTCTACTCTTTCCTCCCAGGCCACCCTCAGCCGAGCCAGAGTTTCTGCAGGCCTTTGTCATCAGGCAGAGGCAGAGAGCTTTTGTCCACTCAGTCTGAGAAGGGCCACAGGTGCAGAGAAACTGGCATCTTCTAGTCCATACCACCACCTCCCTTTCCCCACCAGGGAGGCCCTGCCCGTGAATTAGCCCTTGCCTCTCCTGGAGGAAAGCTGGGAGGGGCTCCCCTCTGGATCCCACAGCACAGGTCTGTGCCCCCAAGCAATGCCACCAGCTTCAGTGGGTCTGGTTCCGTATTTACCCTGAGTGCAGAGTCTTCGCTCATGTTCTGGATTTCTCACCAAGGGAATTTACCCGTGAATTATTGCAGAGTTGGTGTTTGTGGAGGAGGAGGGCCTGGGCTTCTTCTTCTCCCATTTGGTTTGTCACTCTGTGTTTTTACTCTGGCTACTTTAAAATATATATATATATATATTTTTTTTTTCTCGTGCTATTTTTCAAAGAATAATTTCATATTGATGCCAATTGTAAAACATTTAGACTTGCATTTTATGTCTTTTTAAAAATTCTATATCCTGGTAATTAATTTCTTCTAGATTTCAAAAAGAATCTGTAACAGATTAGAAAGTAAAAACAACAACAACAAGAAGAGCAAAAACAAAAGATTCCCTTACCGAAGACAGTTCAAGAAGCACTGAGTTATGGGTGGGACTAGGGTTGTTTTTTTCTGTGCTCTTTGAAATTCTACTGTAAATAAAATTAGATATAACTTACCATAAAAATCACCTGTTTAAAGGATAGAGTCAGTGGGGTTTAGTGTATTCGTATTTAGTATGTTCATTTGCAACCATCATCGCTAACTCATTCCAGGCTGTTCTCATCTTCCTAAAAGAAACTCTGCACCCGCTATTAGTCACTCCCTTTCCATCTCCCCTGTCCTGCTTCCAGCCCTGGGCCACCACTAATCTATTTTCTGTCTGCACAGATATGTCTGATCTACACATTTCAAATAAATGGAATCTGTGTTGTCTTTTGTGACTGATTTCTTAAGCGTGTTGCTTTCAAGGCTTATCTGTGTCGTAGCATGTGTCAGTACTCCATTCCTTTTTATGGCTGAATAATGCTCTACTACATGATATACTACTTTTTGTTCATCTGTTGACAGACATCTGGTTTGCTTCTACTTTTTGGCTATTATGAATACTATTGATATGAATATTTGTGCACAGGTTTTGTGCATATCTGTTCAATTCTCTAGGAATTGCTGGGTCATATGGTAACCGCAGAATAGTTTCTGAAAGCAGCTGCACCATCAGCGATGTATCAGTTCCAATTCTCCACATTCTTGCTAACTCTTGTTATTGTCTTTTTGATCATAGTCATCGTAGTGAAGTGGTGGCTCATTGTGGTTTTGATTTGCTTGTCCCTAATAGCTTAATGATGCTGGGCATTTTTATTGGGCATATGTATTTCTTCTTTAGGAAAAAAATGTCTATTCAAATCCTTTGCCCATTAAAAAATTAGATTTTCTTTTTGGTGACCTGTAAGAGTTCTTATGTACCCTAATAAAAGTACCCGACCAGATATGTGATTTGCAGTTATTTTATCCCTTTTTGTGAGTTCTCTTTCCATTTTTTTCCATGGTCTTTTGAAGTATAGAGGATATTTATGTTTGATGAAGTTTATTTTTCTTTTGTTGTTTATGCTTTTGGTGTTGGAGCTAACAAAACATTGCCTGATTCAAGGTCAGAAAGATTTATTTCTTTGTTTTCTCCTAAGATTTTCTTTGCTCTTATGTTTACTTCCACAATCCATTTTTAATTTTTATACATGGCATAGAGTCCTCTTTATTTTGTATGTAGATATTTAGTTATGCCAGCATCTAACTAATGTGTTGAACATATGGGCTACAGTTTTAGTTATCTCTGATGATTTTAACATCTGTGTCAGTTCTGGATGGATTTTAATGAATGATATTTTCCACATTCTATGGTGTATTTTCTTATTTGGTATGCTATAATCATTGACTGCTAGCATTGTAAATTTTACCTTGCTGATTACTGGATATTTTTGTATTACTGTAAATACTCTTGAACTTTGCTCTGGAATGAAGCTAATAGGAAATAGTTTGATCCTTTTAAATTTTTATCTTTGTGCTTTATTAGGTGGCTCAGGAGTAATTCTCACTTTAGGGTTAATTTTTCCCCAGCACCCTCAGCAAGACCTTCCTGAGTACTGTCCTCCTGCCTTGGGAATTGCAAGTTTTCTCATCTGCCTGGTGGAAAGAGCTTCCCCAGTGGGAAGAACCATCCATTTCTGATGGCTGCTTTCCTGGCCTTTGTTAGTTTCCCATGTGCATACTCATTATTTTGCTACTGAATATTCAAGAGAGTTTCCTGTGGGTCTCTGGGCTTCTCTTTGTCAGCAGCCTATTCCAGGGCACTGTAACTTCCTTAGTCCATGGTCTTCTCATTTCATATAGTATTTTGAGCTTCACTTGGGCTCACCTTGCCTGTGCTGCGGGCAGAGAACAGTCTCGACTCGAGGTAGAAGGTTTGGGAACTTACAGGGCTTCTTTTGTTTTCTATTTTGCAGAGGTAATTGCTTTGGTTCTCTGGTATCCAGGGTCTTAAAAACTATTCTTTCATGTACAGTACTTTGTTGTTTATTTTGGTCTCTTTTACTCCATCTTTCCCCGGTGTGGGATTCCTTTTGTATTTCCTTAGTGAATGACACTACCAGGTACTTATTTGTTATAGCCAGAAACATGGAAATCCCCTTTAGCCCTTTTCCCTCTTTATTTAACATGCCAGATTATCAAGTCTTACAGAATTTATCCTTTTTTAACCTGCTCCATTGCCTTAACTCAGACTTCTCTCCTGAAACCCAAGTCATTTTCCTGACTCTTTAATTCTTCTTATATGCTGACAGTGGTCTCTAAAATACAGATATGCTCTGACATCATTGCATTGCTCTTCACTTAAAACCTTCCAGTGACTCCCCATTTCTTCTTGGATAATAACTTCCGATCCAGTCTCTATAACGTGGCGTACACAGTCTTGTGTGGCATTGTCTCTCTGTCCGTCTCACTGGATTGTTCCTTTTCACACTCAACTGCCCTTTTCAGCCATACTAAAGTACTTTAGTTTTCCAAACATCTTTGCTCTTAGGCAATCCCGTACTGTGACACCACAGGCTGCTTGGAATGCCTGGATTTGCCAGCCTCCACTGTCCACTCTTCACCCTCTGTGGTCGATCCGTGCCCTCCTGGCCCTCCTGCAGTTGATTCCTGTCCTCCGTTGTCCTCTGGACTGTATGTAATCCTGTTAGAATTCTCACCACACTGCATTATAATTGTTACTTCTAGACCAGTCTCCAAGATAGAAATGACAGCCATTTTCTATGGAAAATCCTAGGGTATCTAGGAATCATATAACAGAAAAGCAATGCAGAATTTGCAATAGAATCACATGAATCCTAGAGTAAAGCTCAAATTACCTAAAGGAGATATTTGGAAATAAATAACTCCCAATACTTGAGTTACTTAACATTATTTTAATTTGACTTTACCATGTTAAATTGGGACCCAAGACGGAATGCCATTTGGGCTTTATTTACTGACACAGTCCAAAAGAAATTGCATAAAGAAAATGTCTTTAAAAATTGATACTTAAAAATGACCTTTAGTAATCAAAAGTGTTGGTAATCAATGAAAGTGGGAAAAAATCATGCTGACGATGTTTAATAGAAAACCTAGTGGGAATACCTGAAGAACATGGATGTATGTGAATTCTATCACTTTGTTACAAGAGAAGTGGACTTGATCTGGCTTTATAAGTTAATTGATTTAGAATAAATAGTACCTATGCCCATTTCCCTTGAAGGAAGATCAGGGCTTCGCAGTGCTGTTTCTCCTCAGTTGAAGATGCTGGAGAAGATTGCTTTTATGGGTAGTCTCATCCGGGTAAAAGAGAACTAAATTAAAAAGTTGAGTGTATTTTCTGCCCACTAGTGGAAGTTAAAGTTGGATATTTGATTATATTGCCATTGCAAATAAAATGAGTCACTGCCTTATCAGTCATTGTTTCCAGAGAAACAGGGTAGGGAAGGAGAGGAGAGCGAGAGGGAGAAAGAGAGGAAAAAGAGAAGAGATTGGCTGACTTCCTAAAGTCAAATGTTTAATTTTCATTTTTATTGGTACCTGTTTTGCAGTACGTAATGATTATATATCCCTCGTGGGGAGCTGGTTCGTGTACACAACACCTCTTCATTCTCTCTTCCTCCCTCTCCTCCTTCCATCTCTGGGTCCCCTTCACTTTTGCAGAAGGTCTCTTTTCCTGTTTTCTATCACCTGTCTTTTTCTGGCCATCCACAGAAGAAGATTGAATCTAGACCCGTATCTCATCCTCATCATATACTAAACTAAAATCAAAATGGATCAAATATCTAAATGTTAAAGCAGAAATAGTTCATCTGTTGGAAGATAAAATAGTTAAAACTCTGGTAGACATAGAAATAAACAAGAACTTTCTAAAAATGCACAAAAAACATCAACAAATGGGAGTCAACAAATGGGCCTCTGTCAAACCAAAACACTTCTGCACAGCAAAGGAAATAACCAGTGCAGTGAAGAGATGACCTACAGAGTGGGAACATTTTTTTTGTTGGTTTATTATAAGGAATTGGCTGGTGAAGTTATAGAGAATGGCAAATCCAAATCTGCAATGTGGACCAGCAAGCTTGAGAGCCAGGAGAGCTGATGAGAAAGATGAAATCCAAAGGCATTAGACTAGAGATTTTCCTCTTGCCCAGGGCCCAGTCTTTTTGCTCTACTCAGGCCTTCAGGTGATTGGATGAGGCCCATTCACAGCATGGAAGGCGGCAGTCTGTTTACCTTAAGCTCACTGATTTAATGTTAATCTTATCCAAAAACATCCTCCATGTTGACATAAAATTAACCATCATACCTACCAAGTAGTAAAATGAGCAGTTAGTTGGGTTCAAAAAATGTTTACTATAAAGGAAGATTTCTGCCTTTATCACATTATTTTGTAATCCTTTGGGATTTTATAGAAAAACTGTATTTTTTGTTAGTAGCATTGATGAATGAACTCTTGAAGATACTCATTTTGAGTAGAATGTGGCCTTTTTTCTGTCAGAGGCAATAAAAGCCTCATTAATCTCTTTGAAACCATCAAGATGATCTCACATGGTGTTTTAGGTTCATGGTCTGCAAAGGATTCACAGGAATCCTATTTGGTTCTTTATTAGCAACTTTTCCCCTCCTAATTCCCCAGTTGGTGCTCCCCTTTCAAGACAGTGGGGGGCTTCTCTGAGCCAGCCATCTGTGCAGTTAGACAAGTCCCATGTGGTTTTACTTGCTTAGATTAACCCAGGCATAGCCACTGCAGCTGTACCTACCTGGTCATCTTCCTCCTTGCTGTAGGGTTGGTGGCTTTGTTTCTCCGCAAGAGTCATTCTTAATACTGGTGGTGCCTTTTCCTCCCTGTATTTTGAAGTGAAAATTTTTAAAGCCTGAGCACATGTATAGATACCTTATTTGGCCTTGAAAAATCTGCATTTTCATATTACCAGATCTCACTGATGCATCAGTAGGCATCGGCTGCAGTCATACGTGTCCACTCACAGTGTGGATGAAGCTCCAAGTGCCCAGACCAGTGCCGAATGCTGAAGGTTTGTCTTAAACACTGCTCCAAGTTTGTCTGGAACTCCACTTGTGACTCTGGATTTCTTTTCTCAGGTGGTTGATTGGGCCTCTTAAGTTCCCCATGCCTTTCAGGCAGGGTTGCTTCCTCCCTGTCGCTCTGCATTGTTCTCTCCCAGGGCAGCTTTATCCCGGGCTCTGTGGAAAAGCCCGTCTCTCCTTGGCCAGCCTCGACATGCTGCTGTCATTCATCATGCTGCTGACCACACTCCTAGCCATTGGGTGCAGGTTCTTCACTCCGGAATTGAAATGAACACACGTTCCTCTGTTGTGAAGGCTGGACTCAGAATTTTCCCCTTGCTTGTTTTTTTGGTGTTTTTAGTTATATGTATATTTCTTTTGGGGGAAAATAATCAAGGGTATTCAGTGAGCTCTTTTTGGTTTTCTTAGCTATTTTTGACAATAATTATTGATATAGAAATACTCAAGTAGCATAGGCCATGTTCTTTCTAAAAAAAAAAATTCTATAATTCATTCTTTTAAAATCTTCTCTGTTAATACTAAACTTAAGACTGTCAACCTGCCAATTTAAATATCAAAAGAACTGTATACATTTTAAGTCAATATATGACATTATTTAATAGTCTAGGTTGCAAATATAGAAACTACTTAATTTCTTAATACTTACACTTTCTCAGTACATAGTTAGAAAATTACTATCTCCATGAAATCCCATACCATGTTCTTTGTCACTGTATCAATTTGAATCCAATCAGGAGATAGAAACCATATAGTAGATAGATTAAATGGGGAGGAAGTTTAATATATTGTTACGTTCTAAGAAGTAAGTGACTATAAGATGTAAGGAAGTTCTGTGTGCTTTGTTAGGGCCCTAGGAGAATCCCTGGAAGGACAAACTTGGAAGGAAGTCCCTTCCCAAGGCTGGGGTTCACACCTCATTGGAGAAAGTGGGGGTCCGCCCACAGGATAGCAGAGGAAATCCGCTGGTCTGCCAGGCTGTCCTGGTCCACAGTTGCTTGGTATGCAGGAAGTAGCCTGTGGGGTGTAGGCAGGCCGCAGGCCGGGCCACTGTACAGGGCCAGAGCCCCAGTGTGGGGAGGCAGCCATGGAATGCTGGTTTCCATGTGGAGAGGCCCTCTGGAAGGCTGTAGTCACTAGGCCAGGCCTCTGCCTGAGGCTGCGTGTTCTGTGTGCACGGCCTGCGGGGTTGGAGCACCCCAGACCCCTCACACTGCAGCCATCAGGAGAGCCCCTCCCTCCTGCCTTTCCCTCCACCACCCTCCACTGAAAAGTCACAAAAGAGAGCTGCTGATAGGGATTCTGTCCCTGAAGGCGGAGTGGTTATGCGAGGCGGGGTTTGGAGCTGAGAGGCTGCACATTGACATCTAGTTGGTTCATAGTCTGCCATCCTTTCTTTCTTTTGACATTGCATGGGCTTTATACCTTGAGGACTGTGATGCAGTAGTCCAAGAACACAGTTTCACTCACCTTGTGGTGCCATCATCTGAGCCTCTTTGTCTCCATTCAGTAGTAGTTAAATGGATAGTGAAGTAGAGATATTATTTAGCTGTTAGATACTAACTTTGTTAGTTTTTAACACTTAATTCTTGGGATTCTGCTGTAGCACAAATTTTGAAATTGGCTAGCCTAACTATAGGTCCAAGAGAAATGAGAGGCAATTATGACAGCTGATTGAAGAAAAAACATAAGTATATTCTTATGATATTGCAACTGTAATGTATGTATATAAATGTTAATAATTTGGTTTTAAATTACATCTCATTGATATTTAGAATGTCTCATTATTATTGTGGCTGATTATTAAAAATGGGATTCCAGAGTGCTGTATTAGTTTGTATCATCTTGAAAATGAGGCTCTTAAAAAAAATAATGAACATGTTACCTACAAAAATAACCTTTAACAAAGTTACAATTTTAAAAATTCAGTAGTTACAATTTTAAAAATTCAGTTCCTGCTGTGAGTCCTTATGCTTAAGCACAGACATTTCAAATGCCTTGAGATCTTACTTTTCTTGGATAAGGTTTGTATTTAGCATCGTTTCCTTGTGAATTTCTGAACTTTTCTTCCCCAGATCAATAAATGTGACAGATGTTTTAGAACTTTAGTCTGTCAGCAGTATCTGTCCACCGAATGCATGGTTGCTAATAATGAACTGGGCTCCATGGGACTCAGCATGTGCTAGGAGGAGGCAAGAACCTCAACACCCGCTCACCCAGGTTCTCTGTTTGCTCTGATCCCACAGGGATTTCTTTATTCCCAAATGAATTTTTCAGACTTCAGTTTTAGAAATCGGTTTCCCAGTCTCGCTCATTAGCCTCCGGATAGTGATTTTTCAGAGAAAGGTAGGCTGAGATGGTCTCATAAAATGCCTATGAGGTTAAGGGTTATTATTTTTATTTTGTTTTTTTGGTATCGGGGATCGAACCCGGGTCCTTGCGCTTGCACAGCAGGCGGCAAAACCACTGAGCTAAATCCCCGGCCCAAGGGTTATTATTTTTAAAAATCCAAGATAATGTCCCTTTTGGGGGGAGTACTAGAATTTGAACTCAGGACCTTGCACTTGCGAGGCAGTCGCGGTGCCACTGGGCTTAATCCCCAGCCCCATGCCTTTCATTTTTATTATTCCTACCAACCATGAAAACGGTTAGACTTATGTATCTGATTTCATCTTGTATGATGGTACACTAATAAATTTCCCACTTACTCGTTTCTCCCTCCATCACATTGCTGTTTTCCTGTGCCGTGAACTGCAGACACTTGCTACATTCCGGTTGGGTTTCTTTGAGCCCTGTCAGCAGCGTCCTTGTTCTGAACATGTGCTCTTCATGCTTCGTGCCGCCCCCAGTGACCCATCTTGGGCAAAGGCTCCCTTGGCTCTCTTTTCTACCTGGTCACTACATTCCACCAGCGCTGCAGGACAGCAGGTGGGTAAGTGGGACTTTCCATTTACGTGGAGAGAAGTAGACATGTTCACAAATGAAGCCCGTGTTTGGCCACCTAGGAGCTCACTCTCATCCTCTGTCCCTTCCCAGTGTGGCCTGTTTTAGCTAAAGTTATATTCTCAGGATGGGTCCATACTCTCTGGCCCTAGAAGGGGCCTCTTCCAACAGGAATGGCTTGTGTCTGCAGTGTCATGTGATGATTTGTCCAGAGGATGTTCCCATCTCTCCTCTTTGAGGCCATCAGGACGTGTGGACCAGACTGAGGTTGAAAGTCTCCATCCTTGCCTACCTCTGGGTGTTCTTCAGCAGTTCGCCGTGGTACCTACTTCTCATCTCCTTGGCTGTGCATTTCAGCCCCACCCCCCTTCAGTCTTGCACACAGCTGTGTCCTCCTTTGCTCCCTTAGTCGACTCTGGACTCCCCAGTGCCAGACTGACACACCCCATTTTGGAAGCCAGTCTGGAGCAGTTCTGCTTCCTGCTGTACCCTACCCTCCACAGCTCCTGACAGAGTCAAACTTTGCACCAAACCGAAGCCTGAACTCCTGTTCTGCTGCCTGCGGAGCACCCTTGGTACACTTTCCTGTAGTTTACTCAATTTTTGTGTTAATTTTTTAGTTTCTCTCTGAATTTGAAAGCTTCAGGAGGAAGCAAGGATACATATCATACTCATTTCCCCGTGGCATCTGATTAGTAGCATTAACATGGTAGATATTCAGTTAATGAGTAGATAAACCGTGCTTCTGGTGGGCTGTCTCGTTAGGGATTTGCTTCACATTAATATTGTTTGATCACTCTGAAGAGCTCATATAGTTCAGAAATGAAGAAACTAGGATCTTGCTTAAATTTCTGATTGGATACATTGACATATTGGAAAATACGTATTCTTATAGGTCAAAGTACAAAAATATTGGTATATTGACTGCCAGTGTGGTAAGGTGAAGAGGGCACAAAAAATATTACTTATAATAAATACTGGGTCCTTTTGGTTTTTAGTTTGTGGCATGCTACCCAATAATGTACATTGCATTAATTTTAAAATAAGAATATTTAACATTTCTTTCAAAATACTGAATGCCCTTGGGAATAAACACAGTTGTGATTCACATTATAAAATCAAAGAACTAAACTGCATGCAGTTTACCTCAGGGCACGCTTTTCTCAGATTTACCTTTCTAATTATATTTGGCTTAGGCTAATATTTAAATTACATTGCATCCCTGAGAATAATATATTTCTTGTGTCAAGGGGGACACACATTTATTAGCCATAAAACTCTGCAAAGCGTAAAGCTTAGTTCCTTCCCATAGGATCTTTTTTTAAGAATCAAAATACACAGCTGATTTTTAAAAAGTCTTAACAAGGTTCCTCTAGCAGCTTAATAGGGCATATACATTTATTTAGTTTACTTTCTACTTTTGTATTTTCTTCCCTTTGTGCTTCACAACCGAAAGAGACATCTTAAATAGATGTAATTATACTGCTACAAATTGAAATGTTAGCTGAAGCTGATGGCAGAGGACAGCAGTGTAAGTTAATCGGGCATTGTTTAGACCAGTGGTGGTGAACCCCAGGCATGCGTGCCTCAGTGGGCTTTTGTATCATTGAAAGCTCTAAAAGGTTCACCATCGTTGGTCTAGACCAATTTATTAATGTGTCCTTCTGAGGAAATACAGAAGGTGTCCAGCCCTGGGTCCTAGAACTGACCCTGTCTTACTATATGGGCTTGAGGATGTAATTAGTTTTACTTCTTTTTCTTTTCTAACCAAAGGACCAAGAGAAGAACATAAATCTTTCTTGGTGTTTCATTGTGGTCTTGTAAGAAGAGTGTGTACTATATGCAATTCACAGATACCAAAAGTGGGAAAATCAGAGATAGTATGAATCAAGACTTACAAAGAGTGGTGGAAATTACTTATTTAGTGGTTTTGATGGACTTTTTGAGAGGCAGCTGAAAATGTTCAACCAGTTTCTCCGAAAAGAAATGAGATATTTAAAATTTTTTATTTATTGGTCACAGTTTTTTGTGTGTGATATCGTGAAATCAGTTTCATTGTTTAGAAACTGATTTTGACTCCTTTCAAAAATTTAATAGTAAACTATCTCTTGTTAGCCGATCTGTTTTTAAAAAATGTTTTTAATTGATACATAATTATACATTTATGGACTGCAGTGTGACTTTTTCAAATTTCTTTTTTTTTTGGTACCGGGGATTGAACTCGGATCCTTGCGCTTGCACAGCAGGCAGCCAAACCACTGAGCTAAATCCCCAGCCCGCAGTGTGACTTTTTAATACATGTGTAGCAGTACCTGTCATGTTTATCATCTGAAATGTTTTATAGTTCTTTTTGTTGGGAATGTTCAGAAGTCACTGTACTAGCTGTTTTGAAATACATTTAATTGCTGTCATCCATAGTTATCCTACTGTACTATAAAAATTTATTCTTCCTAACCGACTATACTCCATCCTCCACGTCTTCTCCAACATCCTTCCCATGGTTCTGTGCTCTTCCATGAAAGCAACTCTTTAACTTTAATATATAAATGAGGACATACAGTATTTGGTTTTTGTGTGTGTGTCATTTCACTTAACGTATCGTCTTCCAATTCCATCCATGTCCTGCAAATGACAGAATTTCATTATTTTTATGGCTGAATAATATTCTAATCTATCTCACATTTTCAACCACATTTCATGTGGTTGATTCCACATCTCAGTACTGGAAATACTGCTGTAATGAATATGCAAACGCACGTATGTCATCACTTTAACGATTTCCCTTCCTTTGGATATATACTCAGTAGTGCAATTCCTGAAACATAAGGTAGTTCAATTTCTAGTTACTGCTTTGGCCTTTTTTTTTTTTTTTTTTCCAGTACTGGGGATCAAACTCAGGACCTTGTGCTTCCAAGGCAGGCGCGGTGCCACTGAGCCTAAATCTCCAGCCCTGGCTCTTTGTTTTTGGATGCTGGACATTGAACCTAGAATTTTGCCTCTGCTAAACAAGTGCTGTCCCATTGAGCTGTATCCCCATCCTGTTTTCTGCAATGCTGTATTACTTTACATTCCCACCAGTGGAGTATGAGAGTTCTGCATCCTTGTCACCATTAGTTATCTTTTGCCTTCTTAATGATGGCCATTCTAACAAGGGTAATATCTCATTGTGGTTCTGCTTGCATTTCTATGATGATTAGTTATGATGAGCATTTTTTCGTATACTTGTTGGCCACTTACATATCATCTTTTGAGAAATGTCTATTCAAGTCATTTGCCCATTTTTAAATCAGACCATTTGTGTTCTTTTTTTCTTTTTCGGCTATTGAGTTGTATTCCTTGTATATTCTAGATATTAATTACTTGAGTAGTTTGCATATATTTTCTGCCATTCTGTTGATTACCTCATCACTTTGTTGACTGCTTTCTGCGTAGAAGAATTTTTTATTGATATAATTCCATTTATCATTTTTTGCTGTTGTTTCTTGTGCTTTGGGGTCATATCAAGAAAAGTTTGGTTCTTCCTCTAGTAGTTTCATAATTTTAAGGTCTTACATTCCAGTAAGTTTTGAGTTAACTTTTTTATGTTAAGAGAGAAGACTTCAACTTGCTTTGAAAAGATTTCAGATAAATGTAAACCTCAAACTCTAACTTTTTACATATTTTTAAGTGAGCATTAAATATTGTAATGAGATGTAGTGCTCATCCAATGGATGAGCTCTGTGATTGATTTGAAGTGTCATTAGCAAACTAAGATTCCACTTCCCAGGAGTATTTTAAGAACCAGTTTAAGAATATATGTAATTCTTGGGTGGGGATTTGGCTCAGTGGTTCCACTGCCTGCCTCTCAAGCACAAGGTCCTGAGTTTGATCCCTCATACCAAAAAAACAACAACAAAAAAGAATATATATAATTCTTAATAAAAGAAATTAAGTCCCCTTGAGAAATGGCAAATTCCCATACTGGTGCAGGGAAAGTAAAAGTAAACCAGTAATGTATTTTGGTGCCAGAAAGTAAAGAAGTCTTCAAACTAGGATGGGGGCATGTTGAAAGGATACAATTGCTACATTTAAGGAGCACTGTGTCACCTTTCTGACAAAACAACTCAGT
Organism: Heterocephalus glaber; assembly: GCF_053883595.1. Lineage (NCBI taxonomy): Eukaryota > Metazoa > Chordata > Mammalia > Rodentia > Bathyergidae > Heterocephalus > Heterocephalus glaber. Next base: position 69,717,958 of record NW_028258324.1, read on the forward strand.
AATGAACTTACTGGAGGAAAGGTTTATTTTGGCTCATAGTTTCAGGGGGTTCAGTCCATATTCCTTTAGCTCTGTTGCTTTTGGCCTGCGGCAAGGCAGAAGCATTGTGGTGGGAGCACATGGGGGAGCAAAGCTGATCGCTTCAGGGCACTGGGAACCAAGAGAAGGAGGGAGGGGGGACCAGGGTCCCAGTGTCCCCTTCAAGGGCACCCCCAAGGACCTAACAAGGCCCTGCCTCCTAAAGGTTCTGCCTCCTGCCAGTAGCATCATGGGCTGGTAACCAAGCTTTCAATGAACTGCCTTTGTGGGACATCCAAGGTCCAAACCATAGCAAACTCCACGAGTAAACTCTAGGACAGTTTGAACAATAAAATCAGAATAGTGCATAGCAACCCATAGAATAAAATATCTGTGAGTCTGTGCTTATATAAATCATTGAAGAAATTAAATGAAGGAGAAGGAATGGCTGTTGGTTACACAGAATGCCAATTAATAAATATAGGAGCAGTGCTGGACCCAGAAACACTACTTTAATGATGGTGAATGCCACAGCAATGATTTTTACAAACAAGATGCACCTATGCTTGCTAAAATCAGTAAGTGGCAGTATGAAGGAGAAACAGGGTTTTCATGGTTTCAAAATATCTCTTACAAAACAGTCACTTTACAGGGCTGGGGATTTAGCTCAGTGGTTTTGCCGCCTGCTGTGCAAGCGCAAGGATCCGAGTTCAATCCCCGGTACCAAAAAAAGAAAAAAACCCCAGTAACTTTACAGTGGAGAAATCAAGGCAAATACCACGTCAAGCTCTAAGTTCACAAACCTCATCTCTAATGGCATGTGTCAGCTGAAGGTCCCTCCTGATGTGATGTAATGCACTTCAAGGGCACAGCATCATTTCTGTGGGGCTTTTTTCTCCTATTGTTTTAAATAGTATTTTGAAAAATTGTAGATTCACATGCAGTTTTGAGATAAATCCAGAGTTCCTCTGTCCTCTTTACCAAGTACTCCCCATGGCAACTAATTTGCAAAACAGTAGTAGAATATGACAACCAAGTATTAATGTTGGGATAGTTAAGACACAGGGCATTTCCATCATCACAAGGGGCCCTAATGTTGCTCTGAGGGACAGCCACACCTCTATTTTTTAAACTTGGTTTCTCTTTCTCATTACTGAATTGTAAGAATTCTTCATTTATTCTGGAGCATATGAAGTTTTTGCCACAGTCTGTTGAAAAATTATGGCAATCTTTAAAGAAAGTTTTAAAATGGTAAATATATACGTAATATTTACCATCCTAACCATTTTAAAGTGTATTATCCACTGGCTTTAATTACATTTCTACTGTACAACTGTCACAACCATCTACTTCCACACCTCCTTTCATCTTGCAGAACTCAAACTTGTGGTTAAACAAATTTCCCATTTCCTTTTTGAATTTGGTTATTCTCAGCACCTCAGGTAAGTGGAATCACAGTGTTCATCTTGCTGCGACTGGCTCATTCCAGTATCCTCGGGATCCATCCAGGTTGCAGCATGTGTCAGAATGTCCTTTTAAGGCTGAAATTCAGATGAACAGATCCATTCAGCTGTTGACAGAATTTGGGTTGCTTTTGGGTGTTGTAAATAATTCTGCTGGAATATGAGTGTACAAATACCTCTTTTAGACCCTGCTTTCTATTCTGGATATATACATAGAAGTAGAATTTCTGGATCATATGCTATCTAGATTCTTATTTTACACTTACTTCTCTACTTTTCTGTAAGCCCTAAATCTGGTTTCTTTTACAGCTTTAAGTTTGAAAAGTTCTCATCCACTTTGTTTTTTAATCCAAGTTTTTGTATCTAGAATTATTTTTTTGTCATTTATTTTATTGGTACATTTTAGGTATACAGTATGTTGACATTCATCATTGGAAGTTTGTACCTTTACATAATCTCTCTTGGTTATTTTTTCCCCCCTTCCCCTGCCCTCCCTTCATCCCCTCCACTCCTCCCTATTTACAAAGACTTGGTTTTCGTTTTTTCCTTTTCTCATATTTATACCTTTCCCCTACCCTTCCCACTTCCCCTTCCCCTCTTGACTCTTTCTTCCTATTTCACATCTATCTATTATACATTTTGATCCTTATTTACACTTTCCATTTCTCACACCAGAGAAAGTATTCGGTATTTCTACATGTGTGTCCTAAAGCTGCTATTGAGAACATGGATCCACAGCCCAGTGCCCCCCAGGGGCAGAAGTTACTGGGGACTGAAGAAAAGTACTAACCTCTAGAGTCTAGAAAGCAAATCTTTGATAGGAACTTTGTGAGTGTGTGTATGTGGCACTGGGGATGGAGCCCAGGACCTCACTATGCTAGCTAAGCACTCTATTCCAGACATATTTTTAAGACTTATTTGTGTTTCTAAGCAAATCAAACAATATAGTATTGGTCTTTCTTACTTTCTTATTGTTGGGCAGAATCCCTGACACCCACAAGTTAGAGGAGGGTTTGTTTCTTTTAACTTAAAGTTTGTAGAGGTTTCAGTCCATAGTCGGCTGACTAAGGCAGGGCGGCAGGGCGGCAGGGCAGGGGGCTGGCAGAGAAGAGCGAGCTCCTGGAGTGGCAGATGAAGGGGTAGAAAGGGTTGTGCATGCCTGCCAGGCTGTGCGCACGGCGACCCAGATCTTCCCACCAGGCTTCACCTCCCAATGTCACACCCAGCTGTAAAGCCAGCAGCGGGCCGGCCCAGCATCACAGGGCCTCAATCCGGTCACTCCCCAAAGCCCCACCTGTGAGCGGATGAGGCTTTGGGGGCCGTCCAGGTAGAAGCCCTAACAGCATTATACAACAGTCACAGTAGAAAGGTTCCTTATGTGCCCTCTCTACTCTTCTTCTCTCCCTTCTTTTTGTCTGTATCCCCAGATCACGGTATCTGACACCAGCTCCAAGTAAGCATATTTGGCGGGTGCACCCTGCACAAGGAGATGGGATCCGGCCTGCACGGCATGCCCTCCTCCCCTCCGCTGCATCTCTCTCCCTGCATGTCTTGGTCAGTTCAGACTGCTCTAGTACTAAGCCAGACTCGACGGCCTAACCAGCGAACATTTCTCACCCTGCGGAGGCCGGCGAGTCTGAAATCAAGGTGCTGGCAGATTCAGTGTCCAGTGAGGGCCCTCGGTGTGGATCGTCACTGGAAGGCAGAGGCTCTGCTAAGGGCACCAGACTCATTGTGGGGGCTCCCTCCTCGGGACTCATTTAAACTCAGTACCTCTCAGAACCTCACCTCCAGATGCCACTGCACTGGGCCTTCCACATACAAATCCTGGTGGGGGTAGGAGGGACACAGCATTCATCCCATAGCACCACACTCCAAGGGAGGAGAGAGGGCCGGTGAAAAGAGGTAGAAGAACCAAGAGGAAAGAAACCAAAGAAAGGGTAGGAAGCAGCACAGGAGGAGGAAAGAGTGGGGTGGAGGGTGAGTGAGAGGGAGAATGGAGACGTCCCCGAGTCAGGCTCCCTTCTTCCCTCCATGTCTGGAGCGACGCCCTGCTCCCTCTGCAACTGAGGATGGTTCTAGAAGGTAGGGATCAGCTGCCAGGATGCTCCTCCGGCTGTGACAGAGATCAGCTATGGTCCAGTGAACTTGGTCTGCCTTCTGCAACAAGTATTTCTTGAACGCCTGCTGTCCGCAGCCCCCTGAGCTCAGTAACCTCTGGCCAAGAATAGAAGGGCCAGACAGCCATTCCGGTCATTCTGTTCACCATGCTGTGGACAGGACAGGGTCTTTCCCCGAGTTTCTGCTCCATCCAGTGTCCAGACCTCCTCACTCAAATCCCGAGGCTGGGGCGGTGGGAAGGCTGCCTCCTGTCCGTCCACACTTTCGAGGCAGGGGCCCTGCCCCCATACATCCTAAGCACGGTTCCTGGGTGGGTGCAAGTGGGCTCCTCTGGCATTTTTACCACACTGTAGGGTTTACGTGACATCTGTCCAGGTTTGGAGACACCTGGGAACCTGAAGGCGTAGCACACTCTTTGGATTTTAAAAGTGCCTTTTCCACATGGTATTCCAGGGTGAAGCTGAAGCTATTTTTAGAGTAACTTAATTAGAAAGGAATTGTGACATCTAAGGTTGGTTTGTTCATTTTGGGTTCAGGAATCGGGAAACCAAAATAAAAAACACAAGTAGGCTGGCTGATGTTCGTAGATTGCTGATGGTGTGTGATTTGTGGCACAGAGTACCACTTTGTTCCCGACCTGAAATCTCTATTCTTCCATGAATAAATTAACAGTTGAAAAAGGCACCTAAGATGGTTTCATTACAAATGTGATTCACATGAGGATTTTTTCAATCTGACCAAGAAACCAAACAGGAGCAAATGACATGCATGATGAGTGATTTGTCCCACAAGGACACCACACATTGTGACTCCCAGCCGGGAGGCAGTTGCCCTCCTGGGGCTGTTGAGCAGTGTCTGCACACAGATTAGAGTCTCATGCTTGGGGGAGCTGCAGCTGGCTTCTAGCAGGTGGGAAGAAGCCAGGGATCCTGCCAAATACCCTTCAGGGCATAGGATGCTGCCCCCCCCCCACACAACCGTCAGAGCCCAAACGCCAGCCGCACAGGGCCACAGAGCTCTCTCAGAATGTGCAGCAGACGCAGCTTGGGCCAACTGACAACAGTTCATCTAAATTAGGAAAAGTCCAGGATGGTACCCACAGTAGTGGCTGTTTACCTTGGGATTTGGGGAGGCAATTTCTTCCCTTTAGTTTTTTAAAATTTTAAAGTCATTTGAGAGTTATAGACTGGGCAGTTTTCAACTGTTTCCCTAGCACTTGGCACAAGGGAGGCTTTGCTCCATGTGAAATGAAGTAGAGAGAATTAGGACCAGACCCATGTAGGTCTCACTGCCGTGTGAACTGTGAAGTGGTTGAAGGCTGAGCAGAAGGACCCGCGTGGTTTCCTGCCGACACCAGCAGGTGGCCCTGCATGTACCTGGGCCCGTGTCTGCTCGCTTACCACACTGGAGTCCGGAGAATGCCTCTGCCTTAGGCACAGGTGCGCTCTGGGTCTTGAGAGAGATACTTACCCTCACCCTGATGCAGGCCCAGAAATCTGTGGGATCTGATGAAACGTACGAACCTAGGGCCCAGGGTGGCTCCATGGTAGACCTGGCTGCTTAGCATGTTCAAAGCCCTGGGTTTGATTCCTAGCACCAACAACAAAAACCAGAAACCTAGAAAGTGAATGTCCTATGTGATTCTGGTGATAAATTGGTATATATTCTTCCAGGTTTTAAATGTATATATTAACTTTGCATTAAAGATTAAAATGGAGTTATAATTTTATAGTGTAGTACCACCAGTTTACGACTGTGTTTTTACCATCCCATCCGATGGCTGTTCCTTGCTCTGGTATGGTAGTGAATCATTTAATGTTGTGTGTAAAATAAGGACTGTAGTATCCATGCCAGCTCCTCCAGAGGCATTAGAACAACTCAAAGCCTGGGAAGTCTGTTGAGTTTCTCAGAGGGGTAATGTTATCTGTACACCATGCTTTTTAAGTGGATTATAACAGTGTTGAATGACTATGACTCGTTTCTTTTGAGATGTTACTGAAATAGTTTTTTAAACATTGAGTCATCAGAAGGAAATGATTACAAGTGTGTTAACGCGGTTTGTGTAGCACTTAGACTTCACCTGTGTCTTCTGTGTCCCACAGGCAAATATGTATATCAGCCCATGACCCCCGTGGAGCAGCTCCCGAGCACCGAGATCCCCGCAGGGCCCCTCGAACCCGCAAACACCATTCAGATCTCAGTGTCGCTCACCGAACACTTTCTGAAATTCGCTTCTGTCTTCCAGCCTCCCCTTCCCCCTGACTCGCCAAGGTACTGCATGATCTCAGACCTCTTCATTGACAACTACCAGGTGAAGTGCATTAACGGGAAGATGTGCTACGTGCAGAAGCAGCCGGCGCCGCACTCCCGCAAGACGAGCCCGGAGGTCTCTGCACACGATGCCTTAAATTCCGAAGCGAGCAATACACCAAAAATCGATCAGTGCTCTTCCCCCTCCAGTTCTGAGGACTCTGGGATCAATGCGATTGGAGCTCACTATGTGGAGTCATGTGATGAGGACACGGAAGAAGGAGCAGAGCTGAGCTCAGAGGAGGACTACAGTCCAGAGAGCAGCTGGGAGCCAGACGAGTGCACCCTTCTTTCGCCATCGCAGTCTGACCTGGAAGTGATTGAAACCATGGAAACCACGGTGTGAGTCCGGGGAGGAGCGGGCTCCAGTCCACGGCGAGCTTTTGTACTTTTGTCTGATGGATCCTTTTCCAATGGTGTTTTCTACCCCTCTCTACCCACCATAGCAGTTTGGTGGTCTGCTGATTAGTGGCACTCTTAAATTAGTCTTATAACTCAGACCTTTTTATTACCAGCAGTTTTCTTTTGTATCTTGACTTACTTTCTGTGTAGCATCTGGTGTCACGAATTTCGACCCAGCCTTAATTTCACTGGGAACTTTTGAAAGCAGCGAAGTGGTGATCAGAGAGTATCATGGATCAGATACAGGAGCCACCCAGGGTAAACATGACCCTATTCCCCAAATAGCCAGTCCTTTGCAGAAAGACTCTTGCGGCCCAGTCCTGCTAGCCCCATGGGGGAGGCAGCTCACGGTCAGTGCCATTCCTTCCCTTTCCCCTTCTCCCTCCCTCCTGTCCTGGGTCTAGACCAGAGGCGCCCCACTTCCTCTGGGAGCTTCCTGGAGGACAGTTCGGCTTCTGGTGATGACCAGTGTCTGCGTAGCCCTCCATACAGGGCTGAGCTAGACCTTCATGTTTAGCGAGAGAACTCTTCAGTTCCGGGCTCACTTCAGCTGCAGCTGAGTGTCTGCACACTGCAGGAGGCTGTGGGGATACAGAAGGTGTCAGACCTGATTCCCACTGGCAGGGGCCCTCAATCTGACACCTAGCGGTACCCACAGTGCCCTGGGAGCCCAGGGGAAGGACAGATGGACTTGGCTTCGGCTGTGACATTTGAGTTGGCCTCTCGGGTGGGTTCCTCATTGTCCCTGCTTTTCTTAATTGTTCTTCAAATCTGAGGAAATCTTTTAGGAATTTCTGTAGGTATTGTATTTAGGAGGCAGCCACATTTGACATCTTAAAACAATAGTTTTAGTTAGCATGGAAATGCTAAAAGACAAGTCCTATAGGAATTAGGAATGAATCTAATAGGTTTGATTAATTCTGCTTCATTTGGTTGTATGAAGCATTAGAATGGCTTTAGGTGAGAAATGGATTAGAATTCAGTATGATGCATGGATTTTTTAATGCAATGCACAAGCAGTTGAAATAGTTCACTGCTAAGTCAGGAGAAAATATTTTGTGTAATAACTTCACTAATATTCACGATCCATTGTATATGTTTTCTTTCATATGCAAAAAATAGTGAATAATTTTTTATTTCTTTCTCTTCAGAATTTTACTCCTAATCTCCATTTATACCATGTTAGTTCGTTTCCTGCCATTTCTCCAAATCTTCTATACATGAGGCATAGTTAAGAGTCTGGGAAGTTTTAAATATGGCCTGATGAAACGAGAACCACCAAGTGGAAGAGAAACACTTCTTAGATCCTAGCTCTCTGTCGGCACGTTCCTGTGGCACATCTTGGGCTCTGTCAGCATTGTGACACATCTCTTCTGTGTCGCTGCAGGTTGTAGTTAGGAAAGCAGTGGAGGCTCGTGGCATTCTTCCCTGAAGCCTCCCTTTGGTATTCTTCAAACCACTCGAGGAAGAAGCCGCTTTCCTAGTTGTATATACAGCTGAAATGTTGTTAGGTTAAGGTCCCCAAAGCATGCATAGGGTTTGCAAGGCAGAGTATGTGTTTCCTTTGAAAACAGTTAAGATTTTCTGTGCTAGACGAGACAGTAGCATAAGGTTCCCACTTACTGAAATTTAGACCCAAAAAGTCAAGCCAAGGTGGTGATGAGAGGAGCCTCAGGGACGTGAGGCCGAGAGGGCAGATGGACCCCCGTTTCCCTGCCGCCCTGGGCCTGGGCCTGTCTCAGGAGCCTCACCTGAGGCTCTTGTGCCGCCCTTGGGAGAGGGGCTGGAGGACGGCGGGCAGGGAAGCTGAGGCGCAGCCGCGTGGTCTTACAAGCTTGGGGCTGTCCCCGCAACCCTGTGTCCTGTCTAACCCTCCACTAGGCGGGCGTGGAGTCCCCAGGGCGGCTGCAGTGGGGTCTTCTCCACACCATCCCCAAGGGTTTTCTATTCTGGGCCCACACTCACACCTGTTAGACTAAGTAGAGTCAACAGTGGAGTCTTCAAGCCATAGAAATGCGAGTGCGTGCTTTGCGTTACCCTTGGGCCCTTCAGTAGTAATATTGGTGACTTTTGTCCGGGTTCCTGTTTTTTAACCTCTCGAACTGCCACTCAGAGTAGCCACAATTTTAATGGAATTTTTGGATTTAATAATGGTTGTAATCACTTTAAATATTTGCACAATCTCTTTACAATTAAAACTCACTGAGCTTCACTTAATATTTTATAGAATTAGAGATGTTCCATAGGTTTCTAAATATTAGAAACTCCTGGATCTCAAAACAGCCTTTTCTAAATAAGCACAAGCAAGAATTCCTTTTGTCCTAGCACTGTTAATACTAATAATTCTCTGAAATATGATTGAACTGGACTTGTTTATGCTTCCATTCTGAAATGTACTAAGGATATAAAAGTGTGTACTTTCAACTTAAATCCTAGGCCTATTCTGTTCCATATATAAAGGAATTTCTCTATAATCCTGATTATATTGCTAATTTGCATAAGCATATTTATAGGCACTTTAGAAATAGACTGCAGTGTGTACTATAGACATTAAGCACAGTCATGTTAATGGCTTTTGATTAATACCTGTACAGTGAGATGCAATAGCTTTATCATTTGGACCTAGAATGCTCACTTGGAGCACAGGGCGGGCCGTGTGGATAGATGAACTGCTCTCTTGGGCGTTTGTGCAGACTGGCACTATCCCCCCTTTAGAAAGTTGATTCCTCCAACTGTGGAATTTAGCTTTCTTTATCTAACCAGGATTTTAGAATTTAAACTTGAAAAATGCTTTTGTGATTATAACCATTTAGTACATTTAAGGCTTTAATATCAAATCTAGGTATTTTTTTACATTATAATTTTAAGGTATAAATTTAAGGAAGTTTGAGGAAATCTTAAAAAAAGTTGACTTGCATTGCAAGGGAATACACAAGACCAGAACAAAACCACATAGTTGTTTCCTGACATATTTTGGAGTTGAATCATCTTGGAAATGGTAGCTTTACTTCTTAACCTCTATTTCCTGGTCTACGTGAAACATGACAGGTTTAGGACTGATAATAACGAACTCCTCTTATGCAAATTTAATACTCTGTTTGGGGAAGAAGATGCAACCAGCTAGTTCAGAAAGCTGTCAGAATACCCTGATGAGTTTGGCACTGTAGATACTACTAGGCAAGGAAAAGCACAAGTTGAACAAAGTAGTATTTATAGTTGGCTCTTGATTATTCCCGATACATCCTGTTTGCACCATTTTCTTGTCCCATTTTGGCTTTTCACTTGAGGAAAACAACTGAACCATTTGTACCCCTTGCCCAGAGGTGGTGTGAACAGGAACTGGAAGGACCATTTCTGCTTCAGGCTTGGGGCGTGTGTATGTGCTGCTCTTCCCACCGAGGAGGGGAGAAGGCGGATGAGCTGCGCGTTCCAGGTCTGTCAGCCTGTCTCAGGTCCAAACATCAGTAAAAGGGCACTCATTAAAATTGATTCACCATTTGACAATGCTGCCACCGCACCTTCTGGCAACTGTGGTGACCGACCGAGCTTGAGTCTGCACTGAGCCGTTTCCGGTGGAGCAGGGCTCTTCCCGCTCCTGGCTTCCAGCCCATCACAGAGGGGTGAGTGCGGAGCTTCGGGATCTTTGTGTTCACAGATGCGGTGTGGAGCTGTTCATACCATGCAATATTCACTTACTGTGCTATTTTTTAAAACTGTCTGTTATAAAGTTTTAAGCACAATGTCGACTCTTCTGTAATTTCCTAAAATTATATTGTTTTCCTAAGACAGCTCAACTTTCATGTGTAATACTTTAGGAAAATATTGCCGTGCAAAATAAATGTGATTTTCTTTTGTATCAGAACAAATCTGCTGTTCTGGAGTTTGAAATGCGCCCCCCCATAGGAGAGTTCTGTCAGATTTAAACAACTGCAAGGTAAGCTAAAAACAAAAGCCCACACGGCAGGCATTTACTATGTGCTAAGAAATAAGCAATTTCTGCTCCTTCCCCCATTTGAACTTTACGAAGAACAGGCAGCTGTTACCCAGTGTGCTCACGGTCACCATTCAGACTCCCAGAACTTCCAGCACCCTTTGTAGTAAGAACTTTTTCTGTTGGCTACATTAGGTTTACATTGAATAAAACAAATTCCCCCACAACTGGCATTTATTTCACATGAGCCGCGTAAGACATTCTAGCTGCGGGTTGTGCACAGGGGAGGCTGCAGGCCCATGAGGCCTTGGGGTCCCCAGGGCCGCTTGAGAGTCACTGGGGTGCCCAGGGCTCAGCCCCAGCATGGCACGTCCAGAGGGTTTCTGTGTAGCACACCCAGAACAGCTTCTGGGGTCAGCAGCCGCTCAGCAGCCTCCTGAGAGACTGCTAAGTACATGAGCAGTAATGATACCACCATTAATACTAGTGACCAGTGCTCAGCAGCCGCTTTCTGCTTTCTATGTGTAGGCTTCACAGTGGCAGTGCTAGTCATTTGGGAATTAGATTTGAACCCAGGACGTGGGCGGAGGGGTCCCCACACTTTGGGCCCTCAGCCTACATTATTGTCCCCAAGCCAGCGAACACCTTGCCACCACGTGGTGGCTCCTCTCAGTGCAGCTGCTCCACACAGTGTTGGAGCAGTGCCCCTCTTCTGTGCTCCACCCAGCCCTTCCCTGACACACACGCGTGCACACATGCACCCACAGCCATGTTTCTGCAGATCTCTGCCTGCGTCAGGCTGTTGCTGCTCCTGAGTCAATCACATCTCCATAGCTCTCTGGGCCAGCTCTTTGTATCTCACAAAGATAGCTTGTCCCCTGAAGTGACTCCTGCCGGCAGCTAATCCCATCCACTGTGTGTGCATTCTACTAATTTAATTCCACATAACTGTGTGGCTGAGTTCTAGAAGGCATCTTATTGTAGCCTCTTGCAGTGCTGACTACACATACTTTAATTCTGCCATGACTTTAAGTTAGCGTCTCATCATCACAGCTCAGTCACTGGGAACTTGCTGTCCCACCCCGCCAGGGCTCAGGGACGGGACCAAGATGGGGACCGTGGGGCTGTCTTGCTGCAGCAGGATGCAAGGAGAGGCAAGGAGAGGTCGAGTACAGTTTTTCTGAACCACGGAGATACAGGAAGTTGATAGAAATACAAGTAAAAAGGCAAAGTAAATATGCCAAGATACTAAGTGTTTTTATGACGACTTTTTTAGTTTTCTAAACTGAATCCGTATTTCTTTTATAATCAAACAACCTAGTCAGTCACTTTGAAGCTAGAAAGTCCTCAGACCTTTCTGAGGGAGGAAGCCAGTTTCCTGGAGTCTGTGGGTGCAAGTGGAGAGTCCAGGCAGGGGCCACACCCGCCGCGGGCGTCCCTGCTGGAAGGGACAAAGACCAGGCCGTGTCCTGGGAGAGCCAGCTCCCATCCCAGGTGCCCCAGATGTGGCTGGGACATTTGTGGCCAGGTGAGTCTTCCCGGCTGTCTCACCCTTGGCTTGACTCCCTGCAAATCTGGAGGTGGGAGATCAGACAGCTGGGGTTTTCTGGGGGGACATCTGAGCCCTGACCCCTAGCCTGTCACCTGGTATAAAACCCAAATGATTTCTCCAGGACAGATTTGGAGCTTCCCTGCAAGATGACAAACCCTACAGCATCACGGACCCAAGAAACACAGCAGCCTGTGGTCAGGGACCATTCCCGTGGTGGCAGCTTCTCAATCACAGCCAGCGACCGGGGAGCAGGCCTGGGTTCTGTCACGAGTCACAGCTGCAACGGTCTCAGCAGGTGGGAGCAGAGCCAGAGCTCCAAAGCCTGCTGACACCCAGTCCCCTACTGAGTCAGACCCACTGCTGTTCCCCTTATCTGTCTGCACCCCAAGGTGAGGCCGTCACCTCACCCCCAGGCCCACCCATCGGGAGGCCGGCCCAGCCGAAACGGGGCAGCGAGGGCGCCCCAGCTCTGCCTAGTACTGCAGCTGGCCCTGGCCCCGGGCCAGTCTTGCCTGCCCCAACTGCCTGGTGCTCAGTGCAGTGCTCAGACCTGAAACGCCTTCGTGGGAATTGGGCTCAGGTCTTAGCTGCTCCCATCTCCCCGCTTCCTGCCCTACCGGGGCCCTTGACACCAGCTGCTCTCCTGTCCCCCACCTCCCATCACTTCTGAGGCCAGGCTGCCCTAGGGGACTGGGTCTGATCACCCCACTGTGGGCATTTTCTATCTGCCGGAACCAGGCCCTATGCAGTAAATGCAGGGCTGAATTTCCACCCTCACATTTACAGTCTGCCTGTCAGCTCTGATGCCAGTATCCACACAGCAAATGTAGCCACATCCATTTGTGTGCAAGAAGACCTGGAAAAGCCATGTGGGTCTATTGGCAAGGCCACCCTGGGGCTACCTGATAATCTGGAGGGCAGCTTCACCAAGGCCTGGCTGTGCCTGGCACGGGGGGACACAGCCTGTTATACCTGGAATCCAGAATAATGGGGTGACCCCAGCATGATTTTAGAAGCTGCCCAGGGCTTATGGAGGACACCAGGCATTTGGATTCCCCAAAGAACCCAGGGCCCTAGGTGACTGCAGCCAGTATGGGGGTCTCTGGACCAGTCACCGAGATGACACCATATGATCACCAGGTCCAGTAGAACTTACCAGGGACCTTTCGGCTCCTCGTGGGGTCAGTTCCACCCCCACAGACTTAGGTTCTTCCCATATTCAGCACATACACGGGTCACAGAGAGACCCTCAATTCTGGGAGATGCCCTGTGTTCCCCAATACCTGTCTGGGCCCCTCGTTCTGCCCCATGCCAGCCCCTCGGAGGGACCCAGTGGGCAGTGGCAAGGTCAGCAGGTGCACGTGGAGGGAGCCGGCTGGATGCCGCCAGCACAGCTGGCGGTGACAGGAGGCTGGGGGTTGTTGGGGGGTGAAGGCCAACTCAAGCTTCTAGAGAAGAGGTCAGATACGTGAACCATGAGGACCCTAGTTTGCTAAGGGAGAGGATGTGGCCCCCCAATACTATGAAGACCAAATCTTGATCTCTGCGATGCACACTAGGCCGAGTTCTGAGGAATAGGTGTCAGGAATGGCACTGAGCTACTGGCTTAGGGTTATGGGGGCCTCAGCACCTCAAAGCCCTGGCCCCCCAGCTGAACAGCAGACCCTGCTGGGCCCTGGCACTGACTATGCCTTGGCTGAGGTAGGGACAGGAGGCAGATGCTGCTGGAGCCCGCCCTGCGTGTAGAGCCAAGCTCGGGAAAGATTAGTGAGAGGTGGTGTATGACCCAGCTCCTGCCGTGCCCTTCCCTCTGAAGACACAGACATCTGTTCAGGGGGCCACTCAAAAATCTGTTCAGGGTGGCTGCACATTCCTGTAGTACCCACACTCGGGGAGGCTGAGATGGGAAGGTCACAAGCTCGAGCTCAGCCTGAGCAACTTAGCAAGACTGTCTCAATAAAGGGGGGAGTGCTGGGTATGTCGCTCAGTGTAAAGGCCCTGGGTTCAGGCTCCAGTACCCCCCCAAGGTACTAAGCATACCTGTCCTTGACCCTGCAGTCATTCCCAACTGTATACCTAACAAAAATGCACGCATACTTCAACCAAAACACAGTAGGAATGACGAATGGTAAAGGGCACCTTGCGATGGAGGAGTAACAGTACAGTCACACAGTGGAACACCGTTCCGAGGTGAGAGCGCGTGACAGTAACTCACACGAGCATGGTGTTGGACGACGGAGCCATTCTGAAGAGCATGTGGCGTGTAATTCCACTGATACGGAATTCAGAACACGAGAAACAACGCCTGCCGTGAAAAGACTGCAGGGTATTGGTGAACTTGGAAGATGAAGGGAGAACCTGGGGAACACGTGAGGTGCAGGTCATTCCTACGTGCTTGAGCTGGGGGCTGGTCATACAGGGCTTTGGACCGTGAGTGGGTCCAGCTGGACATGTGGTTTGCGAATATCGCTGGCCACGAAAGTTACTTGGAGAAGACAGTGACTGAGGAAAAGATGGGAGCCCTATTCTGTCTCAAGCAGAGCCTGGCATCTACTTGGCACTCAGTGACTAACTGCTGACTGTGCCGGGAGGACACAGGAGCGAGCCAAACTACCCGGCCTCAGTGCCGCTGTGCGGGCGCTCCCGTGGGCACGTGGACAAGGGCAAGGCGAGCGCAACCTGGCCCCACCTGAGGAAGGCACTGGAGGCTGCGGGTGGGGAGGAGGGGCAGTGCGAAGGCCTGGAGTAAATGACGCTGCACCCCTGGGCGGGCTGCTGGCTGGGGCTCAGCAGGCCAGACCTGGACCCGACTCCGCGGGAGGCCTTTCCTGCTCTCCCAGCCCAGGCACGTGGTTCTGCAGCTGCACCTTTGGGAAAATATTTTCAGCAGGCAAAGCCGAGTGGAAATACTGCTTCTAAAAGGATTCCGAGGCTCTGAATTATTTATTTGCTAAGCATTCCTCATTGCCGAGGTCCCCCCCACCCCCGCGCTTCTCTCCACAAACTCCTTCCTGCCCCTCACCACAGCAGGCTCTGGGTGGTCGCGGGTGACCTTCGCCAAGTGCTGGCCCACGTCCGCAGAGCTCTGCAGAGGCGGCAGTGCGGGGTGTGCCTGGCGGGCGGTCCGTGCGCCTCTCGGAGAGCAGGGAGGAGCTCAGGGCGAGCGGGTCCCTCCAGGCAGCTGGGAGCCCAACAGGCTGGGGCTCCAGGGGGCGCCCCCAGCTCTGCTCCCCACAACCTGGTGACACCGAGGGGGGACCTGCACCATCCACCCCTTTCCACAAAAATGCCTCCTCAATAAGGACAATGACAAGCAAAGTTAGTGCTTCGGCTTCTGAGGTACCCAAGACCGAGGCTGACTTTGGGGACAGGATAGGGCATCATCTGCAGGTGCTCCCCAGGAATGGGCTCCACTCAGCCCACTGTCGACCTCCTGTTACATCCTCAGGCAGGACAAGCCTGACCTCTTCCACCAACCTGCCCTGCACTGCCACGTCCTGTCCGTGTCCATCCCATGTGGCTCGGCCCTGATTCCGGGGGACCAGAGCGCCATGCCCGAGCCCAGGGCTTC
This sequence comes from Heterocephalus glaber, assembly GCF_053883595.1. Classification (NCBI taxonomy): domain Eukaryota; kingdom Metazoa; phylum Chordata; class Mammalia; order Rodentia; family Bathyergidae; genus Heterocephalus; species Heterocephalus glaber. The sequence continues at coordinate 69,733,326 of NW_028258324.1, forward strand.
CTGTCCTTTCCTCCCTCTGCTTCCAGCCCTGGCCCAGGGCGGCGGTGTCCGGGTGGCCGAGCCCCAAGCCTCCCTGGATTGCAGGATTCACTGACCCAACAGTGAAGCCTCTGCTTCTGTCCTATGGGGATCTGCTCCGATTTCTGTGGCATCTGTGGCATCAGTAGTGACTAACAGAGAACTTACCAGGAACAGGGTGGACGGGTCAAAATGACAAAGCAAGGCAAAGCTCCACACAGGCTCCTGTCCTTCCCTCCGCTCCACCATATAACCGCTAGGGTGCAAGCTTCCGCTGGCGCTATCTGTGCAGTTATTTCCTTGCCCCCCTCGAGAGGAGGGGCCACATCTGACCCGGGCACCGCTTCGCCCCACGCAGGGACGGGAGGGGACACACCAGTTACTTCCCGAGGACCCTCCCCTCCCTCTGGACCGGTCCACATCTTGCACGATGACAGAGGCCAGCATCGTTGGCATCGCACTGACCCAGGGCCTGGGAAGGCAGGTCCCTCGGGCTGGGGAGAGGCCTTTAGCTACCAAGGCTGTGTCCTCCCAGCTTGGCCACAACCAGCGCCCTCCTCGACTGCTAGCCCTTCTGGGGGCCTCTGGTTTCCCCTAAATGTACTACAGATTACAACCTGGCCCCTCAAAGTGCACTCTGGGGGCTCTCACATGCTCCCAGTGTGGCCCCAGGTATAGCAGGTTGGTTTCTTTCCTCCTGGTACCCTGGAGGGATGCTTCTTGCCCCCACCTCTGCACCGGCTTGGAAGGAAGCCTTGTCCTTCCTCCATGTGGCCAGCCTGCAGGAGCAGTCCTTGTCCCGGAGAGGCCTACGCTGTCTGTCCCCAGGTGAAAATGGAGTCAGATGCCCCCAGGCTCCACCCATAACTCACCAGCTGGGAACCCTGAGCCCAGTGGCCTCTGAGGAGGATGGAGACAACAGCTACTGTCCCCAGGTTACTAGGGAGGACAGGAACAGGTGCCTGCAGCTGGGGCTGCTCAGGAAGAGGGTGTTAAGACCAGGCCAGGTTTGCCCTCATTTATGCAGGGGTAGGCAGCTGGGCAGGACAGAGGACAGCAGTGATTAACTCTGGTGGCACTTCACTTGCTCCAGTGCTGCATGGCTATCCAGCCGATGCCACACAGTTCTGCTACACACCTAGAACCTGGAGCCAGGTGTGGCTTGGGTCCCTGGCACAGTGGAGGCCTAGGTCAGCTGCAGTCCTTGCCAGAGCCCCTTGGACCGAGGGCCCCATAACCTGCCAGAAGCTCGGAGGGAGCCCTGAGCCCGGAAGGAATCCAGCACGACACCCCTCCTAGCTAGGAGCAACTAAGGCCTCAGTAGCTCAGTCCCTGGTCAGTATTAGGTCAGAGACCACAACAGGGAGGAAAGGCAACCTGGATGCAAGCTTCATGCTGTGCCTTTCAATAAGCTGCCCACAAGTTAAAGATGAGCACTCACCTGTAAACCTGGCTCCTAGGCTGTTTGGGGCTGCTTTACCAAGGTATCTGACAACAGGGTAATTTATGAAGAAGAAAAACTTGGTTTCTCACAGGTCTGGAGGCTGGGGAGTCACTGGGGCGGACAGCCGCTCTCCGTCTCCAAGATGGCGCCGCATGGCTGCACACCGGCCCGAGGAGCGGAAGGCTGGGCCCTCATGGTGGGAGAGTGCCGGTTCCACAGCCTGACGCCCCTTCGCACAGGTGGGCCCTCGTGGCCTGACTGCCTTTAAAAGGCTTCAGCGCTCCGCCCTCATGCTGGCCTTTATGTTTTAGCACCTGCCTCTTGGAGGGGCCACATACTGATAGCACCTGGTGGGAAGTGATGCACCGCTGAAGGAGCAGAGGTTTGTTTTCTTCTGGCAGTAGAGGCACTCAACTCAGGGCGTGGAGCATGTTAGGCACGGGCTCCATCGCTGAGCTACACCCCAGCCTGTTTTAATATACAAAGAACAAAATCTCTGTCTAGATAAAATGTAAAAGGAAACAGGGATGGAAAAGGGAGGCCGTGAAAAGTGGCACCTGAACACAACAACCCCGCATGAAAGGCCAGGACGATTCTACTGTGAAGGCAGCTGGAGGGACAGTGACACAGGGGGAGTGGACAAAGGCACAAACTGAGGGCATGAAAAATCCGAGCCACTTTTTAATGGACTATCAAAATAACAGGTGTTGACAGAGCCCTGGGGGTGTTTTCTGCTTAGCCTATGCACCCCCGATTTAAACGCCAGCCAGGGAGACAGTGTGTTGGTCACTTTGTGTCCACAGCAGCCAGCAGTATGTGACCCGGGGATGACCGAGCACAGTGGGCGGGGAGGGGGCGGGGAAGCTGAGGGTAATGATTTTCAGCTGGGCCACAGATGCCAGGCACTCAATTTACTGCTCACCAGCCGGAGGAAGGTGGGCTGCTATGATGCCAATGATGCCAGTGATGAGGAAGAGTTTGAAGGACAGAGGGTCTGCATTTCACTCCCAGGAGCCCATCCAGGTCCTGGCAGGCCGCTGTCAGAGGATGGCACCAGGCACGTCTCTGTGACTGTAGAGGGGAACAAGCACGAGGAACCACCCCAGAAAACACTGGTCAGCAGGGCCTCCTCTGTGCCACTCCTGGGCAGCTCGCTGGACTTGCAGGGGAGTGGGCCAGTGGGGCTTGCTCCTTTCCAGGCAGCTGGCAGAGCCCTCAAGAGTGGGAACTGTCAGGATTGAGGAGTTCACCCGAACTGGAATACCGAGTCCATATGGACACCCAGGGTGTGATGAGCACAGAGAGCCCACTTCTTCCCAGCAGAAGAGTGAAGACCTGGTGTCCAGGCACAAACCAGTGGCCAAGGTCACCCCTCACTGCAGGAGGCCCACGGCAGAAGCCGGGCTCAGCAGCCCCAAGACAGCGGCCCTGACGGGCAGAGCCAATGACCATGTCCAGCCTTGAACGTTCAGGCTGCTCTCATGGGCGGGACCGTCCCTGATCTTCAGCAAGATGGAACCACAGAGAAGGAACCTCCGGGAAAGCTGGGCCCTGCCTGGGGACGGACGTGTCCCCACTGATGCGGGACACGCAGAGCGCTGGCCCACAGGGCACTGGATGCCTCACAGAGAACCTGTCCGAAGCTGCACCAGAGCACGGAGCAGAACTCAAGACTGCTCCAGTCACTATCGCTTCAGTTTAAAGAGAAGACAGGTCCTCTAATAAAAGTGTTAACGGGATAATTTTGAGGAGGGGGAAAAAACCCCTCTGACACAAATTAATGACCTTTCAGTGCTGCCTTCACTTAACAACCTGACTAGATCATTGTGCCTAAAAAACCCCCCAAAAACCCAAACATACAAAGTTAGCGTTACTTTAAAAAATTAGGACCATAATATAAACTAGTAAAAAACAAAACAAACAAGAAACAAATCCTTGACCCGAGCACAACTGAGCCTCGGGCAGCCCCTGGGAGCAGGTCCCCAGCTCTGTCCCCTTCATGGGACAGAAGTGAGGCAGCAGTGGTGGGGCCTGCCTGGCATCAGACAGAACACGGAGGCCAGAGGGAGGATGAGGGGGCTGGAGCTGTGATGCTCACTGCTTTCCTGGCCACCCGAACTTCCTGAACGCCTTCCCCTTTCCCCTCAGTGCTGGTTCTGATCAGGGAATCAGCTCCCCTACCCTAGGCACCAGGGTTCTGCCCTCCCCACATGGACTTCCTGTCCCTGGGCCCCCGCCTCCTCAGCTGTCACGGCCAAGGGGCAGCACGGGTCCTAGGAGCAAGGCTCTGCTTCCAGGGTGCCCTCACCGCCCACCCAGGGCTGAGGCAGAACACTGTTCGCTGATCTGGAAGAAACAGTCTCTGCCCCTAAGGAACTGCGCTAAATTGGGTCCCTGAGTCACCACAGGGTAGACCGGCTGCTAAGTGCCAGAAGAAGGGAGCGGCAGGTTTGCTGGGCAGGGACTGGGGCTCTCATCACGGGCTGCCAAGCCCAGGGCCAGAGCGGCCTGGCACTCAGGAGGCGGCATCTCCCCCGCCCTCAGAGCCCAGCTCCAGTTCAGCAATCCTCAGGGAGGCAGGGCCTGAATGCTGCCAAGAGACCTGCAGTTTGTTCAACTGGGCTGTGGCTCGAATGACAAGAAATAAAGCAACTCTCAGGGACTGACTAACCAGCGAAGGGCTGGCATGAGTAATCTGCTGGTGTTTACTGCTTCTCACAGGGACAGGGTTCTGATGTGCAGTAACTCGGTTCCTTCTTAACTGACAAATAACGGTATATATTTACCGTGTGTACCATGTGTGTTCAGGTACGTGTATACTGTGGAACAGTGAAATTAAGCTACTGAACATTTGTGTCACCTCACGTATTTATCTGTGGTGAGAACCCTTGAAAGCAATTTTCCTAGCAATTTCAAATACCTTTTGTTATTAACCATACTCGCCATGAAGGAGTTGGAGCTCCAGAGCTTTTTCCCTCCTTACTGAAATTTGTGTCCTTTCACGAGCATCTCTCCAGTGTGTCCACCAACCCCAGCTTCTGGTAAGTGCGGTTTTACAGTCTGGCTTCTCATACTCCACATGTGAGTGTGAGATCATGCAGCACCTGCCTTTTTTATTTGGCTTATTTCACTTAACTTAATGGCCATCAGTTCGCCCTGGAAGTACATGATACCCTTATTTTAAAGGCTGACCAGTTTTCCATGGTATATATACACTTTCTTCAAATGCTAACCACTTCACCTGGAGTGCATAACTGAGTATGCCGTTACTCCATCCGTCCATGGACGCTGACATTTTCCATCCCACATCTTTTCATGCTGTACCTCCCCTCCGCCTGAGGTCTCTGGGCTACCGAAAGAAGGGCCACCAAGTTTTACCCTGAGGAGATCAAGCTCCCTCAGCTCACTGAGAACTTTCTCACACTCGCTTGTCGGGGCAGCACTGGAATCACAGTTTGGAGTTCAAATCCCTCCTCTCCAGGTGTCACCTGGTTAGATTACTCATCACCTCCATGCTTCAGCTTTCTCATCTGTCCACAGGGTCGAGACTCTTGGTGGGCACCACCACTCACTCAGTGCCCAACCGCTGCCCTTGAGGTGTCAGCAAAGGTGCCCTGTGCTGGGAGGAGCTGCCCAGCGCCACATTTGCAAGATGGCTCATTAACTTCTCTTCACAGATCTATTCTGTAAGAAACCGAGGCTTGGGAGGGTACTGACTTGCTCAGGTGGCAGAAGCAGGGTCTGTTTTCTGTTTGGTCACTCTGCTCCTGTGGTTCACCTGCCCGTTTCCCGTGGGGTGGCTGGCAACAGCCCTGGCGCTGCACCCTCCGGTGGGGGCTGCAGAGGTGGCGCTGAGCCTGGGTCTCCGTGTGTGGATCCCTCCCGTGGCTCCTGCTGCAGCGATGCACAAAGTCCTGGGCACAGAGCTGTCTGTGTCTGCTCCGTGGCAGTTCTGTCCCCACCACAGGGCTCTGAACAGGGCCGGCAACGAGCTGCTTGTCTGAGGACAAAGTCAAGGCCCCGAGCTGGAGCTGATAAAACCCAAAGGTGGCAGTAGGGCTCTAAGCAGCCTCCATGAGGCGACACACACAGACCTGGCTGCAGGCCTCCCACACAGGGATGCTTATCCTCGGGAAGGACAAGTCTCTCGCTCGGGGGAGCCCACCCCCCACCCCCCACCCCAGCAACCCCCGGCCCAGCCCAGCTCTGCTGCCCTCAGTTTACCCACTCAGAATGCCACGGAAGGAGCCTCGCTCACTCTCTGGGCTTCTGTGGGACAGAGAAAGTCCCACAGGGCAAATGTCCTTCCTAAAGAGCTGAAGGCATGTGGTTCCGAGGAAGAGAAAAGCCAGCCAGCTGGGTGGGCGGAAGCTGGACGACACTGAGGAAGAGACGGGGTGGGTGCTGAGGGTCACGGCTCAGGCAGAGGGGCCTCGGTCAGTTCTCGGTCACAGGCGGGGGCGCGAGCTGCAGCTGGAAGTTCTCCTTCTGGAAGACGCTGTTGAAAGCAGGGCTGCTCTGGGAGCCGCTGAAGGGCCGGTAGCTGTCGCCGCCTCGGTTCTGGGAGAGTTCCGTCAGGAGCGCCAGCTGCAAAGAAAGGGACGCTTCAGGCAGGCTGCAGGGACAGAGGCCCTGGGGGCCCGGGAGAGGCGGGGAGGGCCCTGCACTGCCTGCCTCCCTGCCAGAGGGGTGCAAAGCTGGGGTTCAGATCCCACGGTCCGTCCTGCTGCACAAACCAGCGGGCTGACTCCGGGCAAGTGAACTGCACTGCGTCAGGCCCACCGCCTCACTCGGTGAAGGCTGAAGGCGAGAGCAGGCTCCCCTGGGGACACAAACTGCTTTCCAACAGTGCGGGGGGCCCCAGCCCCCACCCGCACCCCGGCGGCTCCTCCCTCAGCTGCTGTGTCCTCACCTTCACCGCCTCCCTGGGCTCGGACACCGCCTGGGCGGGGCTCCTCATCCTGGCTCTGCTCATCCCACGCTCCCTCTCGGTGTGTTTCCTGCAGGGCCAGTGACCCTGTACTACGGTCGCTAGCTCCGACCCTGCTCCCTAACCTGGATGGGGCACTCTCAGCCCCCTTCAGACTCAGGGTCCCACTTCTCTTCCCAAGGAGTCCACCGCCGAGGGCCTAGCAATGCTGTCGTCCTGTTAGCACCTCTGTTCCAGAAGGCCTGTCCCAGGGAGGGCAGGGCACAGCCAGGGCTGCCCTTGGTTGCCGTCCCTCCGGCTAAGGTGGCTTCCTGCACTGGAAAGGCCCAGGGCTTCTGCATGTGGTGGTGCACCCCTGGGATCCCAGCACTCTGGGAGGCTGAGGCAGGAGAATGGCAAGTGCAAGTCTAGCCTGCACAACTTAGCAATGTATTGAGACTCTCTCTCAAAACAGGTCTGGGATGGAGCTCAGTGAGAAGGCCCTGGGTAGAAAAGAAAGAAAAAAAGAAGGCCTTGGAAGAAAAGCTGGGCACCTGCCTGTCTTGTCCTGGAGATGCCCTTGACGGTGAGATGTCGGTCCCTCCGGGTGCCTAGGGCTTGCTGCCCACTGAGTGTGTGCACTGCTTCTCCATCCCTTACGGAGGGGTCACCGCGCCCCACAGAGCTGACCCGCGGGGACTCGGGGCCGGGGGCAAGGCCCAGCAACAGGAGCCAGGACTCGTGCGATGGAGCCGCTGTGCCCACTGCCAGGTCTGAGGAGCCCGCACAGCCGGCCTGTGGGTCCAGCCTGGACAGAGGGTAGCCGGGCTCGCCAGCCCTCAACAGCCTCGGGCAGCTCTGCCCGTGTCCTTCCAATGCCAGCACGCTTGGTACTTTGCACATGTGGTGTTTCTAACGCTCCAATTCACCCTCTGGGTTAGATCCTGGGCTGTGCCAATGGAGTCACTCACCCTAGGTCCCCCAGCCAAGAGCCCCAGTGTGCGATTTGAACTCAGGCCCATGGGCAGTTTCCTCTCAGCCCTGTTATCCACCACAGGCCTTCTCTGGGGCTGTCTGTCGCCTGTGCCTTGCCCACCCACCCTGTCCTCCAGCTGTTTCCTGACCTCTGGCAGCAGGCTTTCTGTCACAGGCAATGACCCTTTGGTCACGTTTGCCGCAAACATTACCAGTGGCTGTGGTGGCTGAGAGCCACCTGAAGGCCCCTAAGAGCCAGTTTGTGAAAGTACTCCTGTCTCAGGACTAGCTCAGTGCCACCTTCACACTCAGCGCCTCTCAGGCGGGTGCTCTGCCTGTGGGTGGGGACACAGCCAGGGCTCCCACTGTTGCCAGGCAGGTGCCAGCCTAGGAAGCAAACATGGGGAGGCGACGGGAGTGGAGCTCCCTTCCTCAGTGACCACAGCAGCCACAGACACTGAGCTCCCCATGCCTCTGCTCTCCGACCCTGTGAGCCAGAGACTGACCATGGAAAACGTTTCCTCTTTCCTAGGAAGAAAGGCATTGTGTGTTCACCTGCTGTGACTCAGTGACTGGAAAACACCAGGCTGGAGGAGGCTCTGCCCTGAAGCAGGAGTGCGCCCTGGGAAGGCCCCGAACCCGGCTCAGGGTGGAGTGTGGCTGAGGATGGGAAGGCAGCGGGTGAGGTCGGGCCACTCGGAGAGGCTGGGCATTTCCTAGAGTGAAAATCTCTCCCCCGGCCAACTGAGAAGGGATCGCCAATATCCTCGGTGTCCTGTGAGGGTGGACGTGGCACGGGGCCAGAGCACAGGAGCAGCCGGGACAGGTGGAGGTGGGGAGCGGGAGCGGGGTATGGAAGCGCGAGGGATGGGGTCTCCCTCCTTTGGTGGGGGAGAGCAGGAATGGGTTTCCAGCAGGGGACAACAGGCCACAGTCGGGCTTACACAGACGCGGGACAGGGCTACTAGCCGGTCAGAAGCGCGTGGTGGCCTTGGGTGAGCAGGAGCCTGACCAGCGCAGTGGCAGTCTGCAGGGCAAGGGAGAAGTGGAGGAGACGCCTGTGGGACCTCCCCAGAGAGCAACGGGCTGAGGGACGAGCCCAGGGAGCTGCCACATCTGCTCTGCATCACTGGATGGCACCCGGAGGCACTTAGTGTCCAGGGGACACACAGAGGCCTGACAGTGACTACGGTGGCCCTCCCTTGCACTCTTCTGTCCTCCCAGGGAGAAGGTGCCACGTTTCAGCTATGGTTTCCGGAGTAAAGACGGGTTTCCCAGCCTCCCCTGCAGCTGCACATCACCTGGATCTTCGGGATTGTCAACGGAGGTAGGAGCAGGCAGGTGGTGCGATGCTTCTAGACAGTGACCGAAGGGAGGGCTTATTCTTGCCTTCCGTTCCTCCTCTTGCCAGCTGGAATGCAGACAAGCTACAAGCTAAGGACGCAGAGCCATGAGAAGGCAGAAGCCTGGAGGGAGGTCCGTGGGAGGCGCCTGGCCATCTGTGCTCTCACGTCTATCTGTTTAAGCCACAGTCCCTTTGCATTTGTGCAATGTTTTTCATGGCCCAAAGGAATTCAACCAATGCAAATGCCTGCAAGGGCCCGGGCCTTAAGAAAGAAGTGCTAGTCATGGAAACACTATATGCCATAACATCAGCTAAGATTAATAATATCAACGAGAATGAAAATTGGGATAGGGGAATGGGGGGGGATTAAAAAATAAGCTGTAGTATGTACATGTAACCACTCCCTAAGATGACTGTAAACGCATGTATTGCAAATACGTACTAAGAAAAGAAAAGAAAAGAAAAGAAAAGAAAAGAAAAGAAAAGAAACAGAAGCTCCCTGGGAAGGAATCAGACTTCTGCTGCGCTCTCTCTGAGGCAGGTCGAACACAGGCCTTGTGAGCCCTCACAGCCCGTGTAGGTGAGGGACAGTTAACCTCTCCACTCCTCCACTCCCTTTGAGCTTCTGAGTGCTCCCTGGGGCTGGGGCTGGAGGCCACATGCCCCTAACAGGGTGCCAGGGTCCCTTCTGGGCTCAGGAGGTTGTGCTGCAACTGATAAACAGGGAAACAGGTGTAAACAGCACACAGACATTACCCGGGAACTTCCTCGGTACAGTCGGCACAGCTGATCAAATGCTTGGGTTTGCTGTGGATCCAGAACAGGTTCTGAGGTTGCCTGAGAAATAAAAAATGCTAGGATTAATACCGCCATGTGGCTGGTTCCACGGGCAGCCTCTGATCTTGTCCCACAGCAATGGTCAATCAGGAAATGGTAGTTCCTTCCTTCTAAAGAAAATTGATGTTACCAGCAGTGAGGGAGAGTTTAGTGCATACTTCTGGACATGGCCATGTCCCGCTGATGTCCTTCCTTGCTGCTGGCCCAAGGCAGACCTCTCCCTGGGCAGCCCCTGAGCTTCCGATGCTCACACACTTCCTGGAGGACTTCCAGACCCCGTCATGACTGTGCAGGGCACCTGTGACCCACCCAGCCCTGCACTGTACCCCTGCTCTGTGACGGGGCGAGGGTGCCTATTACAGACGAAACAGCACACCATTGCCGTGTTTCAATAGACAGCTGGCAGCCACCGAAGGGGTCACAGGATCAGCCTGCTGCTGTGTGGAAGAGGGGACATCTAACTTGCTCCATGGCAGTCTTGTTGGCCCACATGTTGCTGAGGGGCAACGCACAATACCATGGTTCTGCTCTCAGAGGACAGGGCCCAACGCACACTTTACTGAAAATGAAACCAGATGAGCCACATATCAAAGAGTATCCAGCCTGGGCCAGGCCAGGGCCAGTGTATGGTAGCTTTTATCACTCCAGTTTAGATACCCTTAGTTAACAAAGATGTCTTTCTTTGCCTTGTGTTTTGAACCCACTGTCCTCAAGGATTCCTGAAGACAATGTAGATGACAGAAAGGGTTTCAGTGCTGAAGGGCTGGGTGTTGACATGGCGCACGTCTGTGTGGGTTGGCTGGGGTGAGGGATTTCAGGCCTGTGAAAGACCATCTGCAGACATGTGGGTCACAAGCAAGCCCTTGCAGAGGTGGCCCCCTGCTTGTGAGCAGGGCTTGAAAGAGACTCCGGTAGAGGGTGACAGAGTGGAGGAGGTCACCACCAGCAATGACCACACTTAGTATGGGCAGAGACCTGTGTGTGGAATGTGCCCAGTGGTCACCCCGCCCGATGCTGAGAGGTCCTGGCACATCCATGATTTCCCCCATGAAGGATGTGAACTTCACAAAGGATAATATATGGATACTTTAAGTCGTATGTATATTTAATTTGCCTTCTAGGAATGGCTTTCTTTCCCTCAAAATTCTCCCCATTCATAGGAAAAAACTCAGGACTCAGGACTCAGAAAGGAAACAAGAACTGCACAGGGCTCATGGTACTGGCCTAGCATGAAGTGATCTCAGCCGCAGCCTTAAGGAGGTGGAAAGGGTGCCTGAAGACCCAGAAAGCAGCAGTGAGGAGGCTTCCTCAGTAGTAATGGCAAGGCCGGTCCGGCTTCCGCCACCAGCCTGGGGCACAGCCGCCTCAGTTTGGATTTGCTCAGCACCGTGGGCATGGCCAAGGGAGGAGGCTCAGTGGCCTGGCTGAGCAGGGGAGGGTGGCCACGAGCCAGTGACCAGCAGAGAGGCACTTCCATGGTCAGCCTCACTTCTTGGGGTCTTCCAGACCCACAGAGGGGCTCCATCTGACCTGAGGTTAAACTTGCCCTGAGACTTTTTAAGAAACATTTTCTTAAATTATACGGTAGGAAAAATGATCACACTCTTCCTGAGAAAGTGTGTAGACGATTACACTTCTGGTAGACCTGACACAGGATGCCCAGGGGAGGTCCAGGCCAAAGAAGACCCGAAGGCCTGACAAATACTGAGATCCTAGCTCAAATCAAAGTACAAAGAGGAAAAACATAATTACCTTCGAGGGACTGAACAGTGGAAAACCTGGGCCTGGCACCTTGTTTTTTTCTAATCCCTGCAGCACTGCAGGCACAAGCTGGGGAGTGGGCAGGACCAGAACTGAGACAGTGTGAGGCACGTACGGGTCATTCAACATCCAGGCGATGGAGCAGCCACCCTGGCTGAGCTGCACTCGGCTTAGTCCTCAGGACTGCATGAGGGATAATGAGGAGGGTTCAAGTGCGAACAGCCCAAGAAGGGACTGGCCGGGGCAGTTTATTAAAAAGGAGGCTGTAGGGCCGGGGATTTAGCTCAGTGGTTTCGCCGCCTGCTGCGCAAGCGCAAGGACCCAAGTTCGATCCCTGGTACCAAAAAAATACAAAAAAAAAAACCAAAAAAAAGGAAGCTGTAGCCGAGGATTTAGCTCAGTGGTTCCGCCGTCTGGGTTGAAAGTGCAAGGTCCTGAGTTTGATCCCCGGTACCAAAAAAAAAAAGGAGGCTGTAAAGGGCAAACTAGCAAATGACAGCAGCAAGAACAAGAAAAGTTCTCTCTGATAGAGGCACTTGGGTAAAGCAGTCCTTTTACCTGCAGGGATCTTATAAACATAAAACTAAAGTTCATGCACACTCTATGTGAGATACTGGGATGGAAAATGCAGGTGCTCTTGGCCGCTTTTGAAGGTTTGTTGAAGAAATTTCCACTAGACTGCACTGAGAAGATCTGTGTTGAATACCATAGTCTTGTCACACTGTTTGTTTCTTTTGTGTTTATCACTAGGGAACTCAGAGCTAAATGGTCTGTAACCCAGAACCAGTAACCACATAGAACTTGGTGGCAAACATTTCTGGGTGCTACCATAATCCTTGGTTTTCTATTATATCCCACAGACACAGTTTAAAAAAAAAAATCATGATTTCCTCATTTACTTACTTCATCCTATGGCACATTTGGGAGCCAATTCAAAATTTCTCAGGAAAGTATAGGCTATGTCAGATCGGATGTGAGGAATGCTGCTACTAGAAGTAGAACTGTCAAGTGCTGTCAAGCCCCCAGGAAACCCCACATGGCACACGGGTCTATTCCAGGCGGAGCATAAACAGTGCTAGCCCATGGAGTCTGCTCACTAAGGCAGACAGTGGAAAAGTCTCAAATGATGGTCCAATCCGTGTTCTCTGGCTCAGTACTTCTCAAACTTTAATGCGCACAAGAGTCCCTGAAGGACTTTTTAAAAGGCAGACACTGGCCAGCAGGTCTGGGAGGGGCATGACATCCTGCCTGCCCACATGTTCCCAGGCAGTGCTGTCGGTACCCGGAGTAACGGGGCTCATGCTGTGCCTTGGGAACAGCCGAGTGTGGTGGGAAGCGGCCCCATTTCTCACTGGGTCCTCGGGCTAATAGGCCAGAATCAGGTTAAGGGTTTCTGTCGCCTAATTGAACTGCGCCAAACCAGCCAAATCATTCACATTTATTTTTCTGAGGTGATGGGATCAGGTATGTTGTTTTCAGCATTCACTGAATTCACATGTATGCTGGAGATCCTTGTTAAGAGTTTCTCACTATGAGAATGTTCCTGCCCTGTGCTTTTTAGCTGAATCTTAATGAACTGCAGGCCTTATGCCTATGTCACTAACTGAGCAAACAGGGTTGTGTAAATTGAGGAAGAAAAAGCTTGGAGGCTTGCCTGATAAGAACACGCACACCCATGCCCGGTACACATGCACACACACGGGCAGGCCTGGCACTGAGCGCTGGGCTTGCTATGAGTCTATTTCTCCAGGCAACTTAAACTCCTTGAAGAGGTCAAGAGAAGAAGCTGTCCAATGATGACATCCTTCAGGAACTGAAAATGTGCTTGTTCCACAAGTGTGAAACAGCTCAAGTGACAGATTCTCCCTTATGACCGCAACAGCACCCTGGGTACCCAGAGACTGCACTCGGGGCCCTCTGGCAGCAAAGTCACTGCAGGATGGGGAGCCCTCACCCATGGCCAGAGCTACAGATGTCTCTGTGTAAGGTGTCTGGAGACAGTCACTGGAGGGGACACAACAGCATTTGTAGATGTGCACCTAGGGCAGTGATGGCAGGACTTTTAGAGACCGAGTGTGCAAACTGCAATCCAAACCCACTTATTTACTGCCAACGCTGCAATTAAATCTGCATATTGAGGTTGCAGTTTAGAAAAAACACCACGGTGGTTGCTGTGCGCCAACAGAGGGCTCCGTGTGCGGCATGCGTGCCATAGGTTCGCCACCTCTGGCCTTGCCTTCCACTCCTTCCCTGAACTAGGGTATTTAAAGAAAGAAGCTGAGGACATGACAATAAGCATTGCTCTGCTCCATGGTTCCAATGGTTTAAGAGGCGAGGTAAGAATAAGGAGGGGACAGGACCCCTGGAAAAGCAGGTGTTGACAGAAGTGCTGAGCCGGCTCCCATCCCGTCTCCTTCAAGGGCCAGGAATGGGATTCAGTTCTGTAGGTCAACATGCTTCTGCAGCCTCTACTGTACCAGGGCCTGCTGTACAAAGGTGAGCAAGCAGAAAATTTAGTGCTTCACAGATTCTGGGGCACTAAAACCCTACCAAAAGATTCACCTTCTGCAGCGGTGACAGGCATTAGAGAGGCTGGCTGGGTGTGGTGGCGCAAACCTGTAATTCCAGCACTTGGGAGGCTGAGGCAGAAGGATTGCTGTGAACTCGAGGCCAGCCTGGGGTACATAGTGAGTTTAAGCCCAACCTGAACTGCACAGCAAGACCCTGTTTTAAAACAAAACAGAACAAAACAAAATTAAAACTAAACTAGAGAGGTTGGTGGAGTGAGACAGCCATGCACTGCAAATTTTCTGGGGCAGGCCTTGTTTGAAATTAATTTTTGTGTCCAAATTACACTCTACAGGAGATGCCCAAGTCTCAGCTCTGGCTCCCTCCCCCAGTGCCTCCTCTGGGTGCCCAGCGCCGTCAACAGATGAGGCTTCCTCTCCTGTTCTCCTGTGACCTAGGGTAACAGGACACACTGCAGCATAACTGTCCCTTTTCTGTGTCCCTCTCCAGACTGTGGACCCTTGGAATGTCAGGAATGGATCTCATCTATCCTTTAGCCCCAGTGCGCTGCAACAACCCCACGTCCTGGTTTATTCTGATGCCACTCGCTCTCCTGGCCTTGTGTGAAATCACTGGCATTTGTCTATTTTCAAGATCTGGACTTTGTAAAGATCCTTTTGATCTCAGGAATGTTTATCTTGTACCTGAAACCATCTATTTCATTTTGTTTAATCCAGTTTGGGGGAAAGGCTTATTTTTAAAATGTCAGAAAACGTTAAGTACCAACCTCTTTAAGAATAAGATAGTAAAATTAAGCTAAGACTGGTGGTGGATGCCTATAATCCCAGCTTCTCAGGAGGGTGAGGCAGGATGATCACAAATGTCAGGCCAGCCTGAGACATCTCAGCAAGATCTTTTCTCAAAATGAAAAATAAAAAGGGCCGGGGGTATAGTTCAGCGGTATAGTACTTGCCTATCATGAATAAGGTGCTGGCAATTGCAAGAAAAAAAGAAGGTGGTAAAATTTACCACATGATTGGGACTTGTTGTTAAAGTCTTTCTGCTGTGGTCTGTCCACCAGGCATGACGGAGGCTGCTGGCAGGGCAGGGCAAGGCCTGCCTCCCAAGTGCCTGTGACAGTGCAGAGGCTCAGGGAGGAGTCTGTGCTCTGCAGCTGGGCTGCTAAGCCGGAGCCCTGGCTGCCACGATTGCTCGCAGCAAGATCTTAGGTGGGACGCCTGTTCTCTCTGAGCTGGGCTGATCGTGGTTTTGGTAACAGCTACACCACACGAAGCATCTGAGAAGAGAGAAGGAAACGCACACAGAGAATGCTGATGCCTGGACTCTGGGTGCCCATTCTGTGCTGGTCACCGCCTGGCCAGGAGGGTCACTAGCGCTGCACACAGGGCCAGGCTCTGCCAAGCACCGTCGTGTGGACCTCGTCCTAATGCGGCTGCACAGCCAGGAAGCAGGGAACGTGGAAGCACAGTACACAGGCAAAGCTGGGTTGTGTGTGTGCGTGTGTGCGTATGTGTGGGGGCTGTGTTACTGCCAAAGAGGGATAAGGGTGCAGGGCAGAGAGAAAACTGCACGAAAATGAGAGCCACAGTCTCCACCACGCAACACTGTGCTTGGCACAGAGCAGCTGTGCAATCATGACATGGGTCACATGGGCGAAGGGATGGGGAGGCGAGCAAGCAGGTTTTCTACTGACATCCACTGGAGTTGTTATAAACCCTCTGCGGTGGACAAGAACACAGGGAAGGGCTTCCGACAGACAGACCTGGGCTAAACCCGGACCCCAGCTGAGTGGCTCTGGGCAAGGTTTGACTTCTCTCAGTCTTGGATTTGTTATCTGTCAAATTCTACTTTGTAGAGTTATTGTGAGAATTACAGATAATGCACAGGTCTGGTGCCTGTTTGATTTTATAAATACACTGCAGCAATTACTGTGACTGTGTTATTTCTACTCAGACAGAAGTGCCTGGTGGAAAGAACAGCGAGCTGAGACTGGGAGACCTGAGCTCTTGGCCTGTCACCAGCTCCCTGTGGAGCCTGAACAGGTTGCCTCACCCTTCTGGTCTATGTCTCAGGGTGTTACAGGGCAATGCCACATCAGGCCACATACTATGGGGGAGACCTGGGCACAATGAGAGAACAGGCATTTAGGGCATGAGAGTTTCAAGTACAACAGTTACGTTTCCTGAAGCTGTGGCCTTCACTGCATTGTGAGAAGCAAACTAGGGGAACCAACGAGGGGCCCTGTCACAAAGACACATGAGAGCCCTGAAGGGAAGTGACAGGTTCCTTCTATAGATGCTGCACAGAGAAGCTGATTAGCCAAATCAGTGTCACGCACAAAATAAAAACAGGAACAACAAAATCTGAACCCAATCTCAGTGTGGCAAATCCACAGACATGCAGCACCCTCACAGTATTCCCAGGCCATCTTAAGCCCCCAGAACAGACCTGCTTTGGAGTGGTTTTCCAACTGCAAGAGAAGGAAACATGCACTGGATACTGTCCGCGGGAGCAAATTTCTTCTGCCCATGGAATGGAGTCCAGTGATAAGAGCTAAAAATTAAAATGTGGCTGAACATTAGAGGAAGAAACAGTGACAGCCCTGGAGATGACCTTGGAATACTCAGCATTAAAGTAAATCCGGTGGAAAATGAGGTCCTGATGATCTACGAGAGCCCTAGGGAGAGGGCCATGGGGCTAACACAGTGCACCAGCACATTTCAAAGCTCAGTGACTCACAGATGTGGTGGAAGTCAGAGCTGTAATTACATCCGCTGGAAGGAAGAAAAACCAGGGCTTTCAGGACCCACAGCCCTCTAAGCAGCACAGCGAGCTCCACTACAGGGACAAAGGACCACTGCCACCCTGAAGGCCAGGTTCCCACTAATAGGGATAATACCAATTCTAGGATTCCGCAGGCCAAGCCTTCCAAAGCACACAGGAAGACAGGGACGGCCACAGAAGTCTGAGCTCTGCCTGCGCATTTCTTATTCTCCACAATCCTTGGGACCCTAAAATCAAAATCCTAACATCATTTCCCAAGTGTCTTCCATACTAACACATGAGGTCTAACCCAGCCTGTGAAAGACAAGGGATGCTTTAATTCTTCAACGTCATTATCTTTCCTGTAGTCTAGGTGCCTTCTACAGGTATTCTCCATAATTTGATGATGGTACAGGTGGAATCCCATTCATGGAATGAGAACTGTATTTCCCACTTTCCCCCGCCTGCCCTTGACCTCAAAATCTGTCTTTATAATCTGCTATACGGCTCCAGAGGTCCTAACCAGTGAGAGCTCTTGGAGAAAGGAGCAACCACACCTCTTTCCCCCTTGCAAACTTCACTTTCCTAAAACTCCCCCTCTAAAACACAGCGCTCACACTGAGCCTGACCGCTCCTGCTCGCACGTGTCCTAAGGCCCAACATTCTCCACAGGTCACAGCTAATGGTGGATCAGATAATGAAATAAAACAGGCAGGAAAGGTGGTAAGCTGCCCGGAGAGAGGGGGAAAATCAGGCAGGATGTCTCTAAAAGGAGATTTCATTTAGAGTGGCAGTCAGGGCTCTAGAATGACAGAGGGAGTGACCTTTCACAGCAGAAGGGGAAGTGTCAGTTTAAGCCTTCTGAGGTGTGACAAGAAGGCATAGCTACGACCACCGCAGCAGCAGCTCACATGCACTGGGCGAGTAATTGCTGTGTGTCAGCTACCGTGACAGGCGCTTCATGAGTGTTATGTCAGTACTCATCACAAAACTCTACGAGGTAGGTACTTTTGTTACCATTATCTTATTGTTGAAGAAACTATGGTCCTAGGGTTCAGCGAGGTGTGAAAGGTCACTCTGGTTGGTGGCGGACTCCAGATCTGAACTGGAGCAGTCCAGTTCCAGCAGTTCCTTTACCAGGTTTTCAGGGGCAGTGTGGAAGAAGTCTGACAAAGAGCCTCTTTCCGGGAGTCCAACGGTTAGGTCAGGAGGAGACCTGGGTGTGCCTGGGGTCAGTAAGTCTAAGCCATGTTCTTGGAAACTGATGGTCTCTGGCCTCCTTCTGGGAATGCTTCGTGATTCTGCTCTTACTTCAAGGCTCTTTCCATCAGGCTTAAAAACAGCACCAGGGTTGGGGGAGAAAGGCAAGAGGGATGGGGAGGTGAGGGGAGAGACAGAGAGAGGGACTGAGCCAGGCAGAGACAGAGACAGACAGAGAAGTGACTACGTCAGGAGCTGAGCTAAGTTGTGCAGTGAGAAACTTCACATCTGATGTAAAGAGTTTTGAATACACACTAGGTGCTCATGAATGTCTTCTGCCAGCACAGAAAAATATCTGAACTTGGCTCTGACACCACTCATTAGTGGCCCTAATTAGGTATGCTGAGGGCTGGGGATTTAGCTGAGTGGTGCCACCCCCTGCCTCGAAAGCGCAAGATCCCGAGTTTGATCCCCAGTACCAAAAAAAAAAAAAAAAAAAGAAAAGGTATGCTGATATCCCTGATGCCAGTTATCCAATCTATAAAAAAGAAAAAAATATCTGTACAGACTGCCTTAAAAGCTTTGTGGAGGGAAAGGATGGGAAGGACATGGAGAAAACATGTTTCCTGTTGTCTCCTGGTCTCTGGCTTTTTGGTAACTTCTTTCATGTTTAAAGAACACGTTTGCCCAAGGTAGGATTTACTGTCTCTAGGTCATATGTAAGGAAACTGAGGTTTTGACCTATTAAATTTGGTTTGAGAGAGTGGCAGCACTATATCATGTTGTGACAACCATAACCCAGCTCTGTAAGCATGAGGCACTATGGGCTTCCTGCAGACGATCTGAGCTGCCCAGTCCACTGCCGACCCCGCACTTGCCTGTATGCTACCCAGGCCCTTTGTGGTGTAACCATAAGGCTATGCCACATCAATGTTATGTCATTACATAAGGGAACACATATTTGGTTTGGTCTAACCATTTTGCTCTCTCACAAACAGAAATGTCCCTACCTTGGTTTGAAGTCTGTGAAACCCATATGCTATACCTGGACATGCATGGCTACTCCTTATTTAAACTGTTTTGAAAGGCGAAAACCTGGGGAAAATCGATGGTGGCAAAAACTGATGATTTCATCATGCTTTTAAAAAGATTCTTTTTAAAAAACTGATTAGACAACTGCAGAATGTAGTTTGAATTTTCAGATGACTAATGCAGCTCCCTGATCAAATTCATTAAAACCTGCCTATTATCTTGACAGGGGTTATTATTATCAGGAAAGACTGCCCATCTCAGT
The DNA here is from genome assembly GCF_053883595.1 of Heterocephalus glaber. Classification (NCBI taxonomy): domain Eukaryota; kingdom Metazoa; phylum Chordata; class Mammalia; order Rodentia; family Bathyergidae; genus Heterocephalus; species Heterocephalus glaber. The sequence goes on from NW_028258324.1 coordinate 69,752,401, forward strand.
GTAACTGCTTCAGAGGAACGGGAAGCTCAAACTCCCAAACAAATTATAAAATAATTGCTGGATGTTGCCACCCCCACTGTAACAGAGGCATTCTCCAGAGGTGTCAGGACAGAGTGGGACCATTATAAACAACTGGGAGCTGAGAGGCTGAGACCCCCCAATCTCCTTTCTTCTTGAGGGCACTGTTTTATCCAAACAGAAGTCTTATTACATGGTATATCACTGCTACTCCATAATTGCTTTTTCTTGTCAGGAAAGGATGATCTAAAAAACTCCCGAAAGATTTATTTTTTTGGGAAGCAGAAGTACAAAGAAAGCGTCTTAGTGGGGTGCTTTCTATTGCTACTCAGAAAATCCTATTTGTCTTACCATTGTTTGGCCGTATTTTAAAAAGAGCAAAACAAGGAAAGCATTCACTTCATATATGTAGTTAAGGCTTGTCACCGTTTTACTAGCTGGGTGTTATCTGCTGAAGAAGATAGTCTACAGTTATCTGGACGGGCGCTGTTGTGGGGCAACAAATAGGACAAAGTGTGCCTCTGAGGGGCAAGGTCTTCATGATTTTTCTACCAGAACCATGACTGCTGAAATACTTTCAGTTCAAGTGTTTCTGCTCATCTTAACAATTCAGATCTAAAAATGACAACAGAATTAACTGAGAGCAGGTTTCATCCTAAAATTAGTAAAATCTAACACAAGTTAACAATGCCATTATAAACCAAAGGAAAACATACTGATGCATGTAATTCTACTGTAACTATTTCAGACAGCACTTTGCTGTCAGAAAGAAAAGATACTTTTCAACTATTTCTCTCTGTAGCACTTGAGTGGAGGGGAAGGGCAGACAGTGAAGCAAGATGATGTAAACTAAGAGAAATTTATGTTATTTACCGTAACTTTAAAAAAAGTCCATAGACTTTGAAATATTGCCATTATAACAATGGTACTGGACTAGATTAGCTTTCCTATCAAGTAAATATAAAACTGGCCTACTTTGCTGAAAAGGCAGAGCAGGGTGGTAACCGTTCAAAAAAAAGGAAGCATGCAGAGTCCTTTGGAATTCTGGAAGCACAATCCAGACTACATCAAGGGAAGGAGAGCCAACTACAGCATGGAAGTCTGGATGAATTAAGGATTTAGAAATAAGGCTCTAGGATGTCTGGGATGGGCAGTGAGCAGGATTTGAAGAGGAAAGAGTTAGGCTGAGCTCCAGAAATCAATATAGGAATCTCGATGCTCATCAACACAGCACTCACAACGTCCAGCACACAATCAAAAGTTTCTAGATATGTGGAGCAGGAAAGTATGACCTGTAAAAAGGAAAAGAAGTTGACTAAATCAGACTCAGAGATGTTGGTGTTTGCAGCCCATTTAAAATATCTATTTTATAAATATGTTTATGGATTTAAATGACAGGAAAAAGGTACATAGTCATGTGCTGTATAACAACAGTTTGGTCAATGATGGACCACATGTAAGACAGTGGTTTTATAACATAATGGAGTTGAAAATTTTCTATTGCATACTAACATTATAGCTATCATGTCACAGGGTAACACATCATGCGTGTGTTTGTGGTGATTCTGGTGTAAATAAGTCTACTGCAATGCTAGTAGTGTAAAGATATAGCACATACAATTATGTACACCACATACTACTTGATAGCAATAAAATACTATGTTATTAATTTATGTATTTACTGTACTCTGCTTTTTATCATTATTTTAGATTATATTCTTTCTAGTTATAAAACATATGATAAACGTTAAACAGTATGCTGGGATCTAATCAATAGGGTGGGGCCTCTCCTTTAAGGGTATGGTATATCTGTAATAGTATCTACCATCAGCAGATATTCTACTGTACAACCAAAGAGCTAAAACTTGTTCGTGTCATTACAAAAGGTCAAATGTAAACTGTAAGCAGAATGGATCCAGGACAATAAAGTGTAGAAGACAATAAAATGGAAATGTCCCAAGGAAGTGACTTCTGTCAGAACAGACTGCACTAAACATCAGTCCATACTTCTTTTAAATTCTCTTCCCTTCCTTCTGCTTTAACCACAGGAAATTTCTCAGTTTTCTGAATACACCCAACCCAATGTTCTGACACTGTATGAAGAAGTGTGAACTTTCAGGGATGGTAGCATAGCTGATCTGGGACAGTGGTCCTGACAGAAGGCTGTACCCTGCAGGTACAGCATGCCAGCCACCTGAGAACACAGCCAGGGCAGTGCAGGGCAGGCTCAGACTCTACAGAGCTCTGCTCTTGGATTCCTTGACGTTTACAAACAAGTGATAATTCAGCATAGTGCAATTAAGAATGGCCTACTGAGTTGTTTTAATGTTCAATAATAGGCTGTTAGTTGCTCTGTCACACGTACTGAAAAGAGATAACTGCCATTTATTGTGGGAAGTACCTAAAAGCATCAGGAAACACTGCTGGAGGGAAACAGCCCATTTGTAACTCCATCAACAGTCTCTGCTGTAGGAGCCAAAATTCCAAGAAGATGGTAAACACAATGGAACTGCTTTGATAAGGGAGTTCACTTCCTTATAAAATGAGGGTACAAGGATGGACTAGAGAACCACCACTAGCACTGAGATGGCCTCACATACGGTCCCCTCAAAGAGATGCAGGATCCGAGCGGAAACAATTATGCAGAGGTGTCATGTTGAGAAACAGGAGTTTCAGTCCTATCAGTTCTCAATGGCCACAGTATGGTAACTAGTGAATGAAGCTACCCGCATCTCTACTAATGAACTATACTATAGTGTTCTATCCTTGGATTTGTTTTACACAAATATTTTACTAATGATTAGAATAAAGATAAAAGAGGCCTATGCATGGGGTTAGAAATCATGATTCTTTAAAGTTATGAAACAATATAAGCAAAGCTCTGCACTTGGATCCATGATGCCATGTACATCGGCAGCACATGTAAACACAATCAGGAATTTGGTATCAATATGTTCATTGAGTCAACCATCCAAAACTGCTGCTGAAAATGTTAATGTGCTTCTGCTTCCATTTACAGAAAGAGAATCTAGAATAAGGAAGGTGAAAATCTCATCTTGTTTTCGAGTGACTTCACCTGAACTACAGTGGCAGGAGTGAAGAGATGGCACAAGAAGACATGGCGCATGATGGGGTGGAGATGACTGAAGAAATGAACTGTGGATGTTTTTGTCAGATAAGAGAAGACCAGGCTGGGGATTCATGACTTCAATTACACAAAGGCCCAGGAGACTGTTCTCCTAAAAAAAAGGGTTAGATATCTTTTGGTAGCTCCCAGAGGAAGGAGCAGGATCAATGGGTAGAAGTATCATCCACCATAGGGAAGAACTGTTTTAGAGCTTCCAAAGTGGAACATCCTGCTTCCAGAAGTGGTTCTCACGCAGAAGCAGGGCACTGGTTATTAAAGGTGGATGAGGAGAGACCAACTCCCAGTGGACAGCCTGAGGAGCCACACTATCCTGTTCCCAACTGAAACTGGTGAAAAGTATTTAAAAACAAAATCACCAGGCATTTAAAGATGCTGCAAATGGTCCTAATGTAAAGAAAAATTTTAGTTAGCTTATGAGTGAGTCAGCTAGCTAGGGAAAGGGACTGAGATAGAGTTGGCTAATCAGCCATATTGATGGAAACTGAAATAAGAACAGACCGTGAACTAGGACTTTGGACAAAGGATGAACCTCCTTAGGCAATGTGGAGTGCAGCCCCCTCCCTACTAAAGGGAGGCACAGCCACTCTCTACTAAGCTCTTGAGTTCTGAAGAACTTGAAATGCAAAATAACCATTTTTTTCTCTAAAATCTCAGTTTCCTTTAAACTCTGCATGCTGAGGAACTGGGTTGGAGAGCTTGAGTTTCATTTGCTCATTTGAAGTCCAAAGAGCCACCTGTGATGGGTGGTCACTAAAAAACTGGGGAATTCCTGTGCTCCACTTATCTATGTATAATAGCTCAGGACCCCTTCTGGACACCCAGGAGCTATTCTTCTTCTTTCCAATAAAGCTCTCCTAACCTCCTTCTTTGGTTGCGACTTCATTCCTCAATGTTGTGAAACCATGAACTCAGCACATCTGACATCTCACAGGTTAGGAGTTACTTTTACCCATCACATTAAGGGCAAACAGCAAATGAAAAGACAATTATCTCCACAACCCTATGAATTTGTTTAGAACAGTGTGTGTCTGGATCAAGACTGTTCCTTTCCCACTTCCCAGCTTAGTGAGATGGGGACTCCACACTAGACTTCTGTAGTCAATAGCAGCAGGCTCCCTCTGCCCTAAGATCCCAGTAGGAATCCTTTCTCCCAGTAGGAGCAAGACTTCGGCAACTCTCATCCTGCCTTCAGCTACACATGTCTGGCTAAGTTCTAGGTGAGTTCAGCCTGGAGGTGGTAGGGACTCTTTCTTCTTGTTGACACCACTAATGGGGGCTAAGTGTTGAAAATCCTGGGCCCCTGACTGCCACTGCCCTGGCTGGTGAGACAGTAGTTCCATCCCAATGAGGCAGGAGATTAGGGTGTGGAAAACTGGCTGGGCAAGTGGGTGTGACCTGTTGATCACAGAGACCCAGGACATGCACAGAAGCCCTGGCCCTGAGACCAATCAGAGAATGCTATCTTCAATTCTCCTTGTGAGAAATCAAGATAAGACAGCCCAGATCTGACCTCAGAGGAGACACAAAAGATGGCTACCATTAAACTCCTGGCCACTGTGCTCTCTTTCACAGTTGTGGGCTCTCACCCTGTAAAGTGTACTTCTTTTCCTACTTTCAATTGTAATGAATGCACCCATGCGCTGCTGAGCATGTTTCTTTTCCTACCTTTTGTGTAAAATCTCACTATCTTTTGCGGTTGTTTTGTCCAATTCTTTGTTTAGGACAAGAAGAACCTAGAAACAATCTCTTCAGAAGAAAGTTCCCAGAATCTCAGAAGCCAGTAACACCAGAACAGGTAAGTCAAAAGGACCAAAGGGTGCAGTGCCTCACTTTTCAAAGGCATTCAGCTCCTAGAGTGGGTAGGGATGGAGGGGGAGGTAGGGGTAGGGAATGACATTCAGAGAGAAACTTGCCATTATCTTTACCCCTACCTCTGGAGACCTAGCTTGGAGATTGTTCCTTGGGAGAGAATCAGGCCCTTAAACATAGCTCCTGCTTTCTTCCTAAAAGAACTGACTTCATATGCAACAGAACATAGAGATGCTGAAACCTAAGTGTATTCTCAAGAACAATGGAGGATGTGGTTAAAGGGAACTGTGAGGAGATTCATGAATTTAATGAAGACACAATCTACACTATAGGCTGATTACTTTGCAGAAGAGAACTAAGGAAAAAGACAATTGGGAGGAGACTACATGGGGCCACAGGAAAGATCAAAAACAGATTTCAGAAACTATTGTTTAAAAAGGAAACACAATTAGACTAGATCAGCTTGAAGAGCAATTTATGTTGTAGAGGCAATTGTCGAAAACAACAGAGCAACCACCAGGCAATTACTGGAGTTTAAGAGCTGGGTGTGGTTGAAAAAAAAAAGAGAGAAAGCCCAGCCACTACCATTGTCATCTCAGGGTGGTTATGGACATACCCCACGCTACATCTCCCTGAGGTATAAAACTGTGGAGGTTAAACAGACTTCACTAAATTAATCCAGCCAGTCATTAAAACAAACATAAACAAGCAAATCATAATAACAAGCTCTGGGGGGTACGAGGCCAGTACACAGAGTATACAACATATCATCAAAAAATGTCCAGTTTCCAGTAAAAATATGAGGTATGCAAAGAAAGAGGAAAGTATGATCATATTCCAGGAAACAGATCAACAACACAAACTGCCTGGGGAATAATCAAATGCTATATTTAGTAGAAAAAGGCTTCAAAGTAGTCATTATGAGTATGTTCACAAAAGTAAAGGAAAGCATGATTTGAAAAGAAAAAGAAGCTATGATGACAACACTGCCTCAAATACAGAAGATCAGTAAGGAAATACGAACTACAAAGGAGAACTAAATGAACATTCTAGAGGTGAAAACTATAATAACTGAAATAAAAGTTCACTAGAGGGTCTCAACAGTAGATGTGAACTGGCAGAAAAGAAAAATTAGTGAACCTAAAGGTAAGTCAATAGAGATTATGCAAGCTGAAGAACAGGGAGAAAAAAAGATTGAAAAGAAATGAACAGAGCTCAGAGAAGAAATATGAAGCAGCACCACATAATAACGCATGGGAGTAAAGAAGACAGAAAGGAGACAAAAAATATTTGAAAAAATTATACCTGAAAACTTCTTAAGTCTATTGAAAAATAACCTAGACATTTAGAAAGTACAATAAACTTTAAGTAGGATAAAACAAAAGAGATCCATAATAGATATATCATAACAAAAATGTTGTATGTAAATGACTCAAAATCTAGAATATTGCATGAGAAAAAAAGACTAGTCACTTATAAAGAATCCCAATAAGATTAACAGCAGAAACAATTAGGCCACAAAGCAGTGAATAACATACACAAAGTGTTAAAAACAAAACAAAACAAATACCTGTCAACCAAGAATTCTATATCCAGCAAAGCTCTATTCCAAAAATGAAGGTGAAACACAGACTTTCCTAGATAAACAAAAACTGAGAATTTGTTGTGAGCAGACCTGGTTGACAAGAACTACTAAAAGAAGTTCTGCATAAAAGCAAATGACTGCAGAAGCCACTTCAAAGCCACATGGAAAAATAGGGAAAATTGAAGAACATAATCATGGAATTGTAAAACACTGTACAAATGAGCTCATTTTTTCTCATTACTGATTTTATAAAGCAATTGTATAAAATGTGTACAAGAGAATTTTAGGCCAAAAAACACATAGAAATGTAATTATACACATACACATACATATCATATCTGCACAAAAGAGATGTGTGGAAACAAAGATTTACTAATCTAAGCAAATGACAGTGGATAGAGTAAAGTAATATTTACAGCAACATACTGTTGAGTTTGTAACATTAACAGATGTTAACACGTATAACAATAGCACCACAAAAGAGGGAAAGAGTGATGTTTCAGTATGTAACTGGAATTGGGCTAGTTTAAAACTGAACTTAAATCAGAAAAGCTAAAATATATAAGGAAAACACTAGAGCACCATGAAAAAACAAGCAAACCAAGAACCTAAAAAGAACCTTAAAAATTCTGAAAAATCATTAAATATTCATAAAAAGACATACAGATGCCAAACAAGCAGATGAAAAGATACTTAACATCATGTCATTAGGGAATTGCACATTTAAAAGAAGTGTGATATCATTAGATGATATCATTATTTTAGAATGGCTAAAATCCAAAACACTGACAACACAAGTTCTGGTGAAGATGTAGAGCAATAGCTACTCTCATTCACTCTTGTTGGGAATTAGAAATGCCATAGCCACTCTGGAAGAGAGCTGGCAATTCAGAAAATCTGAACATGATTGCTACATTTTTTAAGTTGAATGTCCCCCACAGGACCATGTGTTAAATGTCTGATCCCCAAGAATTAGTCCCCAAGTAACTCTAGGGAGTTACTCTCGATTTTTAAGTGGTGGGGCTATTTTGAAGGTCCCCAGGTCCTTTGGAGGTGCTATCGAAGCTGATGATGGGGCCTTAGGCTCCCAGTTCTCTGTTTCTTGGCTCAGATGTAAGTGGTTCATTCTATTATGTGTTTTTGGCATAATGTGCTGCCACTGCTAGAGGCCCAAGCAGAGGGGACTGTCTGATCTTGGGCTGGAATCTCCAGAACCATGAGCCAAAATAAACCTTTCTGTCTATCAATTAACTGTCTCAGGTATTTTATAATAGTTACAGAAAACAAATATGATAATTTTAACATACAATGTAGCAATCTTGCTCCTAGGTGTTTATCCAAATAAGCGGAGAATGTATGTCTACGCAAAAACCCACATACATATGATCACTGCAGCTTTACTTAAAACTGTAAAAACCTGGTCGCAACTAAGATGGTCTTCAACTAAGTTGGTCATTTAATAGGTGAATGGATAAACTTTGGTACATCCAGACAATGGAATGCTATTCAGTGATTAAAAAAAGAAAGCTATCAAGCCATGAGAAGGTACTGATAATCTTCAGGGCTGATTGCTAGGTGAAAGAAAACAATTTGCAAAGGCTACACACTGTCCAACTACATGACATTCTAGAAAAGGCAAAACTATGGACATAGTAAAAAAGATCAGTAGTTGCCAAAAGCTTGGGGAGAAGGGAGGAAAGGATAAAAGGAGGATAGGTGCACAGGGATTTCCGGGGTAGTGATACAGTCTGTATGACACATGGTGGTGGATACACTGCGTTATACATTTACCAGAACTCACAGGATACGCAACACAGAGTGAACTCTAATGTAAACCATGGGTTTTAGTTAATAAAAATGCATCGACTGTAATGAATTTACCACATTATAAAACATTCATAACAATATCTATATAGTGGCTACCCACAGGTACTAGTTCTGTTCTCTCAATTATTAAGAACACCCATGCTTTCTTCTGAATCATGTTCTCTAAATGTCTGAAGGGAACTAGACCCCAGCTTCCTCACATTAGCATAAAAAGGCACGTGACTTGCAGAGATTTTCAATCTTGCCTATGCAAAAACACAGACCAAATATGTCCTTGGTCTCCCTTTTTTTGATCAGTAAAGGCTCTGAAGTCATGTTTGGATGAAAGTCCTACTATGACAAAGACTCTAAAGGAGAACCAATGACATGCATCAAGGGCTTTCCCTTTGTTGTTTTTGAGGACTTGCATCTTTGCAGGAAAGAGTTAAGGGTGGAACAAAAAGGCAAACGAATTTAAATGATGGCTAGAAGATGATGCGTCTATCTCAGTGCTTTCCTTAGTTCCCGTTTATCTTGACTTGTGAAATTCTCAATTAGCCATTCTTAGGACCAGCCAGCTGAAACACTGTAGCCAGCTTTCTTATTGTTATGGGAACAGGGAAACAGTAGCTTGGTAAGACTTTTTCTGGTAAAAACAAAAACCAAACCCGCCCCCTGCCATTCAATAAACATTGTAAGCAAGTACAGTTGTCTGCATTCCTGACATGAGTAGCAAGATTAAGAGTTAGGTTATAAAAACATAACTTCACCAGAGTACTTGGAATAAGAGAAATAATCTCTAAATTCTTATACTTGAATATTTAAGAAACCGAAGACCAGTTTTTCAAAAGCCTGGCTACTAAATCCACCAGTTTAGTCACCAGTAACGTGTAGATATGCCAAGAGAAGAACTATATATTTCACTGACTTCGGTCCCTCCAAAGCCTGGCACCTAACTGAGGCTTGCTGAATATTTACTAGATGGAACCACAGAACTGTTGGAAAAGTTTTCCACTCTCACATTGCCTGTGCTTTGTTCCTAAGTAGAAGGTACTCTGAGGAAACAACTGTGGACATTCCAGTGGCACCACTGGCTTGAGGAGTCTTTGGTCACTGTGCAGACATGACTGTGGAAAGCTAATCCACGCCAGCAGATGTCTCTGAAGGAACCAGCCTTCTGGGATCATCTTTAAGACAAAATGCTATCTCTGGTGAATATGCATATGACAGACCCAACTTTTACTATAAAAATCCCTGGCGGGTGTTTCTTCAACAGCCGAGCAGAGATGCATCACAGGCGAGCAGTCTTTGAGGCTGCCATCAGCTAACTCCTTTCATCCACCTCAAACACTGTCGACACCTCCCAGCTGGATCTAGAGCTCGAACTGTAGTGGGCCACTGTGTTAATTTTCATCTGACAGCAGTGCTTCCTGACTTTTAAATTTCTGGTCATCCATGATTAAACAGTGAAAAGGTCCCGGGGAAGTAGGTGTATCTTCTAACTTTGTTACTAGTAAAGTTATCAGAGTCAATTAAGAATAGATTTTATACACATAAAATATTGTATACAAATTTTGTGTACTATACATATGTATACCATAACTATTTCCAGTCTAGAGCTTTTGTAAATATCTCAAGGTAAACTGCTGTGAAAAGATACATGGGGTGGAAGGTGTTATACCCTCTGACAGTCATGTCCTCAAAAGAGACTGCTATGTGAGACACGCGTCCCAGAAAATTAGCAAAGCCCTTCAGAGCACTGCTCCTGCTTCCTCAGCACGTGAAAGCAGCTCTTGGAAGGGCTGGTGGTGACTGCAAAGTCAGCAAACACTTCCTTCAGTTATGGGTCAACAGGGACTCTGGCTGGATCACCAAACTGCTGCTTCCTTTGTGTTTCTCACTCATGTAACTTTGGCAGTCACTGTTCAATACACACTACTGCTTCCATCTGTCAATGCAACTCTGGGAAGAGAAACTCTAGCTCAAGGATGAGAACCAGAATAGACAGGTAGATGTGCACACACAGGGATCGGTAGAGGTACATATACATGAGCACACATGTACACAAACATACATACGTATGTATATGTATATATAAATACACATATATTTATATATATATCTGAGTGGGGAGGTACTAGGAGGTGTTGAGTTTCACGTTGATCTTCATGTAAATCTCATTCAAAATGTTGCCAATTCAGAACAAAGAGTAGGAAACTAGCCAAGCTGGGAATACACGTCTCAGCAACTATGTTTCAGCTGTTTTTCTTCTAGTTATCAGTGCCAGAAACCTATTTTCTCCTCAGTTCCCATAAACAACCATGAATTCTGTGGTATCTCTTTCATTATCCCCCTCATTCATTCATTGATTGAAGGACAACTGAGTGACTGCTTCCCTCAATACTTAGACAAACAACAGTAAGCAAAACTGATGTAGTTCCTGCTCTCAGGAGGCACTTGCTCTAATGAGAGATGTACTTTTAAGAGGCAATTTCAATACATCAAGGTAAGTATGTTGATAGAAACTAGTTCAGGGTGCTATGAACTCAAAGAAGGAAGGACCCTTCATACTTATGCAGAGAGGAAGTAAGAATTTTCTGGGCAGGGGTAGCTAATATTGAACTGATCTCACCTCTTCATTCCATTAACACAGCCTAGGGTTAGGAACTGTTTTCTTGCCTAGACAACTGACTTATTTTTTAAATTAGCCTTTTTGCCTTTATACTTACCTTTAGTGGAAACCCTTATCCTCAAGATAAAAAGCAAACATCACAGACTGGGGCTCTCTGTGATCTGGATCCCCATTCATCTCTGGCCAGACCTCCTCATGCTTTTATACTGAAGCCATACAGAGCCGCCCCTTTCCTGCACTGTGCTGCATTCACCCCATCTGCCTGGGTGACCTTCCCTTCATTTTTCAAGGCCAGATGGAGCTCTCCTTCCTCTGGGAAGCCCTCCCTGACCCCCTGCACTGGCGCTGGCATCTATTAGGTATTACGTCAGGAATTAGGATACCATTAGCAACCTGATATTAAATATGTGCTATTTAGATTGGCTTCAACTTGGGTGGTCAGTGGCCCTAATTAAGAATCCTTATTTCAGGAGTGGCCAGCTAATAAGAAGTCCCTGAGCAAACTACTAAAAGCCCTATAGTTCTTCATTTGTTCACCAACACTTAAAATTTTGCAAATTGGCTCAAAAAATTCTTTTAATTCATTCAGTTAGTGGCTCCTTAATCAGTATTGTGAATATCAGAAAGGAACTCTTACTGATTAAAAGATATCCAAGATATGTAGATTGGATGAAATACTTTAGAGATAGTCCTGACTCTTACGAAAGGGCTTAAGTCCCCACTGGATCACTCAGGCACCGAGGAGCGCCAGCCGAGGCCACCAACTCCACCACGTCCTGCTATTATGCACCACTCTCAACAGAGGCCCAACCCACGGGGCCGCCAGATCTTGCACCTGAAACTCCAAACCCAGGAATCAGCAAAGCTTTTCTTCGTAAGAAGCCCGTGGCAGGCACGCATTGGAGTAAGGTGAAGCTGAGGAACACGGGCTCCCTCTGGCTCCTCACAGTACAGCGTGATGGTTCTGCAAGGCATGGCCTCAGTCTTGTCTGTCCTCGCTGCTTTGACAAGAGTGCAAGAGATTTTCGTGTACAGCATGTTACAGGGCTATTCAGACAACATATTTTGTTCTGATTCTTTGCTTTTGAAAAAAGCCTCAGGGGATTCTACAGGCAGAGAAAAGGGACCTGTTTTGGCACACAGCTTTGAAACTAAAACCCGCTGTTAGTCACCAGAGCCAGCAAGTTGTTATTTTTGTTCTACAATCCTTTGCTGACATGGATGCTGCCTCAAACTGTAAAAAAATAGGAAAAGAAGAAAACGTTTCAACTGTCCGTGAAGGAAAAAATGGTAAGAGAAGACACAGTAAAAATACCAGTCTGTTTACATGTTTCAGCAGCAGTGTTGCAGCTGCAGGAAAAGGATTTCCTCAGTGGTTCTCCCGATGTCATCTGAGCACTGCTCATGTGAAGTGAGGGACTCTTAGCCTGTCTACACTACAAAGTTCACAGGCAGGAACTGAAGTGGCCAGATGACAGGTCAGGTCTGCGGGTATTTACTGAGGACGTCTTTTGTGGCATGTGCTGAATTATTTATACCCCTGGCTAGTGTTTTAGACATAGCTATCCAGAGGGAAAGCACATTATGAAAAAAGATGCTATAATTTTCCCATAGAATACCCCTCACTGGCACTAGGTTGCCATACCTGGTAGAGAGGATGGGAATTCTAAACACCAACAGTCCTCAGTTGCCGGGAGACTGGTGCTGGGCTCCAAACCCCACTTGGCTTCTCTGGAACAGCCAAGTAGTCCTGGCAACATGTCATTAAAGCATCCGATCAGAATGAACTTCTGACAGTATTAAGATGATTAAATAACTCTGCCATTTTCAGAAGATTGTTCAAGTGAGGAGAATAAATCCAGAAAAGGAGGAAAAGGAAAAGGCTTTTTTTTTTAAACTTTAAAACTCACCCTCTTAGGAGCAGGATCCCCTTTGGGCTGATGGTAGGATGGAGACATTTTTACCTGGGGAAAGAGGGGCAAACATTTCAATATCTTTTTAGTTATACCTAGGTTTATTTGATCCATATTCAAACAATTCCACTAGGCTTGAGGTGTAGCTCAGTGGAAGCTTAGCATGTGTGAGAATCTGAGTTTGATTTCCAGCACTGCAAAAGCCAAACCAAACCAAAACAAAAAACCCCAAACTAAAATACACTAAATTGGTATAAGTAATAAAAACATTTTCAGAGGATTAATAAGTAGATTTATGTTAAGTCCCCTCAGTTTTTCTAGAGATTAAAAAGTCAGTAGTTAACCAAGATAAAAATATGATCACAGTAAGAAAAATGGAAGAGGTGGTCCAGGCTGGTTTTAATCAAATGGTGCGGAACTGAACAGATACAAAGCCCTGGTGGTACTGTGAACAACTAAGGCCTAAGTAAGCAGTGGGAGGAATTTCTTGCAGAGGTAAGAGGAATGGACTCTTGATACAATAATATGGATAAATGTCAGATAATTATTCTGAGTGAAAGAAGTCAGACAAAATGTATACATATTTTATAGCTCCATTTATCCAAAATTCTAGAAAATGCAAACTAATCTATGTGACAAAGAGCTAATCAGTGGTTGCCAGGGAACTGAGTAAATTTTTGGTGAAGATGGATAGGGCCATTATCTTGAATATGGAGACAGATTCATGGAGAGGTAAGTACATTTGTCAAATTTGTGTACTTTATTTACTTAACGGTTTATATTAGTTACCATATTACCTCAAAAAGCTTTTTAAGAAATTTGTAAAATGCAGCTAAAACAGTGGTTAGAAAGAAATTTATGATCTTATATGCTATCTTGGAAAATAAGAAAGAGCCTGTGTTTCCAACTTGAGAAACTAGAAAAAGAAGACCAAAATAAGACCAAACTAAGTAGAAGAAAGGAAATGATTAGAAGTCAATGAACTAGAAATCAAACAAAACAGAAAACACTAACAAAGCCAAAAGTTGGCTCTTCAAAAAGATGAAAAAAATTGATAACAAATTTCTTTAAAAAGTAAAACTTACAAAATGAACCCAAGACAATATAAAAAATTATGAATGGTGCTGCTGCCTGCCTCCCAAGCAGAAGGTCCCAAGTTCGATCCCCGGCATTAAAAAAACCCAACCCATTATGAACAACTTTGTATCTATTAAAGAAACTAAATTTGTCATAAACTATCTTTCTACAATAAAAATTCCAAGCTCACATAGTTTTAGTAGTGAATTCTTGCCAATATTAACATGTAGACTAATATATGAAATTAGAATATCTACTTATTAATTTACAAAGAAAAATACAATCAGGACTATAAATAATGCAATAGCTACTACCTGTCCAGAACAATGTAGAAGAAATCTAAGTGCTTGGAGAGCAACTGCACTCAAGGCCTCAGGCCTCTCCCAACTCTGAAGTCCAATTATAAAAGCCTACAGTGTAGAAGATGAAGATGTTTCCCATCATGGTCACATCGCCATTCAAGTAGGACCAGGCTTTTTTGCTTTTCCCCTCTGACTTCAAGAATAACTTCAGAAAACATACCTCAGCTCAAAGATCAAAACTGCTGGCTGTCCAGCCTGCCCTTTCAGATTTAGCAGGTCTGCAAAAATTACACTTGACAGTCCTTGCTGTAACATACTGTGACATTAATACTCTGGAATTCACTCCAGATGTATGATGTAGCTTGCAAAAAGTGATCCAATTTTAACTCCTGCTATGCTCTTTTTGAAAAGGGAGAAAATAGATTTTCAAAGCAAAGTAGATGTTTAAGCTTTAAAAATGACCTCATGAAAGAATCTGCAGACTTTTTAAAACAAGCCAAGAACTAGCTGTGGTGGTGGACAATTTATCTGAGAAGGCTGTTCTCTAGAGATTAAGCCAGAGAGTGTTTGATGTGGCAACAGGAATGGTTCAGCATCCCTCATGAAAGGTCTTACTTTTCATTTAACAGGATTCCTTCTGGAAATGCCTCAGGCAGTGCAGTTTAAAAGAGGCACTTTAAATTCAGGTGTGCAGACACTAGGTCTGGGGATATGGAAGATATATGGATATGGCCTTAATAGTGAAGAACTTTTGTGATCTTTGTTAATAAAATGATTCCCAACTTAAGCAATCTGAGCTGAAGTTTAAAAACAAGCCTCCTTATCAATCAATCTGCTTTCCTTTTTTTTTTTTTAAAGAAACAGCCTTAATTGTTATGTATATTCATTTCACCATTCAATATTCTTCCCTTCCCCTCTTCCCTTCTTCCCCTCCTCCCTTCCTCCCTTTCCTTTCTTTCTTTCCCGGTACCGGGGATTGAACTCAGGACCCTGTGCTTGCCAGGCAGGCACGGTGCCACTGAGCTACATCTCCGGCCCCTCATTCAACATTTTTCTACAATATGATTCTGTATGGCTACAAAGCAGTTCATTTGTTGTGTAAAACATGCTATAACTAATTTAACCAAATGTGAGCCATTGGGGGATTTTGGTAGTTTTCTATTTTTTTAACTATTAAAAATGTTAGCATAAGCATCATGGTATATAATACTTGGTACACAAGCTTAAATATTTCCACTAGACAGATCCTTGTAAGCCCTTGCTTCAAAGGAGGGTGAACATCTAAAAATACCTATCACTAAGTTTTAACAAGATGGGTCCAAAAACTTTCCTATTTAATTCTAAAATCTAAGTTCTGAAACCAAAAGGATTGCTTTAAAAAACAACACAAAACAACTAAACTAAACTAAACTAAACTAAACTTCTGGCACAAAAAGTCATCGGGCAGCAAAACCTGAACTGAGCTGAATGAAGTGAGGCTACAGTCCAGTCTCTGTCGATCTCACATGAGCATACGGTTATGGGATGTTGCCTAAATCCACGCTGGGACTGTGATATAATACATGCACCACGGTACCTTTCTAGTAGCACTTCAAGGGTGCCACTTTACTGTCCAGTGTCCTCCATTTTCTTAAAATGAGAAGTCAGCCATCATTCTTGCCTTTTTATCTTTGATTCTTTTTAAGAACTGCATGTTTGGTTTCAGCAGGTTCACTATGACTATGAAGTGATTGGATTTGGTTTTTATATTTATCTTGCTAGGATTTTGGATCTATGGGTTAATGTTTTTCACCAAATTTGGGAAAATACCAGACATTATTAGATCAAATTTCTCCAGACTCCATTCTTTTTCCCCTATTTCTGGAACTCTAAATACACACATGAATGCATATGCATGCGCGCGCGCACACACACACACACACACTCCTCACACCAAGCACTTGATATTGCTTCACAGGTCACCAAAGGCTCTCTGCTTTAATCCTTTTGTTCTCTTTGCTTCTTACAATAATTTCTATTGAATTGTCTTCAAATTTAGTGATAATATTTTTATCTGTTAAAAATGTTGAGATCTAATGAAAATTTCATTTTAGATTTTTTTTAGGTCTAGAATTTGCACTTGATTTCATAGTTTCTCTTCCCATGCTGACAGTTCCCCATGTATTCAATTATCTTTTCCTCTGACTCCTTTAACATTTATTTCAACTGTAAAGTCTTGACCTGCCAATTCTAACATCTGGGTCATGCACAGATCTGCTTGTACTAATGCTTCTTCTGTTGATTATAGTTACATTTTCTTTCTTCTTCCTCTTGATCCTATGATAGTTTGCACATGGGCTGTATTGGAGAGGATTTAGTTTAGCCCTTGGTCTTGGAGCAGCCCTTGATCCTAAACTATGGTTCTTTAGCAGTTTCAACTCAAAATTTGAGGTATATATCAATCTCTCTAGTACAGCAGGATTTACACTGAACACTCAGCGCTACGCAGCTTCTGAAATCTGCTCAGTTCTTTCGTACTCCTGATGCTGTTTTCTCTTGGGTTTCTTGCAGCAGAGCGCTGGATTGAGAAATTTGAAAAGAGAATTTGAGGCTCCATTGTCTTTACACTCTAAATCTTTTTGAAGCTCCCTGCTCAAATTACAGATGCTTTGGTAGTCTTAAACTCTGACTTCTGTTTTTTCATCCCAGCAAAAAAACCTACTTTCTGCTCAAGCTCTTTTTTCAATACTCTAAGATAAACCAAGAAGTGCTCTAGGGAAACGCTGGTGGACTCCAGAGCTTCTCTAGTTTGCTTCCCTTTGTTCAAGTTTTGTATTCCCTACAGTTTCTGCCTGCTTCTTTCTGGTTGCTCTCTAAACAATTTTTTAAAAATCATTACACCAAGAGCTTATAATTCTTATTGGCAGAAGGGCTCATCCAATGTGCATCCCTCTGCCCTTACTGGAACTGGAACACTAGCAAATGTCTTCAAATCTGCTTTCTATACTCCCGCCACTGCTGTTTCAGGACTTCCACTTAAACGTGTATTTGGCCATGTGAAGTTGTTCCATAGCTCACTCATGCTATTCATTTCCTTTCATTTTTTTCTCTGTGTTTGAATTGAGAAAAGTTTCTATTGCTATACAATCAAGTTCACCTATCATTCCTATTGCAATGCCCATTCTGCTGTGAATCCTTATCTAGTATATTTATTTCAGAAATAGATGTTTAAACTCTCGACATCCTATTGGGTTTTT
Organism: Heterocephalus glaber; assembly: GCF_053883595.1. Lineage (NCBI taxonomy): Eukaryota > Metazoa > Chordata > Mammalia > Rodentia > Bathyergidae > Heterocephalus > Heterocephalus glaber. The sequence goes on from NW_028258324.1 coordinate 69,769,927, forward strand.
CTAACTTTCATGTCTATTCAACATATTCACTCTGTCTTCTAGTTTCTTCAACATATAACTTTAAATGTCCTTGTCTACTAATTCTGCCATCTGTGTCAAGTCCAGGCTATTTCAAAGGATTTTTCTTTCCTTCTTATGACTTAGATTTTCCTGCTTTGTATGCCTGGTAATTTTTGATCAAATGCCCAACATTTTGAATTCTATCTTGTTGGGTGTTGAATATCTTTTTTTACTTAGCATATCCTTAAGCTTTGTTCTGGGATGTGGTTCAAATACTTGGAAATGGTTTGATCTTTTTAGGTTTTGCTTTTAAGCTTTGTTCATGGGATGAAAGCACCAGTTAGTCAAGAGTTAATCCCCTCTTCCCCACTGGGGCTAAGACCTCGTTTAGTTCTCTTTGTCCAGGTGAATGTGGGATACTATTCCATTTAATCCTTTTGGGTGGTTCTCTTTCTGACCTCAAGGAGTTTTCTCACACAAGTGGGTCAATACTCAACTTACTTAGTTATAACTGACCTTCTGTTCTCTCTCTCTCCCTCCCTCCCTCTCTCTCTCTCTCTCTCCTCTCTCTCTCCCTTCCTCTCTCTGTGGTTCTCTCCTAATACTGTGTGTCACATGAACTTCAGCTACCTTGGTTTTCCTGGATTCCTAGCTGTATCTCTTTGACTCAGAGAGTCTGCTAGACTCTGCCTCAATTCCCTTTTTCTGAGTCACAGCTTGGAAACTTTCTCCAGGCAATAATTTAAGTATAATCCTAAGTTTTACATAATTTGTTTCTTTGTTTTTCAGGGGTCACTATCTTTCATTGCCTGAAGTCCAATTAAGAATTAAGAATTGTTAAGAATTAAGAATTGTTATTTTATGTATATTGTTCATTACCCCCCTCAAAAAAAAAAAAAAAAAAACTCCCTAAAATTAAACCTTTCTAAAATTAGGAAAAAAATTAAGAAAAATTTTTAAAAATTAAAAATTAAAAAAGTTCTGAAGTATATCTGGCCAAAGGGACTTAAGTAAGGGATTGTGGACTTAAACAAATATGCATGCTAACTAGCAGTACATAAGCGTCTGTCCCCTCAAATCATTAAGTTATTTTCTGTTGCTATCACAGACTACCACAGATGAGGTAAATTAGCAACCAAAGTTTATTTGGCTCACAGTTCTAGAAGCTGGGAGGTCCAAGTGGGGGGGCCACATATGGGGGGGCTTTCTTGCTGTGTCACAGCACAGTGGAGGGGATCATATGCGCAGAGTGAGGCCAAGTGCTAGTTTGGGTCTTTTCCTCTTATAAACCTCTGATCCCACAATGGGAACCCTACCTCATGATCTAACTCTATTCACCTCAGAGTCCTCCTGGAAATACCATCAACATAGGAACCTGGGAATTAAGCTGCCAACACATGAACTTTGGGAGACACATTCAAACTGCAACACTTACAGATATAAATATAAATGTATTTTAAAATATGTACCAGTTTAATATTAATTTTTAAAAATTTGCCAATTTAATAAGTTAAAATATTTTAATGTGCATTTCTTTGTTTACTGGTAAAATTGAGTATTTTTTTACATTATATTTGGGCAACAGAATTTTTTATAGCCTTAGGTTATGTTAATATCAAAGCCTAAGTTCTACACAAAGACTGAAAGTACTTTCTTGGCAGTAATGTCACCTTTAGGTCTTTTGGACACAAGCCTTTTTGTAGCACAGGTTGGTACACAAGTCTGTAGAACATAAGGTGTCTGTTACACAATTCTGGAAAAGAAGTAAGCACTGGCAGATAAGACAGATGTGCTGCCTATCTACTTTCCACAAGCATTCACTGGATTGTGCCACTGCCTTTGTTTTAAACCCTTCTACAAATGAAAACCAGACTCTCTACTCAGGCTTTACCCATCTATTGCTTCAACCTTGTTTTCTGCCATTTCCCTTTTAGTTTACTATGTGTTCTAAAGCCTGATTTTTTTTTCTTTTGGGGTCTCACTAGGTTGCCCAGGCTGGTCTCCTCTGCTTTAGCCTCCTGAGTATCTGGGATAACAGGTGCACGCCACCATGCCTGGCTCAGCAACAAATTTCTTTTCAGTTCCTTAAATAAGTCACTTTTCTCCTCAGATCCTTTGGGCTTGCTATTCTTTCTTGCCTGAAATGTTTTCACATGGCTGGTACCTTTGTACCCTTTGGGTATAAGCTTAAAAGTTATTTCTGCAGACAAATATTCCCTGGCCATCTGATCCAAAGGTTTCCCTCATCTCTCTCTCTCCAATATAATATATTCTTTCCCCTTACATCAATGATATATCTACCACAGTTCAAAAACTGTATCTGAAACAATGGTTCTTAATTAATTATTGTCTCGCTCCCTTACTGAAGGGTAAGCTAAACAATAGTTAGAACTACATTTTGTTGTTTTTCATCAATGTATGCTCAGTATGGTACCAAGAACAGTGTTTGGCCCAAGGTAGATGTACATTAAATATTGGCTGAAGAAATGAATCATTTAGTTCTAGAGTAATTTTCCAAAATTATTGGAAAATAGACGAAAGTCTGCTCAAAAAGTTTCATTAAGGGCCGGGGATTTAGCTCAGTGGTTCTGCCGCCTGCCACGAAAGCGGAAGGACCCAAGTTCGGTCCCCGGTACCAAAAAAAAAAAAAGTTTCATTAATATTAGGATCACTGATCATCCTTATGCACTTCTGAGACATATTCATTTTCATTTTATTTATAAATTTAATTTAGAAGACATTCTTTTGAGAAATGTTGCTATTACCAAACACTAAAATCTCATTTTTCAGGATTTAGTTTGAACTTAGCCTTTTTTTAAATAACAGGGAGCTAAAAATGGACAAATGAAAACAAGGCATTAGTAATACCAGTGTTCCTATTTCATTAAACAGCATGTATAACAAATCTCCAATTTACAGTAGGAATTCAACATAAATAAGCCATGTGCAGTGTTAATAGAATAGTATGACTAGTGAACATAAATAAATATCACTTACAGAATAATTACTTTGAAGTTGTAAATACTTTCCTCTTGCATTATTTATGTTTACCCTCCACGAAGACGACAAAACATTTTCTTAGATAACTCTAAAAACCAAGGAACAAAACCAACACCAAGCACTGGGAACAAAAACTCATTTATTTCTCTCCTTTTATGATTGTTAAAGAGTGAGTGGGCAGCTATGTGTATATTTCCAGTTATCTTCCTCAGATATTTACACACAAAAACACGAAAAACCCTCTGATGTTGATGCTCCAGGCTCTCTACTGATAAGGGCTAATTTGGAGCAATACACTGTATTAAGGATTTCCTAGTGAATGTCAAAATACTTTTGTTTTTGGAAGCTTATAAGAAATAACAACTTGAATCCTTCTGGTACCTAACAGTGTGTTCACCTATTACCTGCTCTCAAGAACTTAAAACACAGTCAATAATGTTTAAACTGAAATCTGGTAAATCTTAAGTGTTCCTTGAATTTATATCAAGTTGCCTACTGACCAACATTGTTTTCCTTTAAAATTTAATAGCAAATTAATTTATTTTAATGCTTATTAGGGCCAATGAAGATGGTTATTTGCTACTCTGAATTTAGTAAAGGAATAATAGATGAAAAATGTCATCTAAGTAACATCTGATGAGAAAATATAATAGAACCTTGAATGCTTCAGCTGCAATTAGTTTCTCTTGTGTATTTCATCTGTGGGTAATATGTAGAGGAAGCAAAAAGAATAAGATAGATTTGCCAGGTCTATTCTGCAGTCTTGAAAGTTTCAGACTGAGCTGCTGTAAGTCTAGGGGGTTTGTGGGGGGAGAAAGGGAAGGAAAGTCACTTGGGTCATTTCTCCTATTTGTACAAAATTAAAGCCTTTATTCTGAGGAAACAACTCCCATTATAACTGGTAAACTTGTTGGCAGGCAACTGATATGCCACTTGCTAGCTGTAATATTGACTAGTGATGAAAAAGGAAGTGAGGTGGGAACAACAAAAGGGCTTCATCCGCCAAGGCCTCAGTTCCGAGGATAACTTGCAACATATTGAGGTAGAATCAGAAATTGTTGAAATAAGAAGGCTATTATTGTAAGTCTTGGAAAAAAATGAAATAAAAAGCTATTTGATAGAAGGATCATGTTACAAAGCCCAAGAGATGCTTCAAATGTGTGCCCTATGTCCTGGTGTAGTGGGAACAGGGAACAGCTGACTGGCCATGTCAGCTGGACTTCTGAGTCACTGGGGGCCTCCTTGGAGTCTCCTCTGTGCTGTGAAAGATCCTAATAGTGCTGATAGATTTTCAAAGGAAATTAAGAGCAAATTAAAGATTTCATGGAATAAAGTTTAATGAAAGCCATCATAGTACAGAATTAATATTTTCATTTAAAAATTTTTTTATAATTGAAATGTGAATGGTTCACACATTGGTGAGACATCTTAATTAGCACTGTCAATATGGCACAGATATGTTTTAAAAATCAGCCTTACCAGGTTTTAATAAAGCCAGAATGACAAAAACAGTATAAGCTGATAGCAGGAAAACAGGGAGTCCTATGAATTTGTGTGCAAGTATTGACCCTCTATGGTTCATTCTGTCTGTCCGACCGCCCGTCTGTCCCTCCCTTTCTCCTTCCCCCTCTCTCCCTCTTTCTCTCTGCTCGCCTAGTGGAGCTTGAACCTAGGGTCTCCCACATGCAAGGCAAGTGCTCTACCACTAAGCTACACCCCCAGCCCTTTAAAGAAAGCCGACAGAAGTAGAATGGTTAAACATTACAAAAGAAGAACAAAATCGAAGGATTCACACTACCTGATTTTCTATAAAGCTACAATACTGGAGAAAAGACTGATACATAGATCAGTGGAAGAGAATAGAAAGTTTAGAAATAAACTCACATACACATGGTAAATTGATTTTTGAATAGAGTAAAAGGCAATTAAGTGGACATGCACATCGTCTCTAAGAATTAACTCAAAATAGATCAGTGGTGCCGGGGTGAGGGTTAAGGAGGGGAAGCTGACCACTAAGAGATATGGGAGGCTTTTGAAGGAGGTAGGAATAGTGCCCTATACCCTGACTGTGGAGGTGGTTGTCAAAATTCACAGAAGGTGAATTTTATGATTTATAAATTACTTTTTAAGAAGGAAAAAAGTCTGCCTTAGTGCTGGGTATGAAGAAAAAAAATCTAATTGGTAATATCCAAGCAATAAGACGTAAGTAATTATAAGTTAGTTATTGAATGGAACATAACTGAGAGAGATTAAAAAAACTATAGAGTCCCGAAATGTAATGCCTTAAGTATCCACATTTTAAAAAGTTCACCTACCTGCATTTGGATTTAATCTAGAATATGCTGGAAATCACAGGACTGTTTTCCTTTCCTGAGTGCAAATAAGGAAGTGCTTTTGAGGATTAATTAATGAAATTTTCAGTCTAGAAACCACACTGCCTATCTTTAACGTCCTGCAGTCATCTCTAACTCCAGCAATGAATTCTCCGTCCTACTCCCAAATCTGTTCTTTGTTTACTGCTGTCTGAGTAGAGAATACCACCATAGTGTAGTTGCTTAATAAAGAAATCTGGGGCCAGGGATTTAGCTTAGTGGTTCTGGTACCTGCCTTGCAAGTTCAAGGTCCCGAGTTCGATCTCCGGTACAAAAAAAAAAAAAAAAGAAAGAAATCTGGGCGCTTTTTTTGACTCCTCCCTTGGTCTTTCCTCTTCCATTCAACAAATTAATTTATCATCAAGTTGTGATAATCCTATTTCCTATACATATCATCTCTGCTGTGAATCAGGAGACAGCATGGAAGTAGGAAGTTGAACCTGGCTGGACCTGGAGGTTGGGAGTGGTATCAGATGAGGCCAGTGAGGTAAACAGGGACCATGTTGATTGCTAATGTTTGTGTTCGTTCCAAACACATCTCAAATAAGTATGTTCTCCATTCCTACTTCTTCCATTCTAGTACCAGTTACCACTTCTCTCTTCTGAAGACCTCAATAATCCCTGCTCTCCCTATATCCACTCTTGTTTCCATTTCAGTTCATTTTTCTGCATTAGAGTGTTCCTTTAAATGTACTGCACTATTCTGAAAATAATCCAAGAGATTCTGATAAGATCTTATCACCTCTTCCTTAAAACCTTTTTGTGTCTTCCCTGTTCTTTTAGCACAAACATCAAAATAATTAATAAGGCCCCTGCTTCCCTCCCTAGCCTCATCTTGTGCACTCTCTTCTGCCTGCCCTCGAGACTCAATCATGCTCAACTTCCTGTTCCACGCTGCTCGATGCTTCAGAGCAGTGACACTACTTGTTGCACAGACTGTTCTGTCTGTCTGCAACGCTCTTTCTTTTGCCCAGTCTTGCACCTAAACTTGTCCTGCTCACTCCTTTTTTCTCTCAGGGGCAGCTAACATGAAAGTTCCAGAAAGCCTTCCATGATCCCTGAAGTCTGGTTTGGGCATACTCACTATGCACTCTGACAGCACAGTTCATCTGTAAGTACTTGGAGTGTAACAAAAATATATATACTTGGCCCTGGTCCCAGGTTCCTGGCACAGAGCTCTTCAAAGCCTTGGAATCTCCTCGGTGATGAGTCTTTTTTTGTTTTCAAATGAGATGACTGCTGGCTAGGGATCCCCAGACAACTTTAGAATGAGGGCTGGCTGCCAGAAGGACCAAGCCATGAGTAGAGGTTTCAAACTTTCAGCCCCATCCCTGACCTGAGTAGGGAGAAGGGCTGGAGACTGAGTTCAGTCACAGTGACTCAAACATGGGCACATGATGAAACCTCTACATAATGGGGTTTGGGGTGCTTCAGGGGCGGTGGAGACACTGATAGTGCCAGGAAAGTGTGAGCCCTGAGAGGGGATGGAATGTCTGCTACTCCTCATGCCCACCTGAGCCTTTCCTATGGATCGCTTCCATTTGCTGCTCCCACGTTGCACCCTTTATAGTAAATTGTAAATGTACATGAGTACTTTCCTGAGTTCTGTGAGTTATACTAGTGAATTATCAAGTATGGGGAGGGGGTCCTCGGGACCCCTGAATTTGTAGTTGGGCTGGGCAAAAGTGGCATCCTATATGTGAGTGTCATCTGACATGAGAGTAGTCTTACAGGACTGAACCCATAAACCATGAAATCTCTAACTCCAGGTAGTCAGTTTGAGAACTGAACTGCTGGACACTCAGCTGGTGTTCAGAGTGTAATAACCAACCCGACTCCATCTTGTGCCTCAATGCCATTTTGTACCTGTGCTTAAACAAAGTGCCTGCACTTAAATAAAGCAACCAAAACCCCACATCCTGCTTGGCAATAAACTTGCTGCAGTTGCAGGATGTTTTGTAGCTCACCTAGTGTGTGTGAAACTTCCTTGTAACCCCCCACTAACCTGGCATGATTCTGCTTCTGTAAGATTCCGCTTGCTCTCCCCTGAGGCCTCCCCAGCTGAAAGCATGATTTAAAAGGAGAAATCAAACCACTTCCCATTGCTGAGGAACCTTTCTGGGTGCTAGCCCCTCTTGGCCGCTGGCTATAATAAACAGGCTCAAATCTGGCACAGAGTGTGGTGCATCTCTATCGTTCGAACTCACTTGTCCATAACAAGAGAATTGTCAGAAATGCTTTCAGAATTGGTGTTGGAAAAGACATCACACATTTGGAATCAGAGAGAACGTGGGAGTACCATATTCAACACCTGTGTACCATTTCACTGACTGTAAGTTCCACATGTTTATCTTGGCTACCATTACATCCCTAGCACCTAACACAGTGCCTGGCACACTGTTCAACACGTAATGGGTGAACATACAAAGGGAATGCCCACCACTGGAGTGCACCAACCATCTGTTCTCTGGGACAGCCGCCAGTCATGGGTCTTCCCTGGCCCTGCTTATGATATAAGATGATGAAAGATGAGAGTAACAGGTCCACCTTTTCACTATGCGATGCAATGGCCAACTACAGGATAGTGTAGAAATGGGTGAGATGCAGCAAATGTGCTACTGCCCAAAAGAAGCAGCATAGCTGAGCACAATACAACCATCAAGTCAGAGTCCTACTAATCTCTTCATACTGAGCCCTTCATGTTGCCAAGTTGTGTTCTCCTAAGAAGGTGCTAAGCAGTAGACTTCAAACTCGGCTGCACTGCCTTTTAAAAAGTACTGTAAAATAAATGAAAATAATCTAGTCTGTTAGACTCCAAACACAGTGGAAAACTTCTGAATACTATGTTAAGTTCTTTCAAGCCAGTTATCTAATTGAGAAGATCATGCACAGAGTATCCGGGTATACACCTGTCTATCATCAGGCCTGTAAAAGCGCTGATTCCACATTCTCAGGTATGCAGGCACTCATTAGTACATGCAAGTACTCAGCTGCATGTGCTGACCAGTTACTTGGTCAAGGTTCTTAGAAGTAGACTCATGTCCACATCCTCTCTGTTCAACTAAATTTCATGCCCTCAAAGTCAGACAATGTCTTGTCTTCCAGTGCCAAGCAGAGAGGAGAGGCTCTTCAAACACTAAACAGGACTGAGCAGAGATCCCACGCATTCAATATCCACCAGGTAAATTTTCTGAGATCCACAGGTCCGGAAGAAAATGAGGCCAGGACTTAAAACACTGGCAAGAAAAGACTGCATCCATCTTGCCACTGAAATAAGACTTACCTGTGTTGAAGTTATCCTTCCTCTTTTAATTTCTGATGAATTTTCACTTAGTTTTCCCACTTTGTTACTCGAGCTGCATTTGTAGCATGTCCATCTTGTTTGGGCCTCAATTTCTACAGTGCATTCCTTGCTTTGTAGACAGAATGAATGATACAAATGGCCACAGCTGTGAAATGAAGGCAGTTCACACTTTTCATTATCATAAGAACCACAAACCATGCTAAGAGTGTACTTTATGCAGTAAAGGTGTCTAACAAGCTGCAATGTCTTGTTGGTTGAACAGGGCAAGGAACAGGAAAGGAATGTACTTGTTGCTGTCCTCTCTTTAAAACTCCTCACTCATATATCTGTATCCTTACGTTGTGAGGAGGAAGAGAATCACAGTGTTCTGACTACAAACCACCTGGAGGATAAGTTGAACTTCTGTTCGTTCCCTAAGCTATAAAATTTTGGCAGTGTTTTTAGGGAGTGTGAAATAAAAAGGCAATTGGAAAAAAATCATAATTACGTAAGTAGCTTGATAATAACATGAGTGGTCTGCCTCGTCAAACTCAATGCAAGCGTTATGACTTGATGAAACACTGAGAAAAAAGTCATTGCTAGTGTAAATTCCTACAGTACTATGAAGAAAGTCGCTATGGTTTACATGAAATTACTGAGCCTCCCAGAAGCCGAATACTGAGTATAACTCTCAGTTATCTTTACTGGCTTCTCCCCCTTTCTCCAATTGGAAATGTTGGACTAGCCCAGAAATCAATCCTTTCCTCTACTATAACCTTTATACTCTTTCTTTTCTCTACACTTTTTCATTCTGTATACAACCTGTCTCTTCTACACTCTTCTTTTCTCTACCCACCTCTGCTCTTGTAGCGATTATTTCCAATTCCAAAGCCTTAAGATACCACCTAAATGCTCACGATTACCAAATTTATACCTTCAGCCCTGAGCTCTGTCCTAAGCCCTGTCTTATTTCCTCAAGAACTCTGGATATCTAATAGGAATGGTAAATGTGACATGACCAAAACCAAGCTTCTTTTCTACCCTACCCCATCTTCACTGCACATTTACATCCAACCTTCTCAATAAGTGACAATTACATTCCTCAGTGTCTCAGGCCCAAAACTTTGGAGTCATCCTTGACTATCCTCTTTCACATTCCACATCCAAACAATAAGCAAACCCCAGCAGCTCTACCTTCAGAATATGTTCAGAATCCTTCCACTTACTTTTCTGCTCTCTCTCATATGGTCTACTGAAATAGCCTGACTGGTCACTCTCCTTTCTCCTTTGTCTGTCCACAGTCCATTCCCAACAGCAGGCAGACTGACCTTTAAGCTATAATTTAGATCATGTCATTCTTACCCTCCAAAGCCACTCAATGGGTCCTCATCTCCGAGCAGAAACCTAACTTCTGATAATAATGTAGTTCCTACATGATTTGGCCTCTGCTCCTCCTCTGAAGTTCTCTCTTGTCATTTCCCATTCTTTCTTTGTGCTCAGGCCCACCAGCCACTCACTCGCTGCTCCTCAAGTGTGCTAGGAATGGTGCTGCCACACTGCCTCTGCACTCACTGCTGCTCTGCCTGGGCTACTGTCCCCTGAAACTGCATGGCCACTTCCTTAGGTCTCTTACTGTTACTCAAATGTCACTTAAACAATGAGGCTTCTCTGACTACTCTTCATAAATTAGTAGTTCTCATTCTCTTTCCTCTATACCATGTTTTATTTTTGAGTGTAACTATAATTACATTTTTGTTAATTTTTAATTTTCTATTAATTTTCTAAATTGTTCATAAGTTATTTTAACAGTGAGGCATTCTCTCCATATAATATATCCAGACTCCAAATCTTCCATATGTCCCTTAATATCTTTGATTTTTTTTTCCATAGTAGTTGTTGCTATCTGGTACGTTACTTATTTATTTCTTCATTGTCTGATCCTGCCCCTAGAATATATAGTGGACCCTTGACTTATGAACTCTATTCATTCGCAAGGACTAGTTGTATCTCAAGTTGGCCAGTTGAAGGCTCAGGCTCCTCTACACAGCCTTCAAAGTCTCTCTCCTGTATACAGGGAGATCTCAGAGTCCTTAGAGAGACATCGGCCCAGGATTTCTCAACCCCATACAAGGCAGGATGTTTTAATGTTCCCTCCAGAGCTCTTGAAGGATTAAATCTGTATCTGAGACCATCTGGAAGCACAAGTGCTGGCATTCAGCTCATAACTCAAGACTCTGGTCATAAGTTAAAACTAAAATACTAGTTGTAGCCCAAGTTGTTGGTATGTCAGGCTGGTCATAACTGGAGGGTCCCCAAGGGCACTTTCTGTGTTTGTTCATATTATCTCCTAGGTCCTCAAACAGTACTTGGGATACAGCAGGTGCCAAATATATTCCTGTTGAATGAATGGGTTCTCTGTGTGATGAGAGCTGCTTCCCCTTGAACCTCCAAATCTACCAATCTTCTGACATAGCTAACATTTACACAGTGCTTCCTCATGCCAGGTACTGTTCAGAGTGCCTTACATAAGCTTATTTAATCTCCACACAACCCTAAGATGTAGGTACTATTACCATTTCAATTTACAGATGAAGAAACTAATATATGAAAAGATTAGTTAACTCAAAGTCTCACAGCTGGCATAGTCAAGATTTGAATTCAAGAAGTTTGGCTCCAGAGCCCCCGGTATATCGCTTCTATCTGTGTATCACAGAACTGTCTTTGCTCCTGAGAACAGCCTTGTCTCCTCTGCACTAGACTTCCCTCTTTCTATCATGGCTTAAATATCACTGATATGCTGGTAATTGCTATTTCCAGCCCCAAGAGGTCTCCAGGTTTCTGACTGTTCACCAGACAACCCAACATGGATATCTAACAGCCCCCTCCAACCTAACCACTGTAAGACAAAGCTAACGATCGCCCCAGTCCCTTACACTGTTTCTCCTCATCTAAGCCAAGGGGACCACATTCACCCAGTTACTCAGGCCAAAGACTGCATTTCCCCCTCACACTCTGTATCCAGTGCACCAGTGAGTTAGTCCCACCCTTAAAATACATTCTGGATCAAATGCCTCTCAGCACCTGTCCCTCATACCTCTCTCATTCTGCCCAAATGTCACCCCCGCAAAGATGTCTTCCTTCACTATGTCTTTTTAAAAGAGAATTCTTATCCAGAACACCTCATCCATCCAGTCCCTGCTCTGTGTTTCATTTTTCTTCACAGCTTTTATCATTCTGTACTTACTATCTGAGCACCCTAACCTCTTGTCCTCCCCATGCAGAATAAGAACCACAGGGGAGGAACTTTGCCTGTATAGTTTACTGCTTATATCTCTGCCCGGGACTATAAGTCCATCTGTATTCCCACTTGGCAACACCATATATGTACACACACCTGCAGATAACATTTCCTTCCCTCTCTTACCTAAAGACAATAATTTCATCTGCCATTTCTTGGCGTCTCTTGTACTGTTGCAAACATATAGAGCAATAATCCTGTTTGGGATTCAGTCCTCTAGTGACAGAAGCTCTTAGGTTACACAATGACCAATGGAGATCTTGGTTGAGAAGGCTGGTGGTTGTTTCCAGCAGGGTCTATGAAAAACCACACCAAACAAACAAACAAACAAATGGTTATTTTTAAAAAGGCAGAGATGGAGAATAGGACTTATTTTTTAACTGCAAACAACTGAAATTAATATACTACAAAGTTGATAAACATACAACCTCACAAACTTAAATTGTTAATATTAATGTTCAGAGTAACATGTATATTAGGGTTTTCAAGTCTGTCACTAGTTCTTACTAAGAAATGTGTGCTCTGCCATTCTGTATTTTAACTCAGTACTGATGACTTTCAAATGAGCAGATAAGCTCAAATCTATTTATTACATTTATATAATAACTTCTGTCTGGATGGCTCAGACTGCTGTAACAAAGAAGCATCTGGATCCCTGATTTTTTATTGAAACTGCATTCATGGCAACGTTTCAAGTAACCTTTGACCAGAAAGGCTAATGGTCATTACTTAGTTTTCATCTCCCTTGGGCAGAGATCACATTTTCCTGATCAGCACATACAAGTGATCTGAATCTACCCAAGACTTTCACATCTGTCAGTAAGTTACATAAAGACATCTTCACGGCTACCACATTAAGTGATTCTAAGACGCTGTGCTGCTAAGGTATTGTTTGCGTGCTATAACTATTTCTTAACAATCATATATATCACTGGGCTGTGCAATCAGGTTCTTTTCTGTGCAACCCAAAGGAGAAGACAGAGTTCGGTACTGCCCATCCTCCCTGATTGAGGTTAGTTCTTTAACTTTGCCTGTAATGCAAAACTGTCTTTTTTTTTTTTTGGTACCGGGGATTGAACTTGGGACCTTGTGCTTGTGAGGCAGGCGGCAGAACCACTGAGCTAAATCCCCGGCCCAAGACTTAGTCTTAATCGTCTATTTCTAGTTTTTTCCAATCAATGCCATCTTTTCCTCCTCTTGTAAAGATTCATAGTTGGCAAAAATTTTCTACCTTGCACTCAGCTTTACTTCTGCACCCTGGTATCTGGTGCTTGTAGGGCAGTAAACTTTACTGGACTATGTATACTTAGCAGAACTCCAACTTTTACAATACCCAAGGAAGGGTCTATCTCCCATTTTTTTCTTTTTCTTCTTTCTCTCAAATTCTTAAAACAGTAGATACTGTATCAAACATGCCTAAATGATACTTTTCCTAAGGAAAAAAATCTTTATATCAAACTGGCACAAATAAGTTCCACAAACAGAAACTGAGAATTAAAGTTAAAAGTAATTTTGAGTTAAGGGAAGATTACAACCATTTTTGGTTAGTGGCAATGAACTATTTCAGAATACTTTAAAAAATGCTAAGGGGGCCGGGGATTTAGCTCAGTGGTTTTGCCACCTGCTGTGCAAGCTCAAGGACCCAAGTTCGATCCCCAGTACCAAAAAAAAAAATGCTAAGGATCAAAATATATAATAGATATTATGAAATAGGAATGGTTCAAAATTAAACCAAGTGTGAGATATTTAGTTAATAATTAAATTATTTTATGCAAAAAAGGCATAGTATTATTAGGAAATGAGTTGAGAGATTAGCAATTGAAAATATATTCTTTTAAGATCATGATACACAGTGTATTTACCATTGTTATTCTCTAATTATTTTTGATATGAAAAATTATTTTTTCATGGAACTGTTTTTATATTTTCTTTTTAAATGTCTATTTGTATTACATTAAAATAAAATTTAAAAATAAAAAAACAAACAAAAGAATGCCCAGTTTTATTTTACAATTTTGTATATTCATGGTGACCCTTCCTTTTGATGGGTAATAGCTTTGTAATCAATTATGTTTCCCAGAAAGTTTCTCATACTGTCATTTTGGAAAGAAGATACTGGTCTCATTGCCAATGAATAAAAAATAATAAAATGAATCTGGAATCTGAATGCAGTTCCATATTCTGGTGTGTGTGTGTGTGTGTGTGTGTGTGTGTGTGTGTGTGTGAATTAAGATCAAGAGAAATTTAAAAATAGGGAAAATACATATATATTGTAATCTCTTTAACTTTCTGTAAATAGGTGGTGATTTTAAAATAAAAAATACAGAAGCAAAAAGGGGAGAGCAAGTAAAGCAAAGTAAAAAATATATAGCTTTTTTCTGCCTTAAGGCAGTCTTAGATATAATAAATAGTTTACTTACCTGTTCATAGTTAAAGGTATCTAACATTCCCAGAATAAGGCCCTGGATTTCTCCAAGTTTTCCTTTCCCATAAACTGGATCCTAATTTTAAAAAAATCGTAATTTTGTTAATGATTCTTGGTACTTTAAAATTACTGTAAGATATAAAGCACTGAAAAATACTGAAGTATTATTTATAGTCACAAGATATTTATTCTTCCATGAACTTTCCACTGGAAATGCATATGAATTTCTGAACACCTCAAACATTTCTTTTTTTGGTACTGGGGATGGAACTCAGGACCTTGCACTTGCCAGCCAGGCACGGCGCCACTGAGTTAAATCCCCAGCCCTCAAACATTTTGAAAAATTTAGGTGATCTAAGCCTCTTCCTTAATAATCTTCTTTATAAGTCTAATTCAACTTCATTCAAGTCTGCTTTATATTAAATTTATCAATTATCCCTTGAGTTCTTTCTTATAAGCTACATTACAGCCAGTATACTCAGGAATACCAGAATCTGTCCAACAAGTTTCTTTTGTGATCCACATTTAGCCACTCCCTGGCCCAAATCAACTAAATTCCTTCAGTTTTGCAGACAAGAAAGATTTAAAAACACTGCTTACAGTTTTTTAAAGCTTCTTCCATAAAGTCACTCCTGATAAACCACAGATACCTAGATCCCAGATCTTTTCTCCTCTGCTTTTTTGCCTTAGGTGTGCCAAGTAACTTGCTTACTATGTATGATTTGTAAAACACTAAGTGTATCAAAAACAAACAACAGCCCACACAAAAACAAAATGGAAACCCCCACAAAAACCAAAAACTGAAATCTAACTATCCAGAGATAAAAACTGTTGGCATGTTATACATATTCTTCTAGTCTTATTTCTGGAGGAAAGAAAAGGATGATTTCTTAGTATACAAAATTTGAGTATTTTACATAATATGTTTATATCTGTTTTTTTTTTTAACTTAATGGTGTATCATGAGTACTTTCCCATATCATCAAATATTTCGGAGTGGCTGCAGGGTATGAATCATATGAAAATACTACGGTTTATTTAGTCATTCTCTGCTGGTAAGCATTTACATTTTCCTTTTGCTCAAACCCCACATATTATCAAATACTAGTGGGTATAAATCTTTGTCTGAATTCTTACACTTTTTTTAACAGGAGGTTTCTAGAGAGGGAATTATAGACTCAAAGAACATTTTGTGGCTATCAATATACATTGCCAAATTGCTCTTTCAAAAGTTTATTATGCAGTTTTTATCTCCATCACCGTATCTGTGTGCTCATTTTACTGTACCTTCAGCTAGATTGATAATTATAATTTTAGAAACTGCTAATAAATGAGGATGCTAAGTCTATTACTTTACTTTTATATGAAGTTATGTGTGACATAGATGAATTTTCCATGTCAGAGAGGAATCCAATTATAATGCTAAAAGTAGCTGCTATTTACTAAATAGGTAGTGTATGCCAAGTACAGTGCTAAGCACTTTATACAATCAGCCTTCTGTATCTGCGTGTTCTCCAACTACGAATTCTACCCACAGCAAACTGAAAATATTAGGAAAAGAGTGCATTTGTACAAGACATGTACGAACTTTTTGCCTTGTAATTATTCCATAAACAATATAATATCACAACTATTCACATAGCATTACATTGCAGTAGGTGTTAAAAGTCATCCAGAGGTGACTAAAGTATAAAGAAGGATGTATACAGGTGCCGCAAAAATCTTCACCATATTATATAAGGGACCTGAACACAGGTTTTGGTGTCCTCCAGAGGTCCTGGAACCAATCCCCCAGATACTGAGGGTAACTGTGTATACCATGTCACTAAATTTCAACTTTTTTTTTTTTTTTGTAGTACTAGGGATTGAACTCAGGACCTTCACACTGAGCTATGTGCTTAGCCCTTTTTTATTTTGTGAAAGGGTCTCACCAAGTAACTAAGATGCTTAGGTTGGGCTCAAACTTGTGATCCTCCTACCTCAGCCTCCCAAGAGTGCTGGGATTACAAGTGTGTACTACCAAGGCCTACTCCTTTAACTTAAATGAATGAAAATATTGAGGCCTAGATTGGTTAAGTAAAGTATAAGTCACGAAAAGTATTAAGCAGATGAGCTGGGATTTGAAGCTAGGTACTTCAGAAACCATGTTTTTAAGGGTCTTCCATGTTTATACTGGCCTTCCAACTACAGACACATAAACCATTAAACTTAATTTTTAGTGGAAAATATGGGTAACCAAATAAACGAGTGATTGTTGGAAACTATGGGTAATGTGTCTGGCTACTTCGTAGGGAATAAGGCTGTTAGATTTTGGTGTTGTAACAGTAACTATGAGTTCAGAAACATAAAAGGTTACGGAAGCAGGAAAAACTTACAGAACAGTCTCAGGATTGGCTTATTTTTCTCATGTGGGCTCACTGATGGGTCATGAAGACCAAGCAGTGCAGTTTCTAAGAGAGACTAGTTTGCACTATGGTGAACTTGCTTACAGCAGCACAGAGCTGTCTGCCATAGGTTCCCTTGGTCCTTTCAGCTGCTGAAGTTATGCTGAAGAAATGGAAGGCACACAATAACTGTGTACTGTGTACTTATTAATAAATTTATGAGTAAGGCTTGAACAAGTCATGTAAGCTTAATAGAAAATTGTTGCTTCACGGCTAGAGATTACATCTCTAAGCTAAAGATATAAGGGTGACATGTGAGGACTACTGTACTTACAAAAGACAAAATTATGAATATCTCAGACTAGTCCTTCCTAGAAAAACAACTCAGGTCATACACCTGTCAGACAATTTCTTCTTCTGTTTTCCTTGCATAAAAACAGAACCATGTTAATGCTTTTCCAACTTTATTTCATTATGCTTTGGTCAAGCTCCCAGTCAATACACTACTCCTGAAAGTATCAATGGACAGTGTAATATCTTACTGTAAAGAAATCTATTATAATATCTACTATAATATATGCATCCAATATTAAGTAACTAGCTCTGGCATGTTTTTATGGCAAGATGGAGAATAAAGATGTCTTAAAAGGTTCAACTCTAGGAAAAAGAAGCAATCTTTATAGGTCATTTCTATATTTATATCAGTAATTTTACTTTAATATACATAATTTAAAAGCAAAACCATGAAAACCACCTCATGCTGGGACAACATATAAATTATAGAATGCAAAAGTGAGCTCAAGGCTTCTAGCACAGCATGTACACAATCTATTAACTCTTCAAATTATTTTCCAAAGGTGTCAACTACATTCTTTAGCAATGAGTAACTGGTGAGTTTTCTCTTTAACTTGTTTGTAAATTATGAAAAAGGGCACATTTGGTACCCCACATAAAACTTTCCAAAGGCACACTAGAAAAAGGTGATTGCTGGTTTTTTTTCCTACTGTTTGTTTTCTGGTACTTATTGCATTGTGTAGGTAATGTAGGTTTGTGATTTGTTTTAAAATGAGAATATTTACTAAATGAGCATGAGTTTGAGATATGAGTGATGCCCTAACTTGCTTGCTTTCATTCCCTCTGTAAGAACCATAAACAGCTTCTTAGAAACCAAGAATTACGTTTGTAATGGAATGAAGACAGAATGTGCATGACAAAAATATAGATCCCCTAAAAATTATCCCTGACTTATAAACTAATATTCATGAGAGAAACTTATATAATTGAGGTCCCAGACATCCATATGAACCTCTCGTTTGGAAAATTAACTTTTAAAAATTTATCTAAGCATCTAAATAACTGTCACTCTCTATTTCCTCCCTAAGGAACCTGATAAAGATGAATATGAAAAGACCTTGACTCATGTTAGGTATGGAACAAAAGACCTGAAACTAGAAGTTAGAAGATCTGGGTTAATGTCCCAGCTGTTCTAATTTAATAACTGAATAAACTAAGGCAAGTCACCGACTATTCCTGAGTGGCACTTTTCTCACTAGAAATATGAGGATACTGTTACTTAGTGTATAACAAGATTTTAAAAAAAGATAATGAACACAAAGTGCTTTATAAACTTTTGAGAACTACTCAAAAACATTAGGTGACTGAGTCAACTAATATAAACTGAGCCTATACTATCTTCTAGGCACCATGTTTGGGGTTGGAGACAAAACAGTGTACAAGATATACAGTCTATTGCTTTAAGAAACTCACAACTTAAGAGGTGAGCCACTATAGAGGTGGGAGTGAAGAATTTAGTCAGAACAGTGATTGGGGCTGGGTCAAGGGGAAAGAGGAATGTGGGAAAATGTATTTCTGAAGATATTCCAGGAAATACTCTAGTGAAAAGGATTTAAAGTGGATTGGATATTGGGAACGCTGGAGAAAATAATGAGGAATTCTATCAAGCATTTAATGAAGAAAGTACACCAATCCTCTACAACCTGTTCCAGAAAACAGAAGCAGAGGGAATACTTCCTAACTCATTCCATGAGGCCAGCATCATCCAAACAAAGGCAAAGACATTAAAGAAGGTAAAACCACAGACTAATTACTCCCATAAATGTTGATTTTTAAAATCCTCAACAAAGAATTACCTAATTAATTCCATTCAACAGTGTAAAAAGTGGGATTTATCCTAGATATACAGGGCTGATTCAGCAGTCAAATATCAATTAATGTAATGCACCACATCGATAGGCTAAAGAAGAAATCATATTATCAAGTAGATAGAGAAAAAGTGCTTAAAAAACTCTAACATCCATTCATGATTAAAAAAAAACAAAAAAAAACTTGTCCACAAAGTAGATATAGAGGGAAATTTCTTCAACTTCCCCCTAAGATCAAGTACAAGGGAAGAATCTCCCCTCTCACCACACCTTTTCAGTACTGTACTCAAAGTCCTGGCTAACGCAGTAAGACAAGAAAAGGAAATTTCCTGTTCCTATGGTTTGCATGTGGTTTATCCCTCAAGAGCTCATGTGCTGTGGTAATGGGGGGACATAGTGGGACCTTTAAGAGGTGGGGCCTACTGGGAGGTATTTAGGTTACTGGAGCACTGCTCTTGAAAAGTACTTAGGTAGTTTTCAAGAGACTGGGTTTGTTCTCATGAAAGTGTTGCTATGAAAGAATAAGGCAGGCCACTTCTTGCCTTTGCTGGGTTCTGCTCTGGTGATGTGATCTCTCCCTCTTGTACATGCCCTTGCCACAGTAATGCCATCTGCCATAGGTCTGCACTAGAGCAGAGATGATGTGGTGCAACACCCCTCCTGAACTGTGAGCTAAATAAACTTCTTTTCTTCATAAAGGAGTCCCAAGAAATCAACAACAACTCCCTGAAGCTAGTAAGTGATTATAGCAAAGTTACAGGATACAAGGTAATTATACAAAACTCAACTGCTTTCTAATACACCAAAAAAGAACAGAGTTTAAAAATACAATATTATTCACATTAGCATATAAAAATATTTAGATACAACTCTAATAAAATATATATAAGATTGACATAAGGAAAAATATAAAATTAAAGATGCAAATAAATGGGGAGTTATTCCATGTTCATGGATAGAAATATTTGATTCTGTTAAGAAGATATCAGTTCTTCAGTTGATCTCTATAAATTCAATGGAATCTCAACTGAAATCACAGCAAATTATTTCACGAATGATAACAAACTATTTCTAATGCTTATATGGAAGAGCAAAAGACCAAGAACAACCAACACAATACTGAAGAGGAGAAAGTTGGATGACCAATACTCCCCAACTTCCAGGATAACTATAAAGCTACAGTTAAAGAGCATGAAATTGGTGAAAGAATGAGAAATAAATCTATGGAAAATAATAGAGAATCCAGAACTAGTTCCAGTAGAATACAGTCAACTGAGAAATGGCAATTTAATGGTGAAAGAGATGCCTTTCAATACATGGTGTTGGAACAATTAGATATCCACATGGCAGAATGAATTGACAATGACCACACATTTTTCACAAAAATCAACCAAAATGGACCATTACCCTAAATGTAAAATGAAAAAAAACCATAAAACTTTCAGGACAAGAGAAAACCTACGTAACTTCCTCAATATCTTATGTCATTAAGAAATTGTAAATTTGAAAGATACCACTACACATCTATTACAATGGCTAAAATCCAAAACACTAACACACTGAATGCTGATGAGGATGTAGAGCAACAGGAACTCTCTTTCATTGCTGGTGGGAACACAAGATGGTAGACACTTTGGCACTTTCTTACAAGGGAATCAGAGCTTATATAATGTGGCAATCTCATTCTTACATATGTACCCAAATGAGTTGAAAATTTAACATCCACACAAAAGTATGCACATGAATGTTCACAGTAGCATTACTGAAAATTCACCAAACTTGGAAGTCACCAAGAATTCTTTGATAGATGAGTGAACAGGCAAACTGATACAACCATATAATCCAATATCACTCAGTGATAAAAAATAACTCGTAACACCATTTTTGAGTCTCCAGAGAATTATAGAAATGGGAAATAAATTAGTAGCTCTCAGGAGTTAGAAGAGGAGGTGAAGGGAAGAGGGTGTGGCTATAAAAATAACAAGAATAACAGGAGGAAACCCGATAGTGATGGAAATGTTCTGTCTTAACTGTGATGGTGGATACACAAACTCACACTTGTGATAAAATTGAATAGAACTTAATGTACAGACACATACAAATGAGTACAACTGGGGAAACCTGAGAAAGATTGCTCAACTGTATGTGTCAATATCCTGGTTTTCTTATTATACTATAGTTTCTCAAAGTGTCACTACAGGGAACGGATTGTCTTTTTCTTACAACTGTATATAAATATTCAAGTATCTTAATAAAATTTTCAATTAAGAAAAATGAACTACAGAGGCACAAAGACATGAAAGAACACTAAATCCATATTGCTACATGGAAAAAAGGCAATATAATTTATTATTGCAATTACTATATTCTGGAAAAGGTAAAACTGTAGAGACAGTTAAAAATAAATCAGTGGTTGGGCCAGGGATTTAGCTTAGTGGTTCCGGCACTTGCCTCGCAAGCGCAAGGTCCTGAGTTTGATCTCCGGTACCAAAAAAGCAATCAATCAATCAATCAATCAATCGGTGGTTGCCAATGGATCCGAGTAGGGAGGAGGATGAAGTGGCACAAAGGGGATGACTTCTCATGAAGTGAAACTATTTGGTATGATACCATAATGATAGCTAAATGACATTATGTATTTGTCTAAACCCAAAGAACTATACTATTAAAGGATGAATCCTAATGTAAATTATGGGTTTTAGTTAAAATAATGTACAATATTGGTTCATGAACTGCAACACATGTTTCATACTGATATAAGATGCTAATATTAGGGGAAACAGTTGAAAGGAAAGGATAGGGTAATGGGAAGTCTCTGTACTTACTGTGCAATTTTTCTGTAAACATAGTATTACTGTATAAATTAATAATAATAATAATAATAATAATAATAATGATGATGATGATGATGTGAATGAAAGGTCTGGTTGTATAGCTGAGGCCTGCTGACTGATGCACTTCAGTGTAAGGTATTCCAATGTGGGTTGGTCCTCTGAGATCACTCAGTGCCTCAAGAAAAAGACCCTCCCCTCTCCTCCTTGGGACTCAGGGGAGAAGAGCATGGGACAGCTATAGGAAAGGGGAAGAGGAGCACTGGGATCTCATCAGCAGACTTTCCTAAACCATCCTTTTCCCCCCTGTACTTTACTGCCCTCCTCTATTGGACAAGGCATTGCTCAATCTAAAGCTTTTGTATTTCTCTTGCTAACAGACTAATAGTTACATGTATAGCTAGGGCAGTAAACCGGGAGAGCAGGTTCTCAGCTCTCATGAGCTGGGCCAGAGAAAAATCAGGTAGCTTCTCATTAGCATAACCAATGACACACCTTAGGTCCGAGCTTCCAGCCTTGCTAACTCAGCTGCTGCTTCTCTGACTTTCAAAAAAATTTAAAACTCTAGTGTGGGGCCAAGGATTTAGCTCAGAGGTTCTGCTGCCTGCCTTGAAAGGCAAACTGAGTTCGATCCCCAGTACCAAAAAAACCCTCTAATGTTGATGTGTCCCTTCTAAGTATTTATCACTTAACACCTATATTTTCTTTTTGAGGGAGGGCTTAGAAAGCTATAGGTTTAACTATAACTCCACACTTGACTTTTAAAACAGCTTTTAAAAGGTGTGACACATCATTTGTAAGTGCTGACATACACACATGTACTCATGAAACCAGCACCACTATCAAGCTAATGAATGTATCTATCACCTCCAAAATGTCAAGTCCTATAGTAATCCCTCCACTCCCACTTTGAACCTGTGTCCTCCCCCCGACAACCCCCATTCTGCTTCAATTATTATAGCTTACTTTCTGCATTTCCTATAATTTTATATAGACTGAACCATAGAGTATATATCCTGTCTTGGGCTTCTTTCACTCAGCTTAGTAACTCTGGGATCACGGATGCTGTAGTGTGCTATGAACAGAATGTTCATGTGTTCTGTCCCCCTTCCTGCCCAAAATCATATGCTGAAGCCTTAACCCCAATATGACGGCACTCAGAGACAGGGCCTTTGGGAGTTAATTAGTTCATGAAGGTAGAGCCCTCATGGTGGGATTAGTGACTTTATAAGAAGACACAGGAGAGAGCTTGCTTCCTCTTTGATTCTCTTTCTCTCCTCTCTCCCTCACTTGAAGATTCTTGAACCAGAAAGAGCGCCCTCACCAAAACCTGGCTGTCTTTGCATACTGATTTCAGACTACCAGGCTTCAGAACCATGAGAAATAAATGTTAGTTAGTTAAATCATGCACTCCATAGTATTTGGTTTCAGCAGCCCAAGCTAAGACACAGTGTGTGTCAATAGTTCATTTTTTTTTTTTATGTTGAAGCTGTATTCTAGTACGGGCATACAATAAGTTTCTTACCCATTCACCCGGTAAGGAAAATTTGGGTTGTTTTCTAGTTTTTGGCTATTACATGTGAATATGTTACAAATATCTGTGGAAAAGTCTTTGTGTATATATCCTTTTATCTGCCTTGAGTAAATATTTAGGAGTTCAATGGCTAGATCACATGGTGAGTGTTATCTTTAACTTTTTAAAACTGGCCACACTGATTACCAGTAGGGCACACTTTATTTTCTGCTTCTCAGGAATCACTGAGATTTATTGTATGATAGCCATTACTTTTATTTTTGAAAACCACTATTTCAAGTATTTTGTCTAGTTTTGGGCTATCTCAAGCAGGAGAGTAAATTCAGCTTTCTTTATCCAATCTTGGCCAGAAGGGGAATTATTCCATTCTTGGTTTTTATTCATTCTAGAAAGATTTACTGAGGACTTATATGTCCGGTGCCTCTGGGCTAGGTGATGTGATAAAGTAGTATGGGCAAAGGGTAGTCTTATCTCTCAAGGGGTGTATATTCTAATAGGAAGTAAAAATAGGTAAATCAGACTTAAATATTTCCTAGAACTCCATCTCTGGCCTTCTGTTTTCCTGGCACTTCCTCATAAAGTTGATTTAGTTTCAAGAATTTAACTACCATGTTGATGTGGGTGACTTCCAAGTATAGATCTCTACTTCTTACTTCCTCCTCAAAACTCCAGTCTTATATTCTTCTCTGCTTTCTGTCAGCCACATGAACCTGAAGTTGGAAGAGAACTAAGTTCTCTGTGTACCCTCTGCATCATTGTGTTCCCCTACAGGAGTCGAAGTCCAGTGGACTCTTCCATCCAAGTCATTTCCAAATCCAACTTCTCTTCTCCATTCTTTGTAACCCAACTAACAAACACTGAGTACCTATTAACTTCTATGTGGCCTTCAGTCTTTTTTTGGGGGGGGGTACTGGAGATCG
The DNA here is from genome assembly GCF_053883595.1 of Heterocephalus glaber. NCBI lineage: Eukaryota > Metazoa > Chordata > Mammalia > Rodentia > Bathyergidae > Heterocephalus > Heterocephalus glaber. The sequence continues at coordinate 69,794,136 of NW_028258324.1, forward strand.
AACTCAGGACCTTGTGCTTGTGAGGCAGGTGGCAAAACCACTGAGCTAAATCCCCGGCCCCTGTGGCCTTTAGTCTTGATTCCTTCCAATTTCCTCTGTAATTCACACTAAGTGGTCTTTCTAAAAAGAAACCTAATTCTATCATTTCTTTGCTCAAAATCTTTATGACAACTTGCTGATTTTAGAACAAAATCCAAAGTCTTTACTATGGTTTACAAAGCAATTAAGGACACAGTTTCTGCTTATCTCTGAAATTTCAGTTCTGTGATTCCCCTTTACTCTTGTCTTATGTCCCAGGCATACTTATAAACAGTTGCAGCTCCTCAACTGTACCATGTTTTCATCTCAGAGTATATATATATAGTTTTCTGTGCTTAGAATAATCTTATCTCCTTTCTTTCCCTGATTCCTTTAGGCTCTTTAAGATTCAGCTCAGACATCTCTTCCCCCAGGAAATCTGTCCAAATTCTCGGTCTGTTTCAGAGAACTAATTTTTCTAGTATTCCTTTGGCTATATATATATTCAAAAATCCAACTCAATCTAACTTATTCAAAAACCATAATTATTGTAAAAGTACTAGCATGTTTCAAGGAGTCAAGCAGAGAAATGCAGGTAAGCCTTAAAAGCTGGAATAAGGAACTCAGATGTCCTCAGGATTTTCTCCATATGCTGTTCCTTCTCCTGGTTCATGTGTCCTGAATCCTCTCTATACACCTTGTCCATACACTTCTTTGTGTTTCTGCTCTCTTCTTCATTTCTCTGTTGATTATCTTTTATTTTTTCAGCTCACATGATAAAAAAAGTCAGTCACTGAAATTTTCACCTTATATCAAGCAGAGACCCGAAGAGAGACTTACACACCCTTTTCAAGTTCAGTTCTGAAATTTCCCAGAAGAGACGCTTGCCCCACTGACACCAGGTGCCCACCCTGAGTGAACCAGTTGACATGAGAAGGCAGGGTCACACTTTCACATGGCCCCTTGTGGTGTTACCATGTGGACTGCATGTAGGGATGGCGACGTGGCAGTTTTCCATGGCAACTACACAGAGGTTGGAGTAGATAATCCTTAAAAGTGGCCATTATGAATTGATGTTTCAGAACCCCCCCCCCCCACTCTGAGTGGGAACTGAATCCAGGGTCTCATGTATACCAGGTAAGCACTCTACCACTCAGCTACATCCCAGCACGTACTCATGGCCTCGCGCTCGCTCTCTCTCTCTCTCTCTCTCTCTGATTTATTTTGAGTCAGGGTCTTGCTAAATCACTTAGGCTAACCACAAACTTGCAATCCCCCTGCCTCAGCCTCCTGAGTGGCTGGGATTATAAGTGTACTGCCACACCTGGCTTTTCCATCTCTCTTATAAGAGCTCTTGTGAGGCAAGAACTGTCCTTTTCATCTACATATGAATAGGTAATGAATAAAAAGACTACAATATAATTAAGAATTTAGTAACTAAATCTTTAAAAGTACAGATGCTGAGCCAAATGCGAAAAGCTTAAATGATGTAATAGAAGAGAACATGCGTTAGGAAATGGGAAGCTGGTGGCTGTCCAGGTTCTGCACTAATGGTGGGCTGGGCTTTTAATTTCTCTCCCCTTCAGGTCCCTCCTTTGCCAGCAGAAACTTGTACAGCAGTCCTCCTACCTACCTCAAGAGATCACTGTGAAGATACCTTGGAAAAAATGAAAGTCTCTGTACAAATATGAAGTAAGACAAAAAGCATACTTTCTGGATTAGTGAAGAGTTAATAACCCCTGAAAGTAGAAACTGATAAGAAAACAATTATAACGAGTGCTATTGTAACTCAAGGAGAGTGGAGATTTTCAATTATCAAATTGCTTCACGGATGTTAAGTTTTGAAATACTAAAATTTAGAAAAAAAATACTCATGTATTATAATGTGTGATTAAAGAACACCATAAAGCAAAATGTATACAATGAAAGAGAACTCACTTTAGTTTTTATTTATTTAGTTTTTGGTTTTTTGACACAGTCTCACTATGTAGCCCAGGCTGACCTTGAACTCGTAGTGATTCTCCTGCCTCAGCCTCCTAAGTGCTGAGATTACAGGTATGTGCCACCACACCTGATTCCATTTCTGCTTTTAGAATTTCATTTCTTCTAATTTACTTGGTAAAGTATTCCAGCTTTATGGAGATATTACTTTATATCTAATTAAAACTTTATGATTAATGTATTTTAAAATGGTTATGAGAAGTAGTCTATATGGAGGAATTATTCAACATGATAGTTGCCAAGAATCCAGTGTAGTAGTGTGTGTAAACACATTCTCAATGGCAGTGTGATGAGAGAGACTACTGAGTACAGTGCTTTTTATCAGTAAAGGCCCAGGAGCTTCCCACCACAGGGGAAGTAGTGCTTGGAGTCTTAAAAGAGATCTGATAAGGATATTTTGACTGGATAACAATCATTTGAAAATTATAATAATCAATGGGATATTACTGTTTGATTTTTTTTTATGTCTCCACAATGGATACAGTGAGGGAAGACAAAATGGATTCTAAGGTATAATTCCTGCTGTTTCCAGGTTTTTCTAAAAATATATCTTAGAGTATTTTTAGTGTTCTCTTTTTGATGAAGTTGGGGAGGCTCAGGCCCTTTTTGCTAAAGAAAACAGGCAGAGATGATGTGTCCTACGAAGACTCTGGACAAAAAGCCACCAGGAATTTAGAGCTGGAGATGAGTCCTGAAGATAAAAATTGTTTTAGAACGCATTAGAAAACCTGAATAACAACCAATGGCTATGAAATGCCTACATTAATTTTTAGATTGTTTTCTTTTGATCTAAAAAATGTCATAAGCTAGAATAAATGATAATTCTCTCCCAAAAGATACGATAATAGGAAGCTCGTGTATTTGAATCCCAAGGAACCAGTGACCACTGAATGGTATATACCCTAACTGAATGCCACAAGTTTATGTCAGACAAATTCATGCCAAAAAAAAAGATTCAAGGATAAAAGTCATAAGTTAGATATTTAGCTTATACCCCAAATTAGCTGCATTATGTTTGAGATCCATTTAATCATCAACCCAATTACTGATAAAATATCAGCTGAAATCAATCAACACGTAGTCCTCTTACCCCTTTAGCTTACCTGTAAGATTCTTTGCAAGATTGATGGTAGGGCAATAAAGGCCGCCATGCTGTTTAGAACTTGCATGGTCAAAGATTTCAGAGCTGTTGCAATAAAATGTTAATATTAAGGTTAGTTTAAAATAAAGGCTTTTAGTTTTTCCTGTAAGTGGAGAAAATAGTAGACTTACATACCTTCTTAGAAATTTAGGTAACCAAAGCCAGTTTGATATTTTAAAGTGAACTGTTTATAAATTGCAAAAACAGTATTATTCAAGATAAATTACATATGTGATAATAACAAAAAATTAAATATGAAAGATGAGATCAATACTACAATATGGTTTCATTAAAGAAAATAATATGCTCTTGGGAAAAATATAAGAATGGTATCTTTTGCAGACAAAAATTGTAGTTGAGTCACTGTGGTTCCAGTGAACTTACCTTCAGAGTGCATGTGAGGTGCAGCTGCCCCGGACAGCTTCTGAGGGGCCATCATGGCCTCCAGTAATGGAAACCAGAGTGCCTATGGGGTCAGAGGCAACCAAAGAGAAACCAAAATCCTCCATTACTGTTTGAAATAACAAACATCAGCATGGTGTTTTACAGATGATGTTCATTTGTTGGTAAAAATTCTAAAAAGAAATGGGGGACTATTTGACTAGATAGAGAAAAGACAATAAAAAGCAAAGACCAGGATAGTTGTGGTGGCACACAACTGTAGTCCCTGGTACTTGGGAGATGAAGGCAGGAGGAATACAAGTTCAAAGCAGCCTGGTCAACAGTGAGACCCTGCTTCAAATAAGATAAAAAGGGTGAGGGGTGCAGGTCAGGGCTAAAGCACTTGCCTGGCATGCCCAAAAGCACTGGGTTTATCCCCAGTAATGGGGGGTTGGGAATGGGGCTGAGATCACAGCTAGAAGAGACATCTAAACCATAAAGCCTTAGGAAACATAAGAAGACTTAGACCTACAATTCTGTGTGTCTTTGGAGAAGGGAGGTTCAAAAAAGCCAGGGAAACTTCCTGCTAGGTTCTTACCTACTCTGGTATAAACATATACTGACAAAGTCTAAATAACTTCATGTTCTGATGAAAAGGAACAAATAATCCCCACAGCTACCCCTTCCACTTTTTAAAAGCAATATCAAGCAAGACAAATGAATGGAAGTTATCCAAAGATTTTTCCTGTATAAAAACTTAGTTTATATTTCCTAAGTCATCACAGACCAGGAAGCAGAAGATTATTTCAATTAACATTATCAACTTCATAAACAAATTACCCCACTGCCCATTTTTTTGGTGTTTTGAGACAGGGTCTTGCTGTGTAGTCCAGGCTGGACTCGAACTCATGGTGATCCTTCTGCCTCAGCCTCCAAGTGCTGAGCATACAGGCATGTATCACCATGCCCAGTGAGATCTACCATTTATATTACGTTAGGCACCATATTAAATGTCCTACATATACTGTATGTTTTCATTTCAATCTCATAACCTTATATAGTAGGTATTATAGGACCTATATAGTAGGTATTATATTCACTTGCAATGAGAAGTTGAAGTTTAGAGAAATTCAGAAATTTGCCAAAGATCACACTGCAGTAAATTAGTTGTCTGACCCAAAATTCAGTGCTCTAAGTGGCAGAAGAAAATCTGTAAAAAAATCAAGCCAAAACATTTTAACAGTTCAAATCACCTTGGGATGTTGCAAACATCCAGGAGACATGAAGAAAAGTCAGTAAAGACAGGGCAGGGCCAGAGTGGTCATTTACAGATGAGGGTACATCCATCCTGTGCCTCTCCATCCCCTACTGCAGAGCTGATGAGCAATGAAGATACGGATGTGGTTTAAGGTAAAGATAGGTTAAGGGTCCCGGGATCCCCACTGGGTGTCTCCCACCACAGAACTCTACCCAGGAAGCCCTCATCTACCCCTGCCTGAAGTTAAGTCCAACATTTTATGCTGCTAATTTTTTATTATACTTCTTTAAATTCTACACTTGATCTTAGCCAAAAGGCTGAGAAGCAATTCTTTAAGTTCTTAAGATACTTTCTTTAACTGTTCTATCCTGGCCAATTCCTTATTTTAATGAAATTTTCATTTATTTTAACCAGTAGTCATGAACTTTTAATCTTGCGTATTATTCTTAGTTTCACTTAACTTACTTTTTGGTTGCCTATTTTGTTTTTATGACCACATCATTTATTTCTGTGTATCTGATGGTCTCCCATAAGTTAGATATATGGCACACCTAATTTTTATTTTTTGGTTTTTATATTTGTTTAGAAATGTGACTATTAAATTTTGTTTAATCCAGACAATTGAGGATCATCTTTTTTGAAGGGTTTATTCTCTTTTCTAAATGGCAGACAGGAAAGCAGGGTGTAGTGGTAAAAGCTATGGGGTCTATTTAGACCCTAAGTAGGGGAGTTATTCTTTCACTAAGCTTCCACCTTAACCCTAACTATATGGTAGAGCCCTTTAAATATTTTTATTTCTCTTACTCCTTAATGTTAATTCTCATCATTTTTACTGGGAGGACCTAAAAGCCCATAGATTAAAACAACCCTCCTTAATAACAATCCTACCTCCTCAGATAACAACACAACTGAACCTGATTTCAGGGAACAGCTTTCTTTTCAAGGAATTTCATGAGTATCAAAGCCATCATCCTTGTTATATGTAATCTCTGTAGTAGCATAAGTAGATTTGCAAAGGGAAGAGAGGTGCTCAGAGATTCTACTTGGGAAAGGACTAACAACCCAGCTTCCTGGGGTCTAACTTTAAGGAAATACTCCTTGATATTAAATCTCCTGATGGAACTTCTGGTGGGAGATGTTAAATGTAATTCATTATCAAGCTTTTGGACATTTCAGATTTCCTAGTTACTGTAGGGTCTGTGGCAATAACTTATTCTCACATTTTTTCAATACAAGAACAAAAGAAAGCAAAGAGAAACAAAGCAAACAATCACTAGTATCCCCCAAATTTAATGTTTGGTATTATGTAAAAATCAGCCTAGTATTTTCACAAAAATAGTATTTACATAAAAATGAACATTCAAATATTTCTGTTGATGTTATAAAACTTGTTCAGAAATGAAGCAGAAACCAGTTGTAGTGGGAGGGAGTAGAAAGTGATTTGTGCATGCACACGCACGCGCGCGCGTGTGTGTAAAATAAGGAAAGAAAGATATCTCTTGTAGGTAGACTTTTTATATTTGCAGCCAGTCAGTAATAATAATCTTGTTATGTAATAACATAACAATAAATGTAATAATAATCTTGAGAAGGGAGAATTTCAAAGGACAGAAAGAGGTCTAACATTTATCATCATTAGTAAAACAAATTCCAACTCAGACACATTTGAGATTTTACCATAAAAAAAAAATGAAACTGGCAAAAACTCATCTTTGGCTAAGAGTTCAAATCAACCCTAAAGTTCTTATGTTTAACTTTACTGTTAATGTCTGTGAATTGAGACATAGTTCGCTTTATGTGACCCTAAAATGTTATATAAAATATATCAATAATTTTCATTTTTCCTTAAAATTTCCAAGTGAGGGCTGGGGATTTAGCTCAGTGGTTCTGCTGCCTGCCTCGTAAGTGCAAGGACCTGAGTTCGATCCCCAGTACCAAAAAAAAAATTTCCAAGTGAAAGTGTCAAAGATGTATTATAGATGAGATGAATGGATCAAAACATTTTTGAAAAGCTTAGCATTACAAATGTATCAACATAGCTTTAAGAATCCTAACCTTTTGTGTTTCTCTATCAAAATATAACGACGTTCAAACACAACCAGCTGACAAAAGATTAATAAAAATAAAAGGAGAGGAAAAAAATCATGATAAAAGGACTTGGGTACTAAGTTTATAGCCCATTTTAAAAGGATTAAACAACTATGGGAACTCTGAATAGAGAAAATAATGTAAATGTTATAACCTTAATGAAAACTAATTAAAATTAGGCAACACATGGAAGGCTGGGGAGCAAGGGTGAGTGATGTGAATTTCCTTACTTACACGGCATCATGCACATCATTAAAACCAAAATGTAATCATGAGGATATAGACATAATAATTCTAATCTATTACAGATTAATCTATCATTCAGACTTTTTAAATGATAGATTTATTAAAAGATAATATGGTAATGAATGATTTATTTGAAATTTAGAAACTCCTCAGTTTTATATGTTTTTTAGAAGAGATTTAATACTATATTTTTAAAAGCAAGCACTATTTTCTAAAAGTATATCAACCTAGGCAGACAAAAAATATCTAGAGTGATATTCACCAAATGATAATGATGGTTATTTCTGGATGATAGAATAAATATATTGTAATATTTCTTTAAAAATCCTTCTGTGTAACTGTCTGTACTGCATGATTTTAAAAAATGAATATGTGGGCCGGGGATTTAGCTCAGTGGTTCTGCCATTTGCCTTGCAAATGCAAGGTCCTGAGTTCAATTCCAGGTACCAAAAAAAAAAAAAATGAATATGTATCGTCTCATGGAAAAGTTTTTTAATAAAGAAAAATCACATTTAGTTGCAAGTATGTTTGTTATGCACAATTTGTATTTTAAAGAATCTTCATAATTTATGACCTGAAAAATCCTTGATAAAAACTTACAGGATAAATTTATCCATCTCAGAACAGAAAACATACCAAGATTTGTCATTCTCATTGTAACATGTACAGCTAACTGCATATGATAAATTAACTTTGTTCCCTTTTCAAAAACCCAGGCTATAGGGCTGGGGATTTAGCTCAGTGGTTTCGCCGCCTGCTGCGCAAGTGCAAGGACTTGAGTTCAATCCCCGGTACCAGAAAAAAAAAAAAAAAAACAAAAAAAACCCCAGGCTATAGAAAGATGCCAGGTGGTATGACATCAGAGGCCTGGGGCCTGCAGAGGCAGGGACAGAGGAGAGCAGCCATGTTGTGATACAGCTTTACTTTTTAAAGCCACCGCAGAATTTAGCTGTCAATCACATCTCACGGTGTAGGTTCTGCTTTGTTGCTGTCAGGCCCACCTGCACCAGGTACTTGTCTATACCTCTTTCGGTTTTATTTTCTCTCTTTGTGCATCTGGGGATCTATCACAGCAGCGGTTCCAACCTTGCCCTCACACTGGAGTGATGGGAGGAGCTGTAAAACATACTGATGACTGGGTCCCAGTCCCAGAGACTTCCATTTAATTGGTCTGAGGTGCAGTCTGAACAATGAGATTTTTCAAAGTTCCCCAGGTGACTCTAATTTGTAGCCAAGGCTGGGAACTACTATATCACAGTCTTCTTTAACCTTTTCTCAGCTGTCTCTGTATCCCTGGAGGTCTTTGCTCCAGTTCTTCATGCTCACTTTCATCCACAGGGACGGAAAAGATGATAAATGACCACATACTCATAGTAGCACTACACAGAATACACAAAATCTCAGTCCAAAGACACCAGGGACATCTAGTATTCATGTACCTTACATTTTGTAGCACAATTGAATCTAAGAACATAAAGCCTTTTGTGAGAAGAAAGAGGGCAGACACTCATAATATCTTCAGGAGCCTTATACTCCTGGGAACACTAAAAAGTGATTAAAATCCAGCTGAATTAGACTCAGGTGGCTGAGAGGGCAATGGAAATAGAATTAGTTCCTAGTTTCAGAACAGAACGGGCCTTTAAACACTTAAGTAGTCCCTCTCCTACCTCTCGTTGCTGCTGGTTCAAATTATGAGAATTTCTCTGGCAAAGAGCAATTGTCTCTAGCATGGTATCTTCAACATCCTTCAGTGAGGGATCCTCTTTGGTATCTAGATTCACAGAGAGTACAAGCATCACTTAAGGGTATGTTACTGATAATCTCAGAGTTTCTGTGAAAAATTAAACTCTTCCTTTGCAAAGCCTTGGTTTTCTTTTCTATATTCATCCAGAAGACTTGACACTGAGGCTTAGTAGATTAAAAAATAGATCCATGCAAATGTTTGGCATTAAAATACACATTAAAAATACACATAAAGCACATCACACTTAGCATTTTAATATGCTTTAGCTATGGGAATCACATGTGGATTGGTTAGTAGAGATTATCTTTCACCTATCTTTCTCTATCACCTCTTCCTTTATTTTTTAAATGTAGTGATTTTCCCCAAGGTATTGTCTTAGTTTCTTTTCTCTTTGCAGTTTTCTATTATTTCAGTCTCTCTTACAGTCCCAGTGTCATGTCTTTGTTAAACACTTTCAAATACACTTCAGCCTTTATTTCATTCACAATCTCCAGGTTGAATTTTGGGCCGTAAGACACAATCTCCACATGGATGTCCTGCATGCACTTTGAACTTTGTATGTGCAAAACCCAGTTTTACTTGTTTAAAATCTGCTCCTCCCCCTACATTTCCAAGCTAAGTTAATGGAATCATCTTTAAGTCAATTACTTTATAAGTCTTCATCACCCTTGATCCTTTCTTCTCCTTAATTCCATATATACGAGTGCTAATTCTGTTGATTCTCCTTCCATGCACACACGTGCCCACTACTTTTACCCTAGTGAACTCCATGTACATGTCTGTGCCCCTGCAACAGTCTTTTCATTGACTTCCAGACCTCGCCTCCCATATTCACTTTTCTTAAGCACAACGTCCAAATCAGTCACTTCTCTCCACAAAAACAGTCATAGATTCCCAATCCTTAAACAGAACATGTAAGTAAGCCTCTGATCCTAAATAACAGTAAAGATTCAGGTCCATTATCTTGCCCTCTGTACTCTGGTACTGCTGTCTCCTTTCCTAATCTCCAAGGTTCTAGCTGGGCACTTCAGTACTCAGGTCCTACTCAGCCTGGAAGACCCTGTCCTGCTTTGTCTAATAAACTCCTCTTCCTCCTTAAAAGCCATACCTCCCACAAAACTCTTATCCACTGGTTGCAAACAACAGTCTCCTAATTTTCCACACTCCTTTGCCATTCTCACTATACATAAATGTTCTATGTGACTCACTTTAATCATTTTTTGTGTGGATGTCCTCTTTGTTAAGACTTTAGTTCTTCAGGAAAGGGAGGGTTATGTTTCAGGCATCTGTGTATAGCTCAGAGGAACTAAGCACAGTGTCTTGCAACTACCAAATGGTTCAAAATTCTTAAGCATAATGTGGAGACTGAATTGGAAAGCAGATGACTATTACTGGACTGACTAGGAGACTATTACTAGAAAATGTATCCTCATTGGAATTTTAAAAACTGGCTTTTCCAGACATACAACCTACAAATCATTGTAGCAATTTGGGGGAAAACATTCTTCTTACTTTTCTATCACCCTTCCATGTATTGTCTGCAAAATTATTCTCAGAACATTAAATTTAAAAAGTAAAATGTAATAAAGTGCAATAAATGTAATTAAATTGACTGAATACATACTGATGGTTCAAAAAGAATAATTAAATATCTAGTTAGATTATCAATAAGGAAAAGTCAATCAAGTGTTTACTGAGGTTCCAAAAACAGCTTAATATAATTCAAGGTGATCAAGATACAACACAGATTCTATCTCAGACCTAGCCATAAAAAATATAAATTACCTAGAGAGAATTAGGGTAAAAGTGTATTAAAGGACTGTGTGGGCCAAGGGATGAAAGAATAATGTTGTGTTAAGAAGCAGAATAATCTAAAAACCACCTAACAAGGGATTTTCCTGACTTTCAAGTGAGCTATTTTGAAAATGTCATGGAATATAAAAGCAAACAATCTGATTCAAAAGTGGATAAAGGTCTTGAATAGATATTTCTCCAAAAAAGATACACAAATGGCCGAAAAGATGTTCAACATCATAATCATTAGAGAAATGCAATCAAAACTACAAATGAGATACCATCTCCTACCCAACAGGAGAGCTGCTATCCTTGCTTTGCCCACTGCCCCCTCCCCAAGTCACAAAATAAAATTGTTGGTGAGGATGTGGAGAATCTGTAACCCTTATACACTCCTGGTGGGAAGGTGAAATGGTACAGCTGCTATGGAAAACAGTATGTTGATTCCTCAAAAAATTGAAAGTAGAATTACTACTTGATCTAGCAACCCCACTTCTGATATATACTCAAAAAAAATGAAAGCAGGGACAGAAAATGGTATTTGTACAAACATGTTCATAACAGCATTAGTCACAATTAGCCAAAAGGAGAAAGCCGGCTAAGTGTCCATCAAGTGACGAATGGATAAAAAGAATGTAGTATATATGTGGAATATTATTCGGCCGTAAGAAGAAGAAAGTGCTACATGTTTTATATTTATGAGTCTTAAAGACATTATGCTGAGTGAAATAAGACAGTAACAAAACAATGAACACTGTATGGTTTCTCAGAGTGATCAAATGCAGAAAAAGAAAACAAAGTGGAATGGTGGTTTCCAGGGGCCAGGGGAGGGAGGAATGGAAAGTTGTTGCTTATTGGGTACAGATTTTCAGTTTGGGGAGATGAAAAAACTGGGGGACAGATAGTATTGATCATTGTTTGTTTGGTTTTCGTTTTTTTTGGTACTGGGGATCGAACTTGGGTCCTTGTGCTTGCGAGGCAGGCAGCAGAACCACTGAGCTAAATCCCCAGCCCTGGTGATCACTGTTTAATAATGTGAAAGTATATAATGCCACTGAACTGTATACTTAAAAAGTGGTAAATTTTATCTTGATTTATTTTACCATAATTTTAAAAATTAATTTTTAAAAAATGTCAAAGAACATACTGAAACTTTTATCTTCCTGTGTCAAAAGCACTCAAGATTCTAAACTGTCAAGTTTAACTGCTTTGAGCTAAAGTGATACAAATTCAGTAGAGAAACACTAGCTATTTTTATTATTATTTTTTTGGTACCGGGGATCAAACTTGGGACCTTGCACTTGAGAGGCAGGCAGCGGAACCACTGAGCTAAATCCCTGGCCCTGGCTATTATTGATTAGAAGTTTTGATTTGCTCCTATTTATCATATTACACTAATTTTTAGGATGTTAATTATGTACCTCATTTACATATAACCAAATCACAAGTAGAGAAATATATCCAAAAAGATACTCAAGAACAGTAAACAGTGTCTAATTTCCTGTACATTTAACTCCACTGACAATTAGCACTACCAAGCCATGACAATTTAAATGATTTCCTATTATGAACACCTGAAAACTAGCTAAAATTTAGATTCACGTGAAAGTGGATAAACAGTAATTATACAGATGGATCAATGTAATTACTACTTAATGAAGGCAGTTTATTGAATATTTTTAAAAACCTGAGGTCTGTGGCAGAAAAAAATTGTAAATTATATTCAAGAACTTACTTTCACCTTGATGTGTTATCTCTTGAAGTCTGCTCTGCAGCCTCTACATAAAAAGAATGTAGGAGATAACAAGAACACCTTATATTTCTATTCACCACATTATTTGAACTAACACATTTTAAAGCTAAAACCCCAAGAAATAGCAAAGTTTTTAAGGATGCTCCCTTACTATCATTCAGAAGTGAATAGTATGTGAAGCTAGCAGTACAGGAAGGGACCCAAAAGATCAAATATCACTTACTCTGCCCATGTCTGTTACACCACCACACAGTCGTCACAGAGCTTTTAGGCACAGAAATGAGGATTAGGATTTATCCATGCTCTGGATAAGGGTTTAAAATTTACTAGGTTATGAGAAAAAGGGGTAGGCTGGGTGGATGGGAACAAAAGAAAGTGACAAGGGTCTCTCCGTAACACAGGGCATAGTCCTGGGTGTGATTTCTCCCCAAATATGCAGCTGTAGCACCCACTGCGCTACTGAATTCTAGATCTTTAGATGCTCTTAACTGATTCCAAAGGCTTCTTACTACATATTTGAAGCTGATACTAATAGATCCCTTCTACCAAAGATTTGCTCCTTTTTAAAGGGTCCTTTATAGACCCAAAATAACAGAGTATTAAGCTAGAATCACCATTCAGCACTCCTCATTCATCTCATACCATAGTGAGATGATTCATAAATTCTAAAATATACCCCCTCCCTTTCCATGGTACTCAAGATTGAATCCAGGGCCTTCACACTGAGCTATATATCCCCACTCCTTTTTAAAATTTTTTATTTTGAGACAGGGTCTCACAAAGTTGTCCAGGTGAGACTTGAACTTTCGATCCTCCTGCTTCAGCCTCCCGAACAACTCACACCTCACACCCGCACTACTGCGATGGCCTTCCAGGCACTCTCTGCTTTCAGTTTTTCCTCTTGCTTCTCTGCATCTCACTCCCCATACTCCCACCTACTCTCCCACAGCCAACAGAGCTCTTTATGAAGCAAGTCAGTTCTTTCCTTCACAATTCTTTAGCATGTCCCACAAAGTCTGCTCAGATTTAGATCTGGCTTTTGTTCTTGCCTATCCATTGTGTGGATGAGTCCCTGTAATGCGGCTGGTGGGCTCTGAATAGCCCACACTTCTTTGTACTCCCAAGACTTTTCAAGAAAGGTTGTATTCTTTGCTAAGATCTGGTGTCTCTCTCTCCCTATTTATGGCAGGAATACTTTTATTTATCCTTTAATACTAGCTTCATGGTATTGTCAACAAAAAATTTCAGGTTAATTTCCAAATTAAAAGAAATTAATTGCCTGTACAAAGCTGCTGAGCAGTATTCTTCCTGGCCTGTTTTAGGATCATATGGCTAGAATGTAGAAGCTTATTTTTTATACATATCAATAGGACATCCTTAATCTATTCCAAGCTGAATGATAATATTAAAAAAAAAAAGAAAAGAAAACAAAGGGAACTTCCTGCAGTGAAGGTCATGTTCTCCATATTGTTTTGTATATATATTTGTCAAAAACTCACCCAATGGTGCACTTATAACTTATGTTTTGTTGAAGGTACCTTTTCTTTAAAAAAAAAAAAGTGCCACAAAGCAATACTAATGATAAGCATGATAAAAATGTTCACAGGTAAAATGTAGTTTTGTCTGCAACTTATCTTAAAACGAAAGAAATTAAGATGACCTGATGAACGGATAGACAGAAATATGGCAAGACAAAGGCAGTAAAATGTTACCTTCAGCATTATTGAGAAGGCACCAGGAATATCTCCTTTCTTTTCCAATAGATAGGCAGTGACTTCATGGAGCTGATACTTTTGAGTAATCTAGGAATAATGAAAAGATAAATTTTTTCTTTAAAAATCTTGTTTGTGGAGTGGGAAGACCTTATTAAAGATGGAAAAACCCTGATATGATAATAAATAAAGAATTCATACCTTAGGCTATTTTGCAGTATGGATGCATATATTTGATGTTCTAGTCTTATACCTGACAATTAGCAGTTTTAGGTGGAGTAAATTCATTCATATTTCATTTATTTTCTTTAAAAAATTGTTATACACTTGAATATTGACTGGGAAAAGCTAATGTATATAAATAATTATAGTATAAACTCATAAGAATAAGAAACTAAGTATAATTCTATAAATACACTTGGAACAGAACAACTATGAAAACACTACATATTAGCTTATGGGATCTTAATAAAAATTAATAAACTAAGACTATCTAATGAGTAAAAAAGAAGTATCAAGTTGAGAAGATAAAAGAAAACGTGCAGAAAATGAGAGAAAGCAAAAATAAACAATTGAGAAATTTAACAACTGTCAACATAGCTTCTTTGAAAAGATAAATAAAATAGGAAAAGAAACCTTAGAAGAAAAGAGAGGCACAAATAACACATTTAGAGGTTAACAGATTAAAGAAGAAAACAAGAACACCTTGATAAATGTAGAAAGGTATGTGGTACAACACAGCACAATTTACGTCAAAAACAAAAACAAAGGACTCTTACTGAAACTGGAAATACTTGCCTTAACTTACAAAAAAAAAGCTATCAAAACTCTACAATATGGCGGGCTGCTGTACCACCACTCCCAGCACAGAGGAAGGGGCTTCTGGGCTGCCATACAACCCCTCCCAGCGCAGACGAGGTAAGCTGCACGGGCCCCAACAGCACACACACCCATTGCGCCCCGACCCCCCCATCGAAATGAGAAGACACATAAACAAGTCTCAAACCCAGACTACCAGATCACCTACAGCAACCCCAAAGGGAAATGAGATGGAACACTCTGATACTCAACCACTTGGACTCCCTGAATTGGCAACAAAAGAGGATCGGGAAAAAATGAAATCACAAATAATTTCTCAGATAACAGCAGAGATTGTGCTTATAGTGCAAGACATGATTAATAACTCTAGAGAGGAGCTGAGGAACATGATGGAATCCCAACATAGGAAACAAATGGAATCCATAAAACAAATGCAAACACATTTCCAGGAGATTAAAAACTCCACTGAAAGTCTACACAGCAGAATGAGCCAATGTGAAGAGAGAATTTCAGATATAGAAGATAAGATTGCAATTAGTGACCAGGAAAAGAAAAATTGCTTCAAAATTGTAAGGGACCATGAGAAATCAATCCAGCAGCTGCTAGACAATGGAAAGAAGAATAACACAAGACTGACTGGAGTCAACAAAGAAACAGGAGAGAGTGCAGACGATGTAAAAAAAAACTGTTCACAGAAATAATGGCAGAAAACTTCCCAAGCAGGGGAAAAGAACTTGACATACAGATAAGTGAGGCATACAGGACTCCAACTAGCCTTGATCAAAAAAAAAATCTACACATAGGCATGTAATTGTTAAGATTCCAGAAAGCCAACAGAAGAACAAATTTCTACAAGCAGTTAGAGAAAAGAAACAAATCACATAGAAAGGAAAGCCCATCAGAATCACAGCAGACTTCTCAACGCAAACCCTCAAGGAACTTAATGAATACCAAACCAGCACTCCAAAAAATTTTAGACAAAATCCTAGGAAAAGACAATGAGGATCACAAGCCCAGGAAGCACAGCAGAATGAACCCATTTGGCATGACAAGAAATTAAATGTAAAGGGGGAGAATTCAACAAAAAGAAAAAGTCGTGACAAGGGTTAAGTCAATATGTATCAGTTATAACCATCAATGTTAATGGTTTCAATTCACCAATCAAAAGAAATAGACTGGTAGAATGGGTCAAGAAGCAAAATCCAACAAAATGCTGCATAAAAGAAACACACTTAATTCAGAAAGACACTCATAGACTGAAAGTTAAAGGTGGAAAACAATACTCAATGTGACGAGAACCTGAAAAAAAGCAGGAGTAGCTATCCTCTTTGCAGATCAAGTGGATTTCAAACCAACACTGATTAAGAGAGACAAAGAAGGACACTACATCCTCCTAAAGGGAACAATCCAAGAGGAAGAGATGACAATCATAAATATCTATGCACCAAACACTAGTGCGCCCAACTATATAAAACAAATACTAATGGATATGAAAAGTCATATATGCACTAATACAATTGTAGTGGGGGACCTCAATACCCCACTGTCACAAATAGATAGATCAACTAGACAAAAAATAAGTAATGTGGGCCAGGGATTTAGCTGAGTGGTTTCCCTGCCTGCTGCGCAAGCACAAGGACCCGAGTTCGATCCCCGGTACCAAAAAAAATAAAAAAAATAAGTAATGAAATACTAGAACTCAATCGAACTCTTGAACAAATGAACTTAACAGATGTTTACAGAGTGTTCCACCCCACAAAATCAGAATACACATTCTTTTCAGCTGCCCATGGGTCATTCTCCAAAATAGACCACATACTTGCTCATAGAACATATTTAGGTAAGTGCAAAGAAATTGAAGTTATCCCCTGTATACTATCAGACCATAGTGAGATGAAATTGGAGATCAATAGCAAAAGAAACTGCAAAAATTTCGAAAAACATGGAAAGTGAACAGCACTCTTCTGAATAACCAATGGGTCACAGGAAATTAAAGAAGAAATCAGACAGTTCCTTTAATTAAATGACAATGACAATACAACATATCAGAATCTATGGGAAACAATGAAAGCAGTCTTATTAGGGAAATTCATAGCAGTGGATACTCATATTTGGAAAACAGAGCGAGCCCAATTAAACTGATGCTGAACCTCAAGATTCTAGAAAAAGAAGAGCAGGACAAACCCAAAGCTCATACAAGGGAGGAAATTATAAAGATCAGAGCAGAAATCAATTCAATGGAGACTAAGAGAACGATACAAAAAATTAATGAAGCCAAGAGTTGGTTCTTCAAAAGAATCAACAAAATTGACAAACCCTTAACCAACCTTATCAGAACAAGGAAAGAAAAGGCCCAAATCCATGCAATTAGGAATAAAAAGGGTGAAATTAAAATGGACCCAGCAGAAATCCAAAAGCTCATCAATACCTACTTTGAGTACCTATACGCTAATAAGATGGAAAACACAGAAGAAATTGACAGATTCCTAGATACATATGAATTACCGAAGTTGAACCAAGAAGACCTAAAAATTCTAAACAACCCAATATCAATCAATGAAATTGAAAATGTAATTAAAAACTTACCAACTAAGAAAAGCCCAGGTCCTGATGGCTTCACTGCTGAATTCTACAAGACATTTAGAGAAGAACTACCGCCACTACTGTTTAAACTCTTCAATGAAATTGAAAGGGAAGCAATACTCCCAAATTCATTCCTGGAAGCAAGCATCACCTTGATCCCCAAAGCAGAGAAAGACCCAACCGAAAAGGAGAACTATAGGTCAATCTCACTAATGAACATAGATGCAAAAATCCTTAATAAGATAATGGCAAAGAGAATGCAGAAGATCATCAAGAAGATCATACACCCTGATCAAGTGGGATTCATCCCAGGGATGCAGGGATGGTTCAATATATGCAAATCAATTAATGTAATACACTATATCAATAGAGCCAAGGACAAAACCATATGATTATCTCCATAGACGCAGAAAAAGCATTTGACAAAATCCAACATGCATTTATGATAAAAACCCTACAAATAATTGGAATAGACGGTCTCTACCTCAATCTCATAAAAGCTATCTATGAAAAACTAACAGCCAATAGAATACTAAATGGTCAAAAACTGAAATCCTTCACACTAAAATCAGGAACAAGACAAGGATGTTCATTATCACCACTCTTGTTCAATATAGTTTTGGAAACATTAGCCAAGGCAATTAGACAAGAGAAAGAAATAAAAGGAATAGATAGGAAATGAAGAAGTCAAATTGTTATTATTTGCAGATGACATGATACTCTATATAGAAGACCCCAAGAATGCCACCAAAAGCCTTCTAGACTTAATAACGAAATTCAGCAGAGTAGCTGGATACAAGGTCAACACACAAAAATCAATAGTTTTCCTCTACATGAACAACAGACTCACTGAGAGAAAAATAGGGCAAACAATTCCTTTCACAATAGCATCCAAAAAACTGAAACACCTAGGAATCAACCTAACAAAAGAAATCAAAGACATCTTCTCTGAAAACTATAGCACTCTGAAAAGAGAGATTGAAGAGGATTTCAGAAAATGGAAAGACATCCCTTACTCCTGGGTAGGAAGGATCAACATAGTGAAAATGGCCATACTTCCAAAACTGCTATAGATTCAATGCAATCCCAATAGAAATCCCAGCAGCATATTTCACGGGCCTTGAGAAACCAATCCAAAAATTCATTTGGAACAGGAAGAGACCCAGAATATCAAAAGCAATTCTAGGTAACAGAGACATGGCAGGGGGTGGTATCACAATCCCCAACTACAAAGCTACTGTGAGAAAAACAGCATGGTACTGGCAAAGAAACAGACCTAAGGACCAGTGGAACAGATTAGAAGGTGCAGAAACAACTCCAGACACACTCAGCCATCCCATCTTCGATAAAGGAGCCAAACACCCTCACTGGAGGAAAGATAGCCTCTTTAATAAATGGTGCTGGAAAAATTGGGTTTCAACTTGTCAGAGATTAAAACTAGACCTTTATCTCTCACCATGCACTAAACTAAAATCAAAATGGATTAAATATCTAAATATTAAAATAGAAACGCTGAATCGGCTGGAACAGAGATTAGGTATTGGTGTAGGAAAAGATTTTTATGAACAAAACCTCAGTTGCCCATGAACTACCACAAACAATCAACAAGTGGGATCTCTTCTTATTAAAAAGCTTCTGCACAGCAAGAGAAACCACCAGCAATGTGAAGAGTCAACCCACAATGTGGGAAAAAATCTTCACCTGCTCTTCCTCAGACAAAGGTCTACTATCTCGAATCTATAAAGAACTTTAAAAAATCAGACCTCCCAAATTTAAAGACCTAATCCAAAAATGGGCATCTGAAATGAACAGACATTTCTCAGACAAAGAAGTAGAAATAGCAAATAAACATGTGAAAAAACATTCAACATCACTGGTCATTTGTGAGATGCAAATGAAAACAAGGCTGAGATTTCACCTCACTCCAGAAAGAATGGCTGCTAACATGAAATCAACCAATAACAAATGCTGGTGGGGCTGTGGGGAAAGAGGAACACTGCTCCATTGCTGGTGGGAGTGTAGACTGGTGCAACCACTGTGGAAATCAGTATGGAGATACCTCAAAGAACTAGGACTGGAATTCCCTTTTGACGCAGCTATTCTGGGTATCTTCCCCAAAGAATTAAAAGAATCATACCACAGAGCTATATGTTCACCCATGTTCATAGCAGCACAGTTTGTAATAGCTAAAACTTGGAACCAGCCCAACTGCCCATCAACTGGAGAGTGGATAAAGAAAATGTGGTTTTTTAATAAAATGGAGTACTACTCAGCCATAAAAAATGAGAAATTAGAGACATTTATAGCTAAATGGATGCACATTGAGTTGATACTCTTAAGTGACATAAACAGGATGCACATGTGTAAATACCGAATAGTTTCTCTAGTGTGAGAAACTGAAAGTGTAAAGAAGGACTAAAAGGCCTAATAGATAATGTTCAATAGGAAGAAAAGGGGCAAAGGGGAAGGGCAAGTGGGAAGGATAGGGGAAAGGAAAGAACGGAATGGAACATGAGAAAATGAAAAAAGTGGAAACAAAGTCTTTGCAAATAGAGAGGGATGGAGGGGTTGAAGGGAGGGCAGGGGAAGGGGGAAAAATAAGAACCAAGAGAGATTATGTAAAGGTACAAATTTCCAATGATGAATGTCATTATATTGTATACCTAAAACGTACCAAGAAAATAATATTTTAAACAAACCAAAAAAACTCTACAACATCGCAATGTGCCTGCCTTGCAGGCACAAGGTCCTGAGTTTGATCCCTGGTATCTAAAAACAGAACAAAACAAAAAAAACAACTCTACAATAAAAACTACTTAATGTAAAGTGTTGGAAACATTCCCTTTTAAATCAGGAACAAGGCTAGAAGGCACACTATTCTCTTTCTACTCAAAACAATATCCTAGAGGACCTAAACATCTGATGAGAGAAAAAAAAATGTAAGATTGGAATAAAAAAAACATGACTGCCATTTTTCATAGAAAATATTATTTTCATAAAATATATAAAAACTAATTGAACTAAAAAAGAAGTCAGCCTAATTGCCAAATAACAGTAAAAAATTAGTCACATTCTAATAGTGCAGTAGCAAGGAATAAAAAGTGTCATTTTCAAAAATTTCTTTCCACAGGACAGGGGATTTAGCTCAGTGGTTCCGGCACCTGTCTTGCAAGTGCAAGGTCCTGAGTTCAATCCCTGGTACAAAAAAAAAAAAATTTTTTTTGCACAACGTTAACAAAACCTATATAGTATCTGGGAACAAATTTAAGAAAACATGTGCAAGAACCTTATATAAGAGTTATGAGCTAGGAGCTGTGGCTCATATCTGTAATCCTAGTTACTTGGGTACCTGAGGCAGGAGGATTTCAAGTTCAAGGACAGTCTGGCCAATTTAGTGAGACTTTGTCTTAAAATATGAAGGGCTGAGAATGTAGTGGTAGAGTACACCGGGGTTAATTCCCCAGAACCCCCTTTCATACATGCAAAGTTGTGAAGCCTCATCAGAGGATATAAAAGAGATTTTTAAAAGGCAAATATATTTTTGAATGCGAACAATCAATACCATAGAGATGTCAATTCTCTCCGTATTAATCTGTAAATTCAATGTATTTTAAAAATCAAAATTGCAGAAGAATTTTTTTTAAAAAGGTACTTGACAATGTGATCCCTATATTGATGTGGAATAGTAAGCGGTCAAAAGTAGCCACAGTAGTTCAAAAAATGAGGAGTGTGGGATGCTTTTTTAAAAGAATAAGTCTTACTGTAAAACTATATTAACTAAAATATGTGATATGAATATAAGGAAAGACAAAGAACTAAAGGAACTAAAGAGAATCCACGAACAGATCCATGCATATTTGTGAGTTTGGTAGACTGTAGTATGATGTAAAACATCAGTGAGGAGGGCTGGGGATTTAGCTCAGTGGTTTTGCCGCCTGCTACGCAAGCACAAGGACCCAAGTTTGATCCCCGGTACCAAAAAACCCCCAAAAAACCCGTCAGTGAGAAACAAATCATATAGTGTCATGTAGACCATTAGTCATCATGTGGGAAAATGATATAATCCTCTCTCTCTTGATCAACCTATAAAAATAAATTCCAAATGAATTAAAAGCCTAAAATGCAAAAAGCTAAACTATAAAACTTACATTAAGAGACATCCTCTGTGCCATCAAAACAGGAATGGAAATAAGACATATGCACAAATTTAAACCTTACAAGAAACTACTAATTAAAAAGAAGTCCCTAAAATTCAAGCTAAAAGATAGGCCAGGATAGATTGGAAGAAGGCATGTCCCCACATGTAAAATCAAAGACGAAAGAACAGAAATTAGAAAGAACTAGAACTCAGAGGGGAATACAGGCAATAGAAAAACAGGCAAATTATACGAACAGATAATCCAATCAATCATTAAACATATGGAAAGATGGTCAAGGTCATGAGAAATCAATGACACTGATCACTGTGGCAAAAATTAGAAATATCAAGATGTGGGAAAACAGCAAATCTCAAATGCTGCTGAGGAAAACATTTAGGAAATCAACAGGGCAATACAGTATTAGTAGAATTAAGCTACTCTATTCTCTATGTACAATCTCATTTCTAGGTATAGCACTTAGAGAAACCTCATATGGGCACACAAGAAGACATGCTCAAGAAAAAAAAAAAGATACATGCAAGCATGTGCATTGTTGCACTGTTTAAGATAGTAAAAGACCGGGAACATTGTAAATATCAATAGAGAAACACACTGGCATCTATGTTTAATATACTACTAGATGGCTATTAAGGTGAATAAAGGAGAACTGCATGTATAAAAATTAATTTTAAAGGGCTGGGGATTTAGCTCAGTGGTTTCACTGCCGCAAGCGCAAGGACCTGAGTTCAATCCCCGGTACCAAAAAAAAAAAAAAATTTAATTAATTTTAAAAAGCAGTGATGAAAGCAAAATAATACTGACATAAATTTTTTTAAAAAGGTATCATGGCTTTTTTTCCCCTGGTGGTACCAAGGATTGAACCCAGGGCCTCACAAATGCTAGGCAAATGTTCTTCCACTAAGCTACATCTCCAGCCCTATCCCATGTATTTTACAGGAATATACATATATAGGAAAAATTAATATCATGGATTGAAATGATAAACATCAGCTTTACACTGGTGGTAACCTCTGAGGAGAAAGGGGAAGATGAGGTGTGCTTTGTTTGATTGTGGTAACACGGATTGAACCTAGGGAGTACTAAGCTACATCCAACCCTTTCAATTTTTTTTTTAAATCTTGAAACAGGGTCTCCTTATGTTGCTTAGGCTGGCCTTAAACTTGTGATCCTCCTGGTTCAGCCTCCTGAGTAGCTCGGATAACAGGTAGGCACTACCACACCTAACCAAGGGTGCTTTATTTTTAAAACAAACAAATAAACAAACAAGATAACCAAGATTCATGAAGCCAGCATGGCAACACGTCAATGTTGGTAGGTACATATGTATTTAATACTCTATATATTTCTAAATATTTAAAATGATTCATAATTAATCATTTAAAAAGTACATGGGCAATTCAAGAGGTAGATGGCAGACAATAAAGGTTACTTTAGTTATTAGCCAAAAAAGGAGACAGAAAGATATCTTTAAGATAAACTTTAAATGGGGAACATTCCTACCTCTTACAGTGGACTATGTTTATATAAGTGTGTGTACACTCACACACACTCTCTCGCACCTTCATTTGGAAACAGGACAGAACAAGGCCAGAGAATCGCTACTGGATTGCCCCTGCCTATTAAGTTTTGTGGCAAACCAGGACCATCCAATCATCAGTGTCTCCAAACAAGAGTTTGGTCTTTGCCTTTGAATATTTTTACTGAGTTCCTTTTTCTCGGCCTATTGTCTAGAATTTCTAGACAAAGGCTGACTCTTAACAGTAATGGATGTGTGTTATTTCTAACTTTAACACAATAAATGCAGAACCACAATTTGAGATAGAGTGGAAAAAAAACAAAGACAGGCAGAAAGAAGACAAGAAAACTCAAGTTTTGTCTCCCTTATTACCTTGTAGGGTTGGGGATTTAGCTCAGTGGTTCTGGCGCCTGCCTTGAAAGCGCAAGGTCCTGAGTTCAATCTCCGGTATCAAAAAAAAAAAAAGAAACTGACTCCTTATTACCTTACAACTTTGGGTCAGATTCCAGCTCAGCTTTGGATGTAGGCTTGTTAATCATTTAAGCAGTTTCCATGTTATAAGTTTTATCAGCCCTAAATTTACCTAGTATAACTCATCCTCCTTCCAGAATGAGGACACCAAGATAAGAGTAATTTTCAGGGTTTGCAGAGACACCCATTTACCAGCTTTAACAGTGTTCAGTTTCAGAACGCCCTTGGTGATGCTTACAAGTCTCCAGCCTTGTCCTAAACCTGTAATTCCTTGTACAGCCTTCTAAGCCATCCCAGGATGAGGGAATGATTATACCAGGACAGGAACTGAGGCTTCCTTCCCCCAACCAAGAACAATCATCTCATGGGAACCCAACTGCCCTCCAAGCCATAAGGATTCCTTCAGACTGAGGAATGAACTAAGACAAGGGGAGATTTTTATAGGGACCTAGAGGCTGGACCTGCAAGTGCCCAATGGGTAACTGAAAATGGATGAACTTGGTGTCTCTGCCTTTCTGCCTTTTTTTGTCTCTTTTATTACCTCAAAACTTTAGGTTAGATCCTGCTCAGCTCTGGATCTAGGCATGTTAAGCACTTAGGAGTGTGTATTACAAGGGTTATTAGCCTTAAATTTACCTACTCTATCTCATTCCCCTTCAAGACTGAGGACACCAAGAAAAGATAATTAATTTAATCTTTTGGATTTTTTGGATTTTCAGGACATTCAACTGTCAGCTTTTACAATGTCCAGACCCCTAGAGCATGCTTAGAAATTGTCCTAAACCTACAGTAACCTCAGATTCCAGAAACAAACAAGCCTAGAGGATGACCCCATGGTGGGGTGACCTCCCCAAGTGGGAACAATTACCCCATGACAGGACCTGAGGCTTCCCTCTCCCAAGCAAGAACAATCAGCTAAGGGGAACCAAACTGCCCCTCAAGCCATAGGATACCTCCAGGGGTATGAAGCTAGAACCAAGATAATGACTGGTCAGATCTTAGTCCATCTCAGCCAATCCATAAAAGGTGGCCTCATTTTTTTTGGTAATCAAGTGAGTCCAAACCTCTTCATCAGAGTGAGCACCCTCTAGCTGTTCCAGCCAGTCCTTTCCTTTTCTCCCTTACTTTCTTTTTTTTGTTCTGGGGATCGAACTCGGGACCTTGTACTTGTGAGGCAGGCGGTGGAAACACTGAGCTACATCCCTGGCCCCTCTCCCTTACTTTCTAACTCTGCCTAATAAATCTGCTCATGCTTTATACTGACACATCCTGACATTTTTTTTCCTTGACAAGATTCAAGAGCCTACTCAGTGTGCTGAGCTGAGGTCCCATCTTCTCTTTGGAGGACCTCCTTGGAACTTGTCTAGTGACAAGTTTATCAGCAATTACTGCATCCACTATGGAGTCAGAGTATTGGGTTCCACCTCTGACACGACCACTGACTAGCTATCAACATCTGCAAGTAACCTTGAGTCTTCCTTTGCTCGCCTGGAAAATGGAGACTGTTTAGCAAAAGTTCACTTTTTTTGTCTTTTGTACACTAATGGCCTTACCTGAATAGTTTCTTCTAGTCGATAGCACTCAAGGACTTGCAGTGTGTCTATAACTTGGTTTGGATTGAACTGACATAACAGCTCAATGAACTGCTCTGTAATACTGGGAGATATCTGCAGTGATTCTTGATTTACATGAATACCTTCCCTGAAAACAAAAGACAAGAGTCCTAAATTGTATCATTATTCAATCAAACCTGTAATTCAAGAGTACAAGTCACAAATATATTACATTAAAACTAAGACTAAACTGTGAATGTTAAGTCTCAGTGTTACTTGGGCTATTCAGGTAAACTATATGGTACACCAGCATTCTAAATAGAAATATTTCTAAGTTTACACTGAATAATTACAAAAATGGTATTCATTTGAGACCCTCCTAAATCATACCAAAAGTTTGCTTTTCTCTAGAAGAAACAAGACCAAAGTCAGTCTAAACAATTTGACCCATAAGTAACTATACATAACTAACCATCTTCCAGGCTCAAAAACCATCCCTACCATCCTTCCCTTATAGCAACAATCACATCACATTGTATTATTTCTTTAATTATGTCTTCTCTGAAAGACTATAAAACTCAGTGAGTGCAGGTACCCAGTGGCCTTCTCACTTATGATGTTTTTCTTTTTTGAGGGGTACTGGGGATCAAACTCAGGACCTTGCATTTGTGAGGCAGGTGGTGGAACCACTGAGCTAAATCCCCGGCTCCATCACTTATGAATTTTCAAAGTCAACTAGTGCCTGGCACGTGGTGCTCTGCCCCTGGTTCCTGGCACATGGATCCCAAATCCCTTGGATTCTCCAACGTGGCAAGTATTTTCTGGTAGTGAAATGACTAGTGGCTGGGTAGGTGGGGATGTATGCATGTGCTTCAAGGTACACACACACCTTCTGTTAGAACTGACAAAAGAAAGCATATGTATGCTTTTTGAAATTCTCCCTTTTACATACATTTGAATGTTTATATCCTTATAATTGATGCTAGTATTAAAATAAATTCCCAAAAGCATAGATAAGGTATAGGTCTAAAAGACATAATTTTGCAACCATTAATGTTAGTGGAGAGTATGTCACACAGCAGGCTCCAGGGTACCCTCTAGATGGGGGGCTGGTTGCTAGAGAAACAGTGTGATTAGAGGGTTGGAATTTTCAGTTCCACTTCCACCAATCTCCAAGGAAGGAGAGGGGCTAAAAGTTGATCACCTCTGGCCAATGAGGTAGTCAGTCATGGATCCATAATAAACCTCCACAAAAACCCAAAAGGGAAAGGGTTTGGAGACCCTCCAGATTGCTGAACAGGTGGAAGTCCCTGGAGGGTAGTACTGAGAGGACATGCAAGTTCCCAGCCCTTGCTATATACCTTGCACTATGCATCTCTGACATCTACCTGTCCTTGTGTATCCTCTGAAATGTCCTTGATGTGGAATATGACACTAACCATAGGTAGATGGTGTCAGAATGGAGTTACACCATAGGACACCCAGTTGGTGTCCACCAAGGAATTGATTGCCAAATGAGGAAAATCCTCACACACATTTTGGTAACCAAAATAGTTTAGTTTTTCTTATATTGTCTCAGAGGGACAAGGTTGAGTCTTAAGAGAACACTATTAGATAAAAGAAAATGAGAATGTTGGGCCGGGGATTTAGCTCAGTGGTTTTGCCGCCTGCTGCGCAAGCGCAAGGACCCGAGAGTTCGATCCCCAGTACCAAAAAAAATAAAAATAAAAATAAAAATAAAAATAAAATGAGAATGTTAACCATTGTGCCTCCATACTAGCCAGTGTACTTTCCAGATTTTCACACCAAGCTGTTGATGTTGTATTTTATCTATCAGACTTCTGGTACTGTATGCCTTATAAATGTCAGACCACAGAGCAAATTAAGACTAGATATAGGCATCTGCCAAAGAATCACAGTACTTAATTCTTCCCAGAACATTTATTGACAAAACCGTTTATAAGAACTGAAGATGTGAATATGCATCAAACTAAGAAAATCACCCAAATAAATAGATTTTGATGTATTAATTTATGAGGAAAATCATGTGTCTGATGGGAAATGATCAGGAAACATTAACATAATCAAAACTTTAATAAGCTGTACCATTAATGAATTTACATCCATTTCTGACTGTTGCTTATCAGTCCTGCACATAAACATAGTTTGTTGTATGCATTTTCTAAAGCTATTTCTATTAGTCTTCTATTAACTACCTGTGTGACATACTCAACGGTAATATTAACAGCTGTCAAAATTATGTCTTTTAGACCTATACCTTATCTACTCTTTTGGGAATTTATTTTAATACTAGCATCAGTTAAAAGGGTATAAACATTCAAATGTATGTAAAAGGGAGAATTTCACAAAGTATACATATGCTTTCTTTTATCAGTTTTAACAGAAGGTATATGTGTACCTTGTAGCACATGCTTACATCCCCACATACTCTAAAATTCAGGTTGGAGAAATATTTCCACTGTTAATCAGGGTGTGAAATTCATTTTAAATTATAACCTTGTACACTGTACCATTTCTGGGGAAGAATAAAAATATATAATCAGTTTTGAAAAACGTATATTAAAATGATTTTAAAATTCAAATCTGACTTAATATTTCATTTGATAAATTAAAAAAATGTTGTTGTGGAATAAAAAGAGGCTGGTCTAGTTTCTCCTCCTTTCTCTAAAAACTACACACAAGTAGGCCAGCCTAGGTATTCTTCTATATCTCTAAGGAAGATGATTTACCAGTTTTTCTCAGTACCTACTGTGACAACTCAGAACCACTTTGGCTTAGCCTAAATTCTGTTCACTTCAATTCTCTGCTCATTCCCTTATATCTAGTCCTTGGAGATAGTGGCATATGGCTATTTAGTACAGTACTTTCTTATTCTCAGGACTGGAGTTTGAACCCAATGAGCACTAAACTGCATCCCCAGCCCTTTTTATTTTTTATTTTGAGACAGGGTCTCGGTAGGTTGCTAAATTCCCCAGACTGGATTTTAACTTGCAATCTTCCTGCCTTGGCCTCCCAAATACCTAGGATTATGGGTGTGTGCCACCACGCCTGGCACGTTCAGGACATTCAGATTGAGAACTCGGCTATATCACAAGGCATGAGAGTAAAGAAAACTGCTTTTTCTGTAGCTTTCATTCAAACAAGATGGTTCACAGGCCTTTTGGCTGAACTTTTCAGCTTTTTACACACATTCTCTGTTAGAGACACCACAATGTCATCATGTGCCAAATGGGTAAAATGTACAATCTGTGTGAAAAATGCTATAAATGTGGTAATTACTGGTAGCAAAGACAACATCTAAACTATAAAATAATAAAAATAATGCCTACAACTTGACAACAACTGAGAGGCAGAAACCTGTCCTTTGGCAAGAAGGAATCCAGTGACATCCTTTAGTTCCTTGCTGTTCATGACAACCCTGCTGAGAGTCCCTCAGCTAGGAACAGCTGTAGTCCCTTACAAGTTTTTATGAGGCAAAGGCCAAAGTAGACAAGCACACCATTCCGTGCGACAGCAAAGATTCTGACACCAAACTGATGTAATAGCCGACCTAAGATAGCTGGCTTTGGGGAATTGGTCACTTTCCATTTTCCTAGTTTGATTAACCAAGTGCCAGAATGTACTTCAAATCTTTTTTTTCTGGTACCGGGGATTGAACTTGGGACCTTGTGCCTGCGAGACAGGAGCCAGAACCACTGAGCTAAATCCCCAGCCCTTGTACTTCAAATCTTAATAAAATTTTTGTTACTCCTCTGATACTCATGAAAAAGTATTTTGATTGTTCTCCTGTATGGACAGGAAGAATGGACTTTATAAGCTAACAGAAAGAAGAGCTTGGGCCAGAGATATAGCTCAGTGGTGGGCAAGCATGAGGAAAGAAAAGAAAAGAGAAGAAAAAAGGAGGGAAGGAGGGGAGAAAGAAAGAGAAAAAGAGAGAGAAAGAAAGAGTCAGCTTAATGATTTTAGAGACAGGAAGAATTATTTAGCTCCACAGTTATATCGGCAGATAATATTTGGATCATTCTGAAGCTGCACAGACTCCGTTTAAAAATCCACAAAGGGGCTTGGGCTGTAGCTCAGGATTCAATTACCAGTACTAAAAACAAAAACACCCATAGGGTAACTAAAACAATTTTCCAAAGTATCATGATTAGTAGATAATAATTCTGCAGTCATATATTCTTCCTAATGTAAAGTTCTCTTTGTCACTAAAATCTTGTCATCTCACTAACAAGGGCCGCTTGGCCCAAGTTAAAGAAAAACTGGAAGGTGCAGGCACTGGCAACTCAGCATAACACCTACACTAGTGCACTTCCAACCATTCTCTCTCAAAAGTGACAGATCGGATGGAAGAAATCCAAGACAAGTGCTGTGATCCCACTATGGAGACATTCTTTAAACTAAATATTTTCCAGAAATAGTTTTGGGATGGATGCTGGGGTAGGCTACTGTACATCTATACAGTATAGTATAGAATAGTATAGTATAGTACAGTACAGTACAGTATAGTATGGATGACCACATACAACTGCTTTCTGGTCTGGCACGTAAATGCCTTAGAATTCATCCCTTGCTCACAACTGAAAAAATGCTGAAAAAGCATCAGCCCTTCTTAGTTCCATCTTAGAATCAAAGGCAAGGGCAAAAACCACTCCCCCCCAGAGAGGCACTGAGGGGATAGACAGCAGCATAGCTTTCGGGAGCAGAAGCCCAAGAGCAGATACTGCAGCTGCTGGAGCCAGACTGGGGTAGGAAAATTTAAAACTGAAGCTGAAAAGTTGCCGGGGGTTCTTTGTGGACAAGTTTGGCAGTTAAAAACTCCAGAAGGTCCCAGTCCTAGGAGTGCTCCCACACTCGTGGGGTTTGCATCCGGGAGGGACCCCGGGTTCTCCATGTGAAGTTTACAGCCCCCGCCCCATGCTTTCTTCACGGGCAGGGGAGGAGCAGCCATTTTGAAATATGCCCGTTTGAAATAAGAGCATTTTGTCCTCCTCCACCAGGCCTGTTTTGATGGGCTGAATTATGCTCCCCAACCCACATGTTTAAGTATGAACCCCAGAACCTCAGAATGTGACATTACTTGCAAATGCAATCAAAGAAAATGTAGTTAAGATTAAATCCTATTGGAGGGTAGACCTCTAATGTAATACGACCAACGTCTTCAGAAAACAAAAATCTTCACCGGAGGGAGGGAGGGAGGGAGGGAGGGGGAAGGAAGGGGAGGGAGGGGGAGAGAAGGAGAGAGGGAGAGAGAGGGAGGGAGAGGGAGGGAGAGGGAGGGAGAGGGAGGGGGAGGGAGGGGGGGAGGGAGACAGAGGATGTGCTGCCTGCCTCTACAACCCAAGAACCAACCCTGCCAACAACTTGACCTCATCTTTTCAGTACCCAGAACTGCAACAAAACAAACTGCTGTGTGTTGTTGAAGTCACTCAGTTTGTGGGGCTGTGTTAAGGTAGCTGCAGCGACTAGTAAACCTGCCCTCAAGGGAACCTCAGATCAGTGCCTAACTAACCAGAGGGAAATGAAGCAGTCAAATGCGTACTCTAGTCCAAGGTTCTCGGATTACCCAGGAAGTGCTACAGATAAGTTGTAAGTGTACACTACTAACTAAAGAGCAACCACTAAAAAATTTTTAAAAAGGAAAGTATACGTGATATGCTGAGAGGAAAAGGTGGCTTCATATAAAATATCCAATTAAAATCAGAGAAAGTAGAAAATAAGTGAGAGCCACACACAAAAAAGAAACAAAGAACAAAGACCATGATAGAAAACAGTAATATACATACATAACAGTAGAAAGAATAGAATTTTAAATGCCACAGTGAACCTTAAAATGCATCTTTCTCATTGAAAAATAGAGGAATGTCAGTACTAAAGACCTCTTTAAATAAAAATTAAGCAATTTTTTGAAACTTTACAACCCAATTATCACAGAAATTTAAAAAGCAAAGAGCAAACTCTTCCAAAACACTAAGAATTGCTCTCATTTTTATTATTAAGAATATCTATAGGGGGCAAAGAACGTGGTGAACATTAAGTTTATCTGTATCTGTACATATTTTCTCGCTTCTTATCATTTAGTCACAGATAGCATGTGTGGACTCTCAAATGCTACACATTTTTCCTGGTTAGCATTTCTTTACATTCACATTGCCATGTTTACCAATCTGGTATTAAACTAAGCTCACATACTTATGTGTTTACTTGGCCATCTTCTCTAGGCCCCGTTTAGAACAGCTTTTTGCATTATGAATGCTAATATGGATATTTTAGTATTAATCACTTTTTTATTTCAGAGTATTTCCTTAAAATATATTTTCCAAAATGGAATCATTGGATAAAGCACATGCATAACCTTACAGCTTTTAATCCACGTAGATAAATTCCTCTCGAGAAAATAATGTGGATGAACAGTGAGGACCAACTACTCACAGGGAGGAACGGCACTGTGTGGTTTATCCTAGGAGCAAACAGTTCAGTACTGCTGAGAAATAAAGAAGAGAAATGGGAGGATGGGAGACAATGAACATGTACAGGCAGGACTGCATTGGGTCAAGAAGGGCCTGAACACTAGAGGAGTTTGGACTTCAGCTCAGACAATAAGAATTGAAAAACTCTCGGAATGGGGATGGGAACGTTACCACTATTTGCTTGTTGAAAATGGAGAAATAGAGGCATCAAGAAGGCTGGTTGGGAAACCAGCCACAGAAACAAGAAGAGAGATGCTGAGTGCCTGAACCAGGGTAGGGAGCATGTAGACAAGAGGAGGCCTCGCATACAAGAGACATGGAAGAGGCAGTTCGTAGGTTTTGTTGACTGATTGGTTTGTGTAGTGTGGCTGAGAAGGCGGAGAGGCAGTAGGTAAACAAAGTGAAAATTTGATCATCACTTTCAGATTTTACTGAAGCTACTTATACTAGAATTTCCTTCTTACTAGTCTCATTAGAATGCCCAGGCTCTGAAGGCAAGGACCTATTTCCTTTCCCATGCCAGGGATAGTGCTTATATACTGTAATTTATTTCGAGACTGCATGTCAATATCTTAAAACGTCCTTTTCAAAAATATCCACAGAAATACTGACAGATTCAACTAAAACCCAATGTAGAACCATTTCCATAATCTATAATTTGCTTCTTGGCAAAGTTACTCATTTTCTTAGTAATGTTCAATTTTTACTTTACTTTGATTAAAGACTTAAAAAGACAATGTGATGGGTCAGGGATTTAGCTCAGTGGTTCCAGTGCCTGCCTTGCAAGTGCAAGGTCCCGAGTTTGATCCCTAGTATCAAAAAAAAAAAAAAAAAAAAGGAAAGGAATAAAAGACAATGTGATGTTTTATGTGAGGGTTTTTTTTAACCTACAGGAAAATGGTATTACATATTTCACAGGCCTCCAGGAGATGGCTAACAAAGGCTAAATCAACATTATCAAGAACATCGCACTGAGTAAAGTATTTTGAATATAAATATATCTGCACATCCTCTTTGTTCTTTACACGGCTCAAAAGCCAGCAGTGTCCTTTTGTATTACCCTTCAAGCTTGCTGCTGAACAAAAGGCCTGGACTGGATTTGAATACATCAGAACTCCTGTGAGGGTCCCTGGCCAGCAAGAGGCCACAAGGTGGGGGTGGGGTGTGCTCCGAATAGCAGCTGCCCCAATGAGAGATGGGAGGAAGAATGATGCAAATCCTTTCTCTTCTGAGCTGCTGGCCTCATTTCAGGCAAGTAATTTGTTTCTGCAGGATTAACCACCTCTACCCCCAAAACTATGTAATCTTTCCACGTACAGATGCCACCAATATCTTTGTAGGTCAATTACTTCTACTGACAAAATTATTATATAACCAAGATACCTTAAAGAAATTGGGTAAAGATGTAGATACACACAAGAATTCAACTAGATAATATATTCCTTTCAAAGTGTTAATAAAAATGATCCTCTCAAAAACAATTCTCTCAAAAACAACTCAATGCAAGTATGTATAAACTACATATATAGGAGTAATGATCCTTTTAACACAGGCTTTGGGAGCAAGAGCAAACAAAACAAAATCTGATATGAAATATTTCTCAAAATAACTATCTTTCTTTTCCCTACTCTCCAGAAATGTATAGGCATTTCATGGTGGGAAAACCTGGAGCTTAAAAAAATAATAAGAACAGAAAAGGAGGAAACAAAGACAAAAATAATCTAAGGTCAGGTGCCAGTGATGTTCTTTTGTCCCTACATCTTTTTCCATACTTATAATTTTCCCAGTATGTGATGCGACTCTAACCTTTTCAGTTGGTCAGTAAGCACAATGCTGGACCCCAAGGGCAGGTGCTTTGACAGGCTGAGAGAATGGAGGACCTACCTCAGAATCCAGGTCCCACTGACTTTCCATGTCCCCCTCCTGGAGAGCAGGGAGAGGCTTTCTGCAATGTTCCTGCATCTGCCTAAAGTCTGGACCCACTAGACAAAAACAATTTCTTTTGGTCCCTTCCCCGAGCCTTGAATAACTCAACTCATATCTCAGGAAGCAAGAAGTCTGTCAACACCCCTGGACAGTTTTGTCACACACCACTGTCCTCTATTTTGGTCTCATAGAGAAATTTTAACAAACCACTGCCATTCTATGGGCCAAACACTTTTTCCTTGGCCACTGCCTGTTCTCCAAGCCCATCAAGGTCCCTAGAAATCATTTTCCATTCCCCTAGAAAGGTCTACGTCCCCATTCTCATCTCCTGTACAAAAGGAGGTATGTGAGGTACATAATGTTGAGACTGTGGCTGATCCTACTCTTCTGATTCTCCTCCATGCTGTGACTTTTCCCCTTCTGCATGTAAATAAGTTTGTTCGCCTTTTCTCCTAATTACTCTTTCTCAGTTTATTCCAGTGAACCTTCAGAGGGCAGAGGGGAAATCTGCCTCTGCCCCTACAACACAGTGATTTTTAAAAGGCTAAAATGTCATGGCAAATCGGTCAATCAGAGATAATATAAACTGGTCCACACTATCTGCAATCTTCTCACGTTTGTGGTCACTTGGTATTTGGGATGGATTTTTTTTTTCTACCTGTGGTATATGCTTGCTCCATATGTATTCGTATGTTGCTTGTATATTCCTCACTGTATGAGTGTCAAATACTACAAATACTGACAAAGCAATTAGAAAGCATTTTGACTGGATCACAGAGAGAGGTAGTTGAGATTTTAGAATCTGTGAAGAATACTCCCTATCTGCATGTGCTTATGAAGCAGAAAACCTGAAGAAATGCGTGACCCTGTGGCCTTGGAAATAGGGGGACAGAAGTTAAAGAGGACACAGATAAACATCCTATAATCCAAAACTTTATCTAAGAACAGCTCTGAGAGCAAGAAATGGAGAATTTCTTTTTTCCACAATGCCTTTGTACTCCACCTTCTTCACCTCATCTTCCCCCCTCAATCCAGAATTCAGTACATTACTTGTATTATACATGTATGTTATGGGCTAACTAGGCTTTTGTGGGTTAAGCTGATACTATAAGACATAAAGAGGACAAAATATGACGGTCTCAGGAACTGGGATTCTCAAGGCAGAAACATGAGGTCTCTGACAATTGGATGTGGATAATATAAAAGTGAACTTTTAAAAATGTTTGTATTTTTCAGATGGGGTCTGGCTATGTTGCCCAGGTTGGTCCTGAACTCTTGAGATAAAATAACACTCCCACTTTAGCCTCTCAAGCAGTTCTTTTTAAAGGTGGTGCTAAGGTTTCAATCTAGTTAATTCAGGACTCTTAACTGCTGTTAGGCCAAAGTAAAGATGGAGATTTGGCTGCTGTGAGAGTGTGGTCTTTTCAGTCATGCTGCTTTTTGGGGGCAGAGGAGGCAGCAACAGGGCTATGGGTGCACTGCTTCTCTCTGCAGTGGGTCAGGGAAGGCCTCATAGCTGAACTGATGTCTCAGGAGAGAAACAGTGTGTGACAAGTTAAATTAGAGTAATGACCTTGGGTTAGGGTTTGTTGGGAGCAATGCTACATAATTCTAGGGAAAAATCATTTGGTTAGCCTAGTTCTCTTGCCTACAGCCCAGCTACAGAATAACTCCAGTTTGGCCTCGGGTCACAACTGAGACTTCAGTGATCCAGTGATGCTGTGATTCTCCAGGACAAGAAACATCCTGGGAGAACAAACATCTGCTCAGTTCCTTGTTGTTCTTAGACTGTTAACATCTTGTTTACCCGAGATGTACTGAACTCTCTGCAAGCCTTTTGTTACACCTTGTTTATCCCAATGTGAACTACTGAACTCTCTCCAAGTCATTTGTTACATTTGTTTCTCCCGATGTACTGAATTCTCTGCAAGTCATTTGTTATGAGGTACTGAATAAAAGGTGTGGTAAACTGGGGGCTTTTGTCTTTGCCGCCCAGAGCAGCACGGATCAGACCCAAAGCTCAGCTTCTTCTCAGTCTCATTTGTCTACCTTTCCTGTAATTCGCCGTGTGCTGCCGTGGCTCGCAGGAGACCAGGACTCACTGCAGAGGTTCTGGTAACGTCCCCTTCCCCTGTTCCCTACAAGGGTTATTTGAAGGAGGTAAAATATACCTCTTTCTCACATAAGTGTAAAATTGTTTTTGGTCTGCTAGTAAACAAAATGACATGTATAGTACTCTGAGAGTTCTGCCTAATTAGCATCTTTCCACTCGAGGTATAGATCACGATTGAGCAGCCTTTTCACAGAACACATCTGCTCCTTCTGTGACTTGCCATTTTTATTATGATGAAGTTTAAACAGTGATTGTGATACCAGAGCAAATGACTATACTGGTATTTATACTACCTAGTACTGATATCTTTTTATTTAAAACAATAAAATTTGGTCAGTATCATCTTTGACATTTTATTGGATTTGAAAAAAATGTCAAGTTCAAAGCCAAGCTTCTGTCCTTCCAGTTTGAGTATCTCCAGGTAGAACAGTTGGAGAAAAGGATTTCGTTAAAAAAAAATTATCCCCAGGAAGAGAATGGTTGTCCTATTGGAGGAAGCGCTGGTGAGGGGTAGAGGGAGCTGTGCCATGGGGAGGAAGGTGGCCAGCTCTGGAGAAAGGACGGAAGTACAGCTGGGACCTTCTTCGCCCTTCCTTCTCTCAGATTCCCTTGCCCACTCTCCTTGTGCTCTTTGTAGTTCTCTCCCTTTCCAACTCCAATTCTAAGCCATCTCCGTCACATCTACAAGCACATCGGAGCCCAAGCTGGCTCTGAGAAAAATACAATTAAAAGAAATTCTAAAAGACGTCAAACTGCAGTAATAACCTGAGAGTGGGAATTAAAACATAGATATTTTGAAAAGGTCTTGAACTGGAGTGGAATGAGGTACTTAGACTGCTTTTTCTAACCATCTGCACACACATTTGCTTGATTCTAGATTTAAAAACAGCATAACCTGCTCAAGATGTAAATGACTGAGCTTTCAAAAAATTATTTCAATCAACAGAGGTACTGCATTGGTATCTAGCATTTAAAAGTAGCACGGGATACTGAAATAACTAAAATTGCTATTATAATTATTAATATAAATAGCTGTTTCCCAATGGTCAGCATATATTTAATAAAACCTAAAGTTTGTACTTCAAATATGAAAGCTACACCATCCCAGGATACTATATTTAAGATTAAGTCTGTGCTTAATTCTAAGCATGCATTAAAATATCCTCCTAGTACTTGTATCCTTTTATTTTTTTTTTTTTAAAAGCAAGGTTATTTCACCATCATCTGTGTGGGGCTGGGCCCAGGAATAAGTATTTTTGAAAGCTTCCTTAGTGATCCTGATACATACTTCTGGTTAAGAGTTACTGTTTTAGAGATGTTACATATTATTACACTCAACTTCTAATGCACTCCACTTGGCTGTGGTAAAATTTAAACTCTCACATGCAAAGCTGCTTTGCTTACAAACCCATTTTGTAATGTCATCATCATCTGGAGTTTGTTTTCGTAAGTTTCACAGTAGCAATTGAAAGACATTTAAACTTCCCTTCCACACCACCTTGAAGTTACTCAAAACTAATCAAGTGCGAGTTTAAAAGGCAATAGATTTAGAGGTTGGCTGGAAAAGAGGAGTTTTCTTTAAATAGCAGACCCACCCATCTACAGCATGGAATAAGGAATAGGCAGGAGTGAAGTTAGGATAGAAAGGGGAAGCTGTCTGGTTATCAGATTCTTCCTGAAACAGGTCCTTATGGTACGGCTTCATTAGTTTATTTACATAGATGAGAACTCACTGTGTATTCTCATGTTCAGATGGGAAAAAAAAAATTACCTCAATATTTATTTTCAAATCATGAATAGTTTTTATGCAAGTTATCCCTATTAATAATTAAAAATTAAGAGCTCATTTTACTATTTGGATATCACAAGCTATCTTAAATTCAATTTATTTTCCATCTGCACATTACACAAAGTTATAAAACGACATACCTTGGGTCAAGAAGACTCCTCAAAAATTTAAAAAGCAATACCTGGTTCTGAAAGGAGAAACAAAAAATACAATTAAATATTAAAACAAATTTTCCAAATTATACCATAGTAAAGAACTACTCTAGGCAGTTCCTTTCAAATGCACAGATCTGACTATTTCCATTAAGCCTCTGTAGAGATCTAAGGAATTCCAAAGAATCATCTGGAGATCCTTGATGTCCTCTCAATAGTTCTAATCACTGTCACACATTCAATTTTGAATGGAGGAGGAATATACCTCACTATCCTTTAAAAAGGCCTGTAATGAGACACATCACTGAGCTATTCCCAGCACAAGAACCTTAGAGAGGCAGTGGTGGGTGCTTTGAACCACTCTGCTAAAATTATTAATTCAGTAAGCTACTCTTGTTATCCTGTGAAACCAAGGTTGTGTGATGTGAATTCTGAGTTCTAGCTGCAATGCCTCCTGGTTACAATCACCTGCTGGGAGACAGTTAATCCAGGCAGGGTTTAAGGCTCAAGTTAAGAGCCACCACCAAAACAAACCCATTATCTCCACAGTATAGTCAAATACATAAGAGATGACGATCAAACCAAAACATGCTAGCAATCAATATGCCATAATACCTGGGTTTTGCCCCTGACACTGAAGAGCTATGTGACTTTGTACTGTCACTTACCCTTTCAACATTCAGTTTCCCTATGTGGGAAAACCCCAGTAACATCTTGTCCACCTTTTGCACAGGGTGGTGGTGAGGGTTAAATGAGATAAACCTTCTTTAACTACATAAATATAAATAATGTTTTTAAGTTCTTGGGAAGCCTACACAAAAAGTTATTGTTTGGCTTTCCTCTTTTCTTGACACATTCAAACTTTACCTCTAAGAGCAGAGAACTTCCAAAGTGAAAAGGATTAATGTCATTTAAAGAATGATATTTTAAAAACAAAAACATATACATAAATGGTTGATGATTTAGCTCAGTGGTGCTGGCTGCCTGACTCGTGAGCTCAAGGTCTTGAGTTCAATCCATGGTACCCCCCCTAAAAATTTTAAAAATATATAATTTTAAATATATATTTATTAGTCTTTAAAAAGACTGACACATATTACTTATTAGCCTTTATCAATCTTTGATTTCTTATCTTTTTCCTATCACTTTTTTCTGTCACTTTATTTTATATGACTTTCTTCCTGGTTATAACATCATTCTGGCTTACTTCTTTTCTCAAGAATTCTGAAAACAATTAGAGACACATTGCTGACCATTAAAAGTAAAGGTACTTTATAAGATCTGTGTGGAATTCTTATACAATTAATAAAGTTTGACAATAAAATAAAATTTCTTTTGGTTTTTTTGGTGCCGGGGATTGAACTTGGGTCCTTCCGCTTGCCAAGCAGGCAGCAGAACCACTGAGGTAAATCCCCGGCCCAAAATAAAATTTCTTTACAAGAACTAAGACTCTGCAAGGACCTGAGTTCCATCCCCAGTACCAAAAAAAAAAAAAAAAAAAAAGAACTAAGACTCAACAGACTACAATCAAATAGTCACTTTTTTTCTTATCCATGACTTGATAGCTTTTATGTATTTGTCTGACAAATGACATTATATCCATCTACTAGGCCTGCCTGTCTCAATATCCTTACAGACTACAGAAAAAAACAATCCTGCCACTGAGTCTTACATTAAACAAAGACACGGCCCCAGCGCGACAGGTGAGGTTACCAAGACTGCTGACTTGACAGGGTGCGAAGCTGTGCGAGCGAGCCGGAGGGGTGTGAGCAGAAGCACCTCCCAGCCCCACCCGTTCCTTAGCTGTCTTTTTCCTTGGGGGCAGGGATTACATTTATGTTTTTGTATCCTCAGCACTTCTCATTTCTGGACCCAGAACATAAGTATTACTGAATCAGTGGCTAGATCTTTATTCTGCGTCAACTGACCTACTGCTGGACAACCAAGCTTAGTATCTGGGAGTAATTTTTTTAAATTTTTCTATCATATTCAACTGTTTCCAAGTCCTGTATGTTTTATTTCACAAAAACATCTGGAATCTGCCTCTCCACTGACACTGGCCTTCTCTTGGTCCTCACATCTTTTGCCCAGACCTTCTGTCTTCTAAATGGTCTCTCTGCTTCCTTTGTTCTCCTTGCCAGCCCATTCTCTACATTGCTAGTTAGAGCCCATTTTCTAGAAAAGGGATCTCATAAAATTATCATTTGGTTAAACATGTTAGTAATTCTCTCACGCATAGAAGATAAGTATAAATGTCTTAGTATTACATACACTATCAGGCCCCAAGCTACATTTTCCAGTCTGTATCATTCTGACCTGTTCCTCCCAACATAACCCTTCTAGCCTAATCCAAGGTCACTTCCACTGCTGCCCCACTAGAACATCATGCTTCACACAGACCTGACCATTCTCTGAATGCATGTGCTTTGTGCCTCTCAGTCTTCACGTTCTGACAGCCCTTTATGGAGAACCCCCTTCCCAACTCTGGAAAACTGAGACCAGTAATTCCAGACCCAGTTGAAGTCCTTCTGAGAATTCTTGTCTGACTTTCTCACAGCCCATCACTCTCCTCTTTCATTTCTACAGCACTTTTTACAAATCTCTAGTGTGGCTCTTATAACACTGTACTACGTTACATGAATGCTCTGTTCCATAGGAAAAATTAAAGGAAAGATTGGATTCTTATTTGTGTCCTTAGGGCTTAGTACTTGTGGTACTGAGTGGGGACACTATAAGCACTTGAATGAATTCCAAATCTTTGCCTTTCAGGTCACCTGGCTCCCATTCACTGCTCTGATTTTCATTCTGTACAGCTGTTCCCCACCATTATTTGTACCATTTGAGGACTCTGGGTTACGCTTTATGTTCCTGTTGTTCTGCTCCCATAATGGCAGGAAGGAAACTCAATACTGCCACATAAGTGATAAAGAGGTATACTAGGTCCATTAAATATTACTTCCAACCGAGTTTCTCAATGTCCAGCATGCTTGTAGCTGTACTCTAGTTAATATTTTTCAAGAAAAATTCTAGAAAGTCAACACTAACCCCACCTTGAGGACTGCAAAGTTTTGAATAAGTAACATGAATCTTAAAGAAAATAGGGCTATGGGTCCCATAGAAAAAGAAAATGGATGGAAGAGAGGATCTTCTGTAGATTGTAATTTCTGGAGTAAGTGTGTGTGATAGTTCCAAGGATGTTTCTCTGATGTTAATGTTTGTTATGCCCAAAGATGATCTCCCTCATTTCGAGATTCGAAGAACATCACATAGCTGCTTACACACACGCACACAATGCAGAAGTTACTAAAGTGGCAACATCATTTTAAGAAA
Source organism: Heterocephalus glaber (assembly GCF_053883595.1). NCBI lineage: Eukaryota > Metazoa > Chordata > Mammalia > Rodentia > Bathyergidae > Heterocephalus > Heterocephalus glaber. Next base: position 69,835,175 of record NW_028258324.1, read on the forward strand.
TTACTTCAATCAAAAGTTCTTAGGTGGAGGCTCAATAATTGTCTCTCAATTAGTTGTTTTTTCCCAATATATGCTTGGAATATTTACCTGAAGTTTTTTAATGACTGTTTCAATCTGTTCAGAAAAGTGTGTAGCAACAAGCTCTGCAGCTTTACAGGGCTTCAGGGATACAAGCTCCTGGAGTTAAAGGAAAAGATAAAGCCGGTCAAAATGGTATATTTAAATAGAATGCCCAAAGATATGAGATATGATTACCTACCTCAATATTGTCACAAGTGTCCACACTGTGTTTCAGGAGACCTTGACACAGGGCCTCCATTTAAAGTGTACATTGCAAATGAGAAAAATTGGAAATGTTTCATATAATAAAACAGAATTTGGCTTTTAAAGAGGGTAATTTTGAATTCTTAGAAAATGAAAGCACTATAAACTCTGGATTCTGGCCATGATATCTACAGGATGAACAGAAGGAACAAAAGCTTCCCGAGTTCTCTTCAATGAATCTCACTGTTGAGCTTTAAAGTAATAACTGCAAGGAATGGGAAAAAGTATAGCTGCAATTCCTCTGGCTAAGAATTCTAAAACCTTACCTCTGGTGCCTCGTGGATTCAGAAACCTGAAAGTATCTTAAGGAATCGACTTAAGGTGCTAAACCTTTTTTTAATTAAGTTTATTGATACATTTTAGATAGACATAATGATCACATTCATTATTGGGAATTTGTACCTGTACATGTATATCTTGATTCTTTTTTTTTTCCCCATTCCCCTGCCCTCCCTTCAACCCTCTTTCCCCTCCTTATTTACAAAAGCTTTGTTTCCATTTCTTCCTTCTTTTCTCATTTTCTTTTCCTTTCCCTTCCATTTCCCCGTCCCCTCCCTAGGTCCCCTACCCATTTAAACATTTTCTTCCTATTTCACGATATCTATTATACATTTTGGTCCTCACACTTTCAGTTTCTTACACCAGAGAAACAATGAGGTATTTACATATGAGTGTCAGATTTATTTCACTTAAAAGTATGGTCTTAAGGTGCGTCTATTTAGCTATAAATGTCTCAGGTTTATCTCTCTTTATGACTGAATAGTACTCCATTATTTTTTAAAAATCACATCTTTATCAATCCAGCATTTAGGCTGTTTCCAAGATTTAGCTATTACAAATTGTGCTGCTATAAACATGGGTGTGCATGTATCACTGTGGTATGGTGCTTTTCATTCTTTCTGGAAGATACCAAGAAGGGGAATAACTGGGTCAAATGGAACCTCTAGCTTTAGTTTTTTGAGGAATCTTTACACTGATTTCCACAGTGGTTGCACCAGTCTAAACTCCCACCAGCAGTGGAGAAGGGTTCCCTTTTCCCCAGAGCCCCTGCAGCATTTGTTACTGGTTTGTTTATTAATAACAGCCATCCTTTCTGGAATGAGATGGAATCTCAGTGTTGTTTTAATTTGCACCTCTCAAATGAAAAGGTACCAAATCTTTTTTTTTTTCCTTTCTCTTTTTGGTACCAGGGATCAAACTGAGGACCTTGCACTTGGGAGGCAGGCAAAGCACCACTGAGCTAAATCCCAGCCAATAACGTACTAAATCTTAAAGGAGACTAAATATCAGTACTGTAAATTAACCACATTAATAAGACCTATTTCTGCCAAATCTAAGATTTCTAATCTGTCCTATCTTTGAAATTTCCTTGATGTCACTGGCTATCTTTTTCTTCTTGAAACTCTCTTCTTTCTTGGATTATATGCTGCCTTTCCAGGTAGCCGTTTCTAGTTGGGAACACTACTCAACCAACCACAGCCACAAGACACAGCTAAATGCAAAGACTAAATGCAGACCAGCATAGCATATTATCTAGTAAGACCTACACAAGTTATTATAACTGAAACATTCATGATATATTTAATAATTATTATTAGGTAGTATTTGTAAATTAATAACAATTAGCTGACACAAATAATTATGATGTACACTAACAAACTACATCTCAAAAAAGAGTATAAACTAATCTGTTGCACAAACAAAAGATATCGTGTAACTAATTGGAACAATAAAAAGAATTTATTAATCACAAGAATTTAAAAACTTAGGCAAAATAGATAAATTCCTAAAAAGTATAATTCAATAAACTGATTTAAGAAACAGAAAGCCTTGGGCCGGGGATTTAGCTCAGTGGTTTCACTGCCTGCTGCGCAAGCGAGAGGACCCGAGTTCGATCCCCAGTACCAAAAAAAAAAAGAAACAGAAAGCCTTAATCAATTTTCAACCATAAAGAAATTGGTAGGTGAGGGATGTGGCTCAGTGAAAGAATGCTTGCTTACCACAAGTACCTGACTTTGATCTCCAGCACTGGGAAAGAAAACAACAACAACAACGACAACAAACATTTTAAAAAGGTAGTCACGATAGCACACACTTGTTCCCACTACTCTGGAGGCTAAAGCAAGAGTTGCCCAAGTCTAAGAGTTCAATGCCAGGCTGGGCAACATAGCAAGACACTGTCTCAGGAAAAAAAAAATAAATGAGTAGTCAAAAATCTTTCCATATGGAAAATAAATGGCCATATGGCCTCATTGGAAAGTTCTAGTAACTGCAGTGGTATCTTGGTTCACAAACACTTTTGTTTGCAAAAAATCTGGCGTGCAAACAGAAGCCTTTGGCAAATTTTTGTTTTTGTTTGCAAACTCTGCATTGGGTGACAAACACAACTGCAGCCATCTTTCTCACACAAACACAAACGTGGCCAGCTTTTCCAAAGTCATGAAACAAATTAAGTTCTGAACTAAGGTATCACTGTACTTAAGGAAAAAATAACTCAAACATTAACCTCTTGCAGAGGAGAGAAAAAAGAAAATTTCCTCAGCTCATTGTATGAGGCTAGCGATATTTTGACACTCTAACCAATTAGACAATATAAGAAAGGAAAACTAGAGATCAATCTTATTCATGAATATTGATACAATATCTTGAATAAAAATGAAATCCAAATATATTTTAAAATAATTTATCAGTATCAAGTTGAACTTATCTGTGGAATTCAGGGTTGGTTTAATATCAATAAAGTTTATCACAAAAACAGAATAAGAGAGAAAAGGTGAAAAAGTTACTACTTCATGAGGAAATCCTCAGCATACCAAAGATAAAAGGAAACTTCCATAAAAAGCTTTTCAGTAAACATCAGACTTATGCTGAAAATGAAATTTTAAAAAACACCATTAACAGTAGCACTAAAAAAAAAAAGCTGTAGCTGGGTGTGGTGTTGCAAGTCTGTGGTCTCAGCACTTTGGGAGGCTGAGGCAGAAGAATCACAAATTTGAGACCAGCCTAGACAACTCATTGAGACCTTGTCTCAAATAAATAATTTTTAAAAATTTCTTTATTTTTTGATACTGGGGATCGAACTTGGGACCTTGCGCCTGCAAGGCAGGCGATGGAACAGCTGAGCTAAATCCCTAGCCTGATAATTTTATTTTAAAGGGATGGGAATGTATCTCAATGTGAAGGCCCTGGGTTCAATCCCCAGTACAGGGGGGAAAAATAAGTTATGACAGTAAATCTAAAAAAAGGATGAAAAACCTCTATAGTTAAAATCTTAAAACATTACAGAAAGATAATACCATTAGGCATGGATTGGCAACTCAATTTATAAACATTATCAATTATCTTCAAAATGATGGACAGATTCAATCAAAAGCCTGTCAAAATCATGAAGTTTTCTTTCTTCCTTTTTTTCTTTTTAATGGAATTTGGTAAGTTAATTCTAAAATGCATTTAGAAGGAACATAAAGATCATAATAGCCAAGACTCTGTTAAAGATATCAAGACTTACCATACAGTACAATAATTAGCATGATACAGAGATAGAAAGGTAAATCGGCCAATGAAAGAGAAAGACCAGAAAAACAGTCCAAGCATATAGATCCTTGCAGTGTATCTCTGCAGAACAATGGGGAAAGGCAACTTCTCAAATTATTGCTGCTGGGAACACTGGACACATATAATTTTAAAAATCAATTGGACCACTACTTCATACCACATACAAACACTGCTTTTCGATGGAATGCTAAAAATTAAATAAAAAATCAAGGGTTAGGGGGTCTAGCTCAGTGGTAGAATGCTTGCCTAGCACTCATAAGGCCCTGGATTTGATCCCAAGCACGCAAGGAAGGGAGCAAGAAAGCTTTTAGATGACAGATAATAAAGGAGGACATCTTTTGTTTATCTGTACTTGGATGTATAACAGACTGGCCTTGATCTAACAAAGAAGACATCTTCTTAAGTATAAAGGGAGAAAATCGATTATTTTGATGATTAAAAAAACAACTTTTCTTACAAAGAACAACAAAAAGATTGAAGGACAGGAGCCACAGAATGGGAGAAGATATTTACCACACGTATGTCTAAAAAAGAACTAACCTCCAAGATACATAAAGAAATTTTACAAATCAGTGGATATAAAACATTCAAATAGAAAAATGGGCAAAAGGCTTCAATGAACACATCACAAAAGAGAATTTAAATGGCCAATAAACATGAAAAGGCTGTCCATGTTATTTGCAATTAAGGACATATAAATTTAAAACATAATGAGTTACCATTACACATCCAAGATTGGATGAACATAGGTGCTGAGACTGGGAGAGTTTTAAAGTCTAGCAAGGATATACAGTTGATGGGAATTCTCTAATGCTGGCATCCACTGAAGCTGAAGATATCAATCCCAATTACCTACCCATCACATATCCTAGAGCAGGGATTATCAGTCATCTCGCACCATAATCACTTGGAGGACTTGTTAGAGCGTGTTGTTGGGCCCTACTCCTAGAGTTTCTGATTCAGAAGGTTTGAAGTGGAGACTGAAACTGCATTTCTACCAAGTTCTCAGCTAAAGTTGGGCACCAGACTGAGAACCATTGTGCTAGTGAGATGCACGTGGCTGTGCTCAAGATAACGTACAGTACATAATATATATTAGATACATACATACATACATATATATGATCATGTACAGATTATTTTTAATAGTCCAAAACCAGAAACAACTGAAATGTCCATCAACAGTAGAATGGAGAGACTGTTATGGTTTGTGTCTAGATGTGGCCCCAAAGTCTCATGTGCCCATAGGTAGGGTTTTTGAAAGGTGATTGCATCATGAGGGCAAGACATCATGGGTTCATAGCTAAACGTGATGTTGGGAGGTGAAGCCTGGTTGGAGGAGGTGGGTCCCTGAGGACATGGCCTGGAAGGGCCCATCTCCCTTTCTCTTCCTTTGATTTCTGTTTCCCAGTTGCCATGCCATGAGCTTGTCAGCCCCTGCGCCATGCTGCCCTGCCTTGAAGCCAGGCAACTATGGACTGAAATCTCTACAAACTGTGAACCAAAAATAAACATTTCTTCCTTAATTCGTGGGTGTCAGGTATCATGTCTCAGTGATGAGCAAAGTAACTAAGACACAGACTGTGATGTATTTATAAAATGGAGTATTATACATAAACATAAACTGCAGCTAACAACAACAAAAGATACAAACCTTTCAAACAACATATTGAGCAAGAATAAGACAGAAAATTCAGAGTGCAATTTAAGTTCAAAACCAGGCAAAACAAAAACATACTTGGGGATGCATACAGATACAGTACCGCTGTATAGAAAGGAAATTATCACAACAATGGGGGTGTGACAGGGATGTTGGTGGGAGGGCAAGGTAGAGGCAGAGGACTGAGAGGGAAAAGATATAGGAAGAATCTAAAGTAGTAGACATACGATGCTTTTAGAGCTGAGCTTAGAATGTTTACTTTTTAATTTTTAAAATTAAACTGTACATTTGCTTTATGCGGTTTTATGAATTTTTTATTTAAAAACAAAATACTCTTTAAAATTCAATGAAATATGTTCTGCCTGTATTGGTGAAATCATCTAAACCAGAAATTCTTCACTAGGAATCCACAGGTCCAACCTAAAAGTGGGTTTTAGAAGTCTTTGGATTCCTGAAGCTAATAAAAATCATGTTCCTAAGCACATATGTAACATTAAAAGGTACAGGTCCAAATTTTTCATTAGAGCCTCAAAAAAGGTCCAGAACTCCAAAAGTACTAAGAACTACTAAGTTAACATTGTATATTGTCAAAAAATTATTATGATAACTTTTCCCTATGTGCTTTTGTTGATTGTTTACATTACTGGAGACAGAAGTCCTTCAATAAAAGTCCTTTCATATGCTTGTAATCATGGCCTTAAGAGAGATGAAAAGGTTTGAGGTGAAACAATGTGCAGATGTGATTAAAAAAAAAAAAAAAGAGTCAGCAGAAATAATTTTTTTGTAGCAAAAATACTTCTTGCTTCTCTCCCATGAGTTTCTTGCTGAATAATTTGTTTGCTCATTGATTAATGTATCACGTTTCACATTATGCAGAGAGACACAGCTTCATTTCTGGGTGTCTGGAGTCTGTGTGCTCAAACCACTGCATAATGCAGATGAATTAAAATGAAGAATGAACCATAATGTAACTACGGAGATCTGAAGTGGATGATGAAAAAGGAAACAAAACGAATACTAACGGGAAACAGAGGTAAAACTCAGAACTGGAGGAAGAGCTTGTTGGGTTCTTTCACCGAGACCCATTCATCTTGTTTGGAAGATGGTAAGATTAAACAGGATGGCCCACTTTCTCTACCCTACAGACGGGAGGGTGGCAGACGCACCAGACCACACACCTCTCACTCCCTGCACCAGGTTTCATACTGGATGCTCACCTAAGGTGCTGCCCACATGTCTTTCTAAGTATGAAAAGGCTTTAATCCTCACGTAAATCAACATCAATAATATGGTATCTGCCACTGCTTAGTTAGCAGAAAGTTAATTTGGAAGAATGTATTTGACAGGAAAATTTTAAAAGTTTTAGTGAATCAGTACCTCAATATGATCCATTGCTTTGTGCCACACAGACTGCTTCTCCTCGGCACTGTGGCCAGGAATGGATAAGATGTTGTGAATATAATTAAAGGCTTCTTCCTGAAGAGCACAAGACAACATGACTTACTCACCCCTTCACTGGAACTGTATTCAGTCACTACCTACTATCTGTATCAGTCTTCGTAAATATCTATTATTTGAAGATGGAAAACCATTTAGAGACAGTTAACTGAGAGAAAACAGACATGAAGAAAAAGAGTAATTATTTAAAGTCCAGGGTAGAATCTTAGTAGTTACAAGTCTGTTCCAATTAATTTTGGTCTCAATTTATTAGCCTTCAGTGACTTAATAGAGTAATATCATACTTTTCCTTTTGGCAGTCCCTTCCCACATTCCCAGTTTCATCTCAATTACTCTTTTCCTTGTCTAGTATGCCCTATGTACACTGATTTTCATTTTATCTATACAGTCTCTAGTCAGTTCCTTGAACATGTCCACCCCCCCCCAGGACCTTGCATATACTGTTCTCAATCTGAAAACACTCTTCCTTTGGCTCTTTGCTTCACTTGCTTCTCAAATTCCAAAATTCAGTTTCTATGTCACTTTCTCTGAGATTCCTTTTCTAGCTCCTCTGCATAAGTTAGTCCCCCATTATCCTCCAAAGTTGCACCCAGTTTCTCTTACCCAGCACTTATCACAATCTATAATTATATATTTGGTTTTGCTTACTATCAGTCTCTATCTAAACTAAACGTAAATTCTAAAATTCCAACAACTATATCTGTCTTAATTATCAACATAGACTTGGCTTTATTACAGGAACTAAATAAAAACCTGGCAAATAAAGGAAGAAAACTTTGGGTCAGCAAACACATGACTAAGTATTTCTACTGAACAGCTATTTCTACCTGATAAGAGAAGGGAACTGACTAAGAAAAAAGAGTAAAGCAATTCTTAACTTGCCTCTCTCAGAGGGGTAAAGCAATTCTTACCTCTCTCAGTGGGTCACGCAAGTAGCAATCAATAATTTTGTCATACTGGTGCTCTCGTTCATACATAAATTCACAAATTTGATAGCTAGAATGTAAAAGGAAAACATCAGTGTGCCAAATGGGCATTCAGTTATTAGCTTACTGGTTTAACAAGTTTGCTCAGTCATAAAGGTAAATATTTAAGAAAAATGAATAATGTGATTTATAGAGTTAAATAATGTTGTACAGGTTAATTATCCCTAATCTTGATGCTCAAAGACTTTCTGGATATCAGAGCATTTCAGATTTTGCATTTTCAGATTAGGGATGCTCAACCAGTAAGGTATGTGGTCAATATTTCAAACTCTAAAAATCTCCAAAATCTGAACACTTCTGTTCCCGATCTTCTCAGATAGGACTGTCAGCTTGTATTAAGTATTTAAGGGAGCTCAGTATCTGCCATTCCCCTCACTGTTAGTTTAAGATGCTACTGAATACTATGTTTGGAAGAAATTTCCATGCTGGGTACAAAAAAAGTTAAAGAAGTGATGCGTCACATAAAGTCAATAGGTGGTCTGGGAATTTAGCTCAGTGGCACCACGCCTGTCTCAAAAGTGCAAGGCCCTGAGTTCGATCCCCGATACCAAAAAAAAAAAAAAGTCAATAGGTGAGGTATCAATTCATTATTTACATATGTAGTTTTTCTGCTCAGAATTAAGTATGTCAAGACATTAAACAAATAGCAGTGTTAACAGAATGGATCTTATTTGCATGTCCAATTCTGCATCATTTCTACTGCACATAACTCAAAAATCTGCAAAATACCATGGAAACATTGTTTTTAAAAATCTAAAATAATAAGACATCATAAGACTTTCATATTAAAACAAACATACAAAGATTTCAAATTTCCCCTAAATTTCTGAAAATTTTACTAATTTCTAGAATTCAACTGAAAGGCAAAAAACAGATAAGTTTTTTTTGTTTTTATAGAACTTTTCTTAACTAAAAAACATCAATGCCTCAATCTACTGAGCTTCAAGTTAAAGAAATATAATTTAATTATTCTATGCAAAATTAATACATGATTTCAAAACAACTTACAACTCGGCTTTTTCTGCCATACAAATGAGCCCGCTTTCTTCAAACTGAACTATGCCACCAGCCTGCAGCAATTCTAAAAGGACCTGAACATTAAAATAAATGAGTAAAAACACTTTGGAATTTATTTTTATTTACCAGCTCTATAAAGATCCATTCAGCCATGTGCACTATTACTTTTATTTTTTTATACTCTTACTTGATGACATTTTGGCTTGCATTCACATATGCAAGGGGTCATACTGCTGTTACGATACTGACTATACTGTATTTAAGTCATTAAAGAGAGGTGGCTCTGCTTTTCAGACACAGAAAGAATGGCACAGTATTTGCAAATAAAGCCCTGAATGTTGAATGGGCCCACCAAAACTAGGCTAAAAATGTCTGCATATATCTTTTCAACAAATGAGTTTTTGTTTGACTCTTTTATGTCTTATGGTTCTTTAAAATCCATTGTCCACATATTTATGTCCACATATTTATTGTCCACATATTTATGGACTAATTTTTAAAAATTAAACATTGTGTTTTCTCTTAGCAGCACTATTCAAAAACTCCAAAGGGCAGAAACAATCCAAATGTCTATCATCAAATGAATGGACCCACAAAATATGGTATACACATACAAGGGAGTATTATTCAGCCTTTAAAAAAGAAGACAATTCTTATACATACTACAACATGGATCAACCTTAAGGACAATATGCTAAGTAAAATAAGGCAAACACTATATAATTGCACTTACAGGAAGTACCTAGAGACAGAAAATACCAAGAGACAAAAGTAGAGTGATGGCTGACAAGGGCTGGCGCTAAGAGAATAGAGACTTAGAATTTAAAGCACATGGTGGTTCCGCTTGAAAAGATGAAAAAGTTCTGGAGAAGGACAGTGATGCTGACCGTACAACAATGTGAACAAACCTAACACTACTGAACTGTACACTTAAAATGGTACATTTTATGTTATGCATATCTTATAACAATAAAAACAAAAATATTGGGGTTCATATAATTAATTTTTATCACACTAAGTAGCTGCATTAAAAAAATGTGACCAGGATGTTGTGCTAGATTCAATTTTTAAATAACCCCAAAAAGATACAAAAGAAGCACTACACACTCAGAGCAGTGTAAAAAAGCTCTTGCCTGTATTTAAGTTCAAGATCTAGAGTAACAGAACTCTTCTCAGAAGCTTAAGAAAAATTTTAAGAGTACTTTTCTATATTATTATATTATATTATTTTCAAGTTAAATAAAACCTATCCAAATAGTATATTTGAAAACTTAAAGTTAGGGCTGGGAATGTAGCTCAGTGGTGCCACCTGCCTCCCAAGCACAAGGTCCTGAGTTCGATCCCCAGCACCAAAAAAACACAAAAAACCAAACAAACCCTATGTTTTGAGCCCTATAATGTACTTCATATAAAAAATATGAAGCAAACTCAATCTGCTTTGTCAGCTTGGAAAAAGTAATAGAAATGCCATTGCTGGATCCAAATTAACCAACCCATTAGAGCTGACTGTTAAATTTCCAGGAAGTTAGCAAGCCAGTTTTTTGTGGGGGATTTTTGCTGTTCTTTTTAATTTTTTATTTTAAATTTTTATTTTTATCTGTACATGTTTGCAGTACGTGATTACATTTATCATAGGGAGTTGGTACACATACATAACACATCTTAATTTTTTTATGTCCCTTTCTTTCACCACTACCTCCATCTTTCAGTTAAGAGGATAAATTTAAAATACTTTAAATGATCTCTATAGGTCAAGAAATTGTGAAATTCTATTTTCAACACTCAGTGCTACTGAACAGTTATTAAATACTATAATTTATTTCTGATACTTCTGTCAGTCCTCCTTTTTCCTTTGTCTTGGGTGGAGCAATAAGCTTTATCACTTTTCAGTTGCCAATCTCTTTGATTCTCTGAGCCAGTTATGTTCACTGCCATCAAGCCTTTTCTGTTCCTTCTAATGTCACTCCTAGGTCTGGTTCTGTGGACACCTGTAATCGCAGCACTTGAGTGGCTGAGGCAGTAGGATCACCGTGATTTCTGAGCCTAGCCTGGACTACGTAGTGAAACCCTGTCTCAATAAATTAAAAAATATAGAAAAGAAAAGAAAAAATGTATTTGGTTTGATTGTAGGTTTCAAAAGAGGAATAAAACAGAAAAGCAAATTTTTGCCACAAAATGATTTTTGAAAGTCAGACCCGTAGTATTATAAAGCCATCCAGAGATACTCTAGGGTCGACTTTTCTCTACTTATTATTTTCTTGGCTCTGTTTTCTGTTTCCTGTGATTCACACAGGTCATGGAGAGTATAATTCCCTCACAGAAACACGGCTCCAGAAGTCATCCTTTTCATTTATCTCAAGGCCGTCTTTCTAAATTCTGGAAAGGGTGACTGAGTTGGGGTCACCGACTGTAATACAAATGGACATTTGCTGCCAGCCAGTTTTTAAATACAGTGATTATTAAAAATTGAATTACGTTAACAATAAATTAAGTCTAAAAACAAAGGTAACTGATGATACTCAAAACTCACTACTTCCTAATTGTTTTATTACATTTTACCACTATATATCCTGTTGAATTTATTATTTTCAATGTAATATAACCGTGTGAATGGTGGAAATACATACAGGTGTATTGCTGTTCATCTTCTCAAATGACAACAGGTTGGCAGGTGAAGCCACCAAAAGTGGAGGGTTACTTACAATACAGAAATTGCCAGACACACACATCAGCAAAATGCTACAGAATGCTATAAAAAAGGAATGACAGAGACCTAAAATATTTATTTTTTCTCTTCTTTATAAAGTCTACCAATCCCTGGTTAAGAAAGTGATGGGGTAAAATAAAACAATTAAACTTAAGTGTGCCTACAGTTTGTAATAGCTAAAGCTTAGAAACAACAGCCCAAGTGCCCATCAACTGGAAACTGGATAAAGAGGATGTGGTTTTTTATAAAATGGAGTACGACTCAGCCATAAAGAACGAGAAACTAGAGACATTTATAGCTCAATGGATGCATATTGAGGCCATCCTCTTAAGTGAAATAAATAAGACACACATGTGTAAGTACCGAATATTTTCTCTAGTGTGAGAAACTGAAAGTGTAAATAAGGATTAAAATGAATAATTGATAATTTGAAATAGGAAGAAAAGGTCCAAAGGGGTGGGGGAAGTGGGAGGGGAAGGGGAAAGGAAAGAAGGGAAAGGAAAAATTATGAGAAAAGAAAAAAATGGAAACAAAGTCTATGTAAATAGGGAAGGGTGGAGGAGTGAAGGGCGCACAGGTAATGGGGAATAAGTAAGAACCAAGATACGTCATGTACAGGTCCAAGCACCCAAGGATAAATGTAAACGTACTGTATACCTAAAATGCACCAATAAAAGAATTTAAGAAAAAAAAAAACTGTGTGCCTATAGGCATTACACTGAAGAGCTCAAAAATTTGAGGAATTACTCTACCAGTGTTTGAAAATTACTATTTGATTCAGCAAAGAAATTATTTCACTGATTGATGAGTAAAGTTCTGATGTATTTTCTTTGTACTTTCATCTTTCTCATTTACACAGATGAAAATACCAACTAACATTCATCTCAGAACTATACTTGAGGAGTCAGCTGCTAAACATTTACCAGCATATCAGTGGAAAATACTAAAAAATACTTCACAAATTTTGATATATAACAACTGGTACAAGGGAAAGAATGTTGGGTTAGCAGTGAAGAGATAAGTTCCAATCATATTTGTGACCTTGAATAACTTACTTCCATAAGTTTTCTATTTCTAAAATGTGGCAGAGGAAAAAAAAACCTAGATAATCTTAAAGGGAATGCACAGAAATATAACAATATACTAAGACTGAGCCAATTAGGGTGGGACATGGTTGTAATTCCAGACTTCAGGAGGATCACAGCGAATTTAGAGGCCAGCTCCTTAGGGTTCGGCACAAGTCCTTTTCTCCTTACATTTAGTGAGGTCTAGCTCACAAAGAAAAGTTCTTTCTGACTTACTCTGACCTCTTTTTCAATCTTTAGCAAAAAAGAGTTTTAGTTACTCATACCTGCTGTCTTTCAGAGTGTCGAGAGTCATCATCAGGGCTACACAGAAATTCAAGCACCTGGCCAAAGAAAAAGTAACCTTTAGGGTATATCAGCTCACATGCAGTAACTATCTTTTTAATACCACCAGTTCATTCACACTCAGCTGTAACAAATACCCCAGGTGTATGTTACCTTCTCAACTGACTGGCCTAGTACCTGAAACATTAGGGTCAAGCACACTAACAACTTAATACTTGCCTTATGCATATATTTCTTTATAGTTTAGAAACATAACTAGAGGGCAGTGCCATCTGTCTTTCTTGACTTTAAGTTCCTTGATACCATGGACAGAGCAAAGCACAGACTTTGTGGTCAGGCCACTTGCATCCGAATCCTAACCATATTAACATATAGTAGTAACATTACTGCTAACAATAACACTTAGTACTTGTTATACTGGATGAGGTTTGTTTGTTTTTTTGGTACCGGGGATCAAACTCACAATCTTGCGCTTAACGAGGCAGGTGCACTGCCACTGTTGGATGACATATTTAATCTCCTCAGGATTCATTTTGAAAATAAGGATAACTGTACCAATTTCAGAGCTGTTAGAAGTTGTATGGATGAGCTTTGGAGCAGCCCCTGGCACTGTGAAGCACTCAGCAAATGCTAGTCATTACCTACTTTCTCTGAACAGCATGAATTTTCTTTGCCACCTATCAATACATAGGGGACATTTAAGGGGGATTAGGAGACGGCTGCAGAGTCAAGCTCATTTGTAATTCATATTTTCTAAAAGTAATCTTTTCTCCAGATGATCATCATATAATCTTACTATCAGTGAAAAGTGGTGATTCTTAAATTAGAACATTCCTGAGCAAAGAATTCTAGGCAATTTAGAGCAACAGAATAACAGAGACAACAGAATGTCCATAAGCTACTCTCTACTACCATTCCATGATACCGGTTGGTTAGCAAAGTCAGGCTACCCAGAACACATCATTAAAATACGCATGCGTACACACACACACACACACACACACACACACACACACACACACCCCTTAATTTGGATCCAAAGCTTAAACAGGCTTCTCCTAGATATGACATTTACCCAATAGTCTGCCATATTAAGAAACAGGATACTGTAATCCAGTGAACATTTTTTTAGCAGCAGTGACCAGACGAAAAACAACTCTGATTCTCACTGCTGAAGACACTTACCTGATCAAAGAGTGTTCTGTTCACAAACAAAGTATTGTCAGGCTTTGCAAGCTGCCGAGCAAGGAAAGTAAAGAGGCACCCTACTTGTGAGGGAGTAAAATCTGAATTCTCCACCATGACCTGGTGAGCAAGAGAGACCACTTATTCATTATGCCATCGGGTTTGTTTAAAAATACACAATTAGGAGGTGGGGGGGCTCATTATTGAAAACTCATGAAAAGATTCCTTTGTTGATTTACAAACATGGTGTTTAATACCATTTAGAGGAGTGTGACTACCTGCATACTCTGAAAGGAAAACAATTAGGTGATTTCTAGCATAATTCTAACACAATGTGGATGAGAGGGCATGTAAGATTTCAAAGAAATATTAATCATGCTTCTCTTTGGGATTCTTAGAGAATCCCTCTAAAATTAATTGTAAATAACCCTACCAAAATCTGTCCATCAGCAAGGGAAGAAGAGAACCACTTTGAAGTTTAAAAGAAAACCCCTGAGTGGAGGCACCCAGCAAGGAAGTCAGCCACAGCACACTTAACAAAGTGAATGGTTTCTGCTTGTTGGCTGGCAGTCCCGGAGCCTGTAGCTTTGTGTAGCTTTTTACAACTTAAAACCACGCCTGGGTATCCAATCACAGTTCTTCCTCTGGTTTAACTCAGCTCCCACCTTCTGCATCCCTCTCTGTGTCAGGCACTATGGTACAGGCACTTTTCTTTTTTTTTTTTTGGTACCAGAGATCGAACTTGGGTCCTTGCACTTGCGCAGCAGGCAGCCAAACCACTGAGCTAAATCCCCAGCTGGTACAGGCACTTTTAAAGAGGATTATGAACTAGATGGTGAGACAAGTACAGGCATCTGAAATAATAGGCACGATATGCTTGTACACGTCGAAAGTCACAAATAATTATGTAAGCATAGTGTGGAAAAAACGTTCACCTAACTGGTTTGGAAAAGAATTTGAAAAGAAAGAAGAATCTCTGATGGGAGATGTCATCAAAGAAGAGTATGAGAAAAAGGACAGACACAGGGAGACAAGTTTACTGGGAGAATTCCAGGCTCCATCCACTACAATGTGGCAGCATGCACGAGGAGGAAGGGAAGATTAGGAAGACTGAAAGAGAAGATTAGGCCTCAAATGTCATCTGAAGGAATCTGAATTTATTCTGTAGAAAACTAAGAAGCTACTGAAAGTAGCTTCAACCAGCAGAGCTGATCATGATCAGTACTGTGTGTAGGAAAATTCCCATGTTGGCAGCATACAGGATAAACAGCAGAAGGAAGAGAAGGCAGCGAGACCAACAAGTGCCTGGAGGGTTCCAGGGAGAGATGAAGGGGTTCTGAACCAGGGCTGGGGTGCTGAAGATGGAAAAAGAACAGGTACAAAGGACTTCAGAGAGAGGAGACAAGTATTCCTATGAATGGCAATATGTTGTGAAAGGAGCATTAGAAAACGACATTTTGAGCATGATTGGCAAGAGGCATAATGATTCCAGTAATGGACAGAATGCAGAAGTTTGGGAGGGAAGATCTTTATTGTTTGGGGCTAACTGGACTCATGGAGGAAACTCTCCTGGCAGTTAGGGGGAGCATTCTGGCACATCACTGAAATGTCCCGGGGGCTCTCTTGTGGGCTGCTAGGGGGGTGAGCTGGGGAGCACCATGGACCCCAGTGTCCGGCAAGCACTGAGGAAGAAGCTGCCAGAGCAGACACCTGAGGCCGAACACTTAAAGAACCAAGTATGTATTTCAAAGCTACGAATGATATTCTCATTCAGACTTTAATATTGAAAAGTTAATTCCTCTGTGATTAAAAACAGCATGGTACTGGCAAAGAAACAGACTTGAGAATCAGTAGAATAGATGTAGAAACAACTCCAGACACACTCAGCCACCTCATCTTTGACAAAGGAGCCAACCACTCTCACTGGAGGAAAGATAGCCTATTTAATAAATGGTGCTGGAAAAACTGGACTTCAACCTGCCAAAGATTAAAACTAGACCCATACCAATAGGTAATGTGAAATAGGAAGAAAAGGGGCAAAGGGAAAAGGAAGTGGGAGGGGTAGGGGAAAGGAAAGAAGGGAATGGGATTAATAGGAGAAAATGGAAAAATAGGAACAAAATCTTTGTAAATAGGGAGGAATGGAGGGGTTGAAGGGAGGGCTGGGCATGGGTGAAAAATAAGAACCAAGAGAGACTATGTAAAGGTGCAAATTTCCAATGATGAATGTCACTGTATTGTATACCTAAAATGTACCAATGATTAGAATTAATAATCGATAATGCAAAATAGGAAGGAAATGTCCAAAGGGGTAGGGATAGTGGGAGGGGCAGGGGAAAGGAAAGAAGGGAAAGGAAAAATGATGAGAAATGGAAAAAATGGAAATAAAGTCTTTGTAAATAGGGAAGGGTGGAGGAGGTGAAGGGAGGGCTAGGAATAGGGAAAAAATAAGAACCAAGATGCATTACGTAAAGGTACAATTCCCAATGAGAAATGTAATTGTGTTGTATACCTACAATGTACCAATAAAAGAATTTAACAAACAAACAAACAAACAAAAAACTAGACCCGTACCTATCACCATGCACTAAACTAAGATCGAAGTGGATTAAAGATCTAAATATTAAGACAGAAACACTAAACTTCCTGGAAGGTAAGTTAGGTATAACTCTGGAAGACATTGGCATAGGAAAAAACTTTATGAGCAAAACCTCAGTAGCACGGGAACTAGTACAAAGAATCAACAACTGGGATCTCATCTTGTTAAAAAGCTTCTGCACTGCAAGAGAAACCACCAACAGAGCTAAGAGACAACCTACAGTGTGAGAAAAAATTTTCAGCAGCTGTACCTCAGATAATGGACTACTATCTAGAATATATAAAGAAAAAAATATGTAACTGAAAAAAATCAGACTCCCCAAATTCAAAGACCCAATTCAAAAATGGGCATCTGAAATGAATAGACATTTCTCAAAGAAGTAACAGCAGCAAATAAACATATGAAAAAATGGTCATCTCTGATCATTCAAGAGATGATGAAAACAACACTGAGATTCCACCCCACCCCAGAAAGAATGGCTGCTATCAAGAAATCAACAAATAACAAATGTTGGCGGGGCTGTGGGGAGAAAGCAACCCTTCTCCATTGTTGGCGGGAGTGCAGACTGGTGCAACCACTGTGGAAATCAGTATGGAGATACCTCAAAGAACTAGGGCTGGAGGTCCCATTTGACCCAGCTATTCCCCTGCTGGGGATCTTCCCAAAAGAATTAAAAGAATCGTACCACAGCGATATATGTGCACCCATGTTTATAGCTGCACAATTCACAATAGCGAAAGCTTGGAAACAGCCCAAATGCCCATGAACTGGAAACTGGATAAAGAAGATGTGAGGTTTTTAAAAAATAAAATGGAGTATTACTCAGCCATAAAGAATGAGAAACTAGAGATAGTTATAACTAAATGGATGGATACTGAGGCCATACTCTTAAGTGAAATAAATAGGACACATGTAAATACTGAATAGTTTCTCTGATGTGAGAAACTGAAAGTGTAAATAAGGATTAAAATGATTAAAATGAATAATTGATAATTTGAAATAGGAAGAAAAGCCTCAAAGGGGTAGGGGAAGTGGGATGGGAAGGGGAAAGAAAAGAAGGGAAAGGAAAAATTATGAGAAAAGAAAAAATGGAAACAAAGTCTTTGTAAATAGGGAAGAGTGGAGGGGGTGAAGGGAGGGCAGGGAATGGGGAAAAAATAAGAACCAAGATTCATCATGTACGGGTACAAGCACCCAATGATAAATGTAAATGTATCGTTTACCTAAAATGTACCAATGAAAGAATTAGAGGAAAAAAATAAATAAAATGTCCCGAGTTCCCTCTTTCCATGCTCTGCTCAGAGGTGGGCCTGAGTGGCGGAGGTGGGGGAGTTAGATCATGGACTTTGCCCTCAGAAGACACTAATGCTGGTTTTGAGGAGTTAGCTCCCTTGAGGTGGTAAGGATGAGCCGACCCTGAATCTCTCTGGCTTCCTGGCTTGCCCTGTCATCTCTCCCTGCCCCGTGCACTCCCACAGTGATGCCACTGTACCGTGCTGCAGCCGACAGGGCCCTCACCAGGGGCCAAACACACAGGTGGCCCAATCTTCAGCTTTCAGCCTCTAAAACTATGAGCTAAATTGACCTCTCGTTAAAGTGTTCAGCCTTAGTTTCTTATGGTAACAGAAAATTAACTAATGTGTGCTCCAGCATCTATTCTTCCTTCTTAACTTAGAAACCTAAATTTTAGCTAGTGTATGGTTATCCAGAATACAGATTACATTCCTCAACTTCTTTCCGCAGCTAAGGGCCATCTGTCAAAGTTCTGTACAATATGATTAAGCAGAACTATAGTAGGTAACTTCTAAGAAGTTTCCTCAAAGAGACAAAAACGTTTCCTTCTGCATCTCTTTCTGCATTCAGATTCACTAGAATGCAAAGTTGAGGGCTGGCGCCTGAGCAGCCATTTTGGACCAGAAGACAAAAATCATATACTAAGTAAGACAGAAGGAAATCCATTTCTGCTAAGTTTATAAAGCCACTCCTGCCTACCTCCATGCTCATATGAGAAAAAATTAATTCCCACCACAACTTATTGTCATGTTGAGTTTTCTCTCACAGCAGAACTTAATTCCAACTTATCTACTAGGAGGCCATAGGTCAATATTAGATAGAGAAGACACGACTTGTGGTAGGGAGGACATTTAAGAAGGTACATGGGTAATGTAAGTGAGAATTCTCCATACTAACCACTCAGGTCAAACAGGCATTATCTGAGTATTCAGCAATCACTGCCTATGTTACAAGGCCAATAAACAGCTCAAATAAGATAATGTACATACTAGCATGTGCTTGGGAAATTATAAAGAACTATTATAAATGTAATATAATGATGCTATGCGCAAACTAGAGATCACTTCAATTTTGGTCTCTTGTCCAAAATAATCTAGAAGTCATGAAAAGGAAGAAACATCTATTTTACAGCCAGATGAACAGAATAAGCTTTCAATTAAAGAGGAGAAAGTAGCCTGCTAAAAGTCATGCAAACAGAAAGGACAAGAACCTGTCTCTGCACTCATTCATTAGCAACAGCATAAACCTCAAAAGAGTGCCACTGAATCTAGTTAGATTCAGATAAGGATGATATCTCTGTATACCTCAAATTATTCTTAGTGTCACCATGGCACTGCCATAGCAATGGTGTGATGATGGATAGAGACAGATTATGATTTTCCACATTTGTTACTTTCTCAAAGCACTCTAAAGTTAGCCTATTATTACCCATAATTGAACTCATGTGCATTTCTCAAGTAGTACCCAGATCCCCAGCATCCAATCTAAAGCTGAGATATATTAAATTTTTTCATCAATGAATGATTAGCATTTCATTCAGCTCTTAAGGCCCAAGACACTATAATAAAACTTTAAGATATGATTGCAACAGTCTATGCCCATACCACCCTGAATGTATCCAATCTCATCAGATATGACTGCAACAAATTACTTTGATAAACAATATTATTTTAGAACTGGCAATGAAACAATTTATCATAATATAATATTAGTATAAAGACATAATCTTTGCTTACCTTCAACAAAATATCCACAATTCGCTGTTGATATTCCACAGCTTGCTTATCATTTTTAAAATCTTCAAAGGTCTAAAAAGGAGAAAGAAATTTTAAAAAGTAATTATTATTTGCAAATTTTAGTAGGAACCAAGTTATTAAATTCTTGTGGACAAAATCTAACTAAATTCCCAAATAAGAATACCATTCTCATCAAGTTTTTCTTTATATATATTAATATATATTTAATATATTTTAATATATTTTTTCTTTACATATTTTGAATGATAATTTTTCTTTTAGGGAGCCAGGTAGAAAGCTACAGCATTTAATATTTCATGGTATTCTAAGGTCTTAACTAAAAACCAATGTGAAGGGTGGGGAATTTGGCTCAGTGGTGCCGCGCCTGCCTCGCAAGTGCAAGGTCCTGAGTTCAATCCCTGGTACTGAAAAAAAAAACAACAACAATGTAAAGTATATAAACACAGTGGTTATCACACAACCAAAAAGCACTTGAGAAAGGAAGTACAGTATTAAGGCAAATTCTACAAGCAAATAAAAGAGAAAGAATGCTAATAGTAAAAGGCAATTTGGGAGCAAAGGTCTGAGAATAGAAGGATAAAAAAAATGCCACATCCTCAGTCATCATTCACTCTGCTACTTGGCAATAAATGAAATGAGTTCATTAACTGTCATGAAAAACAATTTACGTAATTCCCATGACAATTTAGAAAAACTAATGTTCAGTGATAGGCATTTTAAAAATTAAGACAAAACTGTGCAAATGTTAAAATTCTTAAGCCTGTTCACAAGGATTAGGTATCTTACTCTCAAAACACTGCCAAGTACAGCAGTCTTTTTATCTCATGTTCCTGTTCAAGTAGATCCAAAAATGTTTTGTATATAATCCGCATCAAGGTAAATGGCAGCACTGGATTCTGTCTGGCAATATATGATAACAGCATGTCATACAAATGCCTAGTGCCCACAGGATTCATATATGAAGGAAATGAAATGGAAGCTGTTATCAACAAGTTGAAATAAACATGTTTGCAGAGTAGAAAGAATGATGAAAGACTTGAAAATCTTTCCGATGGCTTTCACTTAGCACCTTTCATTCTGAGAAATGTTTAATCCACAAAGGAGTAATTTACTGCTTTTTTCTTGATCAAGAAAAAGAAAATATATTCTTTATATATATTTATATATTTTTATATATTTATATATACAAAGAATATATAGAGAGAGATTTTTTTAAAAAAGAAATTTCATTGCCAGGGACTTTCAAGGCTACATCATAGTTCTGTTCAAACCAGAATACTTGTTCTTGACGTGAGCCACAAATTTCCCCAACTTCTCCAAAATATCTTTGCTCTTTTTTTTTTTTTTTGGTACCGGGGATCAAACTTGGGACCTTGTGCTTGCAAGGCAAGCAGCAGCACTACTGAGGCTAAATCCCTGGCCCACCTTTGCTCTTAGTAGCATTACTTCCCTTCTTTTTCCTGTCTGGCATCCAAAAGGTTCTTAACAAAAGACTGCTAAATTGTTTAGTGAGTTATTTACAACGAAAAATAAAATACTTTAAACTTTTTTTTCCCCAACTAGTCTGATATGCTGCCAGCTAGTTGAGAAAAGCTGAAATGAGTTGCCAAGGAGATTGTAGGAATTGGAAGGCTCAACCAGAAGATATTTTTATGTTTCTGTGGGTTAAATATGACCCTACTTGAAGACAGGAAGATAGACAAGAAAATTTCTCAGTTCCATCTTCTGATTTATGAGAACACACTCCTCCCCACCCCCATGCCAGGTGAGATGTCACTCTGCAGAATATTGTGGGGACTTATCTGCAATACAAGTGGTATTCAACTAGAACCCAAATCCATGGAGAATTAACCAATGTATTAAAAATGACAGCAATGACAACAAGTCAGAAAGAATTTTCTTAGCCATTTTCCTTTTGGCAGCATGTAGACACTGCTTTGAAACAGAGACTCAAAGTTTGTTTCTATAAATATAATTAAGTGGTGACATACTAGTGTGAATGTTATGATACATATAATGACATATTTTAGTGGTAGTTAACAACTGTCACCAAATGGCACATCATTCCTAGAACATTATCATTTCACAAAGATGCTTCTAAATATTCAATGTTTGTTACAAGAATAATAAGTGATGATATCCTAATGGAGAATTATAGTTTGTGAAGTATAAAAGTGAACCCCAAACTGAAGTTCAAAGTCATCTGAGTATAAAATCTTCCTTCTGTAGTTCCTTCAAAATTACAGGGTTTCTGGATGGGTAATGATCTTAAATTAAATCCTAATCTAGGGGGCAGCAAACATTGCTTGTAAAGGGTCAGGAAGTAAACATTTCAGGCCCTGAAGGCTACATGTTGTCTCTATCATATAGTCTTTTTCTTCATTTACACAATTTTTTTTTTTTTTTTTTTGGTACTAGGGATCAAATTTGGGACCTTGCGCTTGGAAAGCAGGTGGCGGAACCACTGAGCTAAATCCCTGGCCCCCATTTTCACAACTCTTAAATATATCAAAAACATTCTTAGTTCACACAGGCTATGGGTTAAATTTTAGGAGTTGGGTTAGTCCCTGTCCTAATCTCTTCACACACACCCTAAAAGACCCCTCTGTAATAAAAAAGCAAAACAAGTAACCCACAATCCAGGATAATGGAAAAACTAGAAGAATAACAAATACTACAAACTTCAACCTATACGTAAGGGGAAAAATAAAAATATTCCACATTAGCAGGATCGGTTCCAAAGCATACAACACTAAAGAGATTGTTTAGAAGAAAGTAGATTATGACAAGGTTCTAGTGGTAGTAGAACACCTGTAACACCCAATAGAGTTCACTCCACAAGGAAGAAGCATCCATCTGGGTAAGGAAATACTGAGATCAGGCCTGAGACCTGGTAGATCAGAGCCCTGGCTATCAGGAATATCAAAGGAAGGGGTCTGGAAAGTATGGATCAGAGGTAAAAGTGAAACAGGCCTTTTGTAATAAAAGGAGAAACCTTAGAGCAGGCAAACATTCCTTAGAATCTTAGTGGGGAAGGCTTAGTGAATGGTAAAGACAGAAGTAAGTCAAAACAAGATAAAGTAAAGGGGGGGAGATGAAATACTCCCCTCACTTGCACTGAATTTCTTGTGTGGACATATTTTTATTTCATATACACCTAAATATGGAGTTGCTGGATCATATTTAAGCAAATCCTTTAACACCTTGGTATTCCCACTGTTACTATCCTATTTCAAGCCACCATTATCTATTTAAATTACTACAAACATTTGCTAGCAGATCTCATTGCCTCCAGTCTTACCACATTTCAATACATTTTCCATATGCTATGATCTAAATGTTTTTGCCTCCTGCCCTGAAATTCATGTTGAAAACCTAATAACCAGTGTGATAGCATTAGGAGGTGGAGCTTTTGGGAAGTGACTGGATCACAAGGGCAATCATGAGTCGAATTGGAGACCTTATAAAAGAGGCCCCAGAAAGATCCCCTGCCATGTTGCTTCCACCTTGTGAGGGAACAGTGAGAAGGCACAATCCATGAACCAGGGGGTGGGCCCCCAACAGACAATCTGCCCACGGGTGATCTTGGACTTGTTCGCTTTCAGAGAATAAATTTCTGTTTATAAGTCACCCAGTCTACAGTTATACAGTTGGTTATAACTGTCCACTGTGAAAGTCACAAGGAATCTTTTAAAAGTACAAATCATGACATTCTTCTCCCTAAAAGACTTCAATGGCTACCTACTGCCATAGTATAGAGTTCAAATTTCTTACTACAAATTCAGGACTCTTTCTTGTATGCCTGGCACTCTGGATTTGTGTCCTTCTGAGCTTTTCCACACATTTAAATATGTAGGCCTACTAATTTTTAAAAACTGTTTGATACCTATTGCTTTGTCTCATTTCCAGTCCTTTTTATATGTTCTGACCTTTTTCCTAGAATATCTTTCCCTATTCTTCACCTAGCTTCTATCATCTTTGAGCCTCAGCATGGACATCCATTTCATGCAGAACCTTCCCTAGCCCTTCTCAGGTGCCCCCTCCTAAGTATTCCAACAGCACACTGCACTCCTGCTAAGGCATGTGTTACACTGTGCTATATTACTATCTGGATCCACTTCCTCCTCAAGGGCAGGGGTTACAGCCTGTCAGCCACGTTTGCATCCCTTACTTAGTACAGCATTCCCCGACATAGGCGATATACTAAGCACTCAAATATTTGCCAACCAAATGAAAGAGCGATTGTTTTGCAACCTTATTATAAATCCCAATATCATAATTCAAATAGCCTAATTCTTCACATGTTTCAAAGCTACCACAGCCCTTTAAAAAATTAGGTAAAATTGTGTTTTCTGTACCACTCTTTGAAAATCTCCTGCCCTAATATTGCCTGTTTCTTTTTTCCTAAGTGCCATTCAGTACTCTTGTACTCACCTGTGGATTTCTAAGATCTCCCAAACCTGACTTCTAGTTCTGAGTTTCTCTTCCCTGTTCCCTGTGCAATTAAAGTTATTGCTTTGGAATAAAGATTTTCAAATGAAATAAATTCAATAATAACATTCTGATGAGGACTCACCTTTTGAAAAATAATTAATTATAGTATTCTACTTATAAAAGTAGTCATAGTGAAATCTGCCCCATCCTACCGAGTTAACCATTACTAACAATTATGCATAATTCCTTGTCTTTTTTTCCCTTCAAATATTGAGTGCAAATGTGTGTTTTACATAGTTTTGTGCCTTATGCTTTCACTACATACTATAAGCACTTCCTATCATAGTAAAAGCTTTAAAAAACAATAACTACAATATTATTTAATTGGGAGGATTCATCATGTTTTATACATTATTCCCCTAGGGACATTTTCACAGAAAACCTGGCTCATCCAAATTCATCTCTAATTAAACATGTATGAAGTGTTTTTTCAGCAGGAAGCTTCTTTTTTCAATTTCAACTCGTTATTCCCACCATCATCACCACACTGCTCTCAGATTCTTCATTCATATGGTTTGCCAGATAACAGAACCAGGTAATCCTGCTGTCTTTAACTTTTTATGAATGCACTTTAGAGACAAGACAGACAGACAGATAGAAAAGGGAAGAAGGGATATAAAGAACTAGAGAGAAAATACAAGTGCTACAACAAAATCAAATATTTGAAAACTTTACTTACTGCTAAGGCATAAAAACTGTATCCACATGAAGATTATTTTTCTTTCTAGGAAAAGCAAATTTACCACTCTGGATTCTGTGAAAACATCTTAAAATCAAACAATGTCTCTTACCAAGGCCAACACATTTAGGAATTCTCTTGTGTCAAAATGTAGCAAAGTCCGAACATAAGGATAGATTTCTTCCTCCGGGGATGCTTCTGCTGAATGCAGGCGAATCAGAAATTCAAAAACCTACAAGTTAAAACCAATCATTAACTATTTTCTCATCTTACCTATCATCTCACTGAAGCAATTATTTTCTCTGGATAAAATAAAAGCAGGCTGAATTCAGTTTAAATTGACACTGTGGGGTTTTTTTCATTAAGTTTATTTGTACATTTTAGGTATATAATACAGTTACATTCACCATTGGGATCTTGTACTTTTACATGATGTATGTTGGTTCTTATTTTTTCCCCATTCCCCTGCCCTCCCTTCACTCCCTCTACCCTTCCTTATTTATAAAGACTTTGTTTCCATTTGTTTCTTTTCTCATATTTTTTCTTTTCCCTTCTTTCCTTTGCTCTGCCCCTCCCACTTCCCCTACTCCTTTAGACCTTTTCTTCCTATTTCACATTATCAATTATACATTTTGATCCTTATTTACACTTTTAGTTTTTCACACCAGAGAAACTATTCGGTATTTACACGTGTGTCCTATTTATTTCACTTAAGAGTATGGCCTCAATATGCATCCATTTAGCTATAAATGTCTCCAGTTTCTCGTTGTTTATGGCTGAGTAGTACTCCATTTCATAAAAAAACCCCCCCAAAAAACACATCTTTAACCAATCTCCAGTTGATGGGCACTTGGGCTGTTTCCAAGCTTTAACTATTACGAACTGTGCTGCTATGAACATGGGTGCACATATATTGCTGTGGTATGATTCTTTTAATTCTTTTGGGAAGATACCCAGCAGGGGACTACCTGGGTCAAATGGGACCTCTAAGCCTAGCTGATTGAGGTATCTCTATATTGATTTCCACAGTGGTTGCACCAGTCTGCACTCCCACCAAAGATACTGTGTTTTAAATTCTCTCCAAAATCCCCTCAGCTAAAACTGTTGACATTAGGGATAGTACACAGGTGCTCTCCTTCCTACACAGGCCATCGTTCCTGAGCCAAGAGCACTCTTCATCTGCAATCTGTCTTCAGCACATCTTAACAAGAGGTGTATATAGTAAAAAGTATGGAAACAGCACCAACCTGGTTTTTAACCAAGGGAACAAGATCTTCAGAGATGTCACCAAGGGGATAGGCACGGCCTGCCAGACAACAGCTAGAAGAAAAGAATAAGAAGCTACATAAAGATCCACAGACTTGTGAAGGGCTAACTTTCAAGTGAGTAACACACTGTTTCTCAAACCTGAGGTCCAAGTACAATTTTGAAACAGGCTCAGCTTTTCTTAGTTAGATCAAGTTTAAAACCAGATCACTGCTACTATAAAAAACCATATTGTTGGGCCGGGGATTTAGCTCAGTGGTTCTGCTGCCTGTCCTGCAAGTGCAAGGACCTGAGTTCAATCCTCAGTACCAAAAAAAAAAACAACAAAAAACCATATTGCAAACACATTGTATATTTCAAAAAGCTAGCTGGGTGTGGTGGCACATGCCTGTAATCCCAGAACTTGGGAGGCTGAGGCAGGAGGATTTGCTGTGAGTTGAGGCCAGCCTGGAAGGCCAGCCAAACCTACATAGCAGGACCTTGCCTCAAAAACAAAGAAAAGAAAAATCTAGAAGTAAGGCTTTTGAATGTTTTCCCCATAAAGAAAAGATAAATATTTTAGGAGATAGCTAGGCTTACCCTGATTTAAACATTATACAAGATACACATTCATCAAAACCATCACATGGTAACCCATATGTAAGCTTTTATATATTGATTTAAAAACTTTTTAAAAAGATGATGTTCAGTTCAGGAAATGGGAGATGGTAATGGTGGTTAAGTAACCCATCCTATGACTGAGTTAAGGGCTTTCACGTCTGCCTATCTGCACTACAGGGACGGCAAGAATATAAGGCTCTATCAAAAGGCCTTCTACTTGGCATCTAATGAACTTGATGGCACTGTCCAACCATGATTTACCTGTCAGAAGCCTGATGTTCTCAGGGAATTTTATTTTATTTTTATTTTTGGGTACCAGGGATTGAACTTGGGACCTTGCGCTTCTGAGGCAGGCGGTGGCACCACTGAGCCAAATCTCTGGCCCAAGTGACTTTTAAAACTAGTGGCTTCAAGGATGGGTTAAAGATGAGGAATGAGCTTGTCTAACAAATGTCTGGAAAATATCTGCACTAGGACGATCCTTCAAGGACAGTTACAATCTGAGAAGAAATCTAGCCTAGAGTTTTACCTCAGAGTCAGACTTTATGGTTTCTTTACTTGCCTTGTGGGCTAAATTATTACAAATGTCTTCTGAATATGTCTTCCTTTTTCCTATTTTTTTAATTTGAGGGAAGGGGGTGGATTTTAGCATCTTTGAACCAATAGTGATTTTTAATCTTAGATTAGAGACACTGGATACTAGTGCATTCTAAAGAGTTTAAAGTTCGGATGATAAAGCACTAGGTAACACTGTTATGTACTTCCTCACTAAAGAATCAATGTGACAAGTATAAAACAGGTGTTGCATTTAACTCTGATGCTGGAGAGGAGCTAAAATGAGGCTGAGCTAAAATGATGCTCTAGCAGGTTCTGCTGCTCTCCTACCTTTGCTGCTTCATTGTGAAAAGTTCTACCAGCATCCATTCTGAGCCTACACAGTCTATAACATTCCAGTTTCACCTCTGTCACTAATTTCTTCATGATTTCAACAAACCTCTTGCCCTTACGTGTAAAACAGAGGTGACACATATCCCACAGAGTTTCTGGTAGCAAAGGTAAAATGTTCTTTATCAGGGTTTCTCAATCACAGCCTTACTGATAGTTTAGGCCACTTCATTCTTCATTGTAGGGTTTATCCTGTGCATTGTGGGATGTTTAGTAGTATCCTTCACCTCTGTTCCTTAGATCAAAGTAGCATCCCCTTCCTAGCCCTCGTTGGGATAACAAAAAAATGTCTTTAGACATTGTCAAACCCAAGAGCTACTACTGTTCTATATCTATATCTATATCAAGAGAGACAACAGTACTTCTTAAAATACAGGGAAAAAAATACAAAAGGAACATAGGCACAGATAAATAAAAATCTCTTACCTAATATATACGAGAAGCTTGTTGCCCATAACAACTTGCTCATCTAAAATAGAAGGAAAAATAACATCAGTAGCTCTCTCTCAAAACCTTTTCAGAAATATAATCTTTATATATAGAAATAAAAAATGAAGTGTGACATTAAAGGTGAGGGAAATATACTTCCAAGTAACAGAAAATTGACAAGCCCAGATTAACTTTGTTTCTTGATTTCCATTAGGTTTTATCCAGAGATATAACATCCATACGAGTTATTCAAGGTCACATGTAGGTCTGAGGCAGAAATCTATGTATTGTTAGTTTAACCTCTACCTTGGGGCCAGGGGCAGGTGTACAGCAGACAGTGAGTTGATGAATTATAGATCATGGCTGGTTAACTAATATGAAGGTATACTTACGTCTTCTCTATTATTTATTTGTTTGATCATGAGAGATAGATCTGGCTAACATTCAGGCTGGCCTTGAACGCACAATCCTCCTGCCTCAGTTTCCTGAGTAGTGGGGATTACAGGTCTGTGCCTAGCTATTTCTTCTCATTTCTAACATGGACTTTCACTACCCACCGTGCTCTAGGGTTGAGAAGGACACTGTTCCCAAATGTTTAAAGTAATAACCTCTGATAAATGATCATTTGGGCTTTTTCTAGTCTAACATGTCAAACATGTAAGAGTCCAGTGTATGATGATATAAGCCTATTTCTTTTAGCAAAGTATATCAGAAAGATAATTAGGTCAATTTTTAGGTGAAGGGGTCAAAGGCAAAAGGGAGTAGAGTAGGAACACCAGGAAGGGTGAAGTGATCGGGACTGTGTACAGTGTACAGACTGCAGACTTGTGTTGGTAAGAATGATGGGCTGGAGTCTGAAAGAAGAATGAAAAGTCTGTTACATGAATACTGGCTATAATGCAAACAAATACAGAGTACATCTTTTATCTTTTCACTAATCCTTCACAAATACGTTACTCTTAAGAGCAGGGAGTCTGTGTTATCTCTTCATTTCCAGCACCCAGTATAGTATCTGGCACATAAGTAATTGACTATAGCACATGCATGGTGAACTCAAATGATAAATGCTTCAATTTCTATAATGCTTTGCTTTCTAGTACTATATCTTCTTTTAGACAATTTTCTCTTGTAGAAGTTCAACAACTCCATTCAGATTTTCAATACTACACTCCACATTCACTTCTGGTAAATACATATGTAAAAACCAATTTTCAAGTCTGTTTAAGAAAGATTGGACTGAGGGGTGCTATTGGGTATGAGAGATTAAGACCATACAAAACAACTCTCCCTGCCTTTACTCTTTCAGAAAAAAAGGAACAAAACCTGGCCATCACACAAAAAGTACCTGAAGTTACTGAAGAGTGAAAAGAAGCATAAAATCTAGTGAGGAATTCAGAATTACTTGGGGAGAGAGAGGTAGCCATACTTTCCCCCCTTCTGTGGCTTTTCCCCGTGGGTAAAAATACTCTGGATTGCACACGCTAGATGGCAAGCAGTCTTTCTGGCCTCAGGGAAAGAATGAAGGAACCCCAAAAGGGAAGGAGTCAAAGAGGGGAATCCTCAAATGGTCTGCCTATACCTCTGACTGACCCCTAAACTACCATGCAGGAAAGACTCCAAGCAGCTCAGCCAAAGACAAAAGATCAAAGCTCTCACTGAGCAGTGGGGACAACAGGGAGTCTTCCACATAAACTACCATCACTGTGGCTCTGAGGCTGAGATGTAGAACAGCTTGTGTGACAAGCATGGTGGGGCTGGGGACTCACATGAAAAAAGCAGTAAGTTTCTGGCCAGAGGAACTAGAAAACAGAAGTTGGGAAACATGAACAGTTACAAGATAGAGGAACTCTTTCGAAGAAAGGAGCCAGAGGAAAGACTCACATACCACTGGCCCAATTGCTGATCAACCCCTGGACCACACATGTGGATCAGAATCAAAGTATACCAGCTAAAGGCAAATGAGCCAAGAGGAGACTGGAGTTGTCACATGGGAAATAACGTGCAATTTAAATTTAGCCAAGATTACCTGATAAAGGAAAAAATACCCAGTGGAAAAAAATAATAAAATCCTGAATTTCTACAATGTAACACACAACAACAGAATACAATCCAAAACTGTCATAGTCAGAGGCCCTTTAGGGACAAAGGAAAAACTTCTGAGCCCTTACCCTTTCACTCATTAAAATCATGATTTGTCAGACTGGCAGGTCTGTGGACGCCCTACCGAGGTCGCCAGTGGCACGGAACACGCTGAATCAGCCCACTGCAGATAGGCAACCACCTGGTTCCACACTACAAAGACTCAGAGGACACTGGACCACCAGACCACGGTACTGAGTCCTGTCATTCCTGGCCCAGAGGTAGGGGCTTCTGGGCCGCTGTCCCACTGCTCCTGGTCCAGAGGAAGGGGCTTCCCAGCCACCATCCCTCCCGCTGCTCCGAGCCCAGAGGAAAGGGCTTTTGGGCCACCATCCCCACCACTGCTCCCGTCCCGTCCCACCTCTCCCAGATCAGAGGAGGTAATCCATGCAGGCGGCAACAGCCTCCCCACCCCCCCCAGTGAGAAAACACGTAAATAAGTCTCAAAACCAGACTTCCAGATCACTTATAGCAACCCCAAAGGGAAATGAGATGGAACACTCTGATACTCAACCACCTGGACCCACTGAACTGGCAACAAAAGGGGATCTGGAAAAAATGAAATCAGAAATAATTTCTCACATAACAGGAGAAATTGTGCTCCTAGTGCAAGACATGATTAATAAATCTAGAGAGGAGCTGAGGAACATGATGGAATCCCAACATAAGAACCAAATGGAATCCATAAAACAGATGCAAATAGATTTCCAGGAGATGAAAAACTCCATTGAAAGTCTACACAGCAGCATGAGCCAATGTGAGGACAGAATTTCAGATATAGAGGATAAGATTGTAATTAATGACCAGGAAAAGAAAAATTGCTTCAAAATTCTAAGGGAACATGAGAAATCAATCCAGCAGTTGCTAGATGATGCAAAGAAGAATAACACAAGACTGACTGGAGTCAATGAAGAAACAGGAGAGAGTGCAGATGACATAAAAAAACTCTTCACAGAAATAATGGCAGAAAACTTCCCAAGCAGGGGAAAAGAGCTTGACACACAGATAAGTGAGGCATATAGGACTTCAAATAGCCTTGATCAAAAAAAATCTATATATAGGCATATAATTGTTAAGATTCCAAAAACACAACAGAAGAACAAAGTTCTATAAGCAGTTAGAGAAAAGAAACAAATCACATACAAAGGAAAGCTCATCAGAATCACAGCAGACTTCTCAACACAAACCATCAAGGCAAGAAGAGCTTGGAGTGACATATTCCAAGCCCTAAAAGAAAACAGCCTCCAACCCAGATTGATGTACCCTGCAAAACTATCTTTCAAAATTGATGGAGAAATAAGATACTTTCATGACAAAGAGCACCTTAGGAACTTCATGAATACCAAACCAGCACTCCAGAGAATTTTACACAATATCCTAGGAACAGACATTGAGGATCGCAACCCCAGGAAGCAAAGCAGAACGAACTCATCTGTCACGACAAGAAATTAAATGTAAAGGGGGAGAACCCAACAAAAAGAAAAAGTCATGGCAATGATAAGTCAATACGTTTCAGTTATAACCATCAACGTTAATGGTCTCAATTCACCAATCAAAAGAAATAGACTGGCAGAATGGGTCAAGAAGCAAAATCTGACAATATGCTGCATACAAGAAACACACTTAATTCAAAAGGAAACTCATAGACTGAAAGTTAAAGGGTGGAAAACAATACTCCATGTGACGGGAACCCAAAAAAAAAGCAGGAGTAGCTATCCTCTTTGCAGATCAAGTAGATTTCAAACCAACACTGATGAAGAGAGATGAAGAAGGACACTACATCCTTGTAA
The DNA here is from genome assembly GCF_053883595.1 of Heterocephalus glaber. Taxonomy (NCBI): domain Eukaryota; kingdom Metazoa; phylum Chordata; class Mammalia; order Rodentia; family Bathyergidae; genus Heterocephalus; species Heterocephalus glaber. The sequence goes on from NW_028258324.1 coordinate 69,867,428, forward strand.
AGGGAAGAATCCAAGAGGAAGAGATGACAATCATAAATATCTACGCACCAAACACTAGTGCACTCAACTATATAAAACAAATACTAACAGACAGGAAAAGTCATATATGCACTAATACAATGGTAGTGGGGGACCTCAATACCCCACTGTCAAAAATAGATCAACTAGACTAAAAATAAGTAATGAAATACTAGAACTCAATCGAACTCCTGAACAAATGAACTTAACAGATGTTTACAGAGTCTTCCACCCCACAAAATCAGAATACACATTCTTCTCAGCTGCACATGGGTTATTCTCCAAAATAGACCACATACTCACATATAGAACATGTTTAAGTAAGTGCAAAGGAATTGAAGTTATCCCCTGTATATTATCAGACCATAGTGTGATGAAATTGGAGATCCATAGCAAAAGAAACTGCAAAAATTTCATAAACACATGGAAATTAAACAACACACTTCTGAATAAAGAATGGGTCACAGAGGAAATTAAAGAAGAAATCAGACAGTTGCTTCAATTAAATGACAATGACAATACAACATATTGGAATCTATGGGACACAATGAAAGCAGTCTTACAAGAGAAATTCATAGCAGCGAATACGCATATTAGGAAAACAGAACGAGCCCAATTAAACAACCTGATGCTGAACCTCAAGCTTCTAGAAAAAGAAGAGCAGGACAAACCCAAAGCTCATACAAGGGAGGAAATTATAAAGATCAGAGGAGAAATCAATGCAATGGAGACTAAGAGAACAATACAAAAAAATCAATGAAGCCAAGAGTTGGTTCTTGGAAAGAATCAACAAAATTGACAAACCCTTAGCCAACCTTATCAGAAAAAGGAAAGAAAAGGCCCAAATCCATGCAATTAGGAATGAAAAGGGTGAAATGACAACAGATCCAGCAGAAATCCAGAGAATCATCAATACCTACTTCCAGAACCTATACGCCAATAAGATGGACAACACAGAAGAAATGGACAGATTCCTACATACATATGAATTACCAAAGTTGAATGAAGAAGACCTAAAAATTCTGAACAACCCAATATCAACCAATGAAATTGAAAATGTAATTAAAAATTTATCAACTAAGAAAAGCCCAGGCCCTGATGGCTTCACTGCTGAATTCTACAAGATATTTAGAGAGGAACTGCTGCCACTACTGTTTAAACTCTTCAGTGAAATTGAAAGGGAAGCAATACTCCCAAATTCATTCCTGGAAGCAAGCATCACCTTGATCCCCAAAGCAGAGAAAGACCCAACTGAAAAGGAGAACTATAGGCCAATCTCACTAATGAACATAGATGCAAAAATCCTTAAGATACTGGCAAAGAGAATGCAGAAGATCATCAAGAAGATCATACACCCTGATCAAGTGGGATTCATCCCAGGGATGCAGGGATGGTTCAATATACGCAAATCAATCACTGTAATACACTATATCAATAGAGCCAAGGACAAAAACCTCATGATCATCTCAATTGATGCAGAAAAAGCATTTGACAAAATCCAACATGTATTTATGATAAAAACCCTACAAATAATTGGAATAGACGGTCTCTACCTCAATCTCATAAAAGCTATCTATGAAAAACTAACAGCCAATATCATACTAAATGGTCAAAAACTGAAATCCTTCACACTGAAATCAGGAACAAGACAAGGATGTCCACTATCACCACTCTTGTTCAATATAGTTCTGGAAACATTAGCCACGGCAATTAGACAAGAGAAAGAAATAAAAGGACTAAAGATAGGAAATGAAGAAGTCAAATTGTCATTATTTGCAGATGACATGATACTCTATATAGAAGACCCCAAGAACGCCACCAAAAGTCTTCTAGACTTAATAACCAAATTCAGCCAAGTAGCTGGTTACAAAGTCAACACACAAAAATCAATAGCTTTCCTCTACACGAATGACAGACTCACTGAGAGAGAACTAGGGCAAATAACTCCTTTCACAATAGCATCCAAAAAACTGAAATACCTAGGAATCAACCTAACGAAAGAAATCAAACACCTCTTTGAAAACTTTAGCACTCTGAAAAGAGAGATTGAAAATGATATCAGAAAATGGACAGACATCCCCTGCTCCTGGGTAGGAAGGGTCAACATAGTGAAAATGGCCACACTTCCAAAACTGCTATATAGATTTCATGCAATTCCAATTGAGATCCCAGCAGCATACTTCATGGACCTTGAGAAAACAATCCAAAAATTCATTTGGAACAGGAAGAGACCCAGAATAACAAAAGCAATTCTAGGTAACAGAGACATGGCAAGGTGTATCACAATCCCCGACCTGCAACTATACTACAAAGCTACTATGATAAAAACAGCATGGTTGCTGCACAAGGACCCGAGTTCGATCCCCTGTAACAAAAAAAAAACCAAAACAGCATGGTACTGGCAAAGAAACAGACCAGAGGACCAGTGGAACAGATTAGAAGATGCAGAAACAACACCAGACACACTCAGCCATCTCATCTTCGATAAAAGAGCCAAACACCCTCACTGGAGGAAAGATAGCCTCTTTAATAAATGGTGCTGGAAAAACTGGGCTTCAACTTGCCAAAGATTAAAACTAGACCTATATCTCTCACCATGCCCTAAACTAAAATCAAAATGGATTAAAGATCTAAATATTAAAATAGAAACCCTGAACAGAGGTTAGGTAGAACCCTTGAAGACATCGGTGTAGGAAAAGATTTTATGAACAAAACCTCAGCTGCCCGTGAACTAGCACAAACAATCAACAAATGGGATCTCTTCTTATTAAAAAGCTTCTGCACAGCAAGAGAAACCACCAGCAGTGTGAAGAGACAACCCACAATGTGGGAAAAAATCTTCACCTGCTCTTCCTCAGACAAAGGTCTACTATCTCGAATCTATAAAGAACTTAAGAAGATCAGACCTCCCAAATTTAAAGATCCAATCTGAAAATGGGCATCTGAAATGAACAGACATTTTTCAGGCAAAGAAGTAGAAATAGCAAATAAATACATGAAAAAATGTTCAACATCACTGGTCATTCGAGAGATGCAAATAAAAACAATGCTGAGATTCCACCTCATTCCAGAAAGAATGGCTGCTATCATGAAATCAACCAATAACAAATGCTGGCAGGGCTGTGGGGAAAGAGGAATTCTGCTCCAGTGCTGGTGGGACTGTAGACTGGTGTAAGCACTGTGGAAATCAGTATGGAGATACCTCAAAGAACTAGGACTGGAAGTCCTATTTGACCCTGCTATTCCACTGCTGGGGATCTTCCCCAAAGAACTAAAAGAATCATACCACAGTGATACATATGTACCCATGTTCATAGCAGCACAGTTTGTGATAGCTAAAACTTGGAAACAGCCCAAATGTCCATCAACTGGAGACTGGATAAAGAAAATGTGGGTTTTTTTATAAAATGGAGTACTACTCAGCCATAAAAAATGAGAACTTAGAGACATTTATAGCTAAGTGGATGCACATTGAGGCCATACTCTTAAGTGCAATAAATAGGACACACATGTATAAATACTGAATAGTTTCTCTGCTGTGAGAAACTGAAAGTGTAAATAAGGACTAAAATGTATAATAGGTAATGTGAAATAGGAAGAAAAGGGGCAAAGGGGAAGGAAGTGGGAGGGCTAGGGGAAAGGATAGAAGGGAATGGAATTAATATGAGAAAATGGAAAAATAGGAACGAAATCTTTGTAAATAGGGAGGAATGGAGGGGTTGAAGGGAGGGCTGGGCAAAGGTGAAAAATAAGAACCAAGAGAGATTATGTAAAGGTGCAAATTTCCAATGATGAATGTCATTATATTGTATACCTAAAATGTACCAATGATTAGAATGAATAATCGATAATGCAAAACAGGAAGGAAATGTCCAAAGGGGTAGGGGTAGTGGGAGGGACAGGGGAAAGGAAAGAAGGGAAAGGGAAAATGATGAGAAATGGAAAAAATGGAAATAAAGTCTTTGTAAATAGGGAAGGGTGGAGGGGATGGAGGGCTAGGAATGGGGAAAAAATAAGAACCAAGATGCAGTATGTAAAGGTACAATTCCCAGTGAGAAATGTAATTGTGTTGTACACCTACAATGTACCAATGAAAGAATTTAATAAAGAGAATTAAAAAAACATGATTTGTGTTTTCTTCTCAGGCAATAAGGGGCTTTAAAGTAGTTGTTGCTAAAACAGATGCCCAATAAGTAATTAAGAAAATAGCCTGACCTTCACTTTGTGAAACTCTGGGTCAAAACTCTTCTCATCTCTGTACCTAGGCATGTAAGTCATTTAGGGAGTGTCTGTCTAAAGCTGGCAGATCAAAGTTTATTAGTTCTAAATTTACCTAGCTTATCTCACCTCCCTTCAAGATGAAGGACACCAAGATAAGAGTAACTAAAGTAATTTTCAAGATCACAGGGACATCTGACCACCAGCTTTTACAACACTCAGATCTGGACCCTCCTCCCCTTGAAGGACATGTAAAAGTCTCCGGCCACTGTCCTAAAGTGGTAGCCATAGGAAAAGCAGAGCCTCAAGTGACTGAAGTTGCCACAAAGATAGTCATTCACGGAACGCAATCATCCCAGGCTGGAAGGATTCCTCCAGGGCTGAGCTAATAATCAGCTAGATGCCAGCCTTGTGTAGGACCCCATAAAACTGGCCCCTTGTTGTTCATGGGCCGCTCTGAATCTCTTCATCAAGCTGGAGTCCTTCCCTATCTTCTCTCTCACTTTCCAATTAAATCTTTAGCCAATAAATCCATACTGTCACTCTAGTTTAACTGCCATTATCACTAAAGCAAGGACCCAGGCTAGCTGGTGAGAAAATTTCCCAGCATATGAAGAATCCAAAAAAATGAAACAATGTATCTTCTTAAGAGGAAAGAGGATCAAGTCCAATCCTGGGATGGACAAAATATTAGAACAGATAAAGATTTTAAAAGAACTATTACAAGTATCCTCAAGGAAGTAAGACACGTTTCAATACATAAAGATTTCAAAAGATAAATGAAGAGTCCCAGCAAAAAACAGAACCAATAAAAAAATTACTGGCTAAAGACTGCAACTCTTGAAAATAAAAATTCACTGGGTGGATTTAACAGCTGAGTGACTATAAAAGGGGAAAGGACGTGTGAATCTGAAGGTAGGGTAATAGAAACCATATAACATGAAGAAAAGAGAGGGGGTGAAAACCCAAGTGAACCAAAAGCAAGGGGTTGGGGGATTTAGCTAACTGCGAGAGTGTTTGCCTAGCATGTGCAGGTCTGAACCCTAGCACTACAAACCAAACCAAACCAAACCCAACCCAAAATCCAGCAAGGGAGACCTTAAAATGGTGAAATCAAGCCCTCCAAAAATCTGTTCCTCCATGAAAGCAATGAAAACACTGGTAAAAACTATCAAAATCAACTTTTCAAAACTCTTGAAAAACTGAAGATCTGCCATAATCTGAGGAATGTGTTTATTCCAGAAAAATGCCTGGATCTCAGTCAGAACAGTAAGCTCTGTAGCAGTTCTTACCTACCATCCCTGTCCACAGCTCCATGGTTGCTTTTAAAACCAACAATCTCAGCCGGGCATGGTGGCACACATCTACCTTCCAGCACTTGGGAGGCTGAGACAGGAGGATTGGTGTGAGTTTGAGGCCAGCCTGAACTACCCAGTGAATCCCTGCCTCAAAACAAAGCAATAACAACAACAAACCCTATCAGCCTCTCAACATCAAGAGCTATGAAAACCAGCAACCTGGCAGCCACCTACAGGGAAGAATGGGTTTGGAGCTTCAAAATGCCCCATCCTTGGAGAAATGTTTATCAGACACAACTGGGAACTCACTTAAAAGCACCATTCTTAGGAAAATTACCTGATAAAACAAAGGGCAAAATACTGAATGGAGAAAAATAACAACCCAGAATCTCCCTGTCATTCTTAGCCTGACTCAGGAGCCATTCCAGTGAAACAGCACTGTACCCAGGTCATTTGTAAGAACAAAGAGTGCTACTGTGTAATGTACAGTTGCTTAGATGTTGTTAACAACCGGAAATAGTAAAAGGCCCTCCAAAAAACTTACAAGGATAAACCAAAGGTGTGCAGGGGGTTCTGAAAAGCTCCGACATATAGTATTCCTGGAATTCGTAAGTTTGAGGCATTAGTATTCCTGGAATTCTAGAAGGACTTGCATATGTGCAGGGCTGTGTACAAACCCATGGAAGACCAGAAATGGCCCTATTCTATACTCTATGGCTCTCTTTGAGGCTCTACTCAAGCAGGAAAAGAAGGCTAAGGCAAAATTAGCTTGCTGGAAACTGAAAATTCCAAAATGAAACTAAGTAAGAACTGGATCTCCAGCTTCATGCGTGAGCACGCAATCCTTCATGCATGTGTTTCCGTCATGTGGAGACATCTGCCAGGAGGGCCTCACCACAGCCCAGCAGAAGCCAGTACCACATTCTTGGAGCTGTAGAACTGAGGATTCATAGAATGCAGTGGTAATTGCCAGATCAAACGTGGGTGGAATGAGCTCCTCATAAAACAAGGTGCACTGATTCGTATCACAGCTCAGACTGACTCTTAAATTCCTTCAGAGAAAATAATAATCGGGACCATGGATAGCATTTCAGGAGGTGCTGCCAACAATTTATATAAAGGACAGATTACACTTATGGAAGAGCTGACTGACACAGCAAAAAATAATCAGAAAAGTAGTATCAGTCCTTGATTATTCTGAATGAATTGAGAAGAGGGAAGAGTACTCATGATGGGATGACCATTGTTTATGCTAAACCTGAGTGTCTTATTAAAGATGTGAAATCATAGACCATGTTCATCACCCATCACCACCCACCCCATTTGTTAACTTAAACAAGTTACTCACAACAGGTAGGGGATTACCATATGAGATGCTTGGTTAAGAAGTGTAAAAGTGAGCAGGTCCAAGCAAAGAACATCAAGTCCTGATGTTTTTACTTTTCTTTATCGAATGACCAGAGGAACTGAAGCAAAGAGTTATGGACTAAATGTCCCTAAACTAGCAGATGTTACTAGAAAATTTTAAAGAAAATAGCTTATAAGTAAAAAGAATTTAAGAATCTATTACTAGGAAAAGGCTACTTCGCAAAACTACAGACGAAACATAACCCAAAAGACCTGTGAAAGTAGACAGATGAGTTTGAAATGGAAGAAGTATAGATGTCTCTTCCTGACTGAAATAAAAATCACGTTTTTGAACAAAAAAAAAATTTAAAAAATACCGACTGTATAAAATAATTCTGAGTAATACCTACATTTGTGACATAGAAACATAAATTTATGTCAATGGTCTATTCCTAATGGAAGCACAGCAGCCTCTTGTTGAGGTAGGACAGAAGAAATAACAGTAGGTAGAAAGGCAATGAGGAAACTAGTTCTAAAGCATGACCAAATTTACTCAAGGTTATCCATACCTGTCCTCCACACCCTTACTCCCCAGACTTGGGACCAGGGAGTGCAGAGACTCAAACTCAGCTTGTGCCCTTCTCATCCACTAATTTACTACCTGGCCAGAAAACTCACAATGGTGGATTGGCCAAAACTCCAATTCCCTCAATACTGACAAGAGGATTTGTAACAAGGAACCAGAACAGTGATGGCGAACCTTTTACAGCTTTCAATGATACAGTCCACTGCAGCACATGTGCCACAGATTCACCATCACTGACCGGGAGGCTGGGCCTACAGATGCCCAATGGTAAGTAAGAGCAGGATGAAGACTGGCATCTCTGCTTTCAATTTTTTTCTCTCCTTATTACTTTAAAACTTGAGGTTAGATTCCTACTCAGCTCTGCACTTAGGCATGTTAATCGCTTAATTTACTGTTAATCTTATCACAAAGTTTATTAGCCCTAAATTTACCTAATCTATTTCAAACCCCTCAAGGCTGATGACATCAAATAAGAGTGACTAATTTTCAGGATTTGCAGGGACATTCAGTTGCCAGCTTTTATGTCCAATTCTAAACCCCTAGAGCATTCCCAAAAATTGTCCTAAAACTACAATCTCCTTGGATTCCTGGAAAAGCAAAGCTCTCAGACCACCCCATGATGAGACACCTCCCCAATCAGGAACAATTACCTCACGACAGGAACTGAGGCTCCTCCCCACCACAAAATAAGAACAATCATCTCATGGCAATCAAATTTTCCCTCAATTTATAAGGATTTCTCCAGAGCTATGAAACCAGAACTGAAATAATGACTAACCAGACCCTGGCCCACTCTAACAAATACCTAAAGGCAGCCCTTGCTCTTCTGTGGGTGGGCCAGTCCAAACCTCATCAGAGGGTGGCCTCCTCCCGCTCCCGCTGCTCAAGCTACAGTCCTTTTCCATCCTCCCTTACTTTCCAACTCTGCCTAATAAACCTGCCTATGCCTCACACAGACACATCCTGAAATGCTTCTCTGTGTGAGAGTCAATGAGTCTACTCCGTGGGCTGAGCTGAGGTCCCCATCTCCTCTCTGGGGAACTTGCTTTGGATCCCATCCTATGACATTTGTAAAGAATGTCTTTCAGGTTCTGCCTTCCTGACTGTTCAAAGTGTAAATGTTTTTTAATATTCAGATTGCAAATATGTAATTAGAAAATTTCATGGACAATGTGTTTCCCATAAAATCAAAACCTTCTATGTAAAGCTTAAAGTAGGGAGAATATATTCATGAATGTTTGGAGAATGTTATTAAAATGCAATATTTTTGTTTCAGTTCAAATAAGTGACAACTGGTTGAATCTGGCAGGAATATACCTTTAAATTTGAATTACAAATATTTTTATAATGCCGACAGTTTATTTATCATGAACATAAGAATTTTTATAAGAAATACTGTCATTGTTTTAAGAAGTTTAAAGACTGCTGGATGAAATTATTTGTCATTCACTTTAGTGTTAAATATTTAATAAATACTTGCTACAAAAATTAAGCAAGAACTGACAGAAATGAAGTAGAAGAAAACTCAACAATAATATCTGAAGACTTTGATATCACATTTTCAATAATGGATAAGGCAATTAGCAGAAGATGAACAGAAAATAGAAGGCCTTAACAAAACTACATGTCAACTAGATTCCCCAGGCCATCTACAGAACATTTCACTAAACAAGAGAACACATTCAACACATTATTCTCAAGCACACGTGAAACATTCTCCATAAGAGACCATATATGTATTACATCATAAAAATGAATCTCAATAAATTAAAAGACAGAAAACATAAAAAGCATGTTCTCTGACTAAAGTAGAATGAAATTAGAAATCATTTATAATTCAAAATAGAAAGAAATGTAGGAAACTAAAAAATAAACTTAACACTTCTAAATAACCTATATCACAAAGGAAATTAGAAGTACAAAGGGGTAAGAGGAAATTTTTTAGTATCAGGAACTATATAGTTCTTTCTACGGTTTGATTATGGTGATGGTTACATGATAAGATATGATTATCAAAATTCACACTGCAAACATATAATTCATGACTTTTATAGCATTTAAATAATACAAAAAAGAGAAAAAAATTAAGACTTAGAAAATTAATACCTGTTAATGTTTTTCCTGCATTCAGAGGAGGAGCAATGACTTTGAAAAGTTTCTGCATTAAAATTAATAGAAAAACAATCACCATCATTTCAAAAGATAATTTTTAAAGACAATCAAGAACCTTGTTATTCATCACCTTTCTGAGATGGAATTAGTGATGCTTACTGTTGAGATTAAATATAAAAACTTACTGTACATGAACTCTTTAGCAGGATCACTAAGGAAAAAAAATCATTGTCAGATTCTTCACTGTAAGAAATCATTTAATAAAAACCAGTTACACTAAAGTTTATGTTGAGATTATAATTTCTGATACAAGGTATCTTAGGCTCTTGAAAGAGCCTTATTCTTTAAGAAGTAGCAAGCAAATGAAGGGATTAACATCTCACCAAAGTGGTTATGCAGATTACTTTAAACTGAAAACATCTAATAATTAGCAGCCACAGAAAGAAACATTATCTAAACTTAAGCAAAGTCTCCCCAAAAATACGCCTGCCATGAGCATTCCCCCACCCCATCCAGGAGTTTCCTGTTTGGGAGAAGACTGACCCTTAGCACTAGAAAGTACAAATTCAGCTGTCCATTAGTATCAAAAAGCCCAAAAGAACTAGGTATATGCCTGTAGTCCCAGCTACTTGAAAGGCTGAGGCAGAAAGACTGCTTGAGCCCAGGAGTTTGGGGGCAGTTTCATCTCAAATAAAATGAAATAGTCCCTGGAGAACTTTCTAAACTTTCTCACTGAAATCCTAACTCTGCCCTCTCCCCGACTTGTTTGCTAAACTGTTAATATAAACATTCCCTCGGACTGCTCGGCAGAGATACTTATTCCGTAGTGTTCTCACACACATGTGGACAAAACTTGCCTTTTCTCCTATTACTCTATATACTGTAGTCCCTTCCACACTCTCAACTGCTTATTTTCCCTCACCATTGGGACTTAAATGGCAGGGTAAGTTTTTCCTTCCAGCATTCACCTCAGAAATAGTCAAAACTGAACTAAGGAAAGATTTCAGAGGCTAGTCATTTCAAATGTGACAACACTCTTTTACTCTGAAAAATTTAGAAAATCTCAAAAGATAGGATACCTCCTCATAATACAGACCTCTTTAAGTACTAAAACAGCTAAAGTTTAACACTGAAAAGTGATTTCCTTATAAACAGAGAATCAGAAAAGAGAAGCCATAGGATACACCTAACCTCCCACTGCTAAAATCTACAAGTGACTGTTTAATAATAGATACCAAGCTCTTGCTGAAAGCCATTAAACTTGAAAATTACTCTGATCACAAAATAAGGCAATCTCAATAGCCCAGTGTTCCATGTAAGATGTACAGGTAATAAATGTAAACCAGACTGTGAGGAATAAAAATAACCACACAAAAAAAACCTTTCAAAAGCAACATCAAGTCCAGCAATCATGTTTGTTAATATAGAATGCATCAAATTAGAATCTGCCTTGAGGGGTTATTTTGAGGAAACCTCAAAACTAAATTAATTTTTCCTAATTGTGGTCCAGTATCGTGGCTTAGAGAACATTTTCGCATGTAGGGAAGAACCAGACTTCACTGAGGAGGCAGCTGAAGGTGTTAAGAGAAACAATACTTTTCATATAGATAAAAGCAGGGGGAAAAAGATGTGCTAATTCCAGACACTGACCAAGAAAAGAGAGGTGCGACCAAAATTGAAGGGTGATGAGTTAGAGATGCTCACCCTCCCTAATGTGCTCAAAGAAGAATGAAATTTGAGGAATGACTGCTGACTTAATAATACTGAAGACAGTTCTGAATGACATTAAACTTGCACAAGAGTTGACTGCATGCCTTTAGGGGACGCCTGGCTCTCTTGAGGTACATTAATCACTATAATAAAGCAGTGGGCTAGGCACTATGTGTATTTGCAGCTCCATTATCTATACTTCAGTCCTTAATTTGAGCCAAACAAATGGATAAAATAAAAGCTTAAATGCTTTTTGGATTCTATAGGTAAGGAAAATAAAAAGTTATCATAAACGCTATAAAATTCCAACTTTGGAAAAGCAACACATTAGCAATTAACAAGTAATGGCCTGTAATTTTCAGGACTTTCTCTCAGAAGAATATACATGCAAAATAGCATTAACCAGCACATTTATTACATACAATAATTATATAAAATAAATGTCACATCTCTTGGAAAAGTTACTATGGTATAAAAAAATTCTTAGGAGAAGAAAACTTAAAGTCTAAAAAGCAAGGATTACTTTAAATTTTAATCTATTGTTCTCTGGGATTAAATATCCACTTAGGCAGATAAGAAAGCAATAGCAGAAAATAATGAAATTAAAGGCTACTCGGGCTAAGGGTGTAGCTCAGTGGAACAGCACATGCTTAGCATGTGTAAAACCCTGAGCTTAAGCCCCCAGCACCAAAAATAAAAAATAAAAAATTTAATACTACTTATAAGTCCCAAGCTAAAATCACTACAAGTCTATAACAGGAAGGGGACTAAGAGATGGAGGAGGAGAGAAAAAGGGAACGAAAAAAGAATTAAGATGTGTTATATACATCCACAACGTCTCATGATGAATGGAATCATAATATACTGCAAACATGTACTAATAAAAATTAAAAGTTTAAAAATGGGCCTAAGTCTAATAAATCAACAACACATTTTGAAATGACTGGATGAAAATAAACAATTCAAAGCAAACGAAAATAAGGGGAAAAATTAATAAACAGTATTAAATGTGTGTCTTAAGTTAGGAAGTATCCCTACCTCCATTGGACTAATGAATTCATTCATGCCTCTGTTGTAGACATAAATCATAGCATCATATAGTCGATTCTCCCAACACATGAGAACTATCTGTAAAAAGGAAAAATCACTTGGTCCATATAATTCAGTAAGTTTCACCAATTATTTTCCTTAAAGCTTGAAGAATGGAGATCTTAAATTCATAGGTTAAATATTACTTTTAATAGTATAATAGCTACTTTAAAATCCCTCCAATGTCTAACTTTGCCTCTTCTCTTTTCTTTCTTTCTTTCTTTCTTTCTTTTTTTTTTTTGGTACCAGGGATTGAACTCAGGTCCTTGTGCTTGCAAGGCAGGTGGCGGACCCACTGAGCTAAATCCCTGGCCCTGTCTCTTCTCTTTTCAATATCCATAGTTCTACAAATATTTACAAAACATCTGCAGTCACACCATCTCTTAGGCAGCAGGGATAAAGCAATGGACAAATCCATTCCTAGTCCACACATTTACAGAACTTACATTCACCATGAACAGCCACCAAAAGGAAGGAAGGGCACAAAATAGCATGAGTTAAGATTTGGGGAAGATAATAAAATATACAAATATTTCATTATTTACAAATGTGAAAAACATTATAAAGAAAACTGACCCCGTCTACAGTATTCAGAGTCATCATTTAAACTATGCCTAAAGGATGCATGCACACAAGCCAAAAGCAGAAGTAGAACTGAGGGAGTCTGTAGGTAGAAGACAGTAAGCATGAAGAACCTGCAGTGGAAGGATGGAGAGAATTCAATTTGACAAAATATCTAAGCAAAGGGATAGCTCTGTCTTGCAGTATGAGATACTCATATATTCTGTTCCTATGAGAGCTATGTAATGCCATCAAATGACAAGAGGGCTGGAGTAGAAGAGTAGAGATTGGCACAGGAGAACAGTAGGAAGTATCTGTTGGGAGCAATGCTACATAATTCTAGGGAAAAATCATTTGGTTAGCCTAGTTCTCTTGCCTACAGCCCAGCTACAGAATAACTCCAGTTTGGCCTCGGGTCACAACTGAGACTTCAGTGATCCAGTGATGCTGTGATTCTCCAGGACAAGAAACATCCTGGGAGAACAAACATCTGCTCAGTTCCTTGTTGTTCTTAGACTGTTAACATCTTGTTTACCCGAGATGTACTGAACTCTCTGCAAGCCTTTTGTTACACCTTGTTTATCCCAATGTGAACTACTGAACTCTCTGCAAGTCATTTGTTACATTTGTTTCTCCCGATGTACTGAATTCTCTGCAAGTCATTTGTTATGAGGTACTGAATAAAAGGTGTGGTAAACTGGGGGCTTTTGTCTTTGCCGCCCAGAACAGCACGGATCAGACCCAAAGCTCAGCTTCTTCTCAGTCTCATTTGTCTACCTTTCCTGTAATTCGCCGCGTGCTGCTGTGGCTCGCAGGAGACCAGGACTCACTGCAGAGGTTCTGGTAACGTCCCCTTCCCCTGTTCCCTACAAGTATCCACAGCAGGAAGTAGAAAAATGGAAGTGAGATGCCTTGTGAGAATCTTTTCTAGAGGAAGCCATGTGCTGGAAGCTCCTCTTCTCTCTCCACTCGTCTCAGCCAGTGCATGAACAGGCGTCTCCTTAACTAATGACTAACACACTGTAGCTTCAGTATCAGCCTCTCCTCTGACCTATCCAGCCACTTCCATGGTATATTTGCCTGGATATCTTCATGTAAAATGGCAAAGCAAGACTCCTGGATTTTGTCTCTCAGGAGACAACTGCCTCAGCCTTCCAGTCTTCTTAAAGGAATCACTGTCTACCATGTTTTAAAGCCAGAAAACACTATGAATCACCTTTAAATTCTCTCATTCCCACACTCCCACATCCTCATATCCAATTCACCAGAAAATTGATTTAATATCCAAAATCTGGCCAACCCTGTCCATCTTACTGTTAGTATCTCTGGAACAGAGTGATCCTGCTTAAATTCTAATGATTTTTTCATAGTACTTAGAATAAAGTAGAAAAATGTGAATGTACTTCAAGGTCTACTTCTCTCTCACCAAGCTCCCAATCTGCTTGCCTTTCTTTTCTTACATCAATATTCGATGAAGAGCCTCTCCCTGCCTTTTGTTGCTGTAGTTGTTTCACCTAATAACCTTCTCTTCCAAGATCTCTGCATTGCTGATTCCTTCTTGTCATTCAGACTCCAAGACTCAATGTTACCTTCTTGGAAAGGCTTTCTATAACTAGCTAATCTAAGGTAACTTCTCATTCTTTCGCTATCATGTTGGTGTTTGATTTTTATTATTTATTTATTTTTTGGTACTGGGGATCGAACTCGGGTCCTTGAGCTTGCGAGGCAGGCGGTGCAACCACTGAGCTAAATCCCTGGCCCTGCTGTTTGAGTTTTACCATAACATTTTTTTGAGGGGATATTTTCTGGTTTGTTTACTGTTTATCTGTTTACTGTCAAATTTTTCTACTAAAATTTAAAGTTTATGAGTGGGCAAGCCTTGTTCCCTTCTGAAGTAGCTACAAGATCCTCAAGTCTGATAGTCAAATACGTCTTGAAGTAATAAACACTGTGGAAAGAGCAAGCAAAATAAGGATTCAAAAATAGTATCTGACGTAGTAAAGAGAGTCCGTTGCTGACTCTAGTGAAAGTGAGGCTGAAAAATCATCAGGGTGTGAAAAAATAGGAAATAGCAACCCAAGGGAATGTTTTCAAGAAAACTGGCTATGACTAAGAGGAGTGAGGTGGGGCAGCCACTCAAGGGGAAGAGGGGAAGGCTACATATATTCAGATGAGAGACTGAGGGGAAAAGTTTTTAATTACTGTCTTAACAAGAAAAAGGCTACAGCATATTTACATGTTGTTGGGGAAAAGCTGAAAAATGTTAGAAATAAAAATGTCCCCTGTATATGACAGGTACATAAAGCTAGATTGATAGCGTGCTTTCAAATTATTGGACTACTGTCAGACTGCAAAGACTATGCCAAATTCCCTATATAATAGACATGCAAAAAAAAAAAAAAAGATCTGGCTTTACTTTGTAAATTTGCAGGCATTCTTTAAGAGCTTCCAGAAAGAGAATAATCATTTTTTCAAGCCTTCCACTTTTATGTTTTCTGCACACTTCAAAAAAACTTTTGGTCTAGGCCAGGGATTTAGCTCAGTGATTCTGTTGCCTGCACAACAAGCGCAAGGTCCCAAGTTCAATCCCCAGTACCAAAAAAACCCCAAAAAACTTTTGATCTAAATTTTTGTAAGTCACCTATATTGAATTTTTTCTCAAAATGGCTGAGCACTTTTGCAGGAATAACATGCTCATGATTAGGACTAATGTGGAAGTAAATAAATAAATAGTGAAATATTTTAAGCCAGAGTAGATATCAACCCTCAATTAAGAACTGAAAATTTACTGTGGGAACCTCAGATATACTGAAGGTATGTTATCAAACAATGGGCTGGCTGCTCACACTAAGAAGTACTGTACTATAATTTGCCTCTCCCCTGATCTCTGCATTTCAAAACTCAGTTCTCCCCTTACATACTAGCTCTTTTAAAAATATCATCATCCTCTGAAAGCAAAAATATTCTCTTATTCATGTGAAAGTAGTCATTGCTAAAATTCACCTGTTAGATGAAAACAGTGCTGGTGAACAACAAACTGACAAAGAATCAGTCAAGAAGCATTTATTAAGCAATTAATCAATGCAAACTCTATATTAAGAGCTGTGGAGAATGCCAAAGAGAGGAGATATGATCCCTGGCTTGCAGGCATTTATTATCTAGCATTCACTTATGTACAACACTAAGAAATACACTGACAAATACAAGCTCCCAAGACATCTTACCAAAAGTGCTGAATAAGTAACTGGAGTATTCAAGAGGCATATAGGTAAATAGAATCAATAAGGGAATAATGTTTATTTTGCACATTAGCAGACTGTAAACTCACCTGCTGAATATCGAGGCTGGTGATATCCATATGTACAATGACGGCTTCCACATTTTCCATCAACTTTTTATCTTGGAAATGAACAATCAAGTCTTTCATTACTTGTGGTGTGATCCCCACCAATTTATCACTTAAAATATATGGTTCAAGGCACTCCAAAAACACTCCTTTGGCCACTGAATTCTCACTTAATTTATCATACATTTGGCTAAATAAAAGATCCCTATACCAGAAAGAGAAAAAAATAATTTTAGGAACATTCCAAATACACACTAAATTTAGTTGGCTAAGTATGTCTCATTTTTTCCCTATTTCAACTTATTCATGAATTTATTAAAAACAGTAACAATGCATGCATAGAGCTTTTTATTGTAAAACTATATATACAATATATATAATATATATATCTCAATCTACCCAATACTTCTTTTATAAATATGAGAAGTGGGAGAAGTTAGATTGGTTGCTGAAAGGCACATAGTGAACTTAACAGAGAGAATGTGAACCCAGCCTCTGGACTAAATCCTGTGGTCAGTTTATTATTATGGCACTATGCATCTTACCAACAGTACCATGCATGGGATCAAGTGAAAGGGCAAACAAGATGAAGCAGGAGAAAAAAGGATTATTCATTATTTAACCTGCTCTCCTCCTTAGTAACGAAATGCTGTATTCCCAGTGACCTGCAGGCCAGTAAGCTTCTTCATGTTATTCAACTAAGCCTTTGCTTCCCAAAGGTCTTGGGCAGTGACTATTGATAGGAACAGGAGGAAACATTATAATTTTAAAAATATATAACTAGAAATAATTTTATTGCAGAAATAAATTTTTAAATAATTAGTCTAAATGTCTTATTTCCTATTTCTTCCATAAACAGTCCATCAGTGATTTGAGTTATACTCAGCATAAATACTCTGAATTGTTTTCATGCAGCATTATATGATAAGCATTATTCTAAGTTAATACTCTTGTTTTCTGGAAGTCTGTAATTAAAAAATACACTTTTCAGGCCAGGGATTTAGCTCAGTGGTGCCACCACCTGCCTCACAAGCAAGCGCAAGGTCCTGAGTTTGATTCCCAGTACCAAAAAAAAAAAAAAATATATATATATATATATATATATATATATAAATACTTTTCATTTTATTTATGGGGCTACATTATGACATTTCTGTACAGGCATATGGCATATAACGATCATGCCAGGGTAACTAGCATATCTATCACCTCACACACCTATCATTTCTTTGTGTTTTCCAACTATTAGCTATTTTGAAATATAGCATATAATTATTTGTCAAACACAGTTGTTCTACTGAGCTACAGAACATTAGAAGTTATTTCTCCAATCTAGCTACACTGGTATACAGCGTAACCAACTTCTCTCCATTCCTCCTACCCCTCCCACCCTTTCCAACCCCCTGGTAACCACTATTTCACTCTACTCTTATGAGATCAATTGTTTTCAGCTTCCACATAATAAGTGAGAACGTGCTGTATTTGCCTGTGACTGATACGTCACTTAGTGTCATATCCCAGGCTCATCCATGTTGCTACAAATTGACAGAATTTTATTCTTTTTATGGCTAAACAGTATTCCTGTGTGAGGTGTGTGAATGTGTGTGAGGTGTGTGTATCAGATTTTTTTTATCCATTCATCTGCTGATAAATCCTCAGTTGATTCTCTGTATTGGCTATAGTGATTAGTGCCGTAGTAAATGTGGGAATGCCCATATCTTTTCAACACAGGTTTCCTTGCCTTTGGACATATACCTAATAAGAGAACTGATGGATCACATGGTAGTTCTATTTCTAAATTTTGAGTACTTATACTGTTTTCCATTTTGGCTGTACTAATTTATATTCCCAACAAAAGTGTGTACAACAGTTTCCCTCTCTCTGCAGCTATGTATTCTTTAAAATTATTCAAAAGGCTTCAATATGATGAGACATCAGGATTTGCTTAACTATTCCTGTGGTACTGGACATGTCACTTATTTCTAGTATTTTTGTTGTTGTTTTTGGATTTTTTTTGGTACTAGGAATCGAACTCGGGTCCTTGTACTTGCAGGGTAGGCGACAGAACCACTGAGCTAAATCCCCGGCCCTAAATTATTCCCTCTTTTTTTTTTGGTACTGGAGATCGAATTCAGGACCTTGTGCTTGCGAGGCAGGCAGCAGAACCACTGAGCTAAATTCCCCGGCTCTATTTCTAGTATTTTGAGTGATGTCACAATGAATATATGTATATAGTCTTTCCCATTTTGGAAAATTTTGAGTTCTTTTCTCTGACAATTTAATAAGTACAAATAAATAACAATATTGTTTTTAATTCTTTGATAAAAGGCCAAATTGAGTATTTTCCATTGTGTTCATTTATAAATTGTATTGTCTTCTATCATTCACTTATTCATTCATTCAATTTTTTAATACAAAAACTATGCTAATTCTATTTACCAGTTAGGATCACTGATTTATTTTATCTAATACATACTTTATGGTATCAAGTCTACTGTGGAAAATGGCAGATGGTTTATCCACATGACAAGTTCCACAAGATCAAGGAAGCTCTTGGAAGGAGTGGGAAGGGGTTTTGCCTCATCTGAAGTGCTGGGACAAATGGGAAACAGTCTGGCGGTGACTACAGCAGAATCACGTGCCATCTTTCAATAAACAGCATTTGAAATATCCTGGGGTAAAATCCATATCTACTTTTTTCTCAAATGTAATTTTCCATCATTTTCCCCTTGGCTTCACATTTATCAGAGTATTTTTCATGTTAGCTTCATCTTAATCAATAGTTCAACACATTTTTTGTGATTACCAATTACGACTCAAGCAAAAAAGCCTGAGATTAATGAAGCTTTACTATAAGAAAAAGTCAGACTAACAAAATAACTCTAATGAATTCACAGAAAATGTTATATTGGCTCGCCGTTGTACTATGCAATGTACTGTTAAGAACAACAGGCTAAGAAAGATAATTATATATTCCAGTTCAGTACAAAAAGCCTTGGGAAAGAGAATTAAAGAAAGCTAAAAATTCAGTAAATAAAGCACAAAAGTTGACAGAAAAGGCACTCCTGTGACAAAGCATCATGCAATCTTGATAAGATTAATCAGAAGACCACACATTTTTTTCTTAACCAATTAGAGGTTATAATAAAGAAATAAAAAAAGACTCAGCAACTCCAACTTGCATTTCTACCTCAAAATAAAAATGAAACAAAATTCTAAGACATCGTCTCATCATTCCCAGAGAATATTTATTAGGGTAGCAGAAGAGGAGGGAGTGAGAAAAGTACACACAAAAATAATTTTTAGCTCTCACATTTCTTTCTATATTTAGAGATTATTCTCCTGGGTGCTGACTTTGTTTTGTAGAAGGGCTGACTTCAACCCTACTGTTTACCATTTCAAGTTTAGCCTCTTCTAGCCAGTATAACAGAAAGGCCATCATGAATAATAGAAAGCCATTGAAGATCTTTCTATAAACTTCATTTGACTAATACACACAGTAAATATAATTTCTGGAGTTTGCTGAGTTTATCATTCAAACTTCGAATAGAGAAAAATGGTTAAATTCACTTTGTACATCAATTTTATAATTTTTAAAAGGTGACAAATAGCTTTGATGATGAGAAAATTACAAATTCAGAGACTGTTCACAGGGAGGTGGGTTATCATCAGTCAGAGTACTTGCCAATCTATACTAAATATACAGCCACAATCAAGTAAGTTAATTCCCAGTAAATATAAGTGAGGTTTAATAAATTCAAAGTCAATTTGGGCTAGTCCCCTTACAAAAGTAAAAATAAATCGGGTGCAGTGGTGTACAACCATAATCCCAACACTCTGAGAGGCTGAGGCAGGAGGATCAAAAGTTTGAGCTCAGCATGGGCAACTTAGCGACTTAGTAAGACCCTGTCTCAAAATGAAAAATTTAAGAGAGAAAGGGCTGGAAAGTCAGCCCCAAAAAGTAGAAGTGGGGGAAGAGACTAGGAGATAAAGAAAAAGAACACACATTCTGGGACATTTCCAAATCTAGTACAATCTAGGCTGCTGAGAGACAAGAAGTCTATACCATCTTTACTGTGATCCATGGAAAAGGAGGGAAGAACTATGAAAAGGACCAAATGAGGTAAACAAAGGACCCTTGAGAGCCCTCTCCCCTAGGAGGTTGAGAATAGACTACAGCTGCTGGTATTTCTCCCTGAGGTCTCCAATAACAAAAGTTCCATTTGTTTTGGGCACATCCCAGAAGAAAACATTCTAAAAAGTCAGAAAAATTAAAGGAAAGAAGTTGATTAAAACAAAAAAGAAATAAACATATGCTAACTTGGTGAAAATCTAGATAAGATTTTTACCTTCTATAGTATATGCTATGGTTTAATGTAGGCATTATTGCCTTCTCAACCAGTCAGTAGGTTGAGTTAGGCTGGAAAATACCTGCTCTTTCAAATCACATAGAAGAAATGCTTATAATCAGAACATTTTGGGGAATAACACAAAATAATTCTGAAAGAGAGAACCTATTTTTTTCTTTTTCCATATATTATCCTTCATTTTACAACTGTTAGGTCCATTTTGATTTTATGCCACTGTAAGAGCATTCAAATGTTCAAGATAATGATCACGAGTCACCTGCAAACCAGAATTATTTAGTTAATTCACTCATCAAATACTGAACAGCTACTTTGCGCCAGGTACCACTCTAGGTGGAAGTAATCCATTTTATTTAGAGTAGAATATGTTCTCTTATTCTGAATAAAATTTACTCTTTCAGGTATTTCATTTCATCACTTTATAAGGAACATTTCTTTATTGTCATTTCCTTATCTATAAATGAGGACATTTCCTCTCTTAATTACAAGGATTAAATGAAATAAAATATATATAAAACTGATCTATAAACTAGTAAGGATTTTTTTTTTTGTACCGGGGATCGAACTCGGGACCTTGCACTTGCGAGGCAGGCGCTGAAACCACTGAGCTAAATCCCCAGCCCTATTAAGGATATTTTTTAAAATACAAGATAAATGACAAGAAAGTGAATGTGAAAAGTGGAATAAAGAAAAGACTAGGTTAAGAAAGATAGGTTATCATGGTGCCTTGTCTTCTATAAAGCTGTGATTAGCTTACCCAATTTATCATCCATCAGCTAAATGTCAACTGGTGGCTCAAAGTTGTAAAGGTATTTCTGGCCCTATCATCTAAAAGAAACTTCTCCCTTAGGTCCTTATCAAGACTGCAATATACTGTATAATATAACATTCTCAACAAAATCCCTACCATAAATATAATATATTTCACAAATTACATATAACATGATACTTAAAATGCTGGAATAAATTATTTCAGTCCCAAGTCAGGAGAAACAATTAGCTAACTGTGATTTAGTCAAAGGTCTGACACAGCAAATAACTGCCCTCCTTATAGCCCACTGATACTTTCAAAGTCTGATCCAACCTTTCAGGAACCTGGCTACTGAAATATGTATAAATTCATGAGTCAATACAGTGTTGTATGGGGTTTTAGGGGTATCTGCATTAGATCTTCACACTGGTTCTCTACCACTTAGAAAGTGGTACGAGGTCAGAAGCTAGACTCCTGTGTTTGAATCTCACCTCTGCTACCTGAAAAGCTATGGGAGTAAGTTTTTGATTAATCATTTTCTACTCCAGAACCCAAATTATAAATAAAGAGCAAAATAAAAGATAGATATAGTAAGTAGGGACAGAGATCTTTCTCAAGTGGGAAAGGATCAGGAGATGGAGGGAGGGCGAAAAGAAGAGAGGGAAAGGGGATGAAAAAAGGAATTAAGACATGTTATATACAGGTACCAACTGCACACAAGGAATGGAAACATTATGTACTAAAGACATGCACTAATAAAAATTAAAATAAGGACTACTACCTACCTTATTATTATAATAGATATGTTGCTACAAGATTAGGTAAATGAATATGTAAAGGACAGCGTTCTAAATATTATGAGTTTGAAAAACTGAATTAGCACATGTTGCTTAATTTATATAGTTACTATTTAAATCAACAAAGGCTAACCAAGAGTTTTTTATACTGATATCTTTTAAACAAAATGAATCTAGCCTTTTTTGGATGCTATGAACTACTGGATTTTAGTGAGAGTTCATAAAAGAATATAAGTTTTTTAAAAAGAGAAATATATAGTCCGCAAATCATATACTTTTTACTTTTAAGATCTCTAAGTAGTACTGCTCTTTTGTTGGCTATGTTCTTTGCTTCCATTAGTGTGCCACTCAAATACATCAAAGACATACTCATAAATACCTGTTGCAGAAAGGTTAATTTTATTAGATGAATGGACTGAAAACTATTAAAGAATCAAATTTCTCTAACTTTAAAAAAAACCTATCTAGTCAAATTTATAGCATTCATGGCAGTGAACTGTACATAAAAAAGAAGCTACCTGAGTTCAAAATAATTGCACTTGGCAGGTGATGCATACTCACTTTCTCTGCAGCAGAAGACAGTAATCAACTATGACAGGCACCATATCCTGTAGAGGAACCATAAAGAAAGCATCAGCCCCATGACCCTGTCCATGGCCCACCCACAGCAGAAGGCCTCATTAAGATGCTGCTTGTTGAGATGATAGAACTTTGGACCACTATGTGGCATTATGTACCAAAAATCTTAAAAATATGAAAACATTGTGATTCACTAATTCTATTTCTGGAAATTTATCTTAAATACATTTAAGAAAAATATCAACGCATTAAGAAATTTTCTACATGGGGCCGGGGATTTAGCTCAGTGGTTCCGTCGCTTGCCTTGCAAGCGCAAGGACCCAAGTTCGATCCCTGGTACCAAAAAAAAAAAAAGAAAGAAATTTTCTACAGCTCTGTAACAGAAGCAGCAGGAGATGGAGAGAAGGGGAAAATAGCAAACAGGAAAGAAGATATTCACTTAAATTCAATACACAGCATGGAAAAATAGTTAAGTAAATTTTGCTACTTAAATATGTATATAAAATTATAAAGAGTTTACAACATTAAAACAAACTGCAAAAATACGTAATTTACCTAAAAACTTTATAAAAAAAAAAAAAGAGGGTTGGGGATTTAGCTCAGTGGTGCCACCGCCTGCCTCGCAAGCGCAAGGACCCGAGTTTGATCCCCGGTACCAAAAAAAAAAAAAGAAACATTAAACTGCTACTAGAATATAATTGGTGGCTCAAGTGACGAAGGTTGCATGTATTTTGTCATAATTCTCCTAACCAGCGACTTTAAGGTTGATTTAACTTCTCAATTTCATAATATTTTGATTGCTTTAAATTCATCATGCATGGACTCATCTAAAATAAATGGAAACCCATAATTTTGTCCTTTTTCAAAGAAAATAATTTGAAGAAAAAAAAGCAGCTTATTATGACTGTTAACTGTCAATAACCAAGCATCAGATTTCAATAGTACTCTTCATTTTCTGTTGGTTACAGGGAATTAGTTTCCTTTAAAAAAATCCTAGAAGGCCTAGATTCTAGACAGAAAAACAATCCCAGTACAGGGAGAGGGGGAAAAAACAATGTGGGGAAAAAAAATATTGCATGCTAATACCTGCTAGACAAAAAGGTCAAAACTAAGGTCCCTTCTTATTTGAGAAAGGAATGTGAAGAAGGGCCTGCAATCCTGGAAGGATCAGAAGAGCTATCCCCGTCCCATTCTCCTTCCTTGTCATCAATATTCCTCACTAGATTTATAATCTTATTTAGTCTGCAAATTATGGAACCAAAATCATAGACTTGAAAGGGTTAGGGCTGTATCACAGCTCAAGCCTGAATGAGAACGCTAGGCTAAATAACGGGGAGGGGAAAGGAGGACTCCTGAGGAATGCTGGGGGAAATCTATTAAACATCCTTTAAAATATATAGCTGAGATCCCAAGAAAGTAAAGACAATACTCAGGGTCTAAAAGTAAAAAGAGGACTGAAAGCCAAAGCAGTAAGTCCCCAAGATGTCACTAACATTATCCCGTAGGTCTGCTGGTCACAAGAGCTTGGGTTTTAATGCCAGAAAGAAGCTGAAGCCTCAAAACCCCAATGACATAGGGAACTAAAGAAGAGGACTGCCTACAACTAGGATCCCTGAAAAGCTGCAGCTGCAATAAAAGGAAATCAAAAGAAAGAAAAAAGGCATCTACTGGCATAGGAAGTTGTCTCAGGCAAACTCCATGGGAATAAATCTGTACTCTCCAAGAATCGATATTCAAGACCCTACCCTTAGGTTCATCTAGGATTTAAACTTAACACTATCACCTTAGTATGGGAACAGTCTAGCCAAGAAATTAACATAAAAAGTGATCCTGAAAAAGATACTCCTGGGTCACTTGAAAGAAGCAAATTCAAAAACTCCCCAGAGACGGTCTGGAACATAGACAAAATAAGTACTACCAAAAATTTTTAAGCATTGAAGATGTACACAAAATAAAAAATTTGAAAGAATGAACTATAAATGAATGTCATCAGGAACTACAAATAGCAGTAGCTGACCTCCCCAAAACATCAAATAATATAATTAACTGGTAGAAAGTATATTGAACATTATTAAAAGTATAAAATAGGAAATTAGGTGTCTGGCTTTGTACTAAGTCAAATGGATAGACTATAAGGTTCAATGGAGAGTGAACCATCAGATTCATACATCTGGACAGCTCGCTGTGATAAGTATATGGTGCAACGGTCTAAAGAAGCAAGACTGAAGATAGAAAGCTGTCACCGTAGACAAAGAAAGAAGTAGGGACTGACCTACAGCAGGGATGGGTCCCAAATCTAAACACAAAATTCTTTTGTTTCACATACACCTTACACACAGCCTGAAGGTATTTTTAAACAATATTTTGAATGTACTTGCATTTTGACTGCAACACAGCATATGAAGTCATTGAACATACAGATTCATAAGTTATCAGAGAAAACAATGTATAGGAGTAAAACTGTCCAGGGACAATTAAGACAAAAGATGAAAAGCAGTCAGCAATGGACTAAACCCTGGAGAAGCCTGATATTTATGAGATGGTCAGAGGACAGAAACAAAATCCAACTCAGGGACAGCCAGAGATTTAAAAATGATAGGAACACACATTCACAGCTATTTACAGGATAAAGAACTTTTTTTTTTTTGGCTTAAATTCTTTTATTGGTACATTTTAGGTATTCAATATGTTTACATTTATCATTGGGTACTTATACCCAGTACATGATGTATCTTGGTTATTTTTTCCCCATTACCTGTCCTCCCTTCAACCCCTCCACCCTTCCCTATTTACAAAGACTTTGTTTCCATTTTTTCCTTTTCTCATAATTTTTCCTTTCCCTTCTTTCCTTTCCCCTTCCCCTCCTACTTCCCCTACCACTATGGGCCTTTTCTTCCTATTTCAAATTATCAACTATTTGTTTTAATCATTTTAATCCTTATTTACACTTTCAGTTTCTCACACCAGAGAGACTATTTGGTATTTACACGTGTCCTATTTATTTCACTTAAAGTGTACGGCCTCAATATGCATCCATTTAGCTATAAGTGTCTCTAGTTTCTCATTCTCTATGGCTGAATAATACTCCATTTTATTTTTTTAAAAACCCCACATCATCAGGATAAAGAACTTTTAAAAGAAAGAAATGATCATTACTTTTAAAACAGTGCTGAAAATGGATGAAATCTGAAAAACGTTTATTGGATTCAGCAATCAGGATACCACTAGTATCTTAAGTAAAAAGATGTTTTATCTTTCTGATTGGATACTAAATACAGTGATGGGTGGGGCCCAATCTGCAGAGAATTTAGTGGTGAGTGAAGTAATGGGTAGGGGAGGACAGAGAAAGAAAAGGGGAAAGAGGAAAGGAGGAGGAAGCAAGAGGAAAAATGCCAATATATGCATAACTGGAGTCCCTTCACAAGAAAATTAAAACAGGGAAACAACAAATGTTCAACATATAACGCATAAAAAAAGGAGAAATGACCTAAAACATTTATACTGAGATCCAACACTATAAATTAGCTAGATTCCAAAAAGAAATAGGCAGAAAAAAAGATTTGTCATTTTTGAGAGGAAAAAAAAATCTAGGGCTAGCCTCTGATTTCCCCCACAGTGACATCACTGCCAGAAGATACTGGAGCAATATTTCCAAGATCCTTAATGAAAGCCAAAATATTTTTCAATACAAAAGCTAGAGACCAACAATTTGAAGACACAATAACCCAAAGAATATTGTTCTCATGAACCTTTATTGAAAAAAGTGCTTGAGAAACCAAGAAATGACTGGGAGAATGACAGGAAGAAATGGCTGAATTTCTCCAAGCTTGACAGGGGGGATATTTCTTTAATCTGCACTTTAATGCAAATCCTTAGGTGGCCAATAATCTGTTTCTCTTGTTGGACATTTGTGTATACTTAAGACTTATTAAAGAAGGCAATGTGCATATACAAATAAAAAACAGCTCACAGAAAACCTAAAGTTAAGCCTGTCACTGAGTGAACAGATCATTTTATTGCACGGTGGCTATCTTAACATCTGCCACATGAAGATATAACCTTTGGCCTTTCCTATTTCATAGGGATGATTTGAAAAGAAATGAGATAACAGATGCTGCAGATTCCTTTGCTTTTCAGAACAACAGCATTAATTCTCTCAACTTATATTCAAGAAGTAATTCAGGTAATAAAAACTTGATTCTTACAGATTTCCATGAGATGTCAGAGACAAGCAGGCCTCATTCCCTCCCGCTAACCCCCTCCCCAGTTATGATGATAAAATAACCTTCTAGACTCCAGAATCTAGAGAATGACCTGACCTTGACTCTCCAGAATTGAGACTTGGTGGGCTGGACATCAACAGTTTTCCTCTCCTCAAATCATCTCAGGGGAAGCAAGAGTTAGACAAAGGAAGATGCCTAACACTTCACTCTGTGTTTGGCTTTTTAGTCACTCTCCACATGACCTTTTAATACAACAATATATGCCCACAGCTGATATTATAATGGCCTTGAGCGACCAATTCTCAGGCAAGTGTTAAATGAAGCCCAATGGAGAGCTTGATATAAATTAACATAAGGGTTCTTTAAGATTTTCTAAGACTGTATTATTTCTGAAATCCTTTTAGTTTGATTCACATTATTAAAATGCCTCATTTATTTATACCTCTATACTATTTCATAAATCAATATATACATGCATATAGCATAATAAAATAACCCAAAATACTGCTTCCACCATTAAGTGACCAGCATCTCAGTTTGAGAACACTGTAATTCAAATGAATCAATTCAATCATTCACATGTTTACCATGGTTATCCTGAAATTAATTCATGTATATTTTCACTTTTGAATGTATTTCATTATCTTTCAAAACTCATTAATTACTTTGCCCTTTGCACTTCAAAGTGACTTACAATTCTGAGATTATCAAAGAATAGTGAGATTATCAAAGAATATTGTGGGATGAAACACAGCACAGTTTGCACAAGGTCAATCAAGGTCCTAAGCCAGACAGCTTGGGTGTCTCTTGTGGTTCTATATTAGGGAAGTTACTCAACCTCTGTGTGTGTGTCCACTTACTGTAAAATACAGATAAATAATAAAAGTTATCTCTTAAATATGTTCTAGTTATTAAATAAGATAGTTGTCAGGCATATAGCACACAATAATATTAACCATAATTATGAAGATATGAATTGCAAACACTAAGTTCTATAACTGGCTCTCAGTTCAAACCTCCTAGAGTTAAATTTAAAATATACTCCCAACGTGAATACTGGATGCAACATATTTATATGCTTTTAAAAATTCCTTCAACAAGGGCTGGGGTAGCTCAGGGGTGCCGTGCCTGCCTCTCAAGTGCAAGGTCCTGAAAGTTTGATCTGTGGTACCAAAAAAAAGAAAAGAAAAAATTAAACATTAAAAATTTAAAAATAAATACAAAATGCCTTCAACAAATATGAAAGGTAATAAACTAGATGCTGAGAATATGGCAGTGACAAAAATCCAACAAGACCCCTGAACTTATTATGCAGATCTCCAGACTTACACAAGTGTAGCTGTGAAAGATTGACACTGAATGAGTAATTTCCGTGCATAGTATTTTTCAAAGAAATGGATCTCCTGAATCTGGGGGTCAGTTAAGTTCAGATCTGAAAATAAACAGGAGCTAGTTAAGCTGAAGGGACAAGGAGAAGAATTTCTTATATACAGAGAATACCAAGGGCAAAGGCACTAAGATAAGAGATTAGGGGCACAAAAAACACTAGCATGGTGGGAATACAAAGAACCAGGGGCAGTTATGCAGGGACATATCACACAGAGCCTTAAAAACTATCAGGAAATTTATTTATGTCTTTATTTTACAGTCATTAAAATTTTTTTCAAATTAAGGATCATATTTAGACTTGATATATATTTCTTTGGCTACTATGTGGAAAATGGAATAAGTACAGTAAAAATATATACAGAAAAATCAATTAGGGGGCAACTATAATGGACCAGGAGAGATGGTCACATGGACTAGGACAGTGGCAAAATTCAAGTCATGATGTAAACAGATTAGAGAAATAGTCAGAAGGCAGACATGAACAAACTGCAACAAGTGAAAGACAAGAGTCACTCAACTTGCTGTAGGTAATGATGGATCCATTCACTACAAGAGGCATGATCAGAAAAGGCTTTGTGAAGGAAAAGTTCATGAGTTCTCAGTACCTATAAAACATCCAAACAGAGATATAAATGAGCAACTAACTAAACAGATCTCCAAAACTCAGAAAAACAACCATGGCAGGAGACACTGGTTAGTCATCAACCTATACCACTGAGGGAGAGAATGTAAAGTAATGATCCTTCAACTTTAATGTGCTTATAAGTCATTTTGGGGGCTGATTACAAATCTTAACCACTAATCTCAGAGTCTATTCAATAGGTATGGGAAATAACTCAAGCAAAAGCATTTTAAACAATATCCTCACAGGATTTTGAAGCAAACAGTACCCAGGAATCTTGAGACATAATGATACAAAAATAGAAGATAAGAACATCGTAACAAATTTGAACATTTATTGGTTAAGAAGAACAGAAAAAAGAAAGCAAATAAACAACCAGAATAGGGAAAATACTGGAAAGTATGATACCAGCCAAGCCAAATGGACAGACTGTTCCAAGAAGTCATTAATGAACTGCTGTGCTGGCACATGCCTGTAATTCTAACCAAAAAAAAGATCTGGGGATGTAATTCAGTGTGAAGGCCCTGGATTCAATTCCCAGCACTTGAAAAAAAAAAGACATTAATGTGTTGAAGGGTATTGAGGACCAAAAATATAAGGAACAAAAAGGTCTACAAAATTTATAGACATGGCAGAAATAGAGAACTCCACAGACATCTGGCTCTATAAAGAATGCAGAAACAAGAGGCATAGGATATTAGGGATGGAGTTAGGTGAAGATGAGATTTGTTTGCTGCATTTAACTGTGCTTAAGGTGGAGAATACTTGGACATATATAAATACAATGATGCAAAAGCAGAAGAATCAGCAAGTCTCGAGATGTATGTGACAGAACACTTTAATTCTTTGTTATTCTATTAGTTACAAAATCACAGGTTCAAATATTTTCTCAAATAGAAGCCAAATACATCACAAGATTTTCTGCAATTAAACAGGACAAAATATTGATCAATCTTTGAAGGAAGGTGGATGTGCTGAATAACATTACATTATTCTGCCTCTAAGGAAGGTGAAGCTCACCTAAAAATTAAAATTGAGGCAGCAGGCATGAGTGCCACCTGCTGGCAAAATACAAATTCTCAGTATTTTGACAGATGGAAACCAGTCTTAATAGGAATTTCAACTAACTGAATTAGAGGCTACCTATTATTTCCAATAATAGTTTCTTAATACTGACACAAAATCTCAGATTGTCTCACTCAGCAAAGAAAGTCTTTAAACAACACTCCTGGTCAGATGCTATCCTCCCTTTATTTGAACACATTCAATAATAGGAGGTGCCTACGTCCAAGAGCTGTTACATCATCAGGTCATTTTAAAGTGAAAGGCACTTTCTCCTAATTTCTACTCATTTTTCCTAACTTTCTTTCTATAGCAAAAGGGTGAGTTCCATACAGCAGCCCTTCAGCATCTACAGGCAGGCATGTTACTTTTGCCTCAGGTGAAACAACCTAGTATTGCAACTATTTTAAATTCTTCCATAATCACAGTTGTAGGGTGTGGCTTAGTTTGTCAACAATTCACGAAATACCTTGGAGGTTCCATTTCCAAGAGGTAGTGCAGTGGCACTATTACTGTCCTTTATCTGAGCCTGACACACTCTTGGCTCTGACAGAATTTGTGGTCAAATAAAATCCTATCCAGCAAGATCTTCCTAATGCAATATTCACATGATTTAATTATTTGAATCTAATGCTAGTCTTGATGTTTACCCTTATTAAATTTCACGCTGTAATAATCTTGATCACATTTTCTTGTCAAGGTCAATTTGAACCTTGATTCTTGCTTCTATCTAACAGGTGAATGACTAATTCTTCACCTAAATCAACAATAAAAATTTGGATATGAGGGCTGGGGATGTAGCTCATCAGTGCAGCACCTGCCTGGTAAGTGCAAGGCCCTGAGTTTGATTCCTGCTACCCAAAAAGAAAAAAGAAAAAACAAATTTGGATATGAAAGAGTAATAAGGTATAATAAATAGTAAACCATCAAAATTCTTTGGGTAGGGATGTTTATCTAGCTGTAAATATATTTACTAACTTATTTAGTATTTACTAATCTATTTCAGTCACTAGGAAGATGGAAAAATTAGACCAATACTTTAATGAAATCAAGATGATATGTCTTAGGCATTCCATAAATATACTAAACTCATCTTCCAAAAAGGCAGTTATACGTATTTAACATGGTTGTTTCAAGGTAAACTACTGGAAAATGTTCACAAGCCAAAGTGGGGTTTATCAGCAAGCAGTTTCATAAATTGAATCTTTAAAAAAAATTTAAGAGTCAACCTACGTAATTATACTATGGTTATTTTATGATTAAATATTTATGATTAAACACTTAAAAGAGCAGATTTGTGGCTATGTATGCATTTCACTCATTTTAACAGGCTGAAGATGACCTTTTTCAGAAGAAAGCTGTTCTCCTGACTGAAATGTAGTGTCTCCTCTGCCTAGACATCTGCACTGAATTGAGAATGCCTTATTGAAAACTGATCCAAAGTCACTGACAAATGATTAATGGTGACTCAGACCATTCAAACAGTAAGTACCTCGGGTTATGATTCCACTGGGTCTTGCGACGTGAACAATCACCATGAAACTGTATGTGAAACCCACTGGGCTTCAGCTTTTTTCTTTAATATACTTACATGGACTTCTTCATTTCAAATCCTTCTTGGTACTCATGAAAAGGATGCAAAATAAGCACTGTCGCTCTGTAGCACAGTGTAACACTCCCGATGTGGCTCCCAAAGCTCAACGGCTTGGTTTCAAATTCTAGCTCTATCATTTACTGGCTATGTGATCTGGACGAAGTTATTCAATCTCTCTGTTCCTCTGTGTCATTTACAAATGGGAATAATATCACTACCTACCCTGTAGAGATGTTATAAAAATGAACTGAGTTAATATGCATAAAGGGTACTTCGGTTTGGACATGGGTCAAGTGCATCCCCAAAGGTTCTCCAGTGTGGCAATGGTGAGTGGTGTGGAACCTTTAAGAGACAGGGTCTACTGGGCATGATTTAGATAGGTCTTCGAGAGAGACTAATGCGGTTACTCTCCCACAGGCCCCCGCCATTGTGATGCCATCTGCCACAAGGCCCTCACCAGAGCTGAGATGTCAGTGCCATGCTCTTGAATCTCCAGAGCCGTGAGCACAATAGACCCCTTTTCTTTATAAAGTTAACAGCCTTGTGTATTTTACAACATAAAATAGATGAAAGACAAAGGGTTTATAACCATGCTTGCTACACAGTAGGCATGAGTTAGAAAATTTAGATGTTTGCTGGAATTATCATTCTCGATCATTTATTAACATCACTCCTTCTACCCAGTTTCTCCTTGTGTTTGCTCTGAAAATAATGGTACTGTTAGCTAAAAGTTGGGGTTTGAAGTAAAAAAAATTTGTATTTGACTCCTGGCTTCATCTCTTTTCAGTAATATAACCCTGGAAACTAACTTAACTTCTAAGTTTCCTCTTCTGTAAAATGAGGATTAAAAAAATAGTATCTACTTCATGGATTTGTGAGAATTAAATAAAAATGAATGTCACCCACTTTACATAACACCACATATAGTGTGTGCTCAGTGAACTTGTTTTAACACAATCCCTTGTTTTTCTGCTTAGTATTTTTGTTGGCACAAGCTAGATGTTGGCATTTTTTTTTCTGATACTCTTGTAGGTTGATGGCTCTTTTGGCATTTATCTTTACTTGTATGCCCCTCTCTATATTTGTAAATGTTTTCTGACTTGCATACAGATCCTTCTCTTAACATTCATCCTCTTTTCCTTTCTCCTTGAATTGTTTTTGGTGCCCTCTGTCAAAATTTTAGAACTTTCTGTTCTTCATAAACCTATACTTTCTTGGAGCCTACAGCAATGAGATTGTGCTCATATTTTTTTCTGAAATATTTGCTTTCTAAAATACAGAATTCATGCTCAAAAAATTTTTCATTATTATTATAAGGTGATTTTTCTCTCAAGGTTCTATATCTCCTACTTCCCCAATCACTGGTAAAAATTAAATTTGTCTCTGTCTCCATCAGTCACTCCTAGCTCTCCCTGTGAAAGGTTCCTTTTCAACAAAACATATCTTCCAATCAATGGTCATTCTTTTATGGGTGATAGGGATATTCCTGTTGAAATATTAAATTTCCTTTTCTATCTACACTGCACTGGTATACATTCATACGTACAGGGTATGGTTCTCAGACAGTTTTGTACACTTTCTTTTTGTCATATATTTTCTTCCTGGGTTATTTATTTTTATAATTTTATCTGGGCTTACTTCTCCTCTACTGAAAAATTTAATAAGTCTCCAGTGAAACGGCACTGAAACTTACTCCACCAGAAGTTCAATATTGTGGCATTAAACACTACATTTCAAAGAACCAAATACTATTCTCCTCTGATACCATCCAACTCTTAATTGCCCTATCTGTCCTTGTGTTCCAACCTTCTGAGTATCAAATGGAAATATAAATAGGCAAGACCTGTGCCTGCTCTGCAGATCTTAAAAGATTTCTTCTAAATATTTCCATTAATATGTAAGAAAGAAGTATTTTGACTGGACTGAAAATTGACCATGTGCATTTTATTCACTATTGCCCAGTGCCTAGGTTTGACTGCCAGCACAAAAAAATACAAAAGAAACAAAGATATGACAGATCATTTGTGACTTGCAAAGCCTAAAATTCTAGTCTTTAGAAAAAGCTTGCTGAACCTTGTTTAAACACTCAAATATTTGTTAAAAGAGAAGGTAGGGGAGAGGGGCTACAGGGATGAAGACAGAAAAACAGATTTGCAACAATTATAATTGGAGATCACTAGAAATAGAAAAACCTGTCTAATAAATATGCATACCTTTAAATTGTTCCTTGGCTTTCATTTACATTTAATTCCAAGAAAAAGTAATGGCCTTTCATTAGCATAATTTATAGATCATATTTTTTTAACGGATCTATACTTGAGTCACAGGTGCTCTTAAAAGAACTATATTTAAACCTTAGCAGTATTCTCCTTTGGCTGGTCTCGTTGACATAAGTATTAGTCATCAGCAAGGTGTCAGCCACTGTGAGCTGTCAATTTACAATGTGTTCCCTCATACACATATCCTGAGCACTAAGCAACACTCTCCATTTTACTCACCTGTTCTCATTTGACTATGCCCTGAAATAATTTAATCAAGCCCTGAAATAAAGCTTTGAATACTAAAAAAAAAAAAAAAAAGTTAGCATATCCAAAGGTGTACCTGAAAATGTTGCTCCATCACTTGGATTTTTCCCTGCTCTGGGCACTTTTTCAGAGCACGATCTGCATAATGGAACAGGATTTCTACCATCTGTAAGAAAAATAGCCTTGCAATGAAATCAAAATATAGCTCTAAAGTTTTTCAATATTTAATATGTGGCCCTCCTAAACAACACAAGATTGGGCTTTGTTATTGTATTCAAAATACAAGTAGAGCTTTTAGTGGCCTTATTTCCTAATTTGTTTTGTTTGTTTTTGTTTTTGTTTTGGTACCAGGGATCGAACTCAGGTCCTTGCCTTTGGGAGGCAAGTGACAGAACCACTGAGCTAAATCCCCAGTCCCAATTTGTTAATCTTTGCTAAGAAATATTTCCATGGTTTAGGTCTCAATAATATCTATATTGCTCAGGAAATGAGAGGCTGAAGTTAAGTTCTCCAGAGTTCTTTAGTGAAGTCTTGCCCTAGTGAGCATGCATGAGCAAATCACTCATGAACCCAGATTCCCAAGATTATTTCGTCCTTTCTGCTGTCTTTTAGCTATTTTGGTATTTTATTATCTTCATAAGACAGTGAAAATGGGCAGTGGGTGATAAGAAATTCAAAAAGCATTGAAGCTGATACCAGAGAATTATAATCTGGCCTATTTTTATATACTGTCTCCACAACTGTAGCTATTTATTCAATCATGTCTAAAGAGATTAGCAAATACACAAGCAATCTGTACAGCACCCTAATGAAGGCCACATTAAAATACTCACCCGATCTGCAACAACAGCCTTTCGCTTACTGACATCCCCTGACAATCCTGCAGAGAACAAAGCCCAACATAAAACAGAAGTTACTGAACATCTTCAGGAGAGAACCTGTGTTCTGCTGCTCTCTTCATAACTTATGCTAACAGATATAATTAGAACTTAACTTAGTATCAAAATGCTGGGAAAAAGGAATACTTCGTATCTATGGGACCAGGTAGCATATCAATATACTTCTGTTTTCACTGTAAATTTTCCTTATGAAAGAGTTTTTTTTTACTTACCCACTACTGCTTTTGCTTTTCCTTCATGGAAAGACCATGCAAGGGCCAAGGCTTCTGTGAGACAATCTTGTTTCAAGAGATGATCCACTCTCTAAAATGAATAAACGAAAGGAGTCAGATCCCTTTATCTAATCAATCATCAGTCAGAATTCCTACTCTACCTACTATCTTTCCACAATTCACTGCTTAGAAGCTAAAATTATTTCAATAAAATTAAAACATTATTTTAATACCAAACTTTTTCTGCAAGATTATCAGGAGGTGCCAGTTTCTATCATATTTCTAAGAAAAATAATTTCTTAAGGCACTGGCTAGTGCAATGATTATATAGACTACTATGGGTAGCCAAAGTGCCTAAATATGAAAAGGGGAAACAGAACAACATCATTATAGCAGAAATGAGTAGTTTTTTTAATCACAGAACAGTCCCGCCTCCTCAGTAACAAATCCCATGTTTATTTGAGACAGTAATACACTAGCTAAAGGAAATTTCTAAGATTCCCCTTGTCTTGGGGCAATGTAATAAAACTATGGTCAATGATAAGTGGAAATGTCTTCTGTAACTATTTCTGTGATTTTTCCTTAAAAGGTAGGGGCCTGCCTTCATCTTCTCTTCCTTCCTTCCTGGATTGTAAGTTGGCAGCTGGAGCTCTAGCAACATACTGGACTATAAAATGACTTTGAGACTGGAATTCAAACACAAAGATGGTGAAACAGGGTAGCATATTTAAGACCATGGAGCTCCGAAACTAGTCCTGGATTACTTTCAGATGAGAAAGAAATCTTGTTTAAGCCCCTGTTATGAATTTCCTGATATATGCAGCCAAATCTAACACTAATTCATACAATCGTTTATAGGAAACTAATTATCTAACACTTATAATAGTTTTTATGTATACTTCTTTTTTTTTTTTTTTTTTGGTACCGGGGATCAAACTCAGGACCTTGCGCTTGTGAGGCAGGCGCCAGAACCACTGAGCTAAATCCCCGGCCCATATGTATACTTCTTAAAGAGCAGAAATCCAAATAATCTGCAAAGTCGAAACAAAAATGTTTTATTTTGCTCTTTAAATTACAGTTTTCTCACATAAGAGAAATCCTGTGATTTATAAGCTTATTTGTCCAGTTTACTTCATTTCACATTATTGCGTGAAAAAGAGAGATGTATCTTTTGCAAGAAATGGAGAGATGGGTAGACAAGGGAGAGGAAGGGGGTGTAAAAAGAACTAAGATGTTCCATGTACATGTACCAACTCCTCCCCACAATGAATGTAATTACTATGCACTGCAAACATACGAATATAAAAATTTTTTAAAAACAAATGTTACAATGCTATCAACTCAGTAGCTCTAACGTATAACATTACTTTGAACTCACCTCTCTCCAGCTTCTCAGCATCATTACATAAACAGACTAAAAAATAAAGAGAAGGAAATTAAAATGCTCATTTTCAACAGATTTGTTCAGAGACACAGTAGTCCCACATCTCATTTAAGATTTTTTTTCACACAAAAATTTAGAAGCTTACCTCAGAATTTACTAAAGGGTCTCCAAGTGTTCACATTGAAAAGTAAATCAAGCAAACACTGAAAGGTTAGTAAGACTACAATCAAAGGAGTTAATACAATAGATAAGGAATAAGAAAAGCCCAGGGTCATCTCCCTTTCAATTGACTTGACAATATTTTGGTTGATTTTCTTTTTTCAATTTATTTGACAACATTTTGATTTTCTTTGCTTTGCTTTGCTTTCCTTTGCTTTTTTTAACAGTGCTGGGATCAAACCCAGAGCTTTGTGCATGCGTGGTTGAAATTTTTTTTTTTTGGTACCAGGGATCAAACTTGGGACGTTGCCCTTGTGAGGCAGAAGGCGGAACCACTGACCTAAATCCCCGGCCCCTGAAATTTTTAATAATTAAAAGTGTTTCTCCATTTAAGTTAAAAATAAATAAATAAAAGCACAGGAACAAAGTGATATACAGAAAGTTCCTATTCCAATGATTTCTATTCTAAGTTGAATGCCTCAAAGCATTTTAATGATCCTAAACTACCTAAGCTAAATGCCATGTTAACTATATGATAAATACACAGGATTAGGTATCCTCATCATCATTAAAACATATGTTAAGGAAGGTTATGAAAGTATATCCCTGAATCAAGAAAACAAGCAGCTGGGTGTGGTGATACGCACCCATAATCTCAGCACTCTGAAAGGCTGAGGAAGGAGGACCCCAAGTTTAAGCCCAACCTGGGCAATTTAGAAAGATCTCATCTCAAAATAAAAAGTAAAAAGGGCTGAGGATGTAGCTCAGTGCTAAAGATCTCATCAGCTAAAAGTAGAGGAAAGAAATCAATTAACTAAAAATTATGACTACCTAATATTAAGTTTTGGACCACTGCTGATCATCTTTACCAACAACTGCCTTCAGCCCGACACAAGCAAATGCCAAGTGACAGAGCGAAAGAGCTTACTTTTGTCCCCAGATAAAAGATCTGACCACCACAGCTGCTGATGGATTGGTAACAAGCCTTCTCTCCAACCAAAGCCTGTAAAAAAAAATTAAAAAGGTAAAAAGTACATGCATTAGAAGTCTCATTAACTTTTAAAGAATGTTGATTATAGAGATAACATTTTAGGTCAATGTGGTTTCATCCCACAAGGGGGTAGAGAAAAAATCCCAATCAACCACCAATCTGACAGTGGAAATGCTACAGAAAAGACAAAGTTCAAGAAGTAACTCTCTGCTTCCATAAAGGGACTTTCTAATTTTCAGAATAATGTGGAAAGTGAAAGAAACATGCCAATATGTAAATCTGAAGGAAAACTGTGGCAACCTGCACTTTATTCAGTGACAGTCACTGTTTCTGGGAAAGAATGGGGCTGACTGAAAAACAGTATCTCCAAGTTCTCCAAAATAAATATCAACATAAAACCCAAGACCAAGCAGGAAGATAAAGAAGCATAGTATATGGGAGTCAGCAGAGCCCAGCAATATAGAACAGATGTTCACTGATAAAACTGGGTCACAGATTTTGGCTCTGCCACTTCCTCACTATGACAGTAAATTAATTTCAAACTTCTGACATTCAGTTTAAACAGGTTAATATTTATATATCTGTCAAAACATATGTGGTCAATAACTGAAAACTATGATGACATTTTCTAACATTTTATTAGGGGAACTTAAAAATGTATTTAAAGTAGAAAGATTAATTCCTGAACATATCCACCAACCAGCTTCATCAATGATCAACTCATTACCAATACTGTCTCACCTATATTTCCACTACTCCCCTACAGATTCCAGGTTCTCAAATTTCACTTATGAAAATTCAGTATACATTTTTCTTAAAATGAGTCTTTTTAAACATACCTCCACTCCATTAACATTCTCTGAAAATTAAAATAATTCAAAATCAAATATTCAGCTAATGTTTGGACTTCAAATTGTGTAATGGCCAATGCTGAGATTTTTCTTTGCTGTTCTTGTATTTTTTTTTGCAGGATCAAGATCACATATTGGACCTGGTTGATAGGTCTCTTAAATCTCTTAATCTCTATAGGTTGTGCCTCTATTCTTTTTATCCTTTATTTCCTTTGAAGTTTATTTGTTGGCCGAGCTGAAACATTTATTCTGTATTTTCCTACTGCTTGGAATTGGCTGACTATCCCCACAGAACTGTTAAACATCTTTCTGCCTTCCACATTTTCTCTAACAGTATTTACTCCAGCCCTAATGCCTCTGCATCCTCTATCCCATACCCTGTGAAGCATGAAGCTTTCCCTTCGAAAGCATGGTGTGATGAGCCTTCTGCCTAGCCCTGGGTGAGTACTGAAGAGAGTTCCCTCCAAACCTTCCCAATGGTTCTTTCCCTGCCCTTGGGTAGTTTCCTTATATGCATTTTCCTAACCAGTAGTCTGCTCAGTTCTCAAGGAGGACACAGATAGTGTTCTCTCCAGTACTCTATCTTACAAACTCAACCCACCTTTGCCTTTGTGGTACTGCCTGCCTTCTTGTTTGAAGGGGTAACTATCTATGTCTACTTTACAATAAATTCTACCTATATTTCTACACAGCCACCTATGTGTCTTGACTGAAGGGCACCAAAAACCAAGGATCAAGGAATTGAGGGGCCAGTTCTTCGCTGTGTCAGGACCCAGCTTCCTGTTTACATTAAAGGCCACCTGTCTCTAGTTATTTATCCCTTACATCTACAAGGTTTACTGCCATCAGGTAAAACTTCTTAAAAAGTTTTTATTTTTATAAATTCTTTCTCACAAATTTCAACTTCATTCTTTTTTTACTTTAAAAATTAGAACTCTGATATGAAGCGAAATTGTCACATTTCTGAAGAAAAGGTAATAGGGATTGTTGTTTTGGCTCACATTCCTGAATACCTACAAATGTACCCACACCCACTTCAACCTAGTGGTTTTTAAAGAAATACCTCAAGACAGAAAAATAAGCTCCCAAATTTCCTATTCCAGAAAGAAAAAACAACACCATAGTAAATTCATCAAAGCAAGACCAAGATAATGGATTACCCTTACCAGTGCCTGACTAACGTTTCCTCCAGTGGCGAGTGACTTGAAATGGCTGCTATTATAAACCAACTGAACTTCTGAGATCTCCACTGTTTCTAATTCCTCTTGTGTCTGCCGGTCAATTACATGCAACTTCTCCACGCTGTCTAAGAGCACAATTGTGCGTGAGTTTATCCACTGCAATTCAAGCACACAACAAATTAAAGTGAGGTCTACCTCACATCAATTGGGACAAGAAGAAAACTCGACCACTCAGTTACATTGCATTGAGAACCTCATCCATTACATGGCAACACAATCACAGCAAGAACTACTCAGGGGCAGCCCAGAGAAAACACAGTACTGAGTTTTAACAGTGTCAAAATGATACTTTGAACTGGGCATGGTGGCATATGCCTATAATCACAGTACTCTGGAGACTGAGGCAGAAGGTTCACTGAGTTCGAGGCCAGCCTGGGCTCCACAGTGAGTTCAAGGCCAGCTTGAACTGCATAGCAAGAACCTGTCTCAAAAAACTCAAAATTAATTAATTTTAAAATGACACTTTGAGAATGTAAGAGATGACTAAGAGCCATATTAGAAAGATTATAGGATATACGGGTTTCTGTAAGATATTTTAAAGGCACATCAGCCCAGTGACAAACTCTACATTTTAATTTTTTATATTAGTGAAACAAAAGGACAAATGAAATCTCATAAGCCTAGCTGGTCAAGGGCTGATTGTTAGCACTGAAGTGATACATATTTTAAAACAGAACTTATGTGAAAAATATATTTCCTTCCAAACCTCCCTAAAAATTATTCAAAGTGCTTCTCCTGTACTTCCTCTGATATTAATGGGAATGTATTTGTATGGCCTAGTTCATGTTATCAGAGATTATCTGTATAATGCCATATCAAAGATAACCAAATGGAAAACAGGTTAATTTTCTTCTAACATATGCTAAAGTTATATTCTATAACTATATAGTAGCCGCTGTAAGGTTCCCCCTCCAAAATCTCTCTCAGAAATGGGGAATTTGATACACAAATATTTTACAAAGAACTCTTACAAGGTCTTCTCTTAATTACTTTGAACAACAAAATATCATTTAGGAAAGGCACTTTAACCTTGTAAAACTTTAAATCAGTGCTAGCTTTTTTAGGTGCTTTCAAAAGTTGCCTGGCTAAAAGAGAGAGAGAGAGAATCATAGATGCAACTGAGTGCCCACACTGGCAGTACCCATGCTAAAATTGCAACCATACAGAGATTAGCATGGCCCCTGTGCAAGGGTGACACAGGGATTTGAGAAGCACTCACATTTTTTTGAAAACCCTGGCAATTTCTGGTGTCAGCTGGCCAGGAACACACAAGAATTTAGAATTCTAATGTGTGACATTGATGACTACTGCAAAGCCACAGCAGCCCCTTACAACAGGGTCTCCCCAGCTTGTTTAGCAAAGCGAGCAGCAAATGGACAGTGGTCTAGAGCCCTGGCAAGTGAGGAACACATCTGTAGGCTGGGGATTTAGCTCAGTGATTCCGCCACCTGCCTCACAAGTGCAAGGTCCCAAGTTCAATCCTCTGTACCAAAAAAAAAAAAAAAAGAAGAAGAAGAATACTATCTGTACAGTATGGAGACAAAGCTGTGGTATCTGTAAAGAACATTTATTCAACTAGTGATGAGTTTTTCAAGGTTGGAGCTCAGGCTTTCAGGTACAATCTTTATAGCTCAAATCAGCCAAGTAGTGAAAATCCCTTTGGGATGAAAAGGTAATACAGGCTTTTAGTGAATTTTTCACAGAATGCACAGCAAAACAATCTAGAATAAAAATGCACATTATTTGCTTTGGTCTCAGTACACAATGAATTGTTTAATGTTGTGCGCCCTTCCAGAGTGCATGCCATGTTTTGGTAGAAAAGAGACTTATAAGACTGCTAAAACTTCAGAAGTCTCTGGAGTCTTCTGTTCAGCTACCTTCCTACCACTATTCTACATATGATATGAAAACTAGAAGTGAGGAATCAGTGTATATAACACATGTTGATGACCCCTGGACATTTTAGTGCCAGGGGGCAAGAAATTTGAATATTTTAGAACAGTTGTCATGTAATATCACACAATTAATTAAAGTTTTGCACAGTGTACAAACATCTTCCTGACCCCTAGAAGCTTATTCCCTGCCAAGTATACTGATGGCAACTGGTACTAGGAACTAGTAATAGAAAAAGAGCCAAGTAAATTCTTCTTTGCTCATCTGCTTCTGATACCTCATGATGTAATGAGATTTTACTTTTGCCTGTGCGGGCTGTGAATGTTCATTAGCTGACCTTCCTAATCATACACCAGAAGAAGTTACAACATGGCTTTCAGGAGATTATTTTAGATAAGTTACTGAAGGCCTTCTTTGTAGCAAAAGATCCAGATAGAACACTGAGTACAGAGCTACATGATGACTGTATTCAAGTCAATGCTAATATTAACAAGAAGTTAGGGATACCTGGTTACAAAATTAGAACAAAGGAAAAAAAGAAAGTGAATCACTCCTCTCCACAAATGAAACTTTTGAAGAAAAAAAGAAAATGTGAAATTTTCATCTATGGAGTATTTAAGTAAATGAGGAAAGAACCTATTACACACTTCAGAGATTTTGGGAGAGTCATGCAAACTTAAGATCAGCTCACCAAGAAACTAGCTCAAATGTTTACAAAATTCAACAAAGACAAAACTGTTACTCAACATTAGGGCTTGGTGGGAAACAAAAACACTAAGTGTTTCTGTTTACAAGAGGAAAGGAGACATTTTTCATCAAGGAGCCTGAGAGGGGCCCTCTTTCTGTTGTTCACTTCTGCTCTATCTTCTAGAACTCAGGACCATAGCCTTCATGACCCCCTGTCCCTCTGTAGTGTGGAACCAGGTAGTGGCACAGCCAGGAGGCCAGAGGGTGGTGGTGGGTGGGTGCTGCAGGCAACTAAACTGGTTGCTGGGAGGTGGGGCATGGGCAGGACAGAGCCCAGCTCCACGTGGCTGAGGTCTTCAAGAAGACATCTTTAATGAGCTACCTTTGAAAGCCATAAAATTGGAAGCTACCTTTCCAGAGGAAGAGGAGATTCACATAACAAAGATTTGCCTGTAATCCTAGAAAAAACTATAATACCAGGCTTTAAAACAATTGTGTGTTGGGTGTGGTGGTGCAAGCTTATAATCCCAGCACTCTGGAGGCTGAGGCAGGAGGATTGCTGCAAGTTCAAGGCCAGCCTTGGCTACATGATGAGTTCAAGGCCAGTCTGAACTACATGCTGAGACCCTGTCTGGAAAAAAAAAAAAAAGAAAAAGAAAGAAGAAAGAAAGGAAGAAAGGAAGGAAGGAAGAAAGAAAGAAAGAAAGAAAGAAGAAAAGAAAAGAAAGAAGATTTCAGAAGCAAAGGTGAAAATATTCATGAGAAAATGAAGAAATACTGTAAGATCAGCATTGCTAAGAGCTATCTGCTTTATGAAAAAGATGGGCCAGAGACCAAAGGAGCATTAGGACCTCCAGTTCTGATGTTGGACTTAAGAAACCAAGTAATAAAGCTGTAAAAGATAAAACATTATATGTGGAGCCACAAACAGATGAGCTCTCTGAAAGAACTGAGAAAGATTTAAACATTACTGAAACCAAACCAAGTAAATCCTATGACGCTGGAACTGATAACATTTTTGAAGCTCTTGAAAACCCATGTGATGGTAGAATTGGTTCTGAGGTACTAGAAGGTACAAAAGAGAGCCATTTGGTTGACCAAGCACAGTTTAGCAATGAATTCCTAACTGTATTATTGCCACATGCCAGTGAAACAACAGAGATCTTAGTACTCAATTTCTTTGGGGTTCCACATTCCTCTGTTTAAGAAGCAAAAGAATTCTTAGAACTAGAATCCATTGAGTTACAGCATTCTCTAGTTGGGGATGA
The DNA here is from genome assembly GCF_053883595.1 of Heterocephalus glaber. Classification (NCBI taxonomy): domain Eukaryota; kingdom Metazoa; phylum Chordata; class Mammalia; order Rodentia; family Bathyergidae; genus Heterocephalus; species Heterocephalus glaber. Next base: position 69,911,207 of record NW_028258324.1, read on the forward strand.
AATACAGAACTGAGCCTGGAGCGATGAATTATGCCACTCTGCTGTGGCACTGAACCACCTTGGGACCATTTACAGTGCAGCTTCCCCATAACTGTGAAGCCCAGACACAGCCAGAACTAGAAATTCCCATAGCCCAGCTGTCTCCTGAGGACATCAGTCCCTCTTCTGTAATGGTCAGTGAGAAAGCCCAAGAGCCTGGGCATGCTAAGGACATGAGAAAGGCAGGCTGAAGAACCCTTCTGATGACCAGCACAGGGCTCCATTGCACCTGCACAGGGAGAACCATGACCCCAAGATGCACACAGAAATAAATCTATTTGAAAACTTCCCAGAATATAAAAACAGGGAGGCCACTTTATCCTTGATACCTCTGTTCTCTGAGGAAGAATCCAGAAGAGATGGAAGGGGACACAATTATGCTTTAGCAGAAAATGGCTCAGCTCAACTGCAGAACATCTACATTCTGGAATATTTACTGTTGGATCCAAATGTGTTGTGTGGTCAAGTCTAAGAAACACATGGTCTAAACATGAGATTTTTGGAAGTAGATGAAGAAGGCACAAAGGTTCTGAACCTTTCAAATGGTATGGAGGAGACAACCCCAAGGATGTCTGGAACAGCATACCCAAGTTGGATGTGTCTATTTGAGGCTGCATTCCAAACAGCAGGAAAAGATCTTCACTTCCTGTCACTGGATGATACCGCATCTAAAGAAGAGGGGTTTGGAGGTGACCGTGGTTCCACTGAAGGCTCATAGATGTAGACAAGGGACATGTTATCCAGATCAAGAATACTGGAAGATGCTGGAAGCACGTCGCCACAGGAAGGTGTCACTTTTGAAAATTGATATGTGTTGAAAATAAAATAGATCAGTATAGTATGGTTTCTCTATTTATGGATTTGGGATCCTTCCTCTGCCTTTTTTTGTTTTTATGTTTCTAATCAGCTGGGAGGATTTATTATGTTAAACCATTTGTTAACACATTATTCATATTTCAAAAGAAAAACTTTTGGTATCTTTCCAGTATAATGTTTACATTAAAACAGAAAAACATAGCTTCACGAGAAGTCCATTACATGATGCTACTCAGGATAATGGCTTTGTTAGCGTAACTCCTTTGGAATTTTTAGTTTGATTCTGAACCTTTGCCTTGTCTGCCCTGTTAAACATTTCACTATTTTTCTGTTTGGATTGGGAAGTTTGTTAATATGACATGAGATTAGAATGAAGTTTATCCTTAAAGGCAAAAAAAAAAAAAGAAAATCGAGTAATTATTCCTGAGATTAGATCCTCAAAATCACAAGCACTGATGCTTTTGTAAACAAATCTTTATAAAGGTAATTTATAAAACATGCAGCTAACGGTTGCATCATAAATATGCTGGCCAAAGGACAAATGAAAACACCAACTTTCCTACTGTTAGGACAATGGCTACTTATGATTGTGGAAAAATTTTCCAGTGACATACTTATACAGATTTTAAATGCAATGTATTTTCAAACATCCATCTCAAATAGAAGTAATGATGATTACTGGAAAACTAAGAGATGATTCAAAACATTACTTCATGAAATACGTATGAAAAAATGTCATAGGTTAAGTATTTCTTATCTGGAATACCTGGGACTTAAAGTGTTTTGGTACATATACACACATAAATACATATAATGAGATATCATGAAAAAGGACCCAATTTAAACACAAAATTCATTTCTGTTTCATATATACTTAGCCTAAGGTTAATTTTAGTTAATATTTGTAGCCCATCTGATAACAACCCATCATATGATGTTGGGTGTGGAATTATGGCATGTTGGTGCACAAAAAGTTTTGGATTTGAGTATTTCAGTTTTCAGATATTCAGATTTTTCTGAATCATTTCTGAAGCATTCTTGATAAGGGACACTTAACCTGTGATTTTTTTCCATACATGTTTTGTTCAAGAACTTTGTTCAAGAATTTTGTTCAAAATTTGAGTATTTCAGTTTTCAGATATTCAGATTTTTCTGGTACCAAGCATTCTTGATAAGGGACACTTAACCTGTGATTTTTTTTTTTCCATACATGTTTCACGAAGTAATTTTGTTCAAATTCTTATAAGATGCTCAACCTGTGTTTCTAAATCGACAGTCTACAAGTGAGTTTAAAAATGTAATATGGGACAGGCATGGTGGTACAAGCATGTAGACCCAGAACTCAGGAGGCTAAAGTGCAGGGTTCGCTGGAGCCCAGGAGTTCAAGACTAGTCTATGCAACATAGTGAGACCTTGTCTTACCCCAAAAAAAAAAAAAAAAGCAACTAAATTAGTAAATCATATATTATATATATATATTTTTGGTACCGGGGATCGAACTCAGGTCCTTGCGCTTGCACAGCAAGCAGCGAAAAAAATCATATATTATAAATAAAATATCCATATCCTGAAAAATTGTATGTTATCAAGTTGGAAGCAAACAATAACATTTTAATCTTTTTAGTGGAAAAATGAGCCATTTCCTTATATTTAGGATTGCCTACATTCAAGCATATGCACAATGTTTCACTGGATACCAGGTACTTACATGCTAAAAACAGTAATGATGGAAACCCAGAAATACTATAATTACATTATTCTCAAAATTAACACACTGTTTGAAAAAGAAAAACTCTGATACAAAATGAAATCTTTTTTTTTTTTAAACCAAGATGTCACTCAGGACCGAGATGTAACATAGAAATAGAACCCAGCAGAGTTTTTCGTCATAAGAACTGGTAACATAAAAGTCTTGAATCCATCAGGACAAGTTCAGAAGTACACAAACGTGTTTCTAAAAATAGTAGGTAAATGGTCCTGAATAAACCCACCTAAATTCTGAACCCAAATTTCACTTTGAGATAATCAAGGGATTAAAGAAAACTTTGCCTAATCCTGGCAGTGTTCAGAAGAACCTGAAGCCAAAAGACAGTAATGATGTGGCATCATAACAAACTCAGACCTTATTCAATATAAGCAGGACTTCACTTTTGTTTATATTCATATGAACTTAATGCACATAGCTCATGGCAATAATCCTGATAGCTTTAATACACCATGGATTCAGAATAACTGCATGAAATAAATGGGGACATTTAATTTGAACAATACTCACAGTAAAATTGATGAGATCATAGTACAGGTGAAGATACTTTTGCTTAGTAACATGTATTGCCCCAGATTCATCTCTCTTGACCTGATGATGAAATGAAAAAAACCAAAGCATCAGTTATTGCTTGAAGGACTTTTAAAAATATTTTATAGCCTGGAATTTAGCTCAGTGGTTCCGCTGCCTGACTCACAAGTGCAAGGATCTGAGTTCGATCCCCAGTACCAAAAAAATAATTAAAGTATATATATATTTAATTATATTCTACCTAGGTAAAATATGATTCCCCATTCAGTGTAGGTAAGCCAAAAATACTGATCAATAAACTATTTCATAAGTGAAAAAAATCATTTTCTTCATGATCTCTACCAAAATTCAAGGCATGTCTGGCTAGTGGTCTACTTGTTAGTATTGGCAAATGCCATGATATAATTCTTCTTTATACTGGGGATTGAACTCAGGACCTTGTGCTTGCAAGGCAGGAGGCGGCACCACTTAGTTAAATCCCCGGCCCGCCATGATATAATTTTCACTCTATCATAACTCAAAACAGTGTAAGTCCATCATAGCAATAATTATATTTAGCTAGAGTATAAAATAGGATTGATGACATGGTATGATATGTCAAACAAAAGTTCATTAAAAACAGGAAGGAGGAAGAGAAAGAGAAAGAAGAGGAAGAGGAAGAGGAGGAGGAAAAGGAAGAAGAGGAGGAAGAGAAATAGTATCTATAGTGACAAAACTAGATTTTTCAGAACTATGATAGTATTATAGCTCACATAATCCAAAATTTTCCAAAAAATCTCTAGTATCTCTAGTATTAGTATTTTACTTGTATATGTGTACATACACACTATATAATGCTCAATCATCCCTGTAATTTACTCTCTCCACTTCTGCTCCAAGGTAATAGAACACTGAAGGAAAAAGATAAAGCACAAGGTACACCTGGCCACTTGAAATTCATCATATTCAATTCAGCTTGTATTTCCTTGCAGGTTCCCTGCAGTAGTGTGCTCAATATCTTTAAGCCTCAATTCTACTTTGCCATCTAATGCCCTCACTTGCAGTAACCTCACCTTAATGAAAACCTAAGACTGCTTCATGTGGGGCCCTTCATATAGTGCCGTCTTTACTAAATCACTTGCCCCACGAGAAAGGATGCTCTGGTAAAATGAACATAAGATCTAGAGCCATGTGTTTAAGTGTAAGTTCCACTATTACAGCTGTGTGACCAAGGGCAATCACTTACTCCTTCTCAGTTTCCACATCTGTGAAATGAAAATAAGTCAATACCAAATTGTTTCATATGCTGCATATGTCGAAAGTGTTTCATAAACTTGGAAGATCAATGCCAACATTACCTATTCCCCTAAGATTTTCTAAAATCCTTAAAGAAAATCACTTCACCTATATAAACTCTAATTCCTCCCCCTCCACCACTGTTTAATGTTGCTCCTCCTCTGCTGGCACATTCAGTCACTCCTTTTGAAAGGCCCTTTTCCTTTTGCTCCCAAATATCTTTCTGAATTCTGTCTTCAAAAAAAAAAAAACCAAACAACTCCCCCCAAAAAGCCTTTCCTTAATTTACTTCTTATAGACAGTACTTAACTGCAAGGGACTGTAATATTGATTATACCCAAAGCAGGCTGTGAAGAGTTAGCCCCACGACTGGCTTGTATTGAGAAGTGAAGCTGGCTGAAGCCTACATGCCGAGGTCAGAGTAACACACACCCAAATTCTGTTCCCATAACTAAATCCTGACTAGAAGGGCAATGTTCTAATTACAACCATATATTTTGTCTATTCTGTTCTTAATTCGAGAATGCTGTCTTGTCCTTTGTGAGCCTTGTTTACACTAACTTCCATAGAAACTGCATGTAGCTTGCCTTTATTCCTAATTGATTGCCAATAAAAGTCAGTGTCCAGGATTGGCCAGGGCCTTTGTCGGTTGCACCGGCATTGGTTGTCCTGGCACCCCGCTTTCTCTCTCTTAGTTCTGTCTCTATTTATTTCTCAGGCCTGCATCTTACACTGGGCAGGGTACTGGAACCTAACTGCAGGGTTCTCCAATATTTAACCATACTTCTTCCTTTTACAACCAAACACTATGATTGTGTAAGTCTGTTCATCGGCAGAACTACTTCTTTGACAAGGCTCTATCATCTGGCTTCTACTCCCAGCTCACTGATAAGCAGTCATCTAAAAAGGCTCTAAAGGACAACTTCTTGCTAAATGCAGTTATCTTCTCTTCAGTCTTCCTCTTTCTTGATCTTCCTCTACTATGGGCATGACCCTGGAATGATACTGACCTGAAGGCTTTCCTTCTGTCTTCTGTAGGAGGCCATATTGCCCCATTTCCCCTTGTACCTCTATGTGCCTTTCCTGTTTCCTCTTCTTTTTCCTCTCCTTTGCATGAATGTCCACACCAAGGTCATGTGCTATGGTTTGGATAAGTGTCCCCCAAAGGCCTATGCATTAAAGGCTTGGCCATCACTATTGGGAAGTAGTGAAATCTTCAAGCTCTCTGGGAGGCTGAGGCAGGAAGACCACAGGTTTGAGTTCAGCCAACTTAGTGACTTAGCCAGACCCCATCTCAAAAATAAAAAGTAAAACAAAGGATGGTGATGTAGGTCAGTGAAGGCCCTGGTTCAATCTCCAATATGGGATGGAGAGGAAGGGTGCTCAAGGGAGGAAGTTAGGGCGCTGGGGGAGGGGCATGCCTTTGAAGGGAATATTGGGTCCCCCAACCCCTTTCTCTCTTTCACTTCATTTTCCAGCCACCCTAAGGTAGCACCTTTGGTCCACCACGTGCTACCATCATGATGTGCTGCCTCACCACAAGTCCAAAAGCCAAGTGGTCAAATGACCACGAACTGAAACACCCAAAACTGTGAGCCAAAATCAACTTGCCCTCTTTTAAGTTGATTACCTCAGTTATTTTGTTAACAGTCACATAACACTGGCCCACATATCATGCGTGTCTAGCTTTTGATTTTCACAGCTTCAACTACTTTCCCTATCCTGAAATTCTCATTTGCACTTCAGACCTGCCATCTACTTACAGGACATCCCTGATAAAACACTCAAGAGTCTCAGCTTCACTTTCAGCTAAACACACTCAAGTCAATCTTTCCTAAGTTAGTTATTTAGTTAGTTTCTTTCTTTGTTGTTGTTGTTGTTTTGCAGTCCAGGGGATGGGCCCTAGGGCCTTGTACAAGCTAGGCAAGCACTCTACCTCTGAGCTGCACCCATACCCTCTATCATTTTCTACCCAGACTATCTCCCTTTGAATATTTTTTATTCTAAAATGCAAAGATATCTTTTATTCACGTCCTTCACCCCAAGATCTCTTAACTCACTACAACCAGCCACCTTTGTTTAAGCACCTCACACCTGCTTTATTAAGAGCAAAACCTTCCCTCTTCCTTCTATAATCTTTTTGCTGCTTCTAGATTGATCTTCCCAAAATATCATTTAATCATATCTTTATCATTTTAATTATGTAAGAACCTGTGATGGCTCCCCTTCACCAATCCTAGGCCAAATCTTATATCAATAGTTGACACATTTTATCTGTAAGGGACCACAGAGTAAACATTTTCGGCTCTGCAGACCTACACTATCACATCTACACAACTCTACCACTGCAGTAAGTAATAAAAACATATAAATGAACAGTAATGTATATATTCCACTAAAAATTTATTTACAAAAACAAGTAGCTAGCCAGATTTGGCTGATGAGTCACAGTTTGCCAACTCCTACTCTAGATCCACCTCATATACTCGATTTTTATGTTCTACCATAGATTTTTCCCTGTCATTAATTCTATAAACATTTATTAAGCATTTACTTTATATATAGGTGCTGTCCTAAGTGGCTAGAAATAGAGCAGTACAGTTGGTTCTAGAATTATGGAGCTCTCAGCCAAACATGGAAGAAAAACATAAGACAAATAATTTTAAAAGTGCTGAATATTATTTTTTAAAAGGTCTTATGGGAGCATACAATAGGAAGCAATAACTTAGTTCAGAGATCACAAAAGACAGTGCTAACCATGAGCTAAGATTAAGTGCAGAAGATCACAGAGCTTTCCTGACAGAGACAATAGCAGAGGCCGGAGACGACTTGGGAAGCTGCTACAGCATCTAGTCCAGGAACACATGCAGTTTAGATGGGAAAGCAGCAACAGGGAAATAAAAAGGAAGAGAGTAAAGAGAATTTGAAGGTTGAATCAACAGGATTTGGTGAGGCAACACAAATGAAGGGAGAAAGGTGACGGAAAGGCAACACCTTGGTTTCCGGCTGCAGAAACAAGGTGAGCTATAGTGGACTTGCTTCCCTGAGCTAGGAACCTGAGACCAGATTACATAGGCATGTTCTTAGTTCTGACTTCAGTTCATCTTGTTTCCCCCAAATCCTTATGAAATCCTCCGGGGCCTCTCTAGAGCATTCTTATCTCTGTGCTCTCTAATTTATGCCAACTTTTATTTATTTATTTATTTTTTTATTTTTTGTTTGTTTGTTTTTGGTACCGGGGATCGAACTCGGGTCCTTGCGATCGCGCAGCAGGCAGCGAAACCACTGAGCTAAATCCCTGGCCCTATCCCAACTTTTAATTCTCATCATATAGGTCAATGTTTAAACTGTTCTCTCTGATAGTCACAAACATGCCGGTTTTACCTTTCAAACAATAGCATAAACTGTGAAAGAAGAAATCTTTTATACTTCCTTCATTCACTTTTTGTTCCTATCAAACTGTAGAGAAAGCAGATGTTCAATGATGTGTTTCCTAATAAATATACAGATACATATGTAAATAGCATTAATACAGATATGTTCACATTCATATGTTTATACACACGAATAAATCGTTAATTATTACTCCAAAGGAGATGGAATTAAGAAATTATAAAGGGTTATAGAGCTGACAGTGATCAGTTTTTACCATGTTAACCATTAAAGCCTTAAATAAAATTAAATATTCTGTCTCCAAAGGCTTATGATAGTAAAATAGATTTCTTTGACACAATATTCTATTAACGATAAGTCAGAAAAAAAGATGTTATGATACAAGACTTTATGAAAGACCCACCATCATATTAGAACTTACCAGTAGAAAGTGAACAACATCTCCTCTGCAGAAAGCAAGCATGGGGTTCACATAATTATGCACTGCTACAAAATGCCAGGCCAGCAATGGAACACTGGAAGGATCCATCTAAAAGAGAATGAAGAAGGAAAGAAACCTCATCACAGTAACAGAAGGACAAAGCAAAAACTGTTCAGAAACAGCTTATGACTCGTGCTCCTTGATAAAACCTTTCCCAGTTTCTCCTAAAGATTCCAACAAAGCAAGGACTGACTGGAAAGTGTCATAAGAGAACTTTCTAGGTTGTTGGCAACACTCTGTATCTCGATAAGGGTTTGGGCTACAAAACTATTAGCATCTGCCAAAGTTCAGTAAATTTACACTCAAGATTTGTGCGTTTTTTGTATATAAATTTTACACCAAAGAAACACTAAACTGTAGATGATGATATGCATGCTGAACATTTAGGGAAATAAAGCATTCATTTCTGCAACTTATTCTAATACACAAAAATCTAAAATATGTAGTCTGATGAATGGATGAAGAGATGAACAGATGCACACACATGTAATAAGAAAGTACCATAAAATGGTAATAGTAGAATTTAGATGGCAGATATGTAATGAAAACATCCTTTTGACTTCTCTATTTGTTTGAAAATGTTCCTAAAAAATGTTTAGAAAAAATACTAGTAAAACATATGAAAAGATGTAAATACACTACCATGAAAAACACCTCAATTAGCCAATGAAGCTAAACCAGAAGATGTTAGTGGAAATCTAAGCCAGCTTTGCCATTTAAAGGACACAAATGCTTTTTCCTTGTGCCCAAAGATTCACAGGGTACCAATAAGAAAACAAGAATGATCTCTCTGCTTTCTGGAATAGCCCAAGTTATGTACCACCACCCTCGATGCCATCCCACCAGTACCTTTCCTCATACACAGAAAAGAAAAATCACAGCTCTCTAAAAATGACCAAGAAGAAGAGAAAGGGGACCCTGGGGTCTGAATAACACAGTTGCCCTTGGTATCATCTTGAGTATCAAAATCTATAATGCTCAAGTCCCTTAATAAAATGGCATAGTACTTGCATATAACCTACACACATCCTCCTGAACACTTTAAATCATCCAGACTACTTATGATACCTAATATAATATAAATTAAGCATAAATAGTTCTACTACGTTGGTTAGAATGATAACAATTAAGTCTGCACATGTTCAGTTATAGATGGAATTTTTGGTTTGGGTTTGGAGTTGATTCGGTAGTACTCTGTAGTACTGGAGATTGAATCCAGGGCCTTTGAACTGAACTACATCCCCAGCCCTTTTCATTCATTTATTTATTTATTTATTTTGACACAGAGTATCACTGAGTCACTGAGTTGCCTAGGCTAGCCTTGAACTTGCTATCTTCCTGGGTTTTTTTCTAAATATTTTTGATGTATCATTGGTTGAATCCACGAAAGCAAAAACTACAGAGAGAGCTAGGGGCAAATGTACATTCTGAGAAATATCAGAGGCAGAAGCCAAGGAAAGCCTATATAGTAGCAATATGTATTGGATAGGATAGTGAGGTGTACTCGATCAGTAGTTCAGTGTCACCGCCACAGAGAGTATAATCTGCCTCAGCATGGCCATCATACAAAAACAAATGTCCTTTAAACATTGAAAATCGAGGCTGGAACTCAATACATCATCTTATCCTTCAGCTTTAAATTCAGTAAGGGAATATTACTGCCCACAAGGGAGCAAAGATGAGGCAAGGAAAACCATGAATGAGGTTAGGTATGTCCACAAAGCACCAAGATGCAATACACAGAGACTGTCAAATTAAGGTTAAAAACAGCAGTCAGACATATGCTTAAAGTAATAAAGGGAGAAAAGTAAAAGATCTCATGACTCAGACATCAGCTTACCCTGGTTTGGTCAACTTAAGGTAAGTCTAAACAATCATCACCGGAATACACTACTGACTTCCATTCTGCCTAGATTTCTGACAGTCTCATAGAATTTGCCCTTACAAGTCACTTTCCCCAACCTCCTGACGCAGTCCTTTCCTTTGTCTGCTAACAAGATGGAGAAGCATACTCACGCGTCCATAAGGAAAAGTCATCCACACTTTCAAGGATGGTTTCAATCCAATGACCAGTATCTTTAGGGAAAAAAATACTATATTCAGTATTTACCTTGTAATTTTCAAATTGTTTGTGCTCAGAGCCCCTAAGAGTTATGAGTGTCATCCTCTAAATACGCCTACCTTTGTTAAGGATGCCATGGCCAATAATGAGAACTGTGTGATGGGATGATCTTTCAATTCAGGCTTAGAATGTAGAGGCTCAATACAGCACACTTCTCCCTTGGAACCACTGAACAGACATCTAGATTCACAAGTTCTCACTCCCATCACTCTCCTGGAAATGTAACCAGACATTCCAAATCACTCAGCGATGATTTCAGGCATTAACATCACCAGCTTGTCTGCCCTACACCAGCCTCCCAGTTCCTACTCCTGTCTCTAACAACCCAAACTCCACATCGCAGCAGTGTGACCTTTCTACTATATGGGTCCCATCTACCAATCTTCTACTAAAAACCTTCCACTGGCAGAAAATGTCAGTGTACATAAAATGAAATCCAAACTCTTTATCTACATCTTGAAAGGTCCTGCGTGATCTGGCTCTTGCCTTCACTCCTCTCCCACTGCTGTCACTTCTGATGGACTCCAGGGGCCAAACTTATGTCCACCCAAAGCCTTTGTATTCAAATGCTCCTCAGCCTGGGACACTTCCTCCACATCTCTGCACTTCTTGGCCAGCTCATCATTCAGGTCTTTCTTCAAACGTTATCTCTTGAGAGAGGCCCTCCTGAGTTATCCTGAAATGTGTTCCAGGACACTGACCTGTCTTAGTTTCTTCACTGCACTCACACCTATCTGAAATTATTTCGCTTACATGTTGGTTTATTTCCTGTCTCCCTACCCTCACCCCAACTAGAATGTAAGTTCTTATAGAGTAGGAATGTTGCCTAATTCGTAGCTGTAACTCTGGTATCTGCACATACACCTACTCATAGGATATGCATCAGTAAACATTAGGTGACTAAGTAGTGTATTTTTTCAGCAATTACTTTGAGCTCAGTATTTAGAAAGCTATGAGAAATTCAAGAAATAAAGATAGGCATTAGCCTTGAAAGAATTTGAAATATAATACACACTGAATATTATGTTTGCCCCTTTTTTAAAAAACCTCAGCCTCACATATGTTTCTCCATATATTCAAACAGTCTTTTACTCTTATTTAAAAGTTATCAAGGCAATTCTAAGGCAATAAAAACCTTTTCACACCTGGCCATTATGGTTATAATCAACTTGGCCTGGGGCCTAAACCAAATTAGTGAGCTACTCCAAAATAGCAGTCCCTAAGCTTAACAGCACATGAGAACTCTCTGGGGAGTATGTTTCTAGAAGTCTGACTCAGACCTGAGATAAAATGGGGAACCAGGCCTGGAACTCCACATGGTCTGCCAGCCTCCCCAGGTAATTATAATACACAACCATAACCTATTTTCAATCACATCCACTTTCCAGACCTCTTCATGTTCAATTTCAAATCATTAAACCAGAGCAAGTCTTTCCATTTGTCAACAAATGTCCATTAGTTTCTTACTTAAATGTCAATTCAAAAACAGAGCCTCCGCTGTCATTGCAAATTGCAAGAGTTGGATCATCTGTAAACTAAACAGAGACAGAATTTACTTTTCTTGTAGATTTTTAAACAACCAGTCAAGTGTTAAGTTCCCTACAACACACATATTTAGCATCTGAAATAGCCTAAACAAGATTTAGCTCATCTCTTCAACATACAAAATAATCCTTATTTAGGATAAAAATGGCTCAGTATCTTCTTTAAAAAATGAGGCTTTCAAAAAGTAAAACCTTGCATCAGAATAAAATAAAAATACAAACTAGGGCCGGGAATTTAGCTCAGTGGTTTCGCTGCCCTGCTGTGCAAGTACAAGGACCTGAGTTCGATCCCCAGTACCAAAAAAAAAAAAAAAAAATACAAACTATAGTTGCTAAAAACCCTGAAGTTTTCTACTCGGGTCCTTACATTAAGATTTTCTAACTTGTTATTAAACAAACAGGGTCATTTGGATATGCTTGCAGTTGCCTTGTTTTCAGAATAAGGTCACAGTAAACGTCACTTGGTATCACCGGGAAATAAACCTGTCTGAATAAGTTTTCTGAATAGCTGAAGAGTTAATACACAAATATAAAACATCTTTGTAACTTTTTATATAACTTTTCCTGAAATCTGCTGCCCTTGATCTTCTTCAACAGATTATATTTCAATTATTATTACCTAACCTGAAAAACTCAGAATAAATATCCACAATGACAGATATGAGGTGTGATAAATGTTACAGGACACAAAATGAAAACACATATCATTTATAATGACTAGTCTCCCCAACCCCAAAGGTTTGTATTCAGCGGTGGTTAAAATACAGGAGGTAAAATCTTCTTCCTTGATCCTAGAAGAGCAGTTGCCTAGGCGCATGCATGTGATGATCCACAGGAGTGCAGGAAAAATAGGAGAACTTGTTTTTCTGTTTAATTTTCTACTTCTTTTTTTCTCATTAAGTTTATTGGTACATTTTGGGTATACAATACAGTTACATGCATCATTGGGATCTTGTACCATTACATGAGTCTCTTCGTTCTTATTTTTTTCCCCTTCCCCTGCCCTCCCTTCACCCCCTCCACCCTTCCCTATTTGCAAGACTTTGTTTCCATTTTTTCCTTTTCTCATATTTTTTCTTTTCCCTTCTTTCCTTTCCCCTGCCCCTCTCACTTTCCTTGCTCCTTTAGACCTTTTTTCCTATTACACAATATCAATTATACATTTTTTAAAAATTATAATATCAAGATTTAGAGGACATTACCACAGATTTTACAGAATTTAAAAGGATATAGAAAGCATATTACAAAAATCTTTTTTGAAATAAATGTGACAACTTCTATGAAGTATCTTGGAAGACAAATTAAAGAAACTGACTCTGGAGGAAATATAAAATTTGAATAGCACCTATTAAAGAAAGTATATTCCTAGCTTGAAAACCTACCTATATGACAACAACAGGCTCATATACATTTTAATAATTTTCTACTTCTTGTGTATATGTTTTATAATATGCTTAAAATTAGTACAATAGTTCATTTATATAATTACACACATGTACAAAGACACACACACACACACACACACACACACACACACACACATATACAAAGTATGTAAGTCCAAACTGTTATTGATGGGATGTAGGGTAAAATTTTGAGGAAATGAAGAAGGAAAGGAGGATAGAAAGAGTTAAGATGGGTGAGGTACATGTGCCAACTCCCCACAATGAATGTATTTATTATGTACTGCAAACACATACTAATAAAAAAAAGATTCAATAGAACTTTTAAAAAATACTGAAGTGGGCCAGGGATTTAGCTCAGTGGTACCACCGCCTGCCTTGCAAGCCCAAGGTCCTGAGTTTGATCCCAGTACAAAAAATAAATAAATAAACAAACAAACAAACAAATACTGAAGTACAAGTGGCCCAGTCAATCCAAGACTTCAGAAGTGTTCAATCACATCTATCTCCTCTCTAATGTCAGCGTCTGCACACAATACTTTCATCACTGTTCCCAAACACTATGCTTTTAATCTCAAATGCATCTTTCTCTTTTCTCTCTACCTTTATCATTTATTATTTCTCCCAATAATTTCATCTTTTTGCAAATGCACTGGCCATTTATAAACACCACCAACTAGTTATTCTTTCAATCAAGCATTTACTGAACAGTTACTATGGGTAAAACACAAAAATAAATGATAGATTCTTATTTCAAAGATCTTAATTAAGAGAGATAAGGGCCCAGGGATTTAGTTCAGTGGTTCTGCTACCTGCCTCACAGGCGCAAGGTCCTGAGTTTGATCCCCGGAACCAAAAAAAAAAGAGAGAGAGATAAGACATATACATAAACAACTATAATATATTAGAAGTTGGTACATGCTCTACTAAAAGAGGTCAAGATAAATTACCATCACATACTGAAAGAGGAGAAATTCTCTCTACTTTTACTTGTCTTGGTTGTTTTCATTGTTATTACTAAATGATTCAATGCTGCTTTGTCACAAAAGACTTTTTAGTAACTAACCTAGATGCAGACATATAAATTCCAGATGCTTGCGGACTTTAAAAAGCATGTGTATGGTAAGAGAGCTCTGCACAGCTAAGCAACAAAATATGTACTTGATTAAATCTAGAAGATCTGATTTTAGACATCCCTAGTTATAGTACTTTTATGCTTCTGCACATGGGCTTGCCAACATGTAAGAACCAAGGTTCACACGGATATAAATAAAGACTATTACCTAAGTTGGTTTATTTTTTTCAGACCTGGAAGGAGAAAACCAAGACTGGGATTTTAAGGCTTTCCCTGTAGAGGACTAAAAGAAAATAAACCAATAGATTCATTTCTAAACATAATCCAAATTCTGGTTCTTTCACAGTTAGTACATTGTACATCAGTCAATTCCCAACAAAAGGTGACAGAACATACCCCCTTAGCAATGAAACCTTGGTGCCCTAACAAGGTTAAAAAGACCTTTTTAAATCTCCATATGAGATTTCACCAGGGTGCTGTCTGTCTTTGCTGCCAACCACTAGTCTAGGATCACATCAATTTGCCCTTTTTCTGCTATATGTATTAGTCTTTGATATAATCTGAGGCCGAATATTTCCATATTAGCCCATCTCTGGTTTTAACCTGGGAAAATATCCTATTGGGCTGTCAAACAATGTTCAACTTCATATCAAATACATTTTGGGGGCTTCTGATTATTAATATAGGTAAATTTACTTTAAAGTGGATACAAAGCAATAATTATGAAGATTATTAGCAGAAGAAAGCAAAGCTGTTACCTTGATATGCAATATTGCCGTTCCTGGAGGATGAGCATCTGTTATTGATCTGAGAAGTTTTCCACTGGCCAAATCCCACATGGTGATCTATAAGACAACTAAGTGCTTTAAAAACAAATTTATTGCTGTTTTTTAGACTTAAGTATCCTGCATTCTGCTGAAATAATCTATTCCTTATCTATAAACATTGCAGGCAAAGAACTATAAAGTTAAAACATACCTGAAGGTTGCAGGTCCATTAAAGCATGGAGCCTTTTTTCCATCTTCAAACCCCTTATTCTGCCCAACCCACTTTAGATTTTTAAGTGTTATTCTTATACTCAGAGGTAAAAGAAACTTCTCTAGTAAGTCAATCTGTTTACCATTGGTAAAAATTATAGGAACAGCTTACTGCCAAACCAGCTAGTGATGCACACATCAGGAGATGGGAAAAACCCTAACCTAGTAACAGTTCAGAAGTGAAAACCAAGAAATACCAAAACAGTTATCAAGAAACACAGGCATTAAGAATCAAGAAAGCAGAACACAGTATATCTAAAGAGCAGCCACAATTACATACTATTATTCTAAGGAGATACATTTTATATATCACCCTGATTGGTTTATAAAATCTATATTAAAATAGACACATGACTTATAAAATTATAAAAATTATAGACTCTAGTTCGGTCAATAACAATTATTAAAAAATGTGAACAAGACAAGACTTGTTCAATGTGATGAGTAACCTTAGGTTACCTCTACAGGTGTATCATTTTATAACCTATTTTGGTCTTCAAAATATTGCTCTAAAGATATTAGTTTTCAAAACTTGATTTTAACATGATCTTATGGGTGAAAGAAAGTCTGTGCCTTACCTGTCCTTTAGCAAAGCCACAGAGCAGTCTTGAACAGTCATTGTTGATACTGAGGGCAGAGATGGCTCCATACTGACCTCCAACGCTAGTGCTCCCCAGGCAGAGTCGCAACGCTTGATTCTGATCTAAGGAAAACAGTTTGTAAAATCAAGCAAAAGAAATGGAAGACAGTGAATAGAGAAGTATACTATAGGAGTGTTTTCAAAGACTTGAGAAATGGTAAGAATCAAAAGACACAGATAATGAAGTTAATTTTCTAATTTTGATATTTAAAAATATATTTATTCAGCATCTACTAGGAGCTGGGCATTAATGAGACACTAAGATTGTAGAAACAGTAAGACCTACAGAAAAGGGTAGCACAAAACTTGAGAGTAATAAGAAAAAAATAGGGCTAAGGATATAGTTCAGTGGTAAGTGCACTTGCCTATTATATGCGAAGCTCTCGGTTTAATTCCCAGCATTGCAAAAAATAAGAAAAGATGATGTCTCTCCTTGAACAGACCAACTCTCTTTCAGCTGCCTCATTTCAGAATTATGTTTATAGCCATTTTTCAAGATGCAAGGTTATAGGGAATAGCACCTTCATTTAAAAGAGCTTTAAAACTTCAAAAATCAAAATGTGTTAATTTAAAATTTGATTGAAATTTACATTTATATTATCCATGAAAAGGTTTACTAGGCAAATTAACAGTGCAAGTAAAATTAGAGTAAACATTTAAACTACTCCAGAAAATTATTTCAAGAATAACATTTGATATGCTAAAAGCAAATAATTCAAATTTCTACTAGATTAAGTTCTTTAGGGCAAGGATCTTGCTTTAATCATCTCTGATTTTTCTAGGAGGCACTCGTTTATTAAATTTTATTATCTAATAATTAAAAGAAATTGCCCTAGGGCTTCTCCTAAGCAAAGCTTATTTTGTGTTCAATTTATGACTGTACCTACTTGAAAACAATGAAATTTAAAATGTTTAATATAAGCAGCATGCCTAAAATTAACTGTTTAGGAAAAAACAAAAACAAATGAAAAAGACACAATTCCTCTACAACCTAGAGTTCTCCTGACTCCCCCAGCACCTATGTGTGCCCCTTAACTATCTACATGCCATGGTAGTTTTGAGATGTGTCTTTCCTCCCCTAATAGAATATGATCCCACTAAGAGCTAAGACCACAAATGAATTCATACTCCCAGAATTCCTAGCTTAGTGCCTTTACTCAGGAATCTGACAGTCATTGGAATAGCTTTCACATTTGCAAATCTACCTTCTGTAAGAAATCTAGTTATCAGAAAGAACCTAAAGACATTCATTCTCAGGTACAGAGGCTATGAGAGATAAGTCTTTTGCCCATTCAAAGTGAATACCGTCAAAGTATTTTTTTTGAGCTCATAAACTGGATTTAAAAGCACCCACCCCCAGAAGAAATTCTGAAACAATAACTATGCTGTATCTGGTATACAGAAAGTACTCAATTTTTTTTTTTTTTTTTTTGGTACCGGGGATCAAACTCGGTTTCTTGCACTTGTGCAGCAGGCGGCGAAAACACTGAGCTAAATCCCCAGCCTGAAAGTATTCAATTTTTAAAAGTCTTCTTAGGTAAACATTCAAAAGGGAATAAACTCAAACATGGGAGGACTGACTGTTTAAAAGGTCATTATCTCTATTTCACATCTAGAATTATAAAATTACAAATTTTTTCCATATGCCCAGATTGGCCTCCCTCTAATTTTTCTTCTTTTCCTCAATTTAAGCAAAATTATTAAAATTTCTCTTTATTCTACAACTTATCTGACTCTAAAATGACATCATGGTTTTTGTTTTGTTTTTTTTTGGTACCGGGGATCGAACTCCAGTCCTTGCGCTTGCACAGCAGGCGGCAGAACCACTGAGCTAAATCCCCAGCCCAACATCATGTTTTATTTACCTCTACTGAAATTACCTCTCTTCAATAGTATTTTTTGTGATCCTTATAATGTCAAGGCCACCTTACATAGTTGGTGGGTTACGCACATACCTTAATTTGCAAACTGTCAAGCTATGATGATTGGGTAACAGTATTTTATATTTACCACTGCTTTGGATCACATGTATAAGTAACAGATGGATTGAAGAAGACAAAGACAGAGGCTGGTATGAAATCTCATTCAAGCCCCACAAAGAAGGCCCTTGGGTCCTAAGTGCCTGCCTTCCTGGAACAGAGTAGTAAACAAAAAGCATAGGGCTGAAATCCTTTGTACTTCTGCTTGAGGGTCAAAATTTACAGAGTTCAGACCCACCAATACATTCACTGCTGCTTTCTGATTTAACAAAGTTCATTCTTACATTAGATAATAGAAGTATTCTTGTAAGGTAGGAAAAACTTTGGCAGGAGAACTGAGAAGTATGATCAAATAAAGAATATGGGTACCATGAAGAAAGAGGAAACAGAAAAGAGTGACAGTGGGAAAAAGGAGGGAAGACAAAGGACATATCTTATGGTTAAACACCCAATCAAGGCTGTGTGGTTGTGCTTTCCTGACTATAGTTCCCACACATAAAAAACTACACAAGACAGGAAATTAAATTATCAACCTTCCTCACCCTTGAAATATGCATTAAATTTATATTTTACAGATCTGTGTCAATGAAAATATCCTCAATTTTTTTCTTGATTTTTACAATGTATTTGTAAAATACATTTATCTTTATAGTCTCCCTGTATGAAGTGGTATGGCTGTGAAACAAGACACTTGAAATTTAATCCCACTGCTACTCCTAGAGAGTTACAGGCAATGCAACTATATGTTTGGGTAATTTTAGGAATGCTACTTAATTTCTCTAAACCTCCCTATTTTCTTCTGTATAATGTAGAAAACAGATGACTTCATTGTGTTGCTAAAAGGAATAAATCAGTAAAGTAAGATGATACACAAAATAATCATTTAATGTCCCTTGAATATTATTAAATTTCACAAAACAAACTAACCTATAGATTAGATTTATACGTAATTTTTAAAGCAGCAAATGATGGTGGACAGGTGATGGTCTGTACATAAAATGTAATCGACTCTGCAAAGTTATCTTTTAATTCTCATTCTATCTTTTATCATTCTATCTTCACGGTATGTTAACAAACTTGCTATTATATAATTTAGACTAAATTCAGAAAGGGTAGAATTTCTGTGGAAAGAAGATGGCAGGTTTCTCCTACCAAAGTAACTACATATTCTGTAGTTCAGATAATTGTGGGCAATTCTGGGGGGAAGCATTTGGCTAAAACAGACACATCTTTAAAACACTTAAATCTTATTACATGGAAAGAACAAGAGGACCTGGACAGAAGCAGGAAAGATGGAAATGAGAGCTCCATCTAGCTGTTATTTACAAGTTCACATAAAATTACATTGGTTGACACTGTCCACCTAGTATTAAAAAAACTGGAGTGGATCCTTATGAAGCAGGTGACCCAGTGAGAAATATGAAATAAGATCATCACTTTTCCCTTGAACTTCGCAGAGTTCACAAAATGCTTAAACAACAAAAGACCTATGAAAAATCTGAAACTACTAAAAGGCACAAATGCAAGGGATTATTACGAATGACAATATAGTTTATGAAGGAAAGGAACTTGAAGACCAGGTATCACCAAAAGCTTATCTACTTGATGCTACAATGAGTTACATTTATTTCTTTTGTTAGTATGGGCTGAATATCCCTAATCTAAACCTTCAAAATCTGAAATGCTCCAAAATTCAAAACTTTTTAAATATCAAACTGACAGTCAAAAAGATTTTGATTATCGGGCCAGGGATTTAGCTCAGTGGTTCCACCGCCTGCCTTGCAAGCTAAGGACCCGAGTTTGATCCGCAGTACCAAAAAAACCCAAACAAACAAACAAAAAAAGATTTTGATTATGGAGCATTTGGATTTTGGATTAGGGATGTTCAACCTGTGAAGTCTACTTGAATATTCCAAAATCCCAAAACCTCCCAAATTGGACACATTTCTGGTCCCAAGCACTTTGGATAAAGGATACTCTTCTACCTAAGTATCTTTCAGAGTATACGTGGCCCAGGGTAGATCTCAGGACATTCTGGGCTTAAGAGTAATGTGCTAAATAGCAAAGAAATGCCACATATAATGGATAAAGTTTATAATTGTCCTAAAATCTTCAAGAATTTCTAAGTCTATATACCAAAAACAAGCCAGTCCACTATTTTTCATCCCTAGTTTGTTTTAATTAGTTCCAAAGACAATCATACAAGGAAACACCTATATCTCAGAAGGAATCAAATTTAACTATGTGTGAACTCTAATCTGCCGGTATTCATCATTCTTTAACACTATTCTTCTTATCTTTTATTATGTTAAAATATTCTCTAGGACCAAAGAAGAAAAATAAAGGAGATCTTATTAGGAAACATTTTTTACCAATGATTATAAAATACCAGTAGTATTTTTACCTGACCTGCATCTGACCAAGTCACAGGATAGAAGTTCTCACTCCCTCCATCGGGTCACTGATGGAGGACCAGAGCACCCTGAATGCCCTCGGCTAATGGGTCACTTTCTAGAAGGCTGATGCTTACTAAGAGGCAGGATGTTAATTTCTGTGCCTGTTCATGCCACTGGAATGTTATTGTACTTTAAAGACTTAAAAGTATATAAACCAATAAAACAGTGGAAGAGAAAGAGCTGTGGTTTCTATGAACACTAAGAGGATGTTTCAGAAAAATTGGTAAAAGTCAGTTGCTTTATAAAACTGTCATGAAATAGGGTGCTAACAAGATAACAGTAAAGGACTGAAGGAAAGTTTTGTTAAAATCTAGAATTTTGTGCTCATGGACTGATTCACAGGTGCCTAAATTTTACATGACCCATCATGAATAAAGTTTATGCCAAAATAGATGCTGTAGACCTCCTATTGGCACATATAAACTAAAAAAAAAAAAGGCTTGGGTTATATCAAGCGATCAGGAAAACATATTTTCAGTTAAAGCATTAAAGGTGTGTATTGTTTTTCACAAGTCTCTGTTTTAATCTTTCAATTAGCTATTTATATTTCTTTTATACAAGAGCACTGACTATAATTGGTAGTCTCTTTCAACACTGAAAAAGTCAAATTAAAAGAACCACTCATGCAAACCAAATTTACTATACCTTTTCCTTTTGAATCCATGAGGAAAAGATCAAAAGAGAGAAGAAAAGCAAGAAATCAGTTCAAAAGTTCAGAGAAAATGCAGATAAAAATTTAAGGGTATAAGTGGTAAACTTTAGTTATCTGTGGGAATGCTACTAAATTTGATTAACTGATGTATATTAAATGATGTTTAGCATTTATGATTATATCCAGGTATTGATACTGGAAAAAAGGCACAACATTCAAATGATAACACTGCAAGTAAATTCAGTTAGATAGAAATAAAACCCATTTTCAAAAAGATAATTACTCAAGTACACTCACAACCAAAAATAAATAAAAAGGAAAAGTATGGGTTTGGGGTTAGGCAAACGTTTTCATTAAGATTTGTACTTTTGAGGCTCTGTATAAAGTGAGAACCAAGATACACAAAAAATGTTATAAAATTCCATAAGAATAGGCACTATACATTAACATTAAGCTTACAATGATTACTATTTTAGTGACTCAGGCCTCTATTTCAAAGAAAATCTAGTGCTTAAACAAGTGTAGTTCTTCCTGTTACACTTTCTTCTATGGCCAACAAAGATATTTTTTAGAGATCAAATCTAACCCAGACCTCTAGTCTAGACACTTCGCAGTGTCTGCCATTTGTTCCTGTGCTCTCAGGCATATTTTAATCCATTTGTTAAAAAGCACTGTCCAAACATCTGCTTCCTACAAACAATAATGAATAAAATTTATGAGCTACACTCTTAAAGCCCAAAGCACAACTAGAATACCAAGATTCTTTCCAAAATGTTCACTTTGGCATACTTTCTTTTCCATGAAACAGTAATAAAAGATTACTATTTCATCGTATCTACAAGAAAGCTGCTGGGGAATCTAAAAAAAACAAGCACCAGGCCCAAGGAAATGAAGGAGACAGTATCAAAAGATAATGTATTATTCTCCCCTGTTAGTTTTTAAAGTATTCATTTTAATTTGCTTGCAGTAAGCTCTACATGGGTTTGATTATAAGCAGTCACATATTCTTACAACTTCTTGATAAGGAAGGGATGTTAAAGCAGACAGTTGAGGAAAACAGTACTAGTGAGTGGGAACAAAAAATATCAACATGCATTCTGCTGTCAGATACACATATGCATTACATTCTATCCTCTATCACCTTAGTTCTATTCTTTTCTTCATATCTTGGAATTTGCCTCCTTTACTCTCAGAACAGGGGATTACTCAGGAGAGTGAAAATACACTAATTTAGGATTCAGTAGCCTTTGACTCTGAACTCAGTTCTGTGTATGTCACTTAACCTCTCTTCAATCATCGCATGTGTGAAATAAAAAGACAACAAAAAGACTCTGTAAGATCATTTCCCAGGTCTATCAACCCAGCTCCACTTATGCCCTTATAGGAAACCAACCTGCCAAAACTTTTCTGAAAGGCAATTAAACAACACACATCAAATCTTTCGTTTTTATGTCCAAGCCCAAGAAATCCCACTTTTAGGAATTGTCCTAAGAAACTAATCATATGTACAAAAATGCAGAAACAAAGATGTTCATCACATTACTGTTAGAAACAACTTAGCAAACTTTCTTGGTAGAGGTGCATGCCTGTAATCCCAGCACTCTAGGAGGCTGAGGCAAGAGAAGCACAAGTTTGAGCCCAGCATAAGTAATTTAGGAACTTATGACACTCTGTCTCAAGGGGGGCAGGGCTGGTGATGTAGGTCAGTGTGAAGGCCCTGGGTCCAATCCCGAGAGAGGGTGGGGGGGTAACATAAATTCTTATGTGTGGAAATGGCAAGTAAATTTTGATGAATCCATTTAAAAGAATATTATATATCATTAAAATGATATTACAAATACATAATGAAAATCAGTTCACAAATTAACATGATCTCATTTGGCAACCCATACACATACATATGTACACACATAGAAAAAAAGACTATGAATCAGCCAGGTGTACTACAGTGTAATCCCACAATCCTTAGGAGACTGAGGCAGGAGGATCTCAAAGTCAAGGACAGTTTATACAACTTAGTGAAATCCTGTCTCAAAATAAAATTTAAAAAGTGTTGGAGCCAGGGATGTAGCTCAGTGGCACCGCACCTGCCTTGCAAGGACAAGGTCCAGAGTTTGATCCCCAGTACCAAAAAAAAAGTGCTGGGAATGTAGCCCAGTGCTAGAGTGCTTGCCTACCCTGTACAAGGCCTTCAACCTTCAACAATGAAGAAAAAAAAAAAAAGAAAGTAAAGAAAAAAGACCATATTACACAGAGCTGTTAAGGATTGTTTCTGGATAGTAAAATTAGGTATTTTATAATTTTATATCTTCAACTTTTTGTTCATCTATCTTTTCTAAAATTTCCTCTTTGCATATAGATCAACTATATAGTAGCAAAAATAGTATTATTTAAAGAATGAATTCTAAAGTTCTTTCAAAGAAATTGTTTTGTTTCTGATCCTCTGGTCTCCAAGCAATAAAATTCTATTATTTAAATCAATCACCTTTGAAAAGACTAGATATTACAATCTTATGTTAAATAAAGCTTTTGCCATGATAGAAAATTTATAAATAGAAAGCCAAACTGTACAATGGAAACTAGTTATCCACTCATACAGTAAATCAAGATGCAAGGCTCCACAGAGATCAAATTATGGTTCTGTTCAAGTAACCCTTAGCAAACATTCCTTTCTAAATAAAGTATCATCAGGTTTTCCATTTAAGAAAGATGCAAAAGACCTAAGATCTAGACAAGAACACAAAAAAGGACAGAAAAATATTATCTAATGGTTTTTAAATGAAAGAAGAAAACATTCTGCTCACCTACCAAATTCAAAAGCAAAGGACTAATGAAACTGATTATGTAGTCTCAAAGAGAAAATACAACTAATATCTACCATACAAATAAAAACTACTTATGTTCTCTTCTCAACCAAGAAAACTACATAATTATCGGCTAAAAATGTGTTCAGTTTAAAAGGGTTATGATAGAACCGAATTTTGGTCAGTAAGAGTCCTGGAAAATTACTCAGAATTCTGGGGAGTCCTTTTCCCTGAAGATCTTTTACAATACCAACTACTGAATTATCATTCAGAATTTTAAAATAAACACTACCATCAACTGAAAGTAGACAAGAGGACAAACCATTTTGTCCAGGTCTACAGAAAGCCAATAGATATGATACAAATTTATAAGAGAGAAAGATTTGCTATGAGTAGCAAAATGGAGCTGTGAGTCAAATAATTTTTAAATTTATGAATATATAAACAGGGTCTCACTATCTTGCCCAGGCTGGTCTTGAACTTGTGATCTTCCTGCCCTAGCCTCTTGAGTAGCTGGGATTTCAGGGATGTATCATCATACCCAGCAATTTTTAACTCTAAAATATTCACTGCTACTTTACACATTTTTCTGGTTTTGCTCAATAAAATGGAGTCTACTTTGTAAAATATGATTAAAGGGCATTATAAAACTCAAAAGGATTCTTAACAAGTATTTCTTTACAAGTAGGAAAGTACTTAGAAAATTTACCAAATATTAGAGCCAATCCATGAGATGTACCCACTGCTATCAGACTGGAAACTGCCTGAAACCAAAACGGAAAATTACATTTGAAGATATTACATTGAAGATCTTGAAATAATCAGAGTTAAATTTGCTGACCTGCCTTCCTTTAGGCACCGGATGACATACCAACTATTATAAACAAGAATTTCAACTAGGAGGCAAAACGGGAAATGAAACTCAGGACATTTTATTTCTGAGAATCCCTCTAAATTTACTCTAAGGGAAACACTATCAAAATATCATATGTTCAACATTATAGGAAAAAAAACATGCCACTTAGCTTCCTCTAAAGCAATTTAAAAAAAAAAAATCAGAGTCCAGACAAAGTACGAGGCACTTATTTGCCATCCAAGGGCTTCCTGCGAGATATGGGGAAGGAGTATACCAGAACTCTTGTCCAGTTTACTCACAGGAGCCAAAAGGCATCAGAAATGTTCAAAGCTCAGCCATTGACTGACTAATAAAAAAGCCACAGGAGGCAGCTGGAGGAAGATGAGAAAAGAGGGCATTAGTGTGCTTTCAATATCTCCCAGTTCTCCACAGATTTACTGTTTGGCAGGTTTGGCACTGGAGTCTAGAGCCATTAAATGTACATTTACCACAAGGATTTCACTGAATGCTATTTTCCACTCCCTATAACAGAAGGGAGACCAGATCACATAGGAAGTAATTTACTTGAGAGGAGGTAATACCACTTATAAATAAACCTGGGAAACACTAATCCTGATTCCACTATCTGCTTCTCAAACAAAAGCCTAAAGAGTGACAAGAAATAAGAATGAAGGGCCGGGGATTTAGCTCAGTGGTTCTGCCACCTGCCTCGCAAGCGCAAGGACCCGAGTTTGATCCCTGGTACCAAAAAAAAAAAAAAAAAAAAAAAGAATGAAAACATTCAAATGGGCAAATTTTAAACCTGATTCCTGAGAGTAAAATGACTTATGAATTTGCAATCATATAGTTTATGTAATAATTTTCAATACTGTAAGAATATTTTAAAATCCAATTAAATAAAAAGTTTACCTTCAAAAGGTTTAAAGTATACTTACAATTGCTGTAGGCAAGCCAGCATCTACTTTGTCCTAAAAAGAGTTAAAAAAAAATATGTATTTGAAAAGACAGTCTCATTTTAAAACAGAAAATAATACAAGGCTTTAAATATACTTTCATTCAAGTTGATTCAGGCAAGACATGGAACTTTCATTTTTGCCATCAACTAAGAAAAATTACAAAAGATGTATATATCATCAAAATAAAGGAGCATGAGAGTGGATCCTTTTCTTTTAGCAGTTGTTAACAGATGCTTCAAGAAGGATGCTGATTATAAGTGGAAATATAAAGAAAAAAGAGAGAAGAAAGAGGTCCTGTCTTCCACAATGTAATTAACTCTAAGTACTACAGAGACAACATGGTAGGCGTCAATGAAGATTTTAAAAAAAGGAAACATTGCTACCTCTGAGTAGAAGCTTCCTATGCAGCAGATTACCTACTAACCCCTACTTAAAATCCCAGGATGGTTTATTAGGCCCATTCTCAAGGCTAAGAGTAAAACACTAAGTGCTAGTTTTCTCCTTCTCAGTGAACTTGGGAAAGTCATCTAACTTTCCTGTGTGTCAGCATTCTCATTTGTTCAAAGAAAACGTAAACACTGTCCTACTTACCTCAGTTGTTCTGAGGATCAAATTAAATGTAAAAATATTGTATAAAGATAAGATCTATTTGCTACTTACATATTCATAGCTTTAAATAATCATGGCTTGCAGTGATGTAGCACTGTAGTAACAAGGAGCTTTCATACACATATTTTATAGTATTTGATTCTAAAACTTGGAGAGATAGACAGAAAGCCAGTATTATTCTGATTTTCCAGATTAAGAAATCAAGTTTCAAAGAAGCTAACTGACTTCCTCAAGGCTGTTCAGTAAATGGTAGAACTGTGTGCTTCCCAGGCCAAGCTTTTCATATCGCTCCTACACTTGTTCCATCCCTGTCAATGTGGCTGATTAGTCATCATACTATCTCAGAAGGGAGAATCTATTTACCAACTCAGAGCTTCCTGGATGCTAAAAACTTATGCCAGTGCACAGAAACATCAGAAAGAACTCACCAAGGCTGCTGGACACAATGATCTAAAGGGAAGCACTGTGTGTATGTACACACCTGCGTGTGTGAGTGAAGCATGCTAACACAATGCTTCACAATTAAGATGCATGCAATAAATATTTGATAAATGATTGATTTATACCCTGGACATGGAAAAAGAGGAATGAGACAGCAGATGAAAAACATAAACTAGATCCAAAATGGAACCTGAATAATGAAATCAAAAGTCACCTGACTGACTTCAAAAGCTAAAAAGCACAGATGTAGGAATCATTTTTGAGATTGCAGAATTTTAGTACTGGTGCTGCAACATCTTAGGGTAGTGGTTTTCAAAAGCCAGACTTCATTACAATCACCAGGGATGCCTATTAAAATGCAGAGCCCTATGCTACCCTGCTAGATTCCAAGTCAGCAGATCTGGGATGATCCCTAGGAACCTGCATTTTAATAGGCACCCCCCCCCCCGCCCCGCAAGAGATTCTTTTGTATTTGTCACATTTCTAAAAAAGCACTGCACTAAGGTATCTGTACTATCTTAAGGTTAATCATTAAAATGATAAAAACCTTAAAAGGTTAATTTGACACATGTCATTATCACCTTGAGAAAAATTCCAAAGTTAAACAATGAGGTTCACAACTCCAAAAATTTCATCTCTCCTAAGTGTTTTTCATGCTTGGACTCCAAAGCGGTGATTAACAAGGTCATAAGAAGTCCTGATAACATAACTATCCATCAGGCTGAAGGCACTATTCAGAAGAAATATCCAAAAATGTAACTAGTTTTACAAGTTAATAAATCAACCATCACAGAAAAAGCATGCAGCTTAAATTGAGCTGGTAATCCAAAATTAGGAAGGCAGCATATGATGACTGTCACAGGAAAAGCAGTTTTCATTTTAACATACCAAAGGAGCTCAGCCATAGCAATGAAATAAGAACAGAATGCAAACACTCTGGCATTTATTAGAATTTTCCCCTCCTCTCAGAGAGGGCGGAGAAACCCTTTTAAATAACAGATTTATCTAATCATTGTTCAGTGTCTGAGTTTTAGTTCAGTCTCCATTATTCAAAATATTTTTAAAACTGCACAGGTGGGTCAAATGACTGTTCTGGTTCATCTTGATTTTGAAAGGAATGAATTTCATCACCTACATAAGGATTAAATTCAGAAAACGTCATGGAAATGTAATCCTCAACAGGTGGTTCCCATTCTGGCAAATATGAGTTACTCTCCACCTAGAAGAGGAAGGGCAATTGCCCAGCTTGCCTCGATTGCTTGACCATCTATTTAAACTGACTTCATGATACAGGAGCTGAGTCATATATCGGGTGCCCAGAGTGAACACTTTTTTTTTTGTATGTGCAGTAAGAGCCTTCTCTGATTAACCTGAAATTACAATGCAATGTTGGTATCATGATGCCACTTCTGTGTAAACCTCTTGCCCTCTTGAAAAACCAAAACTTCTATTTTGATCTAAATGATATGACAAGTCAATATCATCTCTCTGAGCCTATCTTTTCATTTGTCAAATAGGGTGTGGCTTTACCTACTTGCAAAGTTGTAAGAATAAATAAGGTACATGAAAAGACTTGAGTCTTATAAAAAAAAAATCATTCAGAAAAGATTCTGATTAATCATTTCTGCATAAGAACAGACTAAAAAAAAAAAAATTCGTCCTCAACCAAACACAGTGTTTCTTTTAGGCCACTGCCATATGTCATTTAGGCACACTCGAAAGAAACTCTGAGCAGACCTTTATTTTCATGGCTGCACTAATTTCTATGTCAGGATGTGTAGCCATGTCTTATGAGCTGAAAATAGTCACCCAAAAACCATGAAAGCCAGATTCTATTTTTCTTAAGCTTCGGGCCAAGAGAAGAGCTGTGCTTTGTTTTATGCTCATTCCTACTTCATTATGCCATTGCAGGTTATAAAGCTGGGGGAAAGAATAAAATACTTACAGCTGCAGACACTATCTGGGCAGAAATCCCCTTCAGAAGTGAATGCCGCATAACTGAGCCATGGAGTGAAAAAGAATCAGGTAATTTCTTCTTCCTAAAAACAAAAAAAAGAAATATGTTTAAGAAGCGATGGGAAAAACTAAGAAGGTAGGACCCCAATGCTTTGAGAGGAAAAACCACATAAAAATAAGAAAAGCAGAAAATAACACTGTGGTTTGTTAGTTCTGTTTTAAAAAGAGGTATAAGGCTGGGGACACACCTCAGTGGTAGAGTGCTTGCCTAGCATGCATGGTGCATTTGGTTCAATCCCCAGCACCAAATTTGAAAAAGAGAGACCAAGACAGAGAGACAGAGAAAGTATCTAACAGTTAAACATTAAGATGTGTACTAAACCTATCTTCCTATCTTGAACCTCAGAGAAGCACAGGCAGGAAAATGAATAAAGTCACCATTCCATGCCCACTGATTCAAACCCTTCTTAACTCACCTGACATAACAGCCCAAGTTCTATTGTTCTCCAGAGGGTAGCTACAGGTCACTCCTCTTGCCCTACGTGTCTGCATTACCTCCGCTTGCTTTCCTACCCCTGCCTGTCATCTTGCCCTCCTCCCGTCTTCAACCTTCCTAGTCTTCCAAGCACCGGGTCAATCTCCCACTCATTACTCTCTGCCGCTCCTAGTAATGGTTCTTTTCACTTTGCACTACTCATCATCTTTACCAAACATTTCTGAGTATCTTCTCTATATGACCACAAGTATGCTCTGGTGGTACAAAACTAAGAAAGTCACAGTTCCTACTGTCAAGGATCTTAGAACCTAGCTGGAGGGACTGATCAGTAATTCTTACAAGATAAATATTAGAATAGAAATATGAATACAGTAGTATGCAAATGCAAATGAGGAAGAGTATAATCCTGTTTATTTAGGGGTTATCAGGGATAGCCGTAGAAAAGAGATGTCTGATGTGGCCTGATGAATGACTAGCAAAATGAATGAATGATGAATGTCTGGCAAAAAGCATGAGCAGAAATGTGGAGATGGAAAGGAATATACTGTGCCTGGGGAACAGTGAGTACAAATAGGGATGGACTGGGCAGCAGGCATGGAAGTGCTCACAGATGAGCCCAAGGGTTCAGACTGATGTCACGTCTAGGACCTCTGACTTCATTACCTAGGCAACAAGACAGCACTACAAGTTTTAAGCTGATAGTGACTAGATCATCATAAACTCCTAAGTTACTTATTTGGAGGACTCGGTGATGAACAAGTGAACATATCTAACAACAGCACCTACCATTCCAGAGATGACAAGCTAAACAAGATAGCATTGGTATGGTAAAAATGAAGAAAAGGAAAACAAAGACATAGGTAACTTCATCAATTAAGGTTACACATGAATTCAATAAAGTGATTGCATTATTCTTCCTTCGCTTCTCTTTCCTTTTTATGTTCTCTCCAAGAATTTGGAGAGTGAAAAGTAGCCAAAATTGAAGTTATTTAGGGTTAGAAGTCTTTTTCCCAAAACTTTAATCACTGTGCTTCTCCTCTGAACCCACTCTAAAGGAGTGAAGTAATGGGAAGCTGACCTCGGAGAATGGGAGTGGGGAGTGTAGGAGACAGAGGGTGGCAAAGATGGACCACGCTGTTTCCACCACAGACACTATGTGTCATGTGTGACTTATGTTCCTTCTAAGGGCTCTACTGTTGCTGGGGGCCCTGGTGATTATTATGGCTTCCTACTGGGGGGTCTGAAGACAATAGTCACAACACCCACCTTTGCATCTTCTCTCCCAACAGTGCCAAAATCCTGAGGATCTAATCAGCACAGTGTTGCCACACATGCAGCCCTTCTACTTCTCATGCAGGGCTTCAACAGATCGTGCTGTACTGTACCAAGATACTGACATTTTGAATGATCAAATACTTCAACCATATGCAAGTGATTTACATGAATATTTACCTTTTTAGGTTGGTCCTGTCACCACTATCTGAGCTTGCCACAGATGAAGTATCATAGGAGTGTGAGTCAATGGTATCAATGTTTAACAATGTGGGATCCTCGAGAACAAAAGACTCATCTTCATCATCAGTCTAAATTGGAAAAAGGTACAATAATAAATTCAAGATGCTTTCAGTCAAGTCAGATAGACATAATGGGCTTCTCTAAAACATTCAAGTGCTTATTTCTGCTCTTCACCTCTATTCTATTCATTCTTATCCACCAGAGTCGCAGCACAGAATTAAATTTTAACTCTACATAGATATCACTCTCTACAAAGAGTTGATGCTAAAAACTTTTTTATGGAAGGAATCAGGAGAGGCAGTACAAATTGCTGTTAGCTGCAGAATATTTCTTAAAGTTCAAACCTGTACAGATGCTTTATTAGTTAATTAAAAGAAATGGCTAGTTACAAGAAAACAAGTATTACCAGACTATAAACAGTCTACTGTGAAAAATATAACAGGCAGGTAGAAAAAAAAGGCATTCTGGGTAGAAAACAGCATGTGTAGACACACTGATTTCATAACATGAAAGATAAGGTAGGACCTAAATTATAAAAAGCCATATATTTCATTAAGCCAGAAGGTAGCAAGGCCCATGTTTATCTTGTCCACCACTGTAGCCATCTTCCTAGTACACTGTCTGGAATGGAACATAATCACCAATTTAACGAATTAGTATACCATATGTAGTAGGTAGTGGGAAGACAACTGATAATTTCAAAAGTGGAAAGATATGATGGGAACTATGTCTTATAGTGATAATGGGGCAGTATGAAGAATGGACAGGGGTGAAGAGAAAAACTGAAGTAGAGGGATTAATGAGCACCAGAAAGAAGGCCACTCTAGGGAGATTATTAAGGCAAGAGAAGAGATTCCGGCCCACAAATGCAACATAAACCAATAGGGAATGATGAAAATGGCAATACAGAGATAAAATCAAAAGTCTCTTTAAATGAAGGGAAAAGGAGAGATGAAGGAAAAGCCAAAGATTTCCAAGGTTTCTGACTTGAGCAACTAGGCAAAAGATGATACCACTGATTGAGATAAGAAGGCACAGAAACAACAGACAGAGCAGGATGAGGAGCAGGCTGTGTACAAGCTGAATCTGACTGAGAGACATTAAAGAAGAATGTCCTGATCCTCCTTTCTCTTGCAGCTGGACTACCTTCTGCTTTACATCTTCAATCAATGTTTTTGAGAGAATAAATAACCTATGCTCATTTCCATTTTCACTCATTCCAATCTACTATTAGAGACTAGCCAAATCCACTGCCTACTTTCGATTAGTATTCTCTTGTCCTCCACATATCATTTAACACTGCTGAGCATTCCCTGCTTCATGAAACTTGCTTTCCTCTTCATCTGACTGATCTTGATCCTCCCCTAAGATCTCTTTCCTAGTTCTCCAATTTATATGGACTTTTGTGATCATGTTCTCTAGCTTCTACCCAGCCAAACTTTAAAGCTGTTTTCCCCAGGATTATATTTTCAGCTGTCTTCCTGCTTCATACATTTGCTATTTGATCAAACTCACCAATATCTATAGCTTTTAGTACTACGTCACATGAATGACTCTGAAATCTGTGTCTTCAGCATCAACATTTCTCTTGAGGTTTTGGTCTGTATTTACAACAGCTTTTCTGATATCTACAAGTATATTAAGAACAGGGTTAGCACTGGCAAGGAGATACTGTTACTTGAGAGCTGTAAAAGATTGGAACAATTGTTATAGGAAAGAGAAAAGAAATAATTCAGAAATAAGAACTGCAGCACCAAGATCTTAAGCAAGAGAGACTATCAAAACCTTAACTGATTTTCTTAAGCAGCCTGGGGACATAAAGGAAGTAGATCGGCTAAGTTAACCCAGGGCTACAGGATAAGCGAAAGAAAAAGTGGAGAAAAGAGAATTAAGGATGTTAAGACTGAATTTAAAAGTACTGCCACACAACGGAGGTATCAATTTCCCCCAAACTGATATGTAAAATCTACACAATCTTATCAAATTTCAGTTGATTTGTGTGTGTCTATGTGTGTAAACCAATACTTAATTCTAAAATTTACATGGAAATATAAAAGACCAAGAATAAGCAAGGCAATCCAAAAGACAACAACAAAGCTGGAAGATTTGAAACTACCAGACACCAAGAACTATTATAAAGGTTTAACTATGAGAATGTGCTATTGGGGCAAGTTTAAGACAGACTGGTAGAATCAGATCCACACATATATGTACATGGGATTTACAACAAAAGCAACATCCCAGACGAGAATATCCCTTTCAGTAAATGGTATCTAGCACATACACACACGTACACACACAGAGACACACATACACCCTCCAAATCAATCACAGATCTAAATGAGAAGGGTAAAACAATAAAAATTTTTAGAACAAAATATGATAATATCATCATGACCTTGGAACTGGAAAATTTTAAGATACACAAAAAACCATGACAGAAAAATTTAGTAAGTTGAACTATATTAAGAACTATTCACCACCCCGGAAGAGCTGGTCCCAGAGTCTGTGGAGCCAGACGTGGTTTGCTCCAGAGAATAAGCTGAGTACCAAAGAACCCAAGATTAGCGTTTCTTCAGACAATGCAGTGATAGTGCTGGCCAAATCTTCAGGGAGCCTTGGACATTGGTGAGAGTGGTTTTACGGTTTAAACAGCTGTTCTTTGGAGGAAAGGTTATTTGTCAGTGAAGAAAATGTTAATGAGTTTCTTGAAGAGGTCCTGAACCCTCCATTCAAACAGACAGTGCTCCCAACCCCACCATAAATTGAAGTTCTTCAGGTTACTGATGAGAAGATTCAAATTCATGCAAAGTTACAAGAATGTAGTAATCCTGATCAGCTTCAAGGAAAGGAAAAAAGAATCAATGAAGGATGTCCTCTAACTGAAAATGAAAACATAGAACATCTTACCACTTCTACAATTGATTCTGATTCATCTATAGCAATTAAAGCACCAGAAATACATATATGTGGTTCAGTTGCAGGCTTTCAGCAAGAGCCTCTTGATGTTTCTCAGATGCAACTAGGAAAATCTCAGCCACCTGAGGCAAAAATGGAACCTCAATTTGTAAAAGAAAAAAGTGCTACTTATTCAAATGAGGAAGATAATTTAAAGGAACCGGTCAAAACTGAAGAAAAACAGTTAGATGGAGGTCACCAATCCTCATCACTGAACAAAACTATAATTCACAATACAACTGATTTTGATAGCATAAAAGAAATCAATATGCAGGATGGCAGTGTCCAGATTATTAAAGATCATGTGACTCATTGTGCATTCAGTTTTCAGAATTCTTTGCTGTATGATTTGGATTAATTCAATGTAATTTTGGAATCTGAATGTTAAAAGTAAAAAATTGGGGGATCTAAAATAGTTTAACTATTAAAACTAAAGCTATTCAACAAAATATAAATTTTAATTCCAGTGGGAAAACTGGAGATATTTTTCTTTAGAATTTAAACAAAGTTTCCTGAATTATAGAAATATTAGTTTTGTGATTCCTCTGATAGAGGTTTTTTCCTAATGGAGAAGAAAACATTTAAAAAAAAAAAAAAAAGAACTATTCACACACACAAAAAAAACCATTAGTAGAATAAAAGGTATCTTAGGGAACAAAAGAAGGTATTTGTAATAAATATACCTAATAAAGAAAGACCTGTGGCAGCATATATAAAGAACTTTTATAAATCACTTCCTTAAAAATAAAAACAGAGTTAAGTAAACTAAAGACATGAAAAGATAATTCACAAAACAGATATCCAAATGGCCAAAACATGTCAAGGTGCCAACTTCATGAGTCTTCAGGGAAATTCAAACTAAAACCATGATGTGATACTACTATATACCTGTTGTACCCAGTGAGAGAGAACCAACCAGAGACCCATATGAAATCCACACAGGAGTTTACTACTGGCCGGGACCCGAGCCGAGCATCGGACTTGAGCCTCGACTGGGGGTTGACAAACATGTTTTATACGCCTTTGAGGCCAACAGTTCCTAGGCCCCCCTATGGGATAGAACTAGTAAAGCAAGCAAAAGGTACAGAAGCGGAACGTCCTGCTGTTAGAACATCTGTAAAACAATAGTTGATTAATTGTTGTTTCTAAGAGACTCTCTAAGGGGAGGAGGTTTCTAAGCTTCCTCCTTCTGAGTTCATCTAAAGGGCAGGCAGGTGGGTCAAGCTGCAATATAGAGTCTGTCTTACTAACAAGGGTCCTTCATACCTAGGAGCATGAAAGACCAAAATGAAAAAAGAGAAAAATTCAAATGTTAAGAAGTATATAAGTAACTAGGACTCTCATATTTTGCTCCTGGGGGCATATGTTAATAGCAACCACTTTGAAAAACCATGGCTGTATTCACAAAAGCTAAATATAATCAAACCTGATCACTCAGCAATTCTACTCTTGGGCATACACCCCAAAAAATGTGTGTGCACATGTGTGAATACCAAGATGTGAATACCAAAAGAAGTAAATAAGAATATTCTCCACAGCATTCTTCACAATAGCCAGAAAGTGGAAACTACACAAATGTCTATCAACAACAGAATCAATAAATATGTATATATTAGTTGCAGCAATGGAAATGAATAAACAAAAATATAGAGAGGTCTAAAAACAAATATTGAGGACAATAAGTCAGACACAGAAGAATACCTATTTCGTGTACACTGACAAAAGCAGACAATTGAACCAGGCCTAGTAGAATGTAGAATAGTAATTATTCTGAGGCTGGGTGTGGAAGAGACACAAGAGGTGGTTCTGGGGTATTAGTAAGATTAGCTTCTTCTGGATTCTACTTATACAAGTTGTTCAGACTGTGAAAATTCACTGTGCTGTACTCTTGTGGCTTGTGCACCTTTCTGTGTGCGTGTTATACTTCGACAGAAGAGTTCCAAAGACATTCCTTACACAATCCAATAGTGAGACTGAAGTAAACACAGGCTATGCAGAAGCTAGGAGACTGGAAGGATTGAGAGATTTGGTCTTCATGAAGGCAAAGAATAAGTTTAATGAAGTAAAGGGGGGGTGCTATGGGTAGAGAATGGAATTTCAAAATTAAAAACTTCAAAGGCAGCATCATTTCAAAGAACAACAAGGCCTTGTAATAGTATTCCATGCTCTAAGTTCTGAGATCTCGGATGTCTCAGTAATTTCTAGCTTTCCCTTTCCTTTTAAATGTCTTGATTATCCATTTCTTCCCAGCCTTCCTTCAGGCTGATATTAATAAACATTATAGAATACATGCACCCACATAGCCTGGAGCAAGGGCTTATTTACACATCTGAGCTTTTTTTTAAAATCATTTTCTTTAATAGTGCCCCCTTCTTACAGTTTTCATTAATGGTCTACAACTAAAATTATTTTTTCTTTCACCTATCTACTTGCCTAGTTCCCTGGAGGTATAAAGGCTGGACAATTTCCAGTTGCATTTCCCTCTCAAAGACTGAGACAGTCATTCATTTAGCATTTTATAATGCCAGCACCTAACAACATAAGCCAAATATACAAGGCACCAAATATACTGGGAATAACAGTATTATCTTCTTGATAAACCAATAATGACAAGACTTACTGCTATTCAGAGATAAGAAAGCTGTTCAAGAACAGTCTTCCTTCATTACAAACCACAGTCCCATTACATGAGCGTTATTTTCTGTACCAAGATTACATAAAGATGTACAAATAGAACTTCACACATAGTCTTCTGGGATTGTTTTTATTTCACACTTAGTAAGATAATTTGTGGTTAAGACTATGTTAATAAAAGTGACTAAAATTAACCTCTTCACTTCTGAATGAAATCTTTTCTCTATACTAGAAAGTAATAAAGGTCATTTCACAATAATATAATACTCTCAGGGCCCAATATCACCTCTCAAAACTAAAAATGCTTCAGCCTTAACACAGATCACACAGAACATTTTTGAAGTTAAAATACTATATTCAAAGTGACAGTAATATCAAACTGATACAAAAAACAGAAATCATAGCCAGGGAAGAAAAATGAAAGACACAATTCATAGAAAAAGTAGTTTACATCTTAGAAAGCATTGCTTACAACCCTAAAAGTGTAGGTAAAGAACAAAAGCCAGGCTCACTCAGGGTCACAGCATCAGTGGGCATTTCTGTCCCGGACCTTTGCAGTCTTATCTTTTGGGAAACAAAATAACAGATTTGGAATAGATTTATACATAAAAAGTCTTTCTCAAATTAGAGGCTGAAACCTCCAAGAAAAGTCTTAAGCAAATTTTCAAAAGGTCAAAAAGACTGAAGTGAAGAGCTGTCGGCAGCATACAGAGACTGGCATACTGCACCAACTGCGGTACTCCCCCAGAGTTCCTTTTGATCTGCTGATTCACAAAAGAGTAACACTGTTTCAAAGCTGAAAAACTTTTCACTAGAGATAGTATTCATAAGACAAATAGTGGGGGTTTGGTTTCCTTCATGTAGAAAAATGAAGAAGCTCATTATACGGTTGCAAGATGCTCTTTAGTTTCAAAGGATGAGCTGTCTGAACATCACTGGTAGAGATAACTAATCATTATCAACACATAATTACAAATCTCAAAAGTGACATGAATTTAGTATTTCAATTCACTTAAAACATATGTATTGAATCCAAGGAACTGAATCCAAGGTTTCATACATGCTAAACACACTCTACTACTAAGCTTCACCCCCAGCCCTAATTTTTTAAGTCTGCTAAGGATTAGGCATTATGCTGGCCACAGAGACTCTAAAGATGGATAAGACATGGCTTCTGCCTGTGTGAAGCTCACAATCCAGACCAGTGCTGTCCAACAGAACTTTCTGCAGTGATGGAAATATCTGGTATCTATACCTCCCACTATAGTAGACACCAGCTCCATGAGGCTATTAAGCATCTGAGATGTGACTTATGCTGATGACAAATTTAATTTTTATTTAATTATAATTAATTTAAACTTTAAATCAACACATGTCACTAGCGGCTACCATACTGGAAAGTGTATATGTAGCTATATACAACTAACCCAAAAGTATTAAAAATCAATGTCACAAAACGATAATGATCATTAATATTTACTTACTTCATTTAGTATGCTTTCCAGTGTTGGAGGAGTGTCAACTTGAGGAATATCAAACTCCTTGTCATCAATCTAACAAAGAAAAGAAATTAATCCCCACAATATAATGCCATTCCCCTTAAAATTGTAAGGATGTTTTAACGAAATATCAATTATAAGACAACCTTATCATGAAATTGATCTAGCAGTCAACTCAGCAATCCATGATGATAAGAGTCAGAGCAAAAGACTAGAATTGTTACCTTTCCTATCCATGCATTTGTTGACTACTGACAACATGTATGCACCTGGGCCGGGGATTTAGCTCAGTGGTGCCGGTGCCTGCCTCAAAAGTGCAAGGTCTTTAGTTCGATTCCCAGTACAAAAAAAAAAACATGTATGCACTGGACAGCATTATCAGATGACACTTCCCAAATAACTTCTATTCAAGGACTTTTCTATCAGCTTTCTTCAATGTGACAAAATAGCACATCTTATGACAACCCCAATCTCCTAAATTTAGAGCTAAGTCATAAGTGATATGCCAATGTCTGATATCACAGTTTTTAGTTATTTCATAAATTATAGTGAGATAATTAGGTCAAAGAACTTGTTAATAAATACAGTCACAGAAACTCATTAATATAATACTTAGTCACTGGGGAAAGTTGCTGTGTGAGATAAGAATTTTAAACCTTGAGAAGTCATTGAACACAGCTGCACACAAGTATCTTCATCTATAAAATGGATTATCACAGTATTCTAAATGCTGTGAAGCTCAACTGACAACATGAATCAAAGGGTTCCATAAACTGTAATGGACTACACAAACGAAGAGTGACATATCTCATAAAACTGTACATAGACTCCTACTAACCCATACACAAATAATAGGCTGAGAGTGTTTGGATCATAAAATGCACTATAACCAAAACTTCAGTTAAAATTCATCACTTGACAAAAGCTGAAGTTTTACCAAATCATTTCTGAACTCCAACTCCTTGTCCAGATCTATGTAAGAGAATTTTGACAATGAAGCTTCTAGATTAAAAGATTTATTCAGTTCTTCTTCAGTAGTAGTCTTGACACAGAGATTCTGTTCCACATTGTCTTGGTCTGGTTCATTTTCCATATTTGTTTTTAACAACTGTATTCAACCAATCCAAGCACGTGTTTGTCTTGTTTTTGGCCTTAGATCACAATGATTTGAATGACGATCTCTTTAAAAGAAAAGAAGACAAAGAAAAGTATCATTTAGATTTTCTTTTATCAATGGGACATTCTAAAACCTACTTGGTCAGATTTCACTTGGTTGTCTGGTTATAGACAAAGAAAAATTGATAGTAGGACACAAGGTAGTCATGAAACTGCTGGTAATGACAGTCATGAAACACAGGCTTGACCACCAGACTTGGTTCCAGCTAGATTTATGTACCTAACAACATGAGGATAAATTGGTGCCAAAGGCTGCAATAAAGCAATTAACCCCTTCCTTACCTTCCCAAACCTCAGGGTAGCTCTCTAGTTCCCCTGGAAAGAAGCACATACAACAGCTTTGCTGCTGGCACTCACTTGGGGACACAGATGCCTCAGGAGCTTAATTTAGACACCACTAGTAGGTAATTAGTTATTTAATACAACACCAACAAACCTAAGGTTCAGTCTATTAGAAAAGAAAACAAGGACCCAAGGATAAAATAATTACATAGCCTATAAGTGATTTCTAGAAGAAAGCCAGTCACAGAAAAACAGACATTTTCAGAGAAAAATGAAATACTGAAAAAACCAGAAACTATATTTTTGTATATTTCACAGCTCTAAAGAGTAGAACCCCATGTTCTATCAAAAAATGGATAATTTGATATACTTGTAAAACTGTTATTTCTAAAAAAACTAAAAAAATATATTTTTAAATTCTTATATATTTAATAAATAAATTTGCTCTCTAATGTTTTTAGATAGTGTTTCAATTAGGCTACAAGTGGCTAGTTTTTTAAAATCCACTTCATTTTGCCTTTAGAATAATGTAAAAATAGGAAAACAGAAACAATGTCATAAGAACACTGATAATAAAAATAAAAGTCATTTTGTTCCCAGACTAGGTGTTTTCTGTAGTACAGTATTCTCCTCTCATCTATGGTTTCACTTTCCATGGTTTCAGTTATCAGAGGTCAGTCACGATCTGAAAACATTAAATGAAATATTCCAGAAATAAAAAATGCGTAACTTTAGCCTGTGCTCTGTTCTGGGTAGTGTGATGACATCTGGTACCATCCTCCTCCATCCCACCGGAAAGGTGAATCACCCTGTCCAGTGTATCCACACTGGATATGCTACCTGCCCACTAGTCACTGACTAGACATACTGGTGATCTGATCGACTACCATGGTATTGCAGTGCTTCTATTCAAGTAACCCACATTTCACTCAATAATGGTCCGCAAAAGGCAAGAGTAGTGGTCCTGGCAATTTAGAGATGTGAAAGAGAAGCCATAAAGTGCTTCCTTTAAATGAAAGGTAAAAGTTTACCTTTAATGAAAAGGTAAAAGTTCTTGACTTAATAAGGAAAGAAAAAAATCGTATGTCAAGGTTGCTAAGATCTATGGTCAGAATGAATCTTTTACGTATGAAAGTGAAAAATGAAAAAGAAATTTGTGCTAGTTTTACTGTTAAATCTCAAAAGGCAAAAGTGTGATAAATTATTCACCTCATTTCACCTCACCATATAAGCACTGTATTAAATCACATCATTATAAGAAGGGTTAATTAAGTACAGTATAATACAATATGATATTTAAAGAGAGATAATACAACTTTTATTATAGTATATTTTTCTAATTGTCCCATTTTATTATTGTTGTTGTCAACCTCTCGCTGTGCCTAATGTATAAATTAAACTTTACCATGAATATATATTTTAAAACATTTTATACAGATTTGGTCCTCCATATCCATGGGTTCCACATTCATCAAATCAACCAACCATCTTTTTTGAGATGGAAAATACTCAAAAAATTGCATCTGCAATAAACATATACAGACTTTTTCACTTTGTCATTATTCCCTAAACAATACACCACAACTATTTACAAAGCATTTACATTGTATTAGGCATTATAAGTAATCTAGAGATGATTTAAACATATACATGAGAATGTGAATAAGGTTATATATCCAAAGATTATGCTACTTTACATAAAGGACTTAAATGTCTGCAGAATTTGGAATTATCAGAGGATCCTGGAACCAAATGGACGTGGATGCTGATAGTCACTTGTATAAGGTTTGGTACTACTGGCAGTTTCAGGCATCAACTGGGGGTCTTACGTGAGGACTACTGTACCACACAACTAGCAATTCTCAGTGTGAAGGTTTTTCAAACCACACACCACCCTCAGGGGTACAAACACTACTACTACTACTACCACCATTACTACTATGAACCCTCGGCCCCACAGTGGAACTTATTTTTACTATTATTCCATAGTGACCTGAAAGAAGAAAAAAAGGCAAAGCCATTGGGCTAGCTTAATTTTTTAAAAGCAAACTGATTATATGATTTTAAGCAATATGCCTAAAACTAACAATTTAATCCACAGAAACTCATTTTTCAGTACCTATAATTAATTTTACTTCCTTCAATGTTTCATTTTTATCACATTAAAAAAATGAATAGGTACTACGTGTAAAACGTGTGAGCTCAAACTTTTCTAGCACATTTGGTACATTACCAATGCAGGCTAGTTTCTTTCACATAGTACAGGAAATAGTCCCTAATTTTCTGTCCTCTAGAAAACGTACTATCAAGTATGTTCATATAAGACATAACTGAGAACACATTGTACCTGGCAACATTTGAAAGTATCTTTCCAATGTCAGGTATTAAATGTACTACTTCTTTGCAATGAGCCAAATGCAGCAGAGGTAATAGCATTTATATTCCTTTCTTCAAAAAAGACTGAACTACCTCATGAAAAATTATTTGTAATAGTCTTTCACTATTATTTGTACCACTAAGCAAAATTTGCTACAATTATTCAAGGAATATTTACAAACATGTATAATCCAATTCATATTCAATGGTTTCTGTGGATGATTTTTATTCTTGTTTTTTAAATAGTAGAAAAGGCCATATCCAAAAAAGAAACCTTTTATTTAAATAATTTAATCATCTAAAATGTTTCATACTTCATATATTTGTCTTTTCAAAATAACTCAGAAATGAAACCAAAAACTTTTTTATCTCCTCTCTGGAGTTAAGAGGCTCCAAGAGGAGGCTCCCCACGACCATTCCATGGCTCGCTCCTAGGGCAGAGGAGGTGAGCCAATCCCAGCAGCCGGAAGGAAGCTCCCCCGATGCCATTCCATGCTCCTAGGGCAGAGAAGGTGAGCCACATGGGCTCCAGAAGCAGCCCCCACCCACCCACCGCAGAAATGAGAAGACACATAAACAAGCCTCAAAAACAGACTTCTGGATCACCTACAGCAACCCCAAAGGGAAACGAGATGGAACAATCTGATACTCAACCACCTGGATTCCCTGAACTGGCAACAAAAGAGGATCTGGGAAAAATGAAATCAGAAATAATTACTCAGATAACAGCAAACATTGTGCTCATAGTGCAAGACATGATTAATAAATCTAGAGAGGACACAGGTAAAAAAAAATAGAGGATCTGAGGAACATGATGGAATCCCAACATAGGAAACAAATGGAATCCATAAAACAGATGCAGACAGATTTCCAGGAGATTAAAAACTCCACTGAAAGTCTGCACAGTAGAATAAACCAATGTGAGGATAGAATTTCAGATATAGAAGATAAGATTGCAATTAGTGACCAGGAAAAGAAAAATTGCTTTAAAATTGTAAGGGAACACCAGAAATCAATCCAGCAGCTGCTAGACGAAGCGAAGAAGAATAACATAAGACTGAATGGAGTCAATGAAGAATGAGGAGAGAGTGCAGATGACATAAAAAAACTGTTCACAGAAGTGATGGCAGAAAACTTCCCAAGCAGGGGGAAAGAACTTGACATACAGATAAGTGAAGCATACAGGACTCCAGCTAGGCTTGATCAAAAAAAAATCTACACATAGGCATATAATAGTTAGGATTCCAGAAATCCAACAGAAGAACAAAATGCTACAAGGAGTGAGAGAAAAGAAACAAATCACATACAAAGGAAAGCCCATCAGAATCACAGCAGACTTCTCGATGCAAACCCTCAAGGCAAGAAGAGCTTGGAATGATGTATTTCAAGCACTAAAGGAAAACAGCCTCCAACCCAGATTGATGTACCCTGCAAAACTATCTTTCAAAATTGATGGAGAAATAAGATACTTTCATGATAAAGAGCACCTCAGGAACTTCATGAATACCAAACCAGCACTCCAAAAAATTTGGGACAATATCCAAGAAGAGACAATGAGGATCACAACCCCAGGAAGCACAGCAGAATGAATCCATTGGGCATGACAAATTAAACGCAAAGGGGGAGAATCCAACAAAAAGAAAAAGTCATAACAAGGCTTTTAAAACTTTTAACTTCATCTCCCTAATGAGCGTATAATTTAATCTTATTACTGTACTGATTAGTATTTTTCTGATTCTAGAGTTGCACACCTTTCCTTGTGCTTTACTATTTATCATCTTCTTATGTCTACTTTTTAATTGGGTTGTCTACTAATGAGCTGTAAGAGTTTTTCATATATTCTGGTCATAGGTTATATGCATTGTAAATATGGTCTGTTTAAGGACTACTTTTCATTTTCACAATGTCATTTAAAATTCTAAATATTGATGGAATCTCATTTTTTTTCTTTAATAAATCATGTTTTTTGTATCTTGGAAGTTCTTGCCTACCCTAAACTCATAAACATT
This sequence comes from Heterocephalus glaber, assembly GCF_053883595.1. Lineage (NCBI taxonomy): Eukaryota > Metazoa > Chordata > Mammalia > Rodentia > Bathyergidae > Heterocephalus > Heterocephalus glaber. Next base: position 69,954,982 of record NW_028258324.1, read on the forward strand.
TTCCCTTATAATTTCTTCTTAAAGTTTCTTAGTTTTAGTCTTTCATATTTAGGTTCATAGATCCTTTCAAATTATTTTTATAATTTGAGGTTAATTTTTTATATACAGATACCAGGTGTTCTAGCGCCATTTGCTGAAAACACCATCTTTTCCTTGGCTCTTGAATTGAGTTTATATTCTATAAAATGTTAATGTTAAATAATCTTTCAAAACTCAGTGGACCATATATGTGTGGTTCTATTTCTAGATTCTCTGTTTTATTCCAATGATCTATATGTCTTTCCTTACACTAACACTGCCTTGATTACTGTAGCTTTAGAGGAAGTCTTAAAATTAGGTATTAAACATCTTCCAACACTGTTTTTTTTTCTTTTTCTTTTTACTTTTCTAGGTCCTTTGTAGTTCTATTTAACTTTAAAATTTCAATATCCAATTCTTCATTTATAGCAAGTATACATAGACCTGAATTTTTATAGACATCTTATGTTTTCTAATCCTGCTAAATTCAAATACAAGTTCTAGGGGCTCCTAGAGATTTCTTAGCATTTTCTCTGTAGATGACCATTTCATCTACATATAAAGATTTTGCTTCTACCTTGCCAATCCTATCCTAATTGTGTCATTTTATTGCCAGACTATTTTGGTTTAGGCCTATGTGTCAAAGTTTAATGGACAGATGAACAGTAGGCATATCTGCCCTAGTTCCCCACCTTAGGGAGAAAGCATTGTATCGTCTCCATTCATAGAAGGAGTTTTTGCTGAAAGTATGGAGTACATGTCTTTAATCTGTTGAGAAGGTTCTGTTCTACTTCTAGTCTCCTGATAGCTTTTACCATGAACAGCTGTAGAATTTAGTCCGATACTTTTTCTCCAACTAGTGACAGGATCATATGGCTTTCTCCTTTCCTCTGTTAAAATGATGACTTTTGGGGGTGGATCTTCCAATGCTGAACCAACACTGCCATCCCTATAATAAAACCACTTTCTACATACTGCCAGATCTGACTTCTAATGGTTTGTTTTGTTAAACAAATTTCTATGTTCATGCTTTTTTCTTCTATTATCTTTATCCAGTTTTAGGATTAGCACAATGTTGATTTCCTAAAATGAGGGGAGAAGTGTTCCTTTTTTTTTCTGCTTTAAATGTTTGATATAATTTATTGGTTAAAATGTACATGAGCCTGTTATCATATAGGTAGGTTTTTAAGCTAGGAATATACTTTCTTTAATAGGTGCTATTCAAATTTTATATTTCCTCCAGAGTTAGTGTCATTAATTTGTCTTCCAAAGTACTTCTTAGAAGTTGTCAAATTTATTTCAAAAAAGATTTTTGTAATTTGCTTTCTATATCCTTTTAAATTCTGTAAAATGTGTGGTAATGTCTCCTAGATCTCGATATTGTAATTTTAAAAATGTATAATTGATATTGTGTAATAGGAAATAAAGGCGTAAAGGAATAGGGGAAGTGGGAGGGGTAGGAGAAAGGAAAGAAGGGAAAAGAAAAACTATGAGAAAAGGAAAAAATGGAAACAAAGTCTTTGCAAATAGGGAAGGGCGGAGGGGGTGGAGGGCAGGGGAAGGGGAAAAAAAAAAAGAATCAAGATACTCATGTAATGGTATGAGATCCCAATGATGTATGTAACTGTATTTTATACCTAAAATGTACCAACAAACTTAATGGGGTGGGGGGAGAGGCTCCAAGACCACATCTGTAAACACCAATTTCAAGTGTCAAGCATTCCCTAAAAAAAGAACGTTCACACTGCCATACTATCCTACTCTATTTCCAACCTTCACTTTACTGAAGTGTGGTGAAATGCAAAGAAAATAAGCCAAAGAGCTCACTAAAATAAGATTTGAGCCTACATTTTACCAGTTCTTATCGGTGACCTTGGTCAGTTTGGCTACCCTTTCTGAATCACTTTATTTCTACATCTGCAAATTGGAATACCATGGACATTTATGCTGTTTGCTCAGAACAGTACCTCTTGTTCTTCGAAGGGCTCCTTCAAAGCAATGCTTCTTGTATAGGCTGCCAATCAAAACTCCCCTAGTAAAAGGGATTATGTCATATAGCTTGAATGCTTCACCAGGATTCATCCTTGTGCTGTACTGGCTATTTATCATCTTATGTCTACATTTTAATTGGGTTGTCTATTAATGAGCTCTAAGAATTCTTTATATATTCTGCTCATAGGTTATATGCATTGTAAATATGGTCTGTTTAAGGACTACTTTTCGTTTTAATGATGTCATTTAAAGTTCTAAATTTTGATGGAATCTCATTTATCAATTTTTTTTCTTTTATACATCATGTTTTTTGTATCCTAGGTAGTTCTTGCCTACTCTGAATTCATAAATATTTTCCCTTATAATTTCTTCTTAAAGTTTCAAACTTTTAGGCTTTCTTATTTAGGTTCACAGATCCCTTCAAGTTATTTTCATGTATGGAAAAAAAGGGTTGAGGTTAATTTTTTATATACAGATACCAGGTGTTCTAGTGCCGTTTACTGAAGACACTATTTCTTCCTTGGCTCTTGAATCGAGTTTGTATTCTATAAAATGCTAATGTTAAATAATCTTTCAAAACTCAGTGGACCATATATGTGTGGTTCTATTTCTAGATTCTCTGTTTTATTCCAATGATCTATATGTCTTTCCTTACACCAACACTGCCTTGATTACTGTAGCTTTAAAAGAAGTCTTAAAATTGGGTGCCAAACGTCTTCCAACACTGTTTTTGGCTTTTCTGGGTCCTTTGTTCTCCTACATAACTTTTAAATTTCGATATCCAGCTCGTCATTTATAGCAAGTATACACAGACCTGAATTTTTATATATACCTTGTGTTTTCTAATCCTGCTAAATTCAAGTACAAGTTCTAGGGGCTCCTAGAGATTTCTTAGCATTTTCTCTGTAGATGATCATTTCATCTACATATAAAGATTTTGCTTCTACTGTGCCAATCCTATTCTAGTTGTGTCATTTTATTGCCAGACTATTTTGGTTTAGACCTATGTTTCAAAGTCTAATGGACAGATGAAGAGTAGGCATATCTGCCCTTGTTCCCCACCTTAAGGAGAAAGCATTGTATCTTCTCCATTCATAGAAGGAGTTTTTGTTGGAAGTATGGAGTACATGTCTTTGATTTGTTGAGAAGGTTCTGTTCTACTTCTAGGCTCCTGATAGCTTTTACCATGAACAGCTGTGGAATTTAGTCCAATACTCTTTCTCCAACTAGTGACAGGATCATATGGCTTTCTCCTTTCCTCTGTTAAAATGATGACTTTTGGGGGTGGATCTTCCAATGCTGAACCAACACTGCCATCCCTATAAAACCACTTTCTACATCCTGCCAGATCTGACTTCTAAGAGTTTGTTTTGTTAAACAAATTTCTATCTATGTTCATACTTTTTTCTTCTACTATCTTTATCCAGTTTTAGGATTAGCACAATGTTGATTTCCTAAAATGAGAGAAGTGTTCCTTCTTTTTTCTTCTTTAAATGTTTGATATAATTTATCAGTTAAAATGTTTATGAGCCTGCTGTTGTCATATAGGTGGGTTTTCAAGCTAGGAATATACTTTCTTTAATAGGTGCTATTCAAATTTTATATTTCCTCCAGAGTTAGTTTCATTAATTTGTCTTCTAAGTTACTTCTTAGAAGTTGTCAACTTTATTTCAAAAAAGATTTTTGTAATATGTTTTCTATATCCTTTTAAATTCTGTAAAATCTGTGGTAATGTCTCCTAGATCTTAATATTGTAATTTAAAAAATGTATAACTGATATTGTGTAACAGGAAGAAAAGGTCTAAAAGAGCAGGGGAATTGGGAGGGGTAGGGGAAGTGAAAAAGGGAAAAGAAAAAATATGAGAAGAGGAAAAAAATGGAAACAAGGTCTTTGCAAATAGGGAAGGGTGGAGGGGGTGAAGGGAGGGCAAGGGAAGGGGAAAAAAAAAAAAAAGAACCAAGAGACCCATGTAATGGTACAAGATCCCAATGATGAATGTAACTGTATTGTATACCTAAAATGTACCAATAAAGTTAATGGGGAAAAAAATAAAAATAAAATGGGATTGAGCAGAAAGTGCCATTTCCATTGTTTTCTAAAAAATGAGAAGGAAGAGAGGAAAGAGAATTCTGATATTATTTAAGCCCCAGGTGCTAGTCTTCTAAGAAGTTAGTTCTGCCCATACCTTTCTGGCAGTTTGTCTATGTGGGCAACCTGTCCTTTTTTTTTTTTTTTTTTTTTTTTAATAATTTAGAGACCTAACTCTGAGGAATACAACTACAAACCTTGCATTCTTACCAAGGTTAAGAACAAATGATGACTGTAAAGCATTTAGAACAATGCCTGGATGCATGGTAATTTTCAAGAAATATTAGCTATTATCCTTTACAATTTCTTCAAGATTTCTGAGTTCTTCGAAAGTTAAAGACTAAAACAAGATGAAGTATTTCTATAAAGGTCTAGTTAGTGCTAAGTGTAGAAGACAGGTACGTTTCCTCATGAGCTGAATAAGAAGAATTTGTCTAAGATGAGTACAGCCCCCAGCATGCTATCAGAGACACTTAACAAAAACCATTAATTATGAGAACAGAAGTGTCTTATACTACTAACTCATTCTAAAATCCTGTTTTGGCTTTTTCTCACATAAACATTAGTCTATACTTTGTTAGTGATGTCAAATCTGTTCCTATCCTTAGTTCCTCCTTTGTCTCTAAAATTCCTTTCTTCATGTTAGCAAATTTCTCTAACCCAAATAGACTGGCTGAATCAAAAGTTACCATGGTCAGATTTATTTAAAAAGAAGAAATCCACTAGAGAAGTTTCTGTAAATTTTTTAGAAATTGATTGGGCTCTGCCTGAACCTACTCATGGCAGGAAGAATGATGGTGTCTAACAACACCAGCTCTAATTCCTGGAACCTGTGAATATGTTACTTTACATAGCAAAAGAGACTTGGCGTGTATGATTAAATTAGGATCTGGAGATGGGAGATTATTCTGAATTATCCAGGTGGGCCCAATGTAATCACATGAGTCCTTAAAAATGCAAGGTAAAGGCAGAAGAGTGCCAGAAAATCAGAAAAAGCAAGGTGATAACAGAAGCAAGGTCAGAGAGATGCTATGCTGCAGGCTTTGAAGATGGAGGAAGTGTACCAGGCATCAAATAACGCAGGCCTCCTCTAGAAGGTGCAAGAGAAGGAAACAGATTCTCTCCTAGAGCTCAAGAAGAACCATGTCCCGACACCTTGATTGTAGTGACACAGATGCCAGACTTGTGAACTACAAAACTGTAAAATAATAAATCTGTATTCCTTACAGTCACTAACCTGTGGCAACTTGTTATGGCAGCAACAGGAACAAATACACTAATAAACTTTAATTAATTCATTCCTGACCACATCTCCAATGTTCTGAAATACTAACCCCTCCCTTGTTGGTTGATGTTGCTCTCATTTTATTGAGCAAACTCTTCATTCTAATATACAGACCAATGATGAAATGCTTCATATATCTCACTTAATATTACACACTTGAACCAGATACTGCTTCCACACTAGCCCAGCACAAAGGCTGACAACAAACTACTCATCACTTCCTCTTGACATGGAACTCTACAACTAGTTCTTCACCCAACCATCATTGTGATCTTGTGTTTTCACAGTTCCTTAAGGAATACCATGCCAGACAGTACTTGTAGGCAACACTGTAGATTACATCAACTATTTCTCAATCTCTCCTAGAATGAAATCAGATCAATCTGATAGGAAATGTATGTCATGGAATTATGATGATCAAGAATGCTGCTAAATCAATAATAGTTCACACTTAAGATTACTGGACATCTTGATAATTCTCAAGGTTATTTCCTCTAAATCAATAAAATCATTCCCAACCAAGGATCATTCAAAAAAAAAAAAAAGATGTACTACATATACAACAATGATCTCATTTTCACACTGACCAACTGAGTAAGAACTCAGATACAAATGCCTATATTGGACCAGGTTACCATGGAACTCTTTCACCAGTTTTCTGTCATGGCAAACATGCCCAATTATTCTCAAATTCCAGTATCTTATCTAATTGTCTAACATTCTTTTCCTTCTAAAAGTATCATTATGAGATACTTTTCACATCATAGTGAAATCAAGTTTTTAAAAATTTAGTATTGTGACAGTTATCAAGAAATCATGCATGGAAACAATGTTACATGTTAGCTTTGTTTCTGCCCTTCCTTATCAAATTTATTCTCTTCTATTTCTTTGTTTTGCTCTGTCTTATGGTTTATTTTGTTAAGGAAAAGAATATAACAGAGTTAACTTCTATTAGTTTTCTATCATCTTCCTCTAGTAAATGGAGGATTCATTTTTAACAGTTCTCCAATGCCTACAGGATAAAATTCCAAATTCTAAGCCTATAATTCCAGACATACAAACTAGATGGAATCTATGAGCTTCCTCCTTCCTCTTTCCTTTACAACTACACTATTATTGCACTCAGAATCCTTTAAGAATAGCTTCCACTTTCCATGTCTGCTCAAGCTGATTCGACTTCCCTTTCCTTTTCCTCTACATTTATCTGAGATTTATTCTCTTTCCCTCCTTGTGGGCCACATTCAAACTGGATCTGCCCACGACCTCTTCTGTCCCTAACAATCCAAATCCAGAAGGCACATCTTCTTTAAAACTGTTTTGGTGGGGCTGGGGATTTAGCTCAGTGGCGCTACACCTGCCTCACAAGCACGAGGTCCTGAGTTCGATCCCAGATACCAAAAAAAAAAAAACCAACCTATCTTGGTGTTTTCCTCATTTTGATTCAGTATTTAACTTACCCTATGACTGACTTTTCTCCTTAACTATGCAATAAAAATGGGCCGATATTTCTACATCACTGGACTCACTGACTTGCATACTGTGTTGTAAACATTCAATACATATTTGCTGATTAACACAAGAATTGGAAGACAAAAATAACACCTGTATTACAAATTAAGTATATCAATTTTATTACCTGCAATCTGTGCCATAATAAGTTAACAAGTCCTACTTTTATGTAATCATGCTTGTCAACAACTACAGTTCATATGTCAGGTATCAGATAAAATTACCAATTGAATGCAGCCATAACATTGTTCTCTTTTGGGCCGGGGATTTAGCTCAGTGGTTCTGGGGCCTGCCACGCAAGCACCAAGTCCCAGGTTCGATCCCTGGTACCAAAAAAAAAGGACAACATTGTTCTCTTTTATCAACTAATCAGATTGCAATTGTTTCTTCATTGTCTGACACACACACCCCACCCCGCCCATGCATGTGCAGGTTTCATGAGAGCAAAGATCTGCCTTGTTCACCATCATATTCCCAAGGCCTAATTACACAGTAGTTTGTTAAGTCAATCCACCCATCCTTCCCTCCCTAGGTAACCAGCCAAGCAACACTGTACCACTGGCTTCCAGGGCCTCAAATAGCAGTTGTGGTCATTCGAGCTAAGATACGGTTTTTCACTCTACCCCAAAAAGACTCCCACTTGTGCAAGTCTCATCTTTTGTATCTGGGAGAGATTTTTTTTTTAATCCCAACCATTTTTTTTAATGATCATTTAGCTCATGTACAACATGACAAACTCCATAATTCCAAATGTTTCATCTTCTTTCATATTAATTCAGCCTATATATTAAAACAGTGGAAATGTCCCCTACATCTATTTAATTTACAGGAATTTAATTATTATCTTCAGTAAAGAGGCAGGGAAAAAAGAAAAAGAAACGATTCATGCAGAGCCAGCAGAGTATTGACTTCTACTCAATAGGTATATGCTTCACAGCACAAAATAGGCGCTAGATTTCTGCTGTCCCTTTGATCAATCTCAGTTCTTAAAGCCTTCATACATAAGCAATCTAGTTCATAAGTGCTAAAAATAATAAATAGTACGCTGTTTCAACACTGCGCAAAAACTGGCTGTGTTGGGCTTCTGAGAAATCATTATGTCTGTCAGTCTCTGGTACTCCTTCCTGGGGTACTTTGAGAGTACTCAATTTTCAGCTTATCCATCAACTTCAAAACTGACATCTGCATGAGATGCAATGGTACTATATATTGGGGTGGGTTGCTTACTTGATCCCCAAGTTTCTTCTCAACTACAGGCATATTTAGGTAACTATAGCCCAATGGGCTTAGAGCTACCACTATGAAAAAGCCCAAACACCTGTTTCTCCCTGTCTCAGTAATGTCTACATGGGAGGAGTTACCATTTAAAACTTAAGAAATATGCATAGAACGACAAATGTGGAAATGTGGAAAGGAGTAGTACCAGAGACCTTCCTATACACAACACTAAGTTACTACTACAATCATTAGACACAAACAAGCAAGGCACACCCATTCTAGAAAAGTAAGGTCTAATTCCAAATCACAACACACAGAATAGTAAAAGGGAAGCCTACAATATCTGTCTTAACATTATCAGTTATATATACACGAGGTGACAAGTGATCATTAACGAGAGAAATGGCTTCTTTCCAGATTCTAGTTAATCCCTACTATCATGAGAATCTCTCTCCAAAGTCCCAGCCCAACCCCAAAGATATCACCTAAGAAGTACATGAGCCATATGTAGTCCTTGTGTAGGCTGACTTACATTTCCTCTCCTTCACATAACAGATGTAGGTGAATTCTTGTAAGTTAAATGAACAAAAGAGAGGGTTTCACTCAGATAGAGGTGGAGTAGATGGTGGCTTTTTTTATTAATTCTAATTGAGTAAATTATCATCTCAATTACACCTGGTTAGATGTCAAGAAGGATGTAGTCACAAGAAATTTATGCCCCCCCCAAAGAGCAAGAGGGAGCTTCTTGCTGAACTATAGAGGGAAAAAAAGATTAAAATATCCTAGCAACTTTACTATCTTTCCTTTGAGAAGCTGTTTCTCCTCCACTCCTGCTATGTGATTTTGATGGGGCTGCCAATCAAGTACCCTATCAGCCTAACCAGAAGAGTAAGCACATATTTTCATGTCCAATCTGGACAATCAGGGTCCTTCCCTGGAATTCTTAAGTATTGAAAACAGGAGCTTTCTTTCTACTGGACGGTACATAAACTTGCAGGACATAACACAGGAGTTGTCTGGAGTCTGTCTTTCTGATGTTTATTTAATAGAATAGAATGAGGCTTGCAATGAGAGAAGCCGAGATGGGGACTAAGGAATTAGAAGGACTTTTGTGTGTGTGGGAGGGAGGGGGATACACAAGAATATCATTTAGTGATTTTGTGGCACCCTCGCTCTGCCCAGGTTTGTGAGCCAATAAATCTCTTTGTTCAAGCTCAAATGAATAGCAGAAAGAGCCTTGACTTAAAAAGTGTTATTGCTACTAGAATAAATCTAAGACATTCATTAACAATGAGAAATACAAGGCAAATCTGGCCAAAACACAGAATGCACTTCAAGATAATTCAAACAATTCAGGAATCAGTTTAGAATAGAGCAGCTTGATTTTACAAATATACACAGAGGACGCTTGAGGTAGTGGATCAATGTAAGATGCCATTTCAACTCTACGAAACCTATAGAGAGATCAGAAGTTAGATGCATTATTAAGTTCAAAAGACCTCAATTCTCATTCATATATAAAACTGACATTTGATGTCACAATCGTTGAAATGTCTATGGAATAGTAGAGCAGTTAAGAATCACCAAAATACCCCAATATTCTGGAAGACAGAATTTCCTGCTAGTGGTTGTCCAAATGTACAAAAGAAACACATAAAGGAAAATCAATATATTATTTTGCTATACAACTGTAAAGAATTCTCTCACACATAACTATTTTTCTTCAACCACATGAAGCCCAATAGTTCAAAAAATTTCCCCATTATCTTTATTGTGCATTCTATGGAACAGGCCAGCTATTGCTAGAGGATTCAATACCTACTCTCTGCTTAATTTTATTCATGAGCAAATCCATGTCTTACACAAACACGTAGATCCTCCATCCTCACATTAGATATACTTCAAACACACGAGTGGAACACAGACATATACACAAATGGGATGAAATTATCTCCCAAACACAGTCGTCCATAATAAAGTTGGCACGAAAGCTAACATGTTTATTTTTCCTGTGTATCTGCGTGTTTGTTTGGGGTGGGAGAGTGTGGTGGAGTGGGCAGTGCAGAAAGCCTTGCTGTGTACTCTAAAAGAGTCTACGGAGTGGAGGGGACAGAGGGGACCTGCCTGGTTGGAGAAGGCTCCCAATATGTTCCAAATAACCCAATGCCCCGCCTACCACATCCTACCCTAAGCTCCTTTAAGGCACACCGCTTTTGTACACCCAAACACTTTGGACAGCTATTTCCCTCCTTCCCAAGTGCCACACCTGGAAAACTAGCCTTGCAAGGCACAGGAGTGACCTCGAACTTTAGAAGACCCACTTTTCATCCTGTTGTCATCACTCTGAGATACACCTTGCAGGAAACCAGGCAGGACCAACCCGCAGGACTCACATCAATCCTGAGAGGCGGCCACCTCCATCCCGACTGGCGGGCTGCACACCTGTCCCGCCCGAAAGAAGGGTGGGGGTGGGGGGTCACCCACCTGCTGGCCTCATGGTCGGGGGCGTGGGCGCCGTGTCCCTCAGCCTCGTATTCGTTTGGAACCGACAAGTGAAACTGCCTGACCCAGTTTCAGGTCACGACCCTCCGCCCCAGTCACCCCGCCTGGCTGTGGGCCCCGTCCAGTTAGCCTGTGGCGGGCTGCTCTGTCAACTCCGGAGGCCGCGCCACTGTCGCACAGGAGAAGGTACAGGGAGGGACTCAAGAGAGATGGCGCTTGCTCCCCTCCCAACCTGGGTGCAGCTCCTCGCCCCAGGGACCTCCCCACTGGCCCGCTCTCCAAACAAGCTTTACCTAAGCTGGCAGCAATTCCGGCCCAGGACCCCCGGTTCACGTGACCCGGCCCCCTGCTCTCGCTTCACGCATGCGCAATACTCTATCGCTAGTGGCCAGGCTTCCGCTTTCTTGCTGTCCCCGCCCTCTCTCCTGGGCGGTCCGCCGTCTACACCACGCCCCTATTTAAAGGGCCAGTCTTAGCTGACGGACTTGGTTGAGTGATTAGTATATTGGGGACCGGGAGTTTGGAAATTTCATAGGTAGAGGCGCAGACCAATAAACAGCTGTCCTTGAGATTAGAGAAAAAAGTCTTTCAGCTCTAAGTTAGGGAATTCACCTGGCCTTCGAAAAAAAGTACTGTGCCTTAAGCCCTCCCAGAAAAGGTCCAAGGGCTGTTGATTCAAGGCTTTGGGAGTTTGCAACTAGTTTAAATAAATAGATAAATAAATGTATTCTTTTAAAAGACGAACTTAGGATTGCCACTTTTAAATTTTGCCAGTAAGGTCAATAGGCACGCACTTAAAACTATTCTCTACTACTACTATTAGAAAACAATTTTCTAATTTATTTTCAATGCTGCTCAGCAAAAAAAAAAATACTTTAACATCAAAAATACAGGAGGAAGGCTGGGGATGTAGCTCAGTGGTGCTGTGTCTGTCTGGCAATTGCAAGGTCCTGAGTTCGATCCCTGGCACAAAAAAAAAAAGGGAGGGGAATTCTCCTGACATCTTTTAAATGTATTATTACAGACATCCCTCATTTAATGACCAAGTTCCTTTTCTAAAACTAGGTCATTAAATGAATTGGTCACTAAATGAGGAATATTCAGAACAACAAAATGGTCAAAGGAAACTCCAACTGATGACTGTGCTTTTATTTGTATAACTCTTACATGCAGTACTGTAATGTATAACAAAACAAAATTATAGTACGGTACAGTACAATCAGCAAAAATTACAGTACTGTATAAACAAGATGTACTGTACAAAAAAGACATTGAGGCTCTATAACAAGATGTCCAGAACTGTACAGAAAAATTGGGTTGTAATTCCAAACGACGGGTCCTAAGTCCAAACAGTCATTAACCAGGTAGGTCATTAAACAAGGAACATCTGTATTTCTCTTATTGCTACTAAAGAAAGATGAAAGCTTTCGGGAAAGATTGGCCTTTAGAGTTGCCACTGTAGATAACATTGACCCCAGAACACAGATCTTCTCTCACTGGACCTATGATGAAGAAATCAGAAGGGGGAAGAAAGAACCAAGATCACTACACTTTTGGGCCTTCCGAGGACCCAGAGGTGAGAAAGACACATTCTCACCTTCACAAGTACTGTAAGTGTAAGAAATGCAGTGTACAGACATCTTGACAGAATGGGCAGTTTAATTAGACTGATGTAAAGAAAGCTAAGGGACCATTATTTTAGGGAAACAGGTGAGGGGAAATGGTAGAACACTTCAGGGAGAAGGTGGTATTCTCTGTGGGCCTTGAAGGACTTCAGTAGGCAGACAGTAGTGAGAACACCAGCTGAGGAGATAGTGGAACCCACAGCCATCCAAAAACAAGTCTGGGGACAGCTGCTGGCCTGATGTGGTTAATGATATGGGCGGTGGCTTTCAAACTTCCCTAATCACCAATAAGAAACACATTTCAGCTGTGACCACATGTATGCATATAGGCAGTACGTGTATGCTGTGTATGACAGCAGACCTGTCTAGAGCAGGGCAGGGAGGGTGGTGAGACCAGAAATCCTGATGACAGAGAACTATTGAAAGAGCTGGCCAGAAAGGAAATGAGAAATATGAGGAGGGAGCAGGGGTGAGAGGTGGGTAGGTTTCTAACTGACCTTTTCAAAACGTCTCTATGGCAATCACAGACTTACTCTGGATAGAAAGAGAGCAAACCTAAAACTTGTGGGATATTGTAGACAAGCAGATTTCAATTCATAATAAGGAATGTTTTACAACACTTCAAGCTGCCTGTGAGATGTCTCCAAAGCAGTAGCTCTTATATGTACCCCTGTTCACAGTGGGAAATAGTGTCAAATGCTATCCTTTTGAGTGATGTTTGCATTAATTAAAAATAAAAATATTGTGTGTTTATTGGCGAAAACTTGGAAAATTCAGAAAATACATTTTTAAAAGCAGAAAATTACCCACATCTCAGAAAAAATCACTCATCGCTTTGACCTATTTATGTTGGATCTTTGTATATTTATGTTTTTGTTTGGTACTGGGGATCGAACTCAGGACCTCATGCTTGCGAGGCAGGTGTGGTGCCACTGAGCTAAATCTCTGGCCCACTATATTTACATTTTTGACAGAATGGAAATACACAGAATATATAGTTAATTTTCTCCCTCAACGTTGAGTACTATATCAACTGTCATTAAAATTATTCACAAATATTATTTTTATGGTTACATATCATTATTCATAAACTGTACCATTCTTTAACAATGTTATTGGTGGAGCTCTGATGGAGATGTACAGTGAGATAAATGTTATTTTCATGCCTGCTAACATAACATCCATTCTTTAACCCATAATCAAGGGATAATTTCAACTTTCAAGAGTTAATATTTAAGAAATACATTTTTGGGGGCCAGAGATGTGGCTCTCTGGTAAAGGGCTTGCCTAGCATGCATGAGGCTCCAAATTCAATCCCCAGCACTGAAAAGAAAAAAAAAAAGGAATGCATTTCATAGACTAAAGCAGCCATAAATAGTAATTACTCTGATGGATCTACACAAAGTAAATTGAAAACCTTCTGGAAAAGATACACCATTCTAGAAGCAATTGAAAGCATTTGCAATTCATGGAAGGAGGTCAAAATACAAACTTTAACAGGAGTTTGGAAGAAGTTAATTCTAACCTCCATGGATGACTTTGAGAGATCCAAGACTTCAGTGGAGGAAGTAACTGCAGATGTGGTGGAAAGAGCAAGAGAAATGGAATTGGAAGTGGGGCCTGAAAATGTGACTGCACTGCTGCAATCACGTAATGAAACTTTAACAGATGAGAAGTTCTCCTAGTTGAACAAAGAGTGAGAGGGAAAGTACTCCTGATGAAGCTGTTGTGAACATTGTTGAAAGGACAACAAAAGATTTAAAATATTTAAAGTTGAAAAGCAGCAGTCAAGCTTGAGAGAATTGACTCTAATTTTGAAAGAAGTCCTATTGTGGATAAAATGCTATCAAATAGCACCACATGCTACAGAGAAATCTTTTGTGAAAGGAAGAGAAATCAGTGCAGCACGCTTCCTTGTCTTATTTTCAGAAATTGCCCCAGCCACTTTAATCTTCAGCAATCACCAACCTGATCAGTTCACAGCAATACTGAAACAAAGAACCTCCACCAGCAAAAACATTATGTTCACTGAAGGCTCTGATGATCACCAGTAATTTTAGCAATAAAGTATTTTAACTGGGATACGTACATCTTTTAGATATAATGTTATTGCACACTTAGACTATAGAATAGTGTAAATACAACTTTTGTATTTTGGAGAAAACCAAAAAAATTCATGACTCACTATATTGCAACATTTGCTTTATTTCACGGTCTGGAACCAAAACCACAGCATCACTAGATATGCCTATACTTTAATTTATTTCATTATTCCACTATTTTTGGATATGTAGGAGGGGGTCCTATTTTCACTGTTAACAGGAACATTGCCATGAATATCCTTATACAGAAGTCTTTGCTCATAATTTAAAATTATTTCCTTAGGACAGAAACCTGTAAGTGAAATTACTGATTCAAAGTCTTTGAAATCTCTTAAGTCTGCCAAATTGCTTTCCAGAAAGGTCAGGCCAGTTTTCATTCTCACAAGAAGTACTCAAGGGTGCCCATCACACATACCCCCTAGCATTTATTTTATCTTTTTAAAAAGCTTTGCCAATTTAGTAGATGAAATGGCCTCTCATTTTAATTTGCATTGGATTACTAGTGGGGTGAAATATCTTTATAAATTCGTCAACCCTTTATAGTTATTCTGAGAATGCAATTTCGCTGCCTATGTTTGGCAGTGAAATAGTACTAAGTGAATTGTTGCAGACTTATAGACTTATGAGAAAAAACAGAGAAGGGTTTAAAAAATGATTGATGTTGTCACACCAAGTCATAGCCAAATTGTATTGTGGTATACTGTATTGAGTAGAAGAATTGAGTCACCACATGTTATGTGATTAAATATGTCTGTGTTACTGCAATCAGTACAATATCCATATTGTGGAAGTAATTTGATCTCAGGAAAATATTTCTTATATTAAATCTATGATAGATTTTAATTTCCTCATTTGGTAGGGGGTTTTTATTTTTAATTTATAATTCTTGTGTTAAAGATATATAAAATCTGTAAAGCATAGAGTCCCTCCTAGTTTTGTGTTTATATATATACACATAAACATATGTATGCATGCAACATTATAAAATATAATATGAGCAAACTCTAGAGATCTGTGACAATCTTATTCCCTTATAAGGAATTTGAACAATATTCAAGTTTGAGAAATATTGTTATAGGAAGCTTCTTAAAGCCTCATTTGTAATTCTCTAGGTATAGGCATTGGGGTTTAAAAATAAAAAAGGCAAAAGTGGTGTCAACTTATATATTGGAATTTTTCTATGCAGAATATTATGATTTTCTTCCTTTTGAAAAAGAGTACCAAAGGCTATGCTATGTTTAGGGTCTAGAGAGTATGTTTTGTCTTAAAAATATACCATTCATAAAAATTAACTCTGTATAGGTCAGTAAGACCTAGACAGAAGAATGTTTGGGTTTCTTAAATTTGTCTCTTTACGTAAGATGAATAAGTTAAACAGATAGTAATTAAAACAGAACTTTTATAAGGTGGTGTTAGGAGTTAAGCTCATGAGGAAAAGTCCCATGTGGGTTACGGGTGTGTGAGGGCATGGATATTAGTGAGAGCACCCCTGCTCCGACAGAGAGGAGATGGAAGGGGTTATCATCCATAGCAGCTGCAGTCAGGTAATGTTCTGACACCCCAGGTGGATGATCTGTCCAGCTCTCCAAAGACCAGAAGAATGAAGACCACGATCCAGACATTGCTACTGCTCTTGTGTCTAGAATAAGCTGTATCTATCCTGAAAGGGGAAAAAAACTGTCTGTACCTAAGAACAAAGGCCAGAGAATTCTTCCTTTTCCTACTCTCACAGCACAAACTGGCCTCTATTTCTTAAATTTTAAAGTAACCTGGTTGGAGCACAGAAATTCTTCAGTCAAACTACTCTCTCTGTATGATACTGTAGTGGTGGCTACATGTTATTATACATTTGTCAAACCCGAAGAATACACAATACCAAGAGTTAACCCTAATGTAAACTCTGAACCTGGGGTGATAATGATGTGTCAAGGTAGGTTCATCGTTTGTAACATATGTAACTGTCTGGTGGGGATGTTGATAATGGGTAGGTTGTGCATGTGTGGGGCAGACAGGAGATACCTGGGAAATCTCTTGGTTTTGCTGTGAACCTAAAACTGCTCTAAAGAATGAAGTCTTTTAAAATAAAAAAGCAAAAACAAAAACTTGATATGCAGGATTCTTAATTGGGGCCAGCATCCAAGTAAGCTGGAGACAAGCAAAATTGATTATGTGTAAGTTGCTCAAGCTAGGCCAGATGTCATTCTCATGTTCCCTCTGCCTGGAGTGTTCTTGCTCCAAAATAACTGCATGGCTCATTCTCTCACCTTCTTCAAGGCTTTGCTCAAATGTCCCTGTCTTGATCCAGGCTGTAAA
This sequence comes from Heterocephalus glaber, assembly GCF_053883595.1. Lineage (NCBI taxonomy): Eukaryota > Metazoa > Chordata > Mammalia > Rodentia > Bathyergidae > Heterocephalus > Heterocephalus glaber. Next base: position 69,971,635 of record NW_028258324.1, read on the forward strand.
TGCAAAGAAGATGAGGAGGTCTGGAGACCCAGGTTCTTTCCATCTGGTGACACTCTCAACCGAACACATGGCCTCCACGTTCTCCAAGGCAGAAGGGAAGGATGAAGAAAGCCCCCTGGCTGTGAACCGCCTTGGCCTGAAAGTGACATATACTCCTTCTGCTCACAGTCCATTGGCCAGAGCCAGCCACCTGGCCCTGCTTTATTGCACAGGAGGCCAGGAAGCACAGAGAAACGCACAGAATATCCAGGGCGCGTAGACTGCTTCTTCCACAATCATCTCAGCAAATCCTTCCCAGACCAGCACTCACCCTCCACAGTTCCTATTTTTGTCTTTTTTTTATGAGCACATGTTTGCACCACATAATAAATACATTCATCGCTCTCCACCCTTTTAAACCTTATTTTCCCCTACAGTACTTAACATTGTTCCACATATTATATATGTTACTTATTTTTCTTACTTATTTTCTTATTTAGTGTCTTCCACACTAGTCCATAAGCACTATGAAAGCACAGACTTTCGTCTATTTCACTTATGGTTGCACCTCCAGCATCTAGGACAGTACCTGGTGTAGAGTAGAAATTGTATAAATTCTTATAAAACTAATGAATGTGTTCTGCAATGACAGTCTATTTGTGTGTGGAAGTGTTACCTGCACTGACCTGAGAGTGCGTCCCAAAGTCAGGTTCAAAGAGTAAAAATATCCTTCTTTACAGCATACACAAGAATTTATTGAGTGCTTACTGTGTACTGGTCACCATGCTTGGTACTAGAAACAGACATGAGTGAGAAATAGTTCTGGGCCCCTGGCCAGGCATTCAACGCTTAAAAGTGCATATTTGTGAAGATACATAATGGAAATAAATTATGGGAGTTCAAAAGGCTAAAATTATTCTGACATTTTAGCAAGGCTGAAATTTATATCTAAACATCTCCTGAATTGGAATAAAAGAGGGGGAATAAGAGACTCAGGAATCATAAATTGCTTCCCAAAGTAAAAAAGAAAGATGATGTATATTTTCTTCTATTGTGTATTCTTGACAACAGGCTGCCTTTGACTTTTCATTCCCCTATTGATTCTAGTACCCTCCCTCATCCCTCTTTCCCTTCAGCCTTAGAGTAAATAGAAGTCCACGTGCACTTAGTTGAAAGACACTAAGGTTACTCAACTATTTGAAAGCATTTCTCCTTCTCATAATGTTGTAATTCCAGAAATGCTATCTATCACTTGAAATCTGCTTAGTATTTTGTCTTCAATCTCCAACTACCACCTCTGCTATATTCCTGCATACAAATAAGCAGTTATTTTAAACCCAAGACTAGCATTATGGGAACCCTGCTAGTACTAAGGAATAAAAAGAAGGTGGAAAAGCAGGCTCAGGGTTTGAACTTGGGCTATAAGGGATCCTTAGGCAGGTACTATAGAGGATTGGCCATTAGACAAGAAAAAGGTCAAGGAAAGGGTAAAACATGGAAAAACAACATGGATATCTAAGGTTGATTTGACCTATTTTACCCTTTTGCTTGGAGACATCCTTGTTTACATAAAAGCGCACAGATAACCTTTTCAAAACAAAAAAGGAAGAATTAGAATTAGCTAAGAATGAAAGAAGATTCAAAATAATAGCAGTGTTCCCTGTGTCAGGACCCAGATTCCTTCAGACTCATTGTTCCTCCATGTAGGGCCTTAATTCCCAAATCAACCTTATGTTGTAAGGCTTTTGTTCCAATCATTACATCCATTTTTCAATTAGCAATGAAGAAGAAAGGAATGAAGCATATTGATTGTCAACTGCCGTGTAACTACCCCCAAAATTACAGGCTTAAGCAATCACTTGCATTATTGTACAGTTCCTGTAGGTCAGGAATCCAGGCATGGCTTAACTGGGTCCTCTGGCTCAGAGTTTCTCACAAGTCTGCAACCAAAACATTGGCCCAGGCCACAGACATGTCAAGGCTCAAATTGGGAAGGATCTGTTTCCAAGACCATCACATGGTTTCTGGCAAGATTCTGCTTGCTGCAAGCTGTTAGACTGAGGGCCTCAGCTCCTCACTGGTTATTGGCCAGAGACATTCGTCTTTCCTCATCATGTGGGCTTCTCCATAAGACAGCTCACAACATGGTAGTTTGCTTCTTCCAAGTAAACAAGAAGAGCCAGCAAGGATGTGAGCAAGATGGAACTCATAGTTTTTTGTAAGCTCATCTTGGAAGTGACTTTGAATTGTTTTATGCTACATTCTGCTTGTTAGAAGCACCAGCCCACACTTAAGGGATTACACATGGGTGTAACTTCTTGAAAGTGAAATCACTAGGAACCATTTTAGAAGCTGCTAGCAAAGAAGGGTATGCCTGCTCCTGCAAAGACTCTTTCTGAAATTGCAAACACAAGTCTTGCTTGCTTATCAGTGCCCTGCATCTAGCTGCAAGGGAGGCTGGAAATTATAGTCTATATTCTGGGTGGCTATGAGCCCAGCTAAAATTTAGGGGTTCAATCTTGAAGGAGAATTATAGAATTCTGGAGAGCAGAAGGCTTATTTGTTCTGTGTGCATCAAGCCCAGCCCTAGGCATTGAGGAGGAAGAGAAAAATGATTGGATAAATTCATAAAATCTGGTTTCATATCTTACCTCCGACAGTATAAATAATTTAGCTTCACGGAGTCTCATTTGTATGTTTTGACTAAATGAACTGACCTCTGTGAGGCATTTGGTACTTGGTGGGTTTTCAAGAAATGTCTGCTAAATTTGTTTCAGACGTAGCTTAATATCTCAGAGCTTTTAAAACCTGGCTGTGACACCAATGTGCTTGCCATGTGACTCTATCATTCACCTAAACCCTCTGGGCACCAGCTTCCTGTCAGTAAGAGACAGTAAGATGAGATCCCCCAAAGGATCTCATCAGGTTGCATAAAGGATGGTGTCTGTAAATGTTTCAATGATTTTGTAAAAATTTGATATGCCAGGAAAACAACGTGTCATTAGCAACCACCAGATGGCAGTGGGAAGCCATGGGCATGGGTTATCGTCCATGGCCACCAGATGGTGCTGGCATTCAGCAGATAACACCTGGGTTTTCTGGGAACCTTCACAAGGAGCCCCAGAAGTGTTCTTGAAGATAGCCAGGGCCACCCCTCACCCTACAGATGAAAGAAACGAGGCCCAGGGGTGGAGGTTGGGGGCGAAGAGTACCCACAGCACAGAATGCTGGAGTCCAGGTTTCCTGACTCTCAACCTAGAATGGCTCTTACCCCTACTTGCAAGCCTGTTCTCAATTCTTTCCAGACTTGCAATGGAGACCAAGGAATCCATTCTCTTCTTGTTCATAAGTTTTCCAAATTTTTGAAGCTTGAAGAAAGTCCACAAATAGGATCTATCTCTCTGATTGCATAGTATAGTAGATGAGCGCATGGTTTTAGAATCAGACAAGACCTTAGTTTGTATCTGAATTGCAGGTGCCTCACTTACAAAGTTAGCACAATCATTTTTACTGATGGGGTTGGTATTAAGGGTAAGCTAAATAAGATAAATACACATAAACGTGATTATAGTAGATAACATCAACTAATAGTACTTACAAAGTACCATATGCTCCTCTAAGCAGTTTATGTGCATTTAATTCATTTAATATTCACCATTACCTTAAGTGACATCCACGTTTTTGTGTATGTGGTACTGGAGATTGTACCCAGGGCCTTCACAATGAGCTACATCCCCAGCTCATTTTTTATTTTTTTTTTTTAAATTTTGAGACAGGGTCTCCTTAAGTTGCTAAGTTATCCTGGTGAGACTCAAACTTGCAATCCTCCTGCCTTAGCCTCCCAGAGAGCTGGGATTACAGACATGTACCACCATGCCCAGCATGGCATCCACTGTTATTCAGTCCATTCTACAGAAGAAGAAACTGAAGCACAGAGAGATAGTAACTCACCCACACTTATAGCTAGTAAATGGAGGAGTCAAGATTTCAACTTGTCTTTAGCCCTCAATCATACTTATTACTAATTGTATGGCAGAGACTAAAGACAGATTTGGGTCCATAGTCCAAGCTGACAACTCCAGCTGTAAGGACAACAGTTTAGAATAAATGAGATAAGCACACTGCACCTATGTTTTCAGAACTGTGGGAGTAACACACAGGTGGAAGATAAGCGTTAAGTACTCAAGTTAATAAAATAAGGGTAATAAATTAAAATGTTAAAAAAATCAAAAGAAAAATGAAACAAGCAGCTGGAATAAAAAACATAGACCTTAAAAATAGAGAGACCAGAGCTTGAGTTCTGATGCTGCTCTTTGCTGGCTGTGGAACCTTGGGATGGTTGTTTAACATCTTAGAGCATCAGGTTCCTCGTCTAAAAATTGAAGCCAGTAATTTACCTTGTAGAATTACTGTGCACACTAAAGGCCAATGTGGTTAAAAGGCCTGTACACAGTATGGCATATATTTAATTATTATAATTCTCATTATTCCACATATATATGACTCCATATATAGTCATGGGTTATTTTTTGTTGTTGTTATTGTTGTTATGTTTGGTACCGGAGATTGAACTCAGGACCTTGTGTTTGCGAGGCAGGTGGCGGAACTGCTGAGCTAAATCCCCAGCCCAGTCATGGGTTGCTTAAAGATGGGATACATTCTGAGCAATACAATTAGGCAATTTCATCCTTGTGCAAGCACCAGGAAGTACTAACTAATTGATTTAGCAAAGGAGAGAGCTGTGGGCAGGTGGGAGATAGAAGCTTTCAAAAAGAAGCTAATTTGATATTTTTTTAAAAGAAAATTTTGGAAAATGGAGGTGTTTGTAACTCCGAAGTGGATAGGATGGGGTTGGACTGAAAACACAAGGATGAGTTGAAAAGCTGTTCCCTGCCTCTTGGCCCTAGTAGTCAGGTGTCTTTCTCCATTCTGCCCACCAAAAGACAGGTTCACTCTCTGGAGAGGCTAAAGAAGAGACGCTCTGGACTCGGGGAAGACATCAGGCATAGCAGATACAGGAAGCGAGGCGCCATACTGAAAACAGGCAGATTAAATGAAAGTCTCCATCCTGAACAATTCAATCCCCCAGCCCTTGCCTTGCAGTGCTCCTGGAATGCTGGAAGCTTGGTTTGTGCTCTAGGGGAAAGAGGTCAAAGAAGTTCCTCCTGAGTCACTGGCTCAGAAGAAAGACCTGTAAACCACTAGCTTTCTCCCTGATAATCCTAAGCTGTGGCTCACCACTTACCCAGCCCTGCACACATACACAGCTTTCAATGAGTTCCTTAGGGCCTACTGAAATGATATGGAAAGGATAGTGAGGAAAGGAAGAGAGGGTCTCAAACAAAGACCCAGAAGAGAGGGGGAGAGGAGAGAGGGAAGAAGGGAGGATAAAAGGAAGAAAGGAAGGAAGCGGGGAGAGACTCAGGAAGCAGAGAAAATTCAGAGAAAAGAAAAAATAAACAACATATTCAATCCTAGAAAGTTAGGGAATCGCTGCACCCATGAAACAACATCAGGGGGCTATATAAAAAATGACTCTTCATAGAATGAGAAATGTGTCCCATCTTGGAAATCAAAATAACTACAATTGTAATATTGTATAAGTTTGAAAGAAAAAAAAAAACAAGAGAAATCTCCAAAAGTCTCTCTCTCACACACACGTATGCACACACACGAGAGAAAGAGAGAGAGAGAGAGAGAGAGAGAACAAGAGAGCAAATGAGCAAGGGGGATACATTAATAAGAGAAATAAAGATAAGAATACTAAATAATTATCCCAAAAGGCTCAAAACTAAAATAACAGGAGTTCTATTTCAGCAGGATGAAATAGAAAAGTTTGAGAAATAATTGCCAAAAAAAATTTTTTTTTAAATTTCCAGGACAGTAAAAGGAAAAAATCATAATAAGACACATCATTGGAATATTTCAGACATCAGACAAAAAGAGCAGATCCTAAACCTTCCACAGAGAAAAACTGGGTCACCTACTAAAGGATTGGGGTTCAGAATGCATTAGAAAAAGTGCTGGAATGGGCATGAGGGATCTTACTGAGGTGATGAAAATGTTCTAAAAGCTGGTTTGTGGTGATGGTTGCACTACTTGGAGAATTTAGTGAAAATTATTAAACTGTACACTTGAAATGGGTGAATTTTATAAACCCCAAAATGTATTTCAATAGCATTGTAAAATAGAATTCATAAAATAAAAATCTGTGGAATTAAATACATAAAGCATTTCAAATAAGAAAATGTATAAGCATCTCATAAAATAGCCAGCAAAATAATGTGTATAAAACATTAAATATAGCATCCAAATGAATTACTATGTAAAGTAAAATAAAAACAAATAAAAGCAATGCTGGAAGCTAGAAGAATTATTTCTTCCGAATTTTAAAAGACAATTTTTTAAAATCTAGAATTCTGTAACCAAAGTATCAGTAAAACCTAAACAATGTTCTTCAGATATGCTAGATGTAATAAATGTCTCTGATGTACCCATTCTCAGAAAGCTATGAGGAAATATAACAAAAAGAAGACATGAGACCTAGGAAAATGGAAAACTTTAAGAGAGAGCCAAAAGAATATTCTAGAATAACGATGAAGGGGCCTCAGGATAAGAGGGATTGAAAGGAGGTGAGGGGAATAGGGAAAAAAAGAAGCAAGATATATCATATATAGGCACAAATTCCCTATGATGAATGTTATCACTATGTATACCTAGAATGAACCAATAAAAAAAAGGATAACAGTTATGTAGGAAACCAGGAAAGCAACCAATTCAGGCTGGAGCTGGAAAACCCTAGCCTTCAAAGCTGCTATGTCTGTGGAAAGAATGGAACGTATAGATAATGTAATTCATTCTACTACACCGTGAGAGGGCTATAAGAGTTTGAGGGTGAATTCACGACAAATTTTCTACAAAAAAACTAAACAAGGGAAAAATAAAGCTATATTAACTTTAAGGGGAAAATGCCCTTTTAAAAAAGAGTGTTGCCCCATACCTGAGGTCCTAGCTATCTGGAGACTGAGGTAGGAGGATCATTTGAGCCCAGGAATTCATGACCAGCTCGGGCAGCATAGAGACCTATTTCAAATTAATTAACTAATTAATTAATTAAAGTACAGAAGAAATATAATCATAGGTCATTATTTTACCAAGCTGTGACCAATATTTACACAATAATAATAATAATAATAATGTAAACACTGAGTGTTAATTTAACTAAAACCATGCTACAGTGATATTGAGGGTAGAGTAAGAAGTGAGTGTGCTCGGGGAAGGGGACTGGCAGAGAGCTAAAACCTCATCTTCCTATACTTTGGATTTCCCAGAAGCAAAGATTTGCTCAAGTAGTTTATTTGGGATGTAGAAGGAACACTTTTATGGAATTGGTGAAGTGTTATAGGGAAGGGAAGAGAGGCAATAAAGAAAGTGTGATTAAGCCAGGCATGGCTGTGGGTGATTGGAGCTTACTCTACTGGGAAATGGGACAAAACACACGCTTCAGAAATATCCCAGCCAATGAGGAGAGAGCGGATGTATTTGTACATCAACTCCTGCAAGTCCTTAGTTGAGAATGGCAGGGGCTGGGGGAGTTGACATACTAATTTCCTGGCACATCTAGCCTCTCACAGATGTGGGAGGCAGAGCCTAAAAGCTTTCAGGGATAGAGATCCAGATCTTGGCAACTGAAAGTGAGGAAGAATGCTGCAAGAAACGACACGAATGAAGCATGGACAGGATCTTCAATACAAGTCAATAGATAATGTCTAGAATGACAAAAATCTGAAAGTTTAGTGATGATAAATAGCTGAAGAAATTTTTAAAAATTGGCACAAGCCATTACCTCTGAGGAGTAGGAGGCAAAGATAGGAAGAAATGAAGCAGGGGACAATTTGTTTTTCAATACATACATAGTAAGACTCTGGCTTTTAAACGGTACATGTGTATTATTTCAGTAAATATTAACACTATACTAATAAAATAATGAAGAGGTCAATGCAAAGATCGTGATTTCAGAATAGAAGTAGGGCTTTGGGAAACCAGATCCCGACCTCAGTCTTGACGTCATAGCCAGTCCTCATTGAAGTTTTGGAGAACATGGGGGCTATCATGGGGAGACTGAAAAATGGGAGTGCCACTCCCAATGTCATGAGGGAGAGCCAGTCTGGGAAAAGGGGGTGAGGTTGCTTTGGGACAAGTCACAGTGAGGAGCCAGCAGGATACCTGGAGAGATGGCCACAGGACAGCTTGGAGAGAGATTAGGGTCTCAGTGAGTGTTTGGAAATTATTCCCAGGTTATAGCAGATGGATAAGAAGACTTGGTGATAGAAGTGTGAAGAGAAGTATGAGGTCAGGGATCAAATTTCAAGAGCTGCCTGCCTGACATGGTGTCCAAGACTGCTATTCTGTCCGGAGGGATGAACAGCAAACAGCCTTCCCCTTAACCTGCAGGCTGAGGTGGTAGGAAAACCTGCTCAAAGAGTCAAGAGACCTAACTTCCGGTCCCCTTTTCATCCCTTACCCTAGGCCAGTTATTATCTCTCTGGGCCTCAGTTCCCACATCAGCACATTGAACTGATAATCATTGTCCACTGTGAACACAGTTCATTATATAACACATCAAAAACAAAACTCCTTAGTAAAGAGCCACGTCTCTGAGTTCAGATCTGCCCCCCCCCCCACTGCCCCAGCCTTCCTGGCTCCTACCCCAGCAGCCTCCTCCCTCAGACCCTCCTGCATTAAAGGAGGGAGGATACCTCCAGGGCCCTCTCTATGGCCTGCATTCATTCCAGTTGGTTAAGCCCACAGTATATGGGCTGTTAAATATTTTGACTATCACCCTTGCTAATAATACCTTCCCAGCCTACCTGACAGCAACCTGGTGAGGATCAAATGAAATAACAGATGTAAAAGGCCTTTGCAAAAGCTCCAAGTGCTGCCATGTATTGGGTAAAATATTGTTTTAACATCAAAATGCAAAAGTAGTGCTGCAGAGAGACGTGGTCACAGAGGGCATGGACACAGAGCTGTGATGGATTGCAGGCTGCAGACAGGGAGGAGGAGGGGAAAGGAGGGAGCAGGAGGCAGAGAAGGGAGTGGAGAGGAGAGGAGAGGTTGAAACCAGGATGATTGTGTAGCTTCCATTCCAATGCACCATGATGCTGGGTGCAGGGCAGAGAGGATTTGGATCCCTTGTGGCCCTCCCAAATCCAAGCCAAACACAGCTCAGAGTACAACGCTGGACACCAGGCTGTGTGTGTGTGGGTTACCCAAACCCTTATGCATATATTCTTGTGCAAGCAGATTGTTGTGGTTTGCATTCTTGGTAAAAGTCCCAGGACAGAGCAGGGACGATGGTTACTTTGGAGTTTGTGCCACTTCTAGATGTTTGATGATCTCAGAGCTAAGCACCACCCCCCATGTAGGATTTTCTCATAATATCAGTTACATAATTTTTTAATTTTTTGGTACTGGGAATCAAACGCAGGACCTTGCACTTTTGAGGCAGGCATCGGCACTGCTGAGCTAAATCCCCGGCCCATCCGTTATATAATCTTGTACTCTCCCACGCACCTCCACTGTCCATAAATGACATCTAACACCTTTCTTCATTTAATGTTCACAACCAAATTAGGTATGTAGTATGACTCTTGTTTTACATTGAGGAAACTGAGGCTTAAAAGAGATAAGTGACTTGCTAGTGATACACAGAAAAGGCATCTTTTTCTTCACTCAACGGGCCAGATGGAACTTACTGGAGAGGTAAGGCTAACCGAGTTTGAAAGGAGGACCATTCATTCTCCTCTCTTCATTCAGGTCCTCTAACTCCAGGTCCAGCCCCACCCAGTGACCTCCTGGGATAGCTTCTACTGCTTCTGTCAGAAGAGGAATCCCCTGGGCCGGATGGTTTCAATGCTGCTTTCCTGTCTCCCCCATCCAGCCTGTCTTTTGTGCTCACCTGGTCACATACTTCTCTTTTAATAACCTTCAAAGGCTTCAGAATGCCTTCAGGATAAAATCTGAAGTCCTTGGCCTGGCATCTCAGGCCCCAGGAAATGCTCTGAGCCTCTAGCCCAGAGGCTGGAGACACAAATCCCCCTAGGATCCAGGTAGGTTAAATAAATGGAAGAGACAGGCAGGTGCTGGGGAGGGAGGGGGAAGAAAGGGGTCCCAGCCAGATAGCAAGCGCTGCCTAAGCTCACAACAAAGATGACCATTTGGGACATAAGCCTACGGTTACTTAGGCTTTTCTGCTGATTTTTCAGTTAAAGTCAAAAGTCCAGAGTTTTACATGTAACCAGTCAATTTTTAAATGTTGAGACAATTGAGTATTTGGGGCAATCTGTTCCATTCATTATTCTGCTCTGACTCAGACAAGACACCTGGTTCAAAACCTAGCTCTGACCTAAGTACATAATCTTTCAATGTGTCACTTGTGAAATGGAGATTGGAAAATAATGCCTAGCTCACAGAATTATGGCGAGGGGTATGTGTGTGCATAAAGGAGCATCTGTAATGTTTACTGGGTAGTAAGTGCTTGGGTATATTTTAGGCACCAAAAAAACTAGCAGAGCACCTATTGTGTGCCAGATTGGCGGTGGGCAGAGGGCACCTTCGTGTCTGTGCTCTGTGATTTCTCTGGCAAGGACTGCAGCTGGAGTCCTCATCATCCTAGTACCTCTCCTTCTTCTCTCTGTGAGAGAAGTGATTTATTTGATAGTGGATTTGAGAAAAATCTGAGCACAAAAGCCCCACTCCTGCTTCTCCCCTTCTCTCTTGGAATTGCAGAACCCTGCCTTGGAGCCACATTATGTACCGGTTCTTCCGGCCAATTTCCAACACTGGGAATACAGAGGGGAATGAGACCTAGCCTCTGGTGCTAAGCATCTCATGCTTTAGTTTCCATCTGGTTCCTTGATGGGAAAGGGACCCCCCAGAACAAAGCAGTATGGGGCAAAGACTGAGGGTGGAGCCCCTGACAGATTTCCTTGAATCCTGGTTCTGTCACTTATTACATAGGTGAGTTTTAGGCAAGTCGTTGTGAGTCTCAGTTCTGTCTTCTGTAACTTGGGGTTGCTCCAAGAATCAGAGCCTATTGTGGGTGGGGGTCAGTTTGCTCATTCACAAGTGGTGCTCAAGTTAAAATCGTGGATGCTCACGTTTGCTTGCATAGACTTCTCTTTCTCAGTAAATGGCAACTCCACTCTTCGATGGCCCAGGCCAGACACCTTGGAGTCTTCCTTCTCTCCCACCACAGCGCGGACATCAGCCACTTCTGAGGGTCTTAGGCCATATACCTGGACTCTGCATTCCTTGCCTCCTTCACTGCAGCCTCCCCAGCCTGAGCTGCCATCACTGTTCCCTTGGTCGTTCCCATAGCTCCCTTGGTGCCTCTCTGCTTCCGCTCTCCTGGACTGTATTTTCAACTGAGCAACCAGAAGGAGCTCATTAAAAAGTAAGTCAGACCATATCACAACTCTGCTAAAAATCCTCCAAAGGCATCTCAACGATGGCGGGTGAGGCACTATTTGGTTCTGGGTGGCCACTCCCATCTAATCTCCCACGCTTCCCTCTCATTTCCTGCTCCTGCCACTCTGGCCTCCTTGCTGCCCCTCAGATATCCTGGGCATGGTCCGGTCTCAAGGCTCGGCTTTAGCTGTCCCCACGGCCTGGGGATCTGCCGCCAGATCGCCATGTGGCTTGCTCACTCAGCCCTTCCAACTCTTAGCTTAAATGTCATTTTCTCGAGGCCTTCTCTGACCACCTCCTTTTAATTACAGCACTTCTCCCCTGTGCCACCTGTCTCCCTTATCTCGCTTATTTCTCTCCTTTAGACAGTTGGTCCTCTAGATAAGGCGTCGTGGGAAGCTGAGCAGGTGGGATGCCTGGCTGAGCTAGAGCAGACCCCACTTGCCAAGCTGTGCACTCGGGAACAGGGGGCTTGGCTCATGGGAGTGGCTTTTTCTGACTTGCATGAGGATGTTGTATAAACTAGTAGAGACCCAAATATTAAATATTTCATTTATTTATTTTTATCATCATCTGTTTCCCAGCCCTACCACACCAGGGGGTAAGCTCCTCAGGGGAAAGAATTTTTGTTTTGGTCACTGTTGCAAAGGGACCAGGCACACAGTAGGCGTTCAACTAATGTCAAGTGAGGAAATAAGGTGACTTCACAAATTTTGTGTCGAGTTAGAGGTTGGCACTAAAAATAAAAGATAGCTGCGCCTTTATGGCATTCTCTTCTCTTCAAGTCACTTAAGAACTCCCACTGTCTGGCAGAGTGAGAATTCTCAGCATCCATTACCACCTGTATCCCACCCTCTTTGATCACTTTCTGCAGCGCCTAACAGGTCTGGGTTTGTTGCCATCCAATACCAACTTCATTTCTTCTGCATTAATCACACTCAGCCTTGCCAACTCCAGATTCCATCGTCTAATGTTTCCTGTCATTGTGCTCCCCATGAGGGACTGTCTGCAGGGCAGGGCAGGGCAGGGCAGCAAAGATGGAACCTCGGCCAACAGCCATCTGGACCCGTGTATCCAATTGCCTGCTGCAGGGTCCGAAAGGAAGCTTACTGGCTCCCTGCCTTCACCCTCCACCAGATCTGCTCTTCCTACCCCAGCTGTCGGCCACAGCAGCTCCCAAGCCGGAAACCTAGGCCCCTGCTCAACGCCTCCTACTCCCTCAGCCTCCACGTTTAGTCATCCACCCACGCCTGTTGATTCCATCTCCTAATTTATTTTAAAGATGTCTCTTTTCATTGCCTCACTTCAGTTGTTTATTGTTCTACTCATCCACTACTGGAATGGCCTCCTAACTGTTCTTTTTCACCTCTGTCACTCCGATTCATCCTGCAGCCGAGAGAGTTTCCTTAAAAGTGTATCTGTGACTCTTTCTAAGAATCTTTTAGCGGTGCCCCATGATGAAAGCCTGAAGTGTAAGCTCTCAGACCCTAGTGGCCTGACCCCTGCCTGCCTCTCTAGCCTCCCCTTCCACACCTGTCTCCTCCTCTGCTTCCTGCTCCTGTAAAACTGAGCTACCTGTTGCTCCCAGGTGGGATCTCAGGCTCCATGCTTTGTGTATGCTCTTGCTTCAGCCTGAAATGTTTTCCAGCACCTCTTCCCCCAGGTGAACTCCTTTATCCTTTAACAGCCTACAGGGGCCAGTTGAATGTAGCAGCGTCACATCTTGCTTTCCCACTTACTAGCTATGTTAAGTTGGGGTCACGTTTCAAGCCTTCTGAGCCTCAGTTTGCTTTTTTTGTAAAATGGAACAACTGACCTACTTCAAAGGGTTTTCCCTGATAAGTAGGAAAGTTAATTGATGGAAAGCTCTAGCAGTACATCTGGGGCATGGTAAAGTCTTAGTAATTGTGTGCTGATTTTCGCTGTTTATCCCTCAGGTCTATCTCGGGCGTCACTTCCTCCCTCTTCAGTGCCATTGCTGTAACTTGTTCAAATATCTGTCATTGCACTTATCTCAGTATGAGATGATGAGTTCCCTCATCTGTCCAGAAGATTGGACTCACCGGACTGTGAGCTCCTTGAGGGCCAGTCTTTAAACGTCAGCTCAGTAAACACTGATTCCGTTTAGTTGATTGAGTGAAATAAAAACCATGACATTCAGAAAGGCTGTGCCGGAAGGGAATGCTGCAATTCTTTGTTCCTCACAGTTCATGGCTCTCCCGCACTGTTTGTGTTCGGAGGTGGCCCGGACGCCCTCTGCCTCTGTAGCTGGGCATGTCCTTCCTGTGTCAGGCCCCCCTACCACTTTGGTGGTCCCCAGCATTGTCTTGCCTGGGAGAGTCTGGGAAGGGGCCTCCTTTCCACGCTGATGGTGGACAGGCAATGTTCCAGAGTTCACCATCCAGGCGAAGCAGGATGAATAGGGAGGTGCTGATGAAAGTGTTCAGGAAGCTGGAAGTGGGCCTGTGGTGGGTCCAAGTCTGGCAACCCACAGTTAAACCTGTGGGCTTAGCAACTCCAGCCTGGCCTGGGCTTGATCTTTCCTAAGCTCTGAGCCTGCCTGCCAGCCTCCTGAAAGACATGCTGGTTTCTTCCTCAGTCATTCTCTCCTCTTTGGGTACACACCACCATTATCTACCAGATGCCTTTTGCCTCAAGGAGGAAAATCAGTGTTTGTAGCTTTTCCTAGCCATTGGGAAATATCTCCTCATCCTTTTGATTTCTTTTTTTTTTTTGGTACTGGGGATCGAACTCGGGTCCTTGCACTTGCAAGGCAGGCAGCAGAACCACTGAGCTAAATCCCCGGCCTTGATTTCTTATATAACATATATGATCCACTGTCCCCTCCGACAAAATCTAGAATTTCTGAGGTCATTACTAAACATCCATCAGAAACTTGTCTAAATATTTGCTGCCAGTTGTTCCCCTAGCTGCTGCTATCCATGCCTGCCTCATCCAACAGAAACAACGCCTGACCAGGGCACTGTCAGACGCACTGGGCATGCTGAATATGCTGCCTAGGTGACTGAAACCCTGTTTTTGAGACACAAAGAGCTCACCACTTTGTTAGCAGTTTGCAGAGCCTATTAGTTCTCACCGTCTTGTATTTATAATTAAACATAAAAATGCCCTGCTGGACCAAGCTGTGGAAGTGGAGGAGATGGTACCCCTAGGACATCACTGGGTGGGAGGAAGGGAGCAAAGCAATTTGAGTTTGCCAAGTCCTTGCAGACAGTGATAGATTAAAGAAAAATCGTGTGTGTGTGTGTGTGTGTGTGTGTGTGTGTGTGCACGTGTTCGTGCATGTGTGTCCTGCTTTGTACAGAAAGAAGCGGGCTTGGGATAAGAAAGGACGACAGCTCAGTGAAATCAGCCCCAGCTTAGCTTAGTTCATCAGGATCTCTGGGATGGAGGCTTGGCCTCCCACGGTCTTGCTGCCATTCTTCTCCTTTTGGCTACTTCCTGTTTTTCTGACTCCTTTTTCTTTCTGGGAGCCCTAATTCTCTCTCTCAAAGCTTTATTCCTCCCCCTGTTTGCTCCCCTGCCCACCGGCCTTCCACATCGGTGTTCCTTTCTCCAAAGACCATTTCTTCCCTTTGGCTTGAGTCTTTTCTTCACCACCTCCTAGTTAGCTCCCCACCTCTTCTTTCCATGCCTCTCTTTCCCCTCATCCCTCGGTGATGCCTTGATCATCCCTCCTGGACTTTCTGCCCATTTTCTTCCATTGACTTTCATCCAGAGTCTGTGGTCTCTTCCCAAAAGAAACTCCTCCTCATGGAGGTTCAGGTTCATGCCCTTCTGGGGCCACTACCTGAGTAAGGGGAGCAGAAATCTAGCCATTGTTCAGGGAAACTCACTGCCATGGACTGGGGCCATTGAAGAGCTGCCCACCAGTGGGAGGCTCTTGGCTACAAAAGCTTCATTCATTGTAATCCACTTTGCAGACACCCCCGGAGGGCTGTGAGCATCTCTATGCAGACACCCTGCTCCACAGGAGAGAGAATCCTGGCCAGGCCTAAAATACAGCTCTAATTCCTTCTGATGAGAGCTAATTGGGAGTATCCACAAGCTAATGGGCTCTCTGTGGCCTCTCTGCAGAGCAGGCCTTCTTCCCTGAAAACCAGAAGGGGCAAAGCATAGGAAAAGCGTGTTTCATCTTCCTGCTGTGCCTAATTCCCGAGCTCCCTTCTTTCTAATCATGTTTATTTGAATGTAAGAATATGGTAAATGTCAGAGTGTCATGAGATGAATGTATGATCTAATTTACTTTTGCAGGGGGAAAAAAATGGGACCTGAAACACCTATTTAAGTCTGGTGTTCTGAAAATGATTAAATAAGAGGAATAAGAGGAGGACCTAAGTGTAAAATACAGCTCAAGAGGTCTGGTGCCACCGAGTCAACCTGCTTATTACACCGAACGCTGTGAATAATTTATCACATTTTACCCTGCATTAAGTACTGTTGAGGATTAATCTTCAGTTTATTTGCCGACCACATTAACCCCTGCCTGCCTCACTCCGTGGTTTCCCACAGTAGGTTTGTGGACACTCTCTGCTTCTCTTGGGCTGGACAGCAGTAACTAGCCTAACTAACTAACTAGTCCCCTTCCAGGAACTGCAGGGAACACAAAAGTCCCCATGTTGCCTGTTTCTCGGTTATTTTTCTCCCCATAACCATCAAATCCTCCCAGTCCTGGGCTTCTGCCTTCCTATTTCCAAGACCTTTCCATTTCACTTAGTTTTTATCCTTTCCTTTCACAGCCACTTAGCTTGATCGAGGCCCTTGTGTCTCACGCTGCACTTACCTTGACAGCCTCCTGCCTGGCCTCCCTACCCGCACCCCCTTCTCCAGTCCGTCTTGCTTATGACTAACTTGCCTGGCGTCCAGGTCTCACCCCAGCCTTCCCTGATATGGTAGAACCCAGGTTGCTCTTCCTTCACCCAGCCCCCAAGGCCTCCTCTGGTCTGGCACCGCCATCTCTCCAACTTCACCTCCTGCTCCTTTTTCCCAACACTACCCGATTCGACAACCCCACCTCTATGGACCCTGAACCGCTAACCCCGCTTCCTTTATGCTCCTCCTCTCCCTTTCTTTCCTGCATCCAGCCCAGCTGACATCCCTGCTGCAGTGCTGACCCCTGAGCTTTCTCTTCCTCCTGCTGCCATCTGCACTCAGAGGCGCACCCTGGGTCAGCCCTGGAATGGGGACTCTGGGATGTCTGCTGACTGAGAGAGACTTGGAAACAGCAAAGTGGTTAGAAGCAGGGGTCTGGGACTTGTCTCAAAGCTGTGGTAGCAACTCAGCTAATTCTTTACAGATCGATAAACAGAGCAACTTCTAAAGAAGCTTGTATTCCCTTTTTCCATAAGGTTCAGAAGATATTGACTGCCCACGGTGCAAACATGATTTTTACTTAGTGTTTCTTGGGGGTGATTTATGAAGGTGAAGAGAACAAAGCGTACCCCTTCCCCAGCCACTCCTTGGCACTGTGACAGCCCTCGTGCTCTTAAAGGAAATGGGAGAGATGTACTGATGTGAGTCTTTTGTATACAAAAGCAAAGTGCATCTACTAGGTGTCAGAATTATTTGCAGTTATGTGGCTCCAAGTTTTTGAACATTTATGCGCCTTGTATCTGGCCATCTTATTTGGTATTCTAGACATCTTGGAATACTAAGACATGTCTGCTCCAACCCAGTACAGCAGCCTTGGGGCTCAAAGGCAAGTTCGTGAGGAATGACAGCCCTTTCTGCCTCCCACCCTTCTCCAGATGGTCCTGTCTCTGCCTCACTTGAGGGATGGGACTTTATAGGGCCACCCTCCCGTGCACTTCCTTCATTCCCACTTGAGACCATCCCAAACTTCACCTTATATCCCAGAATCTCAGAATCATTTTTGCTTTGTCCATTTTCAGCTGCATCTCTTGTCTTAAATCTCTTTTAGAATGAAGTGGAAATAAATGAAGAAATGAACGCTGTCTGTCCTCTCTCTCCTCTGCACAGCAGTATCAGTATTGCCCACACAGCAATCTTTCCTATACATTGTCTAGTCTTGGCCCCGAGGATCAGAGGAGTGCTGTGGATCCTCCTTTCCCAGAGACTTCAGAGCACCCTGTGCTTGTTCTTGAGCCCAGCACAAGGCTGAAGTTCACACACTCCTGTCCCAAACGACCTTCACCAGTACTGACCTACATACCTTCCTGAAAGAGGGCAGAGACAGGTCTGTGAGCCCAAACAGGATGGTGACAGCTTTCCAGTAGTTCCTCTCCAGGGTGAGTGGCTCAGCCTTTAGGCCAAGAATGAATCAGAGAGTTGCTTTCCGGTCCTCCGCTCTCATGGCTGCCTCATCGACTTCCTAGCCATACCAGTTACTTCCCCTTTGGTTCCTGTCCCACAGGCCCAGTGGACACCTGCAAAACAGCTGCAGGTGACCCAGATAGCTTAGGGTCAGGGCCAGCCCTGACGATCCTGCAAGGGGCAAATAGAATCAGCAATGGACAGTCCGAGGAGCTCTGTAGCTGGCCAGGGAGGCAGAAGCAGGTGGCTGACACGCTTAGAGAGGGCCAGCGCAGGACTGCAGGGATCAGGCACCCAGGGACGCCCAGCTCCAGAGCACTGACTCAGGCTGTGCTCAGACAGGGCCTCCTGACCCCACTCCGCAACTCTTCAGCATCTGAACAACCAGCATCATCTGTAGACTAAGAATTATTCCACATCAAGGAAGCAAATGTGAAGGAATCTTGAGATCTTAATGAAGCCTCAGCACTGGAAGAAAGGATTAAAATCAGGTAGAGGAGGGCCAGGGATTTAGCTCAGTGGTTCTGGCGCCTGCCTCACAAGCACAAGGTCCCGAGTTCGATCCCTAGTACCAAAAAAAAAATCAGGTAGAGGACCGAAAAGAGGGAAAAACCTGAAGTGTGGCAAGAGAAGGTATAATTAAAATAGCAAATCACGACTCAGGAGCGTGGAGAGATCCAGAAGGGGGACAGATGAGTGTAAAGACCAAGGGACATTCAGTGAAGCGTCTGACAGAAATGATTCCCAGGGATGTTCTGGGGAGAAAAATCCATCTGGAAACAGAGAAAAGGAAATGAAACAAGAATTTGCTGCATTATTTAAAGCTTTCGGGGGGAGGGGGGATGTTCAGGAGAGAGGAGGTTGAGGGAGGAGAGAATGGAATTGCTCTACCAAAGGGGATTAAAGGAATCATAAGGGCTTTTTAAAATGACTCAAGCAAGAAAAGGGATGCAAATAATTGTAAGCTGTGAAATTAATGGTGGCCAAGATTCTTGGTTCATTCTTTAAATCTGCTTAACAAGAAAAATGGGGGAGAGATATTTGTATTCTCAGGGAGTGATGGAGTCCTTGAAAACAAAGTTGCAGAGAGCACTGATAAAACCGAATGTGTGGCAGAGAATGTGTGTCCTGGGATAGGGCAGAACTGGCAGGGAAATTAGACTCCATGGCAGGGGCAATCTGCTTGCATAAAAATACCTGCACTCCTTCCTTTTGATGTTTGGCTTCCCAAATATTTGACTCTTTTGTGGAAGTCTCCACATCAGGCCTAGAAATCAGCAAAGTCCAAAGATTCTCTTATAACAAACCACACTGGCATTAGAAGGCCCTGGTTTGCATGGTTATTGTCATTACCAGCTTGGTGACCTTGGGCCAGTTACATAAACTTGCTGAGTTTCATCCCTTTGTGCGGCCATGGTGAAGACTAAGTAGGATGAAGAATGAGGTAGTGCCTAGCGCCATGTTGGATCCACAGTGGGCTAGCGGTAAAGGTTCATTGAATCTAGACCCTCCAACTCTTGGTCATTCCTTTGGTCCAAAGGGCCCTCTACATTGCCCTGCCCTTGGAGCCTACTCATTCCTGAGATATCCACTTTATAGCTCACATAGACATCACTCCGAGCACCAATTGAGTCTTAACTGCTTCTCACCTAAATTTTGATGTGTCCTGTAGCCTACCCTGTCCATCCACCAAGCCACTGCACGCAGCTATTCACATCGGGCCCACCTTGCATTTTGTCATATCTGGGATTCTTTCCCTTCAGCCTTTTTTCTAGTCCCTCCCCAGCGGCAGCCCTACCCCATGAGATGTCTGTAGGTCCTGGGGCCCAGGCTCACCTGAAGAACCCCTATGGGTGGGTATGAGGCACTGGTTTGGGGCATTTAGGATGCTGAAGCTGCTCTGCCAAGGGAGGCTGTGGGGAAGGGAGGGAGACAGGGATAACAGTTTAGAAACAAAGCTGGATTTCTAAGCAAAGAGCCATGGGACTCGGACCCCAGTGGAGCATCTTGTTGAGGCATTCCGAGAAAGGAACCTGAAGGAGCCCAGGATGAACTAGCTTCAGGGCACAAGGATGAGAAGGAGGCCAAATGGACCCACATCCCTCCTTTTTTTGCCAGGAATACAAGGTCTGTCTCTGCAGGGCTGCTGGTGGTAGATGATTTTCCAGAGAGCTGCTTGGGCTGGGCTCTAGTGCTGTGGGTCATTTACACCTGCCTGGTTTTTAATAGCTGCACCAGATTTTTCATTCTTTTTTAACAAGGAGTCATCTGGGACTTCCACCTTGTGCTTGACAGTGGAGGGGATGTGGAAGATAAGGCTCCTCCTGGGCCGGTACTACCCTTCACTGCCCCGAGAACTCACCAGCCTTGTTCTGGTCCTTCAATGCTCACCCTGAGCTCTCAGCTCTGATCTAACCACAATGCCTGATGGTGCCAAAGAAGAAATTAAACACCCACTCCTGTGGCCATCACTTCTAGATTGTGACGAGATGTGTCATAGCTACCAAGCCCAGGACTCACTTGTCTGCATTTGCTCCATGTCAGGGTCACCAGGCATCACGTTGAAGCATCAAGAGAATTCTGCTCCCTGGAGGATGGGAGAGGGCTTCGGAACTCTTTTATGGCAGAGGTGATCAACTCCCACACACACCCCTTGTCTGAGAGATCCACCTCCCTGTGGGTAATCTGGTTCCTTTGGGAAGAGTTTGGGAACTGTGGTAATCAAGTAAGAGCCAATTACCAGACAGAGTTGGAGCAAATCACTTAACTTCTCTGAGCCTCAGTATCCTCCCCCGTTAGATGGTGATAATTCTACACAAAACTAGAAAATGTAGACACAAGTTTTTGGTAAACTGCAAACTCTTAGACAATGAATGTTAATTATTGTTTGCTTGTGGATCCCCCAGGAAGCATATTGACCTGCACCTCTTGGGATGGTCTGAATGTATTCATTCACCCAGGCTGGTCTCTAACTCGTAGCCTCCTTAGCCTTCTGAGTAGCTGGGACTAGAGGCAAGTGAGAACCACTGCCCCTGGCTCGTGGAATCATTTTTAGACTACTTACCCGGAAGCTGGAATGATATCCTCTCCCCCTGCCTTGTTTGAAGCTGACTTCTACAATAGCCTTAACGTATTTTACAATTGTTGCTCTATCAATATCCAAAGTCCTCTCCTGACTTCTTCTCCTACACTCTACTACTGACTTCTACTTGGGGACAGAGAGAATGCTTTAATCCATTCAACATAAATAAATCCTTTCTTTTTGGGTTCACAGGGGTGGAGGGGGGAGCTCATACTTAATAAATGAATGGACTTAATAAATGAGGAACTGGCCTGGAGCTGTCAGACATGGCCACCAGGGGGCAACCGAGTCCTTTCTAAGCCTATGGACTCGGGTCCTGCAGAGGCGAGAATTACTCACTGGTGGGTGAAGGCCAGGGCCTAGGGCCTGGACTGCAACTTCTCCCTTTGTGTCTGGTTGCAGCTCTGCGCAAAGGCAGGACTATTTCCCAGGGTATCCTGAGTCCCCACGTCTGCCTGGAGCCTGAGTGTCCAGATAACTCCAGAGGAGAGCCCCTGGAGAGGAGGAGAGGGGCATCTGGGGCCAGTGGACATGCAGAGTCCACACGTACATGTGAGTCCACATACAGGTGTGTTCCCTGGAGCTCATGCTCAAGCTACCAAGGATCTCTTCTGGCCATCCATGTTGCTGTAGGCTGGCAGGGTAAGAACCTGGTGGCAGGCCGACTGTCCTGGGACACTGGCAGCAAGCAGAACCTGGTCACCTGGGGCCTTTGGGACGTCCACCTGAGCCTCTCCTTTCATCTCTAGGAAGGCCAGGCCAGGCAGATGAGAATCTACCCAAACTCAAGCTGCTGTTGCAATAAGGGGAGAGATGTTTCTTTATAATTTTCTCCTAGAAATAAACCCAGAGTTAAGAACAATAGAAACACGCAAAATGTGTTTTTAGTGGAACCCAGATGGAAGGCTGGAAGCCCAGCAGGCTGGTCTCCACACAGGATTCTGGTCTCTGGAATTCTAGCCTCTCCTCCGCACCCTCTCCGCACATCCCACCCCAACCTTCAGGCCTCAGCGCTCTGGCCTGGGGTGGCTCCTACAGGCCAACTCCTTGGTGCTGTGTCCAGGTGGGCAGTGTGAGCTCCCCACCAGGCTTAGACTCGGGTTTGTCTGGCGTCCAGTGAGATCTGTGGTTTCAGAGACTTGGGGAGGGGAGACGGGACAGGATCAACTCAATCCAAACACCTGGCTCTGCCGAACTACAACAAAGACAGAGTGAATTAAGACATCTGAAGAAAATACTCCAAAGAATTCCACTCACCCACGTGGCCCACTGCTTCTCATTAAATAGCTACAGTTCTCCGTATTAACATATGCAAATGCAGCCCTATGCGTGAAGATTTAGGATACAAAGGCCCTTTCCCCTTCCTCCCAGGTTGGTCAAAGCTGTTCCCTGTGGGATGAAGAACTTTCACCAGTTCCATTCTGAGTCTACTAAAACAGAGTTCTTGAGGTTTGTAGCCATGGGATCCTCCTTCCCAGAGGGAAAATAGGTAAGAGGAGTTGCAAGGGAAAACTAGGGAAACTGATCCAGTAGAAGCTGCTGCTTCTATTAAGTGGTACTGATAAATTGCCAACAAATATTCCTGGATGCCCACCATATACCAGGGACTGAGCAGGGGCCCCTGGGCACACAGAGGAAAAGCCAAGACATAGGGACTCACCTCAGATTGCTCATGGTCTAGTGGAGAAAGGAGGAAAAGGAGGGGAAACTCAGAGATTATAATTAAATGGTTGATGGAGGAAGCTGAGTTGGGTCGTGGATGTGTTGCCTCTGGGACACCCAGAGGTTGCATGGAGGGATCTCAGCTCAATGCCAGGTGCTGAGCATGCAGTACAGAGCTAGAGTTATGGGCCTGCCTTTCTGGGGGCAGGGGACCCTCACCGCCTTTCAGAGTGGATGACAGTGGCCTGGCTCCCACTGGCACAGGGCGCAGGTGGGGACTGGAAAGTGTGTGGCCCTCATCCGTGTCCTCTGGAGGCAGACTGCCTGATATCTCAGAAGGGTGCATTCCTACTAAGGACACAGAGGCCAGCCTCTGTCACTAAAGCAGCAACCCTTTGAGGAGGGAGCACGGTTTGCATTTTCAAAGTGAACTATTAAAGAACAAAAAGCTTTTCCAGTCAGAAGGACTCTGGAATGATATCAGAATGCCAAAAAGCTCAAGAGAGGTTAGTTTATTTTTTAATTTTTTTTTTTTTAAAGAAATACAGAAGTGTCATCTGGGCTCCCCAAATCACTCAGAGCCTGTTTTTTTCTATTTTACTTCCTCTCATATTGAGGTCATTCCTGCTTATAATGCTTTCTTCTGGCTGCCCTCTCTCTCTTACTTCTGTCTCTTTTTCCTTTGCCGCCTTTGGTGTTTACCTTCTGTGGGAGTCAGAGCTGAGTAGCAGCATGGAGAGGTGCCCCGGGGACAGGACAATGTCCCCTGGTCCCCAGCTCCTAGCTTCCTGTCTGGTACATAGGGGGCCCTCAATATGAACTTGTTGCTGGAAGGAAGGAAGGAAAGGAAGGAAGGAAGGAGGGAGGGAGGGAGGGAGGAGAGGGAGAGGACAGGATAGAGTTTCTTTCTCCCTCACCCTTCAAGGCCCAAGGAGGGAGGGCCTGGCACCGCCATGATCTGGAAGGGAGGTCCCCAAGGGACCCAGCACAGGGCCAAGCCAAGAACCAGCACTGGGCAGGCAGGCTGCCAGCCCTATCTGAGCCTCACCTCCCACTTTCAGCCGTGACACTTGGGCAGAGTGAAGCCCTGCGCTGTCCCCTGGGACCCTCAAACAAGAGCCCTGTTCCATATGCATGGAGGAACGGGGCCTAGAGTGGAAGGAAGGAAATGCCCAGACAGAGGGAGAGAGAGTGTTAAAATTCCACTGGCAATTCCTTCCGCGGGAAGGGGTTTATGGTCAGTTAGGAACCATAAACCCTCTCTCCTGACAGGTCTTGGAATACATCACTCCGGCTGCTCCCAAGCAGCTGACACTTCGCAATAACGCTTCTCCAGGAGTCAGGCTCTGCTGACTCCGGTGGGTGCCGATCGAAGCTGAGCAGGGGCGACTGAAATGGTCTCTGTCCTCCGGGCTTCGGAGGTCATGGGGCGGCCCCTGGAAAGGGCTGTCGAGGGCACCCTTGAGTCGCCAGCCCCCGCCGGGAAGGTGGTTTGGTGACTGCCTGCCTCTGGGTGGCATTTTATTAACCTAGAGAAGGAAACTCATTTTCTTTCCACTGAAAGCTCTGAGTGGCATGTCGCGTATGTCTTTTATTAATAAAATCAAGAAAATGGAGTCATTATTACTGAATAATTGTAGTTCATTTGCTAGGCCAACCCGTTCAAAGCCTGGGTGCTACGGGTGGGGTGGGGAGAGGTGATAAAAGGGGACTTTGATATAAACTGCTTGGGAACCACCTCTGCGGGAGGCACCCTGGAGTGGCTCTCAAATGGCACGGTCCTTACAGGAATCAGAGCAAGCAAGCGTGGGCAGGGAGCCTTTCCCAGTACCAGACTGCACTGCAGCCCTGGTGCCAGCTTCAGGAATCAGATGACCTTAAAGCAGGGCCCTACTCTCCTGCATGCTGCCTTTCTTTCTTTCTATCTATCTTTCTTTCTTTCTCTCTTTCCTTCTTTTTTTTTTCTCTCTCTCTCTCTTTCTTTTTCTTTTTTTCTTCAGGAAATCAGAGCTCATATTCCTAGCTTGCTTAGCTCACAGGTTTGTTCTAAGAATCAAGTGACATCCACCATGAGTTCTTCCCTCCCTTCATTTGCTCAATAATCACACAGCAATGGCTGCTGGATATTGCACAAAGTATTGAGATGCAAAAAAGGATAAAATTCAAACCTTGCCTTCAAGGAGCCCACAGTCAAGTGGACGGTGGGGAGACACAGAGCAACAGATGAGAAAAATAACACAATGTGGAGTGGGGGCCCTGGATGCCTCTTGTGCTTCCAAGAGCCATCGGAAGGAAGGCTTACCCCCAGCTGCCTGGTATCGGTGGAAGGAGGGTCTTAGGGTGCAGGGGTCTAAGCTGATTTTATGAAAAGCGAGCTGAAAATTGGAGATAGTCCACGTTATTTTCCCAATGTGGCTCTGATATGGTGTGCATGACCTTGATACTCCTGTCTGAATAAACGATTGCTCTGTGCATTTTATAGCTATGTCTGCCCAGCAAGCCTTGACTGGAGTCAAGGGGACATTGGCCAGGCTGCCTCACACCAACTGGAGGGCAGCATGCTAACTGCCTCCCTAAGCCATTTTTGCTACCCTCGTCCACTGTGGATAAAGGACGTTCCTCAGACCACAACCTGGGTATGTGTGGAGGCCCCAGGTGGGCTGTTAGAATGTGATATTTTAGGTTTGCTGGAGAACAGATGAGGATGGGAGTTGACAGTTTGAAGACAGCAGGAATGAAGGTGGTGGCCCCACAGGGACATGGGAGGGAGGCAGACCAAGAGTCTGCAATGCTTCAGTGCTTTAAGGCAAGAACAGCCTGGAGGTAAAGCAAGACATGTAGGCTCTAGGAACATGCCCATCTTTCTGCTGTTGACTTCCCTGTAATTCTTTTCTTTTTGGCCTCTTTTAATATTAGCTATGATTGTTTTGGAAGATGCCAACCTATCTCAGCTCTAGAGAAGCTGGACTGAAATTTCACCACTGAGATCTCATGCTGCTGGGAGCCAGCAAAGTGGTGACAAAAATGACAGGAGGGTTTCTCTGACGGTGCTCAGAAAGCTGGTGCTCAGGAGGCCCAAGGCCACCCAGTTGACTTTTCTCCTTCTGGGATTCCTTTGGTTCAAGACTTTGGAGGCTACCTAGAAGAAACTAGAGCCAAGACTAAGCACAGAGATGCTTCCTCCTCCAACAATGAGAAGTCCTGGTAGAATGGGCTGAGATGCATGGCTGGACCTTCATAATTTGTGCATCTGTGAATGCTGGGTCCTCTATGTTGGTCTGGCTGCCAGCATGCCAGGGGCACCCGCACCAGCCAGAGCCTCACACAAGATGCACCTGTTTCCTGGAGGAACTAGGGAGAAATGTTTACCCCTCACCTCCAGGCCTCTAATGAATTCTGATTCTGCCCACACAGGCCTAAGAATCAATAGTTTTAATCATTTCAAAAGCTAGCCCTACTCTCGGTAAAATTACAATGCACAAGAAGCTCAATGGAGCTTAAAGGCCACACCCTCATTATCATTT
Source organism: Heterocephalus glaber (assembly GCF_053883595.1). Classification (NCBI taxonomy): domain Eukaryota; kingdom Metazoa; phylum Chordata; class Mammalia; order Rodentia; family Bathyergidae; genus Heterocephalus; species Heterocephalus glaber. Next base: position 69,997,648 of record NW_028258324.1, read on the forward strand.
CATTAGGCTCACATTTCAGCAAGATGGAAAGAAACGTTCTCACACACCCCTGCCCCTGTCCCCTCCCCTGTCCTCCCCTCCCCTGGCCCTGTGGAATAACTTTGGAGGACAGCGATGGTTTACAACAGCTGTCAGCCACCAGAGGCACTGGCCCACTCCCAGCATGCACTCTGCTCGAGGAGGAAGCTTGATGCAGTCGCAGGAGACCTCGGTGCAAATCAGCACAAATGCCTCCCAAATCAAATTTGCAATCCTGGGAAGTTTAGTAAAAACAACCCCGCTGTCAGTTTGGCTTCTCACAGCTGGAGAGGTCAAGTCATCAACACAGTATAAACCCAGGCCAACAGAACCTTGTCCTGGCCGGGCCCCCAGACGCCCTCTGGGAAACAAAGGGTTTGAAAATGTCTTAAACTTTTCCAGTTTGTTTATTTTCCAATGTTTAATGATATTGTCCATGCAAGGAGCAGAGCCCTAGCTCCTGCTAACAATTAAAGAGGTTTTCTAATTTGGGGGAGAATGTGATTTTAAAAGAAGAGGGAGAACTTGCATAGGAAGCAAAGCAAATCATTCACACTGAGAACACATATGCAGGGAAGAGAGACTTGAGGAGCCCCTGATTGTGTGGTGCACCTATGGAGAGCAACTACCCAGGGGGCGGAGCCAGCTAGGGGGCACATTTAGAGAAGGCTGGGAAATGGCAGCCAGACCTCACCACATGGCCACCACCACCAGTTTCACGATTGTGACTCATATCTGTGACCCAGTGTCCCCAGACTTCACCATCCCACCAGACCACCAATAAAAGCAGCAGATTTCACTGTGCTTGCTCCATCCATCCACCAGAGCTAACTCTGCCATCTAGGGCCCCCTGGGTGTATTCCACATGTGCTCATGAACAGGACTGCCACTGAGAGTGGACGCCACATCTTACCAAGTGATCCCTGTCCTCGCTCCGTTCCACCGCTTGCGTGTGCTGCCCGTGGTCACTGCAGGGGAGGCCTTGCTGCTGGCAGGCCCTGTGACAATGCTGCTGCCCAGGCCCTTGGTGAGGGCTAAAACTCCCCAAACAGCAGCCCCTGAGGCTCTGGAACAGCGATGTGGAGCTGGGAGCCTCCATGTGCTCTGATGTGTTCTCCCCCACTGTCACACCTTGTCACTTGGACACCCAACAGGACTGGCCTCCCTGAGTCTCACAGGGCAGTGGGCAGGGGGTATGGCGAGGCTATATTTCCTTCCCCTTATGCTAATGGATGCCTGTGCTCCACACATCTGAATCCCTGGGCTAAAGTTAAGATCCCACCTCTGCATCCTCAGATCATGGCTGGATAGTAGAATTACCTGGGAGCTTTTAAAAGTCCTGCTGCTTAGGTCACACCCCAAACCAAGTAGTAAAAGTTTCTGGGCATTGGTAATATTTAAGTCTCCCTAAGCAATTAACACGCACAGCCAAGGTTGACCACTACTGCTTTGGAGGAATGAAAGGAAGATGGAAAGGAAGAGGGGAAATAAGGAAAGGCTGATGGGGAGAAATCAAGGCCAAACTTGGGAGCCCTTTCCCAGGATGAAAGGGGACTGACGTCAGTCTGATCCAGTGCCACGCCCCGGGATGCACACCGAGAAAACCTAATGATTCTACTGCCGAACCTGCCAGTGGCTTGTGCTGCTGCTGTCAGAATCTTTCAGCTGAGTCACGTGTTGGGAGAGTCAGAGGAGACGAGTGCAGGAGAATTCACTTCTGGTGATGCTCCTGTTCAGACCTGACAACATCCGAGATACCTAAGGGCAGACCCTTGTCAGGGCCAGTGGTGGAGACAGGCAGAATCTAGTAATTGTCAGGACTTCGGGATTAGCATCTGATCTGTGGAGATTTTCAAAAGACTCAGGACAGCTGGCCACCTGCTCTGAGAACAGGTGTGGCCAGGAACCAGCCTATGCTGGCTAGGTATACAAAGAGTTCATTCATTCATCCATTCATCCACTTATTCATCCATCCATTCACTTATTCATCCATCCATCCGTCCATGTACTCACTTATATCTGAGCATGTCAGAGCTACACGTGAAGGACCTCAGACATTGTATGCACTCCGGTGGTTTCTGAGCTTTGTTTTTAGTTCAGGAATGTGGAGTCTAAGTGAAACCGTATGGAGGCGTAAACAAATACAAGGCACGCTGTTCTAGCTGCAGTAGGGTAGGAGGCCAAGACCTGGCCCACTCACCTCCCCTCCCCTGGGGTGCTTCACCAGATTCTCCTGTTTCAAGGAGAAACAGGTTTGGAAACCTCTTCTTTTAATAAATGAGTCCACAGCAGGATGATTGGTTCTTACTCAGAGTCACACAGACTTCGTGTAGCAAATTTGGCCAGGCATGGGAGCATACAGAGCAGACTGACATGCAGGCCCCACAATGGGAAGAAGCCCCCAGGATAGATGATGCTTTTATCTCACATGCTGAACCAAATCCCTCCTCTCAGTTTAATCAGAAAGCCCTGGCTGGGATGCCCCCAGGGCCCCCAGGTTTAATGCTCACCTGGGGCAGGTGCTACTCTGCCAGTGCCCACTCTGGGGTTCTGGGTGTTTACTAGGTTGTTCAGGATTTTGAATATCACACTCAGATCCCACCACCAAAGTTTCCAACGTGGGATTAAGATCCAGACAGCAACAGAAAACTAAGAAGAGGATCTATGCCTACCTTCTCATTGCTACTATTTGACACGAGATCATCCCGAGATCTTTCAGGAAATGGGGAGACCATTCTTTTCAGGGACCTTTCTGGGTGTGGTCTTCCATTCATAACCAACAATGTATCTTGGACACATGGTGGTCAGGCTCACTTCTGAGGTGGGTTAAAAGCCACAAAGTGCCTTAGGACAAAACTTGTGGGCACCAGGAGTCAGGCAGGCTGAGGCTAATCCCTAGCCCTGTCACTTGCCAGCTGCGCTGGGCTTGTAAGGCAGGCATCTCTCTGATCCACAGTCCCTGGATAGAGACTATTGCTTCTCAGGAGCTGCTGTTGGCTGAAGGCATCCATAGTGCCTGAGTTATGCCCATTCCCAGGGGTACAAAGATCCAGCCCAGTTGCCCCTGAGGGTAACATCTTTGAAGGGTCACTCAAGCTTCAGCGCACCCCATGGAAGCAGGTGAGGCCTTGGGGGCCCCCTTCCTGCAGTTCATCATCCCCTGCCTGATCCTGTCCCATGATCCTCTAGCAGAGGTTGTTCTGTGAGCAGAACCCAGCTCACCTGTCCTGTGAGCCTGACCCTTGGTACTGCTCATTTCTGTCCCTTAGAGCTACTGATTTAAGTGAGTACATTGCTCATGGGAAATTTCCTCTCTCCCACAGTGCCTGGAATACAGGAAATGAGCTCTACATATTTATTCACTTCTTCCGTCTCTCCGTTCCTTCTTCCTCCAAGAGTGTTTATGGATTTGATTGTGAACGTCCTCTGTCTTCCGAGAAAGAAACCTGGCTGTCCGTTCATTGGCAGAGCAGCAGTGATGGACACACTCCGAATCCGGCAGGTGACCCATCCCTTCCTGATGTACAGGTGCTCTGCCCCTCACATGAACACACAGACACAGAGGCTCACAAGCAGTGTTGCAGAACCCCACAGTCTTTGTAGCTCTGTAAGCACCCAAAGCTTTACACCACCACCACAGTACACAGAGAATTGTTTGTGTCGAGATCTGTGTACCAGGAGCTATGAGACATCACGGGGTGGGGGTTGGGGGGAGATTGTCTCCTGGTGGTGAAATCGGGAGGGCTTCACGAAGGAGGTCACATTTGTCACAGGCTTTGAAGGATGGGTAGAAATCCAGAGGGCACGGGAGTGGCTTTCCAGGCCAAGGGAATGCTATGGCAGTAAACTTGGAGTTGGGAAAACATGAAGCATGTCTAGGCCAGTCTCCAGCCTGGCTGAAGGCAGTTTCAAAGCCAAGGACAAGGGGTGGAGCCAAAGTGGGAAGGTAGTTTGGGACCTGATTGGGTGGAGCCTTGAGAGCCGAGCTGAGGCCAGAGGGATTCCATGCACAACCCCTGAGAGGCAGAGAGCTGTCATGGGGAGGACTGAATGGGGAAGACTGTGGTCAGGAAACAGGCAAGGAGTCTGTAGGAACAGGCTAGAGAAACCCTTCTCTGGCTGGTGGCTGATGGGCCAGGAGGGCAGGAGTTCTGGAATAGGGATGCTGGCCTCTTTTTGGGTCATTGTTATTCATTCCTCCAGGGCCCATTGTGCAAGTCTGTCAGCTCTTGGTTTGAGACCAGGTGACAAATCAGCTCACTCCCCAGCAATTGTTTGGGGTAGTGAAAGAGGAAACTGACCTCAAAATAAAGTGCCTGACTCACTGTCTCTGAGTGACCGTGTGCAGGAAAATGCTTTGAACCCGCTGCCAGGCACCTCCTCTGTCCCTGCCTTACCTGGCAGGAATGCAGACACCAAGAGGGAGTCCCATGCATGAAACACCCAGACACCTCTAAGAAACAGGACAGATGCACACCTACTTCCTTACTCGCTTGCTTTAGGGCCTTGGGCAAATCACTTGCATATTTCCAGGCCTCAGGCTTCTCATCCATAAAATGGCAATCAAAGTTATGACTATCCTATTTGTGGGACTTTTATGAGATCAAACAGCTCAATAAACTTGAAGATACTTAAAGCTCTTTGGGAGCAGGTGCTATAGAATGGCAAGGTGTAACTGTTAATATTGTGGTGTAATTGCTCATTACTACTGCCACCCTCTGAAGACTTGTGTCTCTTTTTCAAGAGCTGTTCATGGTGTTCTTCTTTCATTAAAAAATTCCCAAACACCTCCTCTGGTTTAGTGTGGGCCTCACCCCAGAAGCCTCTGCTGATGCCGCCTTCCTGAGTCAGATCCTACGAGAGCCAGGAGGGCCTGGCCAGGAGCACCTGAGAGCAAAAGGGAGGTGATTCACTGGGGCTCCGCGGGGAAGGTGCTGGGTTTCAGGCAGCAACAGGTGCAGTGACTCAGGGAGGGACTTTCTGGGTGCAGAGCAACTGGGACCACTCACCCCTCCAATTGCTGTGAACTCTCGACTGCATCACCCAAGTCCTGCCCTCTCCTCATCCTCATCCTGGGGTACCTCCTGGTCCTGCTGCCTAGAAGTCCAACAGGGCAGCCACCATCACTCAGCAACCATGTGTCTTGCAAAAGTCACCAAGCTTCTCTCATTTCCTCATCTCTACAAGGGGACCAATAATCCCTGAGGTTCCTGCCGTGCAGGGCTGATGAGAGCAGGAACCATGGTGTTGTGGTTTATCTGGATGTCTCCAAGAGCCCCATGTGCTCAAAGGAGGGGCTTTTGAAAGGTGATTGGGTTCTAGGGGCTTAGAGCTGGCTTGCTGTTAGAGGTGGGGTCTGGTTGAAAGAGGTGGGTCACTGGGAGTGTGGCCTGGAAGGTTCATCACCCTCCCCAGCTTAGTCCATTCTTCTCTGCTTCCCCACTGCCATGAGGTGAGCAGCTTCTCCTCTCCCACAGCCCTCTGCCACAGGGTCTTTCCTTGAAGTTAGCTGACCATGGACTGTAACAATGAGCCAGAATAAAGTTTCCTCCCTTGAATTTTCAGGTGCCAGGGTGTTGTGTCTTAGTGACAGGACAGTAAGTAAGACGCTTGGTCTAAGGTCATGAGACTGCTTGGGGTGGCTGGAGCCTGCTCTGTTGTGGCCATGAGAGAAGATGTAGAGGATCCCAGGGAGCTGGAACCAAGCTCTCATGCTGGGCAAGTGTCTCTTGAACTCGGCTTCAATGTATCTCTGAGTTTCTGATACAAAATTCCTTGTCTCCCCAAACACAAACCAGAAGGCGAGAACCATGTGTGGGAGTCACCATCTTCCATCAGCCCATAGCTTCTTTGTTGCAGTCTTTCCAAGTATCGCTGGGCTTTCTGATGGGGGTGGGGGGAGGGCAGGAGACTAGCCTGTGGCAGTGACACTGAACCACCAAGACTGTCAAAGGCGCAGGGATGGGAGAAGGTCGTCACCGGCTAATTAGGGCAAAGTGAGGGCCAAGCTACCAAGGGCTCCAAGCTCCTTTGTTTGGGAGGCCTGCTCTGAAGGGAGAAAGAGACAGGCCACGAAGTGGGACCACCTGCCAGGGCCCACCCAGTCCCAGGGCAACAGGCATCCAGCGGGAACAAATGTCAGGCCAGGGGGAGGGTCCTGTTTGTTGAGTCTGGCTTGGCTCTCTTGCTCAACAGCTGGGTGGAAGAGGAAACAGAACTATCCAGAGAAACAGCTAGGAACACCCGCCATGGTCATAACCTTATTATGGTGCTTCCCTCGGAGGGCCATAACCTCTCTGGGGGTGGGGCGTGAGGATAGGATTGGTGGAATGGTGAATCCCAAGGCCACTGAGGTAAAGACAATTTCTCCACGTGCACCAAGGTTTAGACCATCAGAGATTGCTCCTATCCCTGTCCATCTGCTTTTAAGGGTTCCCCAGCCCCAAATGATTTTCTAACTTATCAACTTGGGGTTTAAGTTTCTCCTTTCACTTGATCCCTATTCTTTCAACCGGACCCCAGCCATACTCCCAAACCCCAGCTTGGTGGGCAGACTCCTGTCAACCTCTATGTGTTGGGAGCCACTGATGAGTCTAGTGCCCATGATCCAAACACCTTTCAAAAGCCCAACCTCTTAACACATGAGCCTTTGGGGGAACGTTCGAGATCTAAATCATAGCAGAAACCTTGTCCCAAAGTTAAAAATTTAAAAAGGGGTGGGATGTAGCTCAGTGCAAAGGCCCTGGGTTCAATCCCCAGTACCACAAAGAAAAACAATAATAGATAAAATGTATTAACAAGCACACAGCACAGTGCTTGCCACTCAACAAGTATTGCGTCTTCGTTGGCCCCTTTGGAAAGTCACACCCTCTGCCAAGAGAAGGCTGCAGAGCTGTGCTCGAGAGGCCAACCTTGACTGCTCTCTGTTCTGCTGCTGTCCTCCTCCCTTGCATGGGACGTTGTTCTGTTCATTTTCCCCTGGCTTCTTGATCACAAAGAAGCTTATGGAAATTCATGGAACCACAGAGCCAGCATCCAACCTTCTCAGAAACCCTCAGTTCTCCCTACCTGCCTGGGCTTGAGATCCTTCTTCCCAAAGATGAGTCTTTTGTTTTTCAAAATTCTGCTCAAAACTCCCATTCTTCATGAAACATGGTAGAGTGGGAGACAGGCTCTAGGGTCAGAAAGACCCGGGTTTGAATTCCAGTTTAACCCATGTCACCTGGGTGATCTTGGGACAGTTACTTAACCACTCTTAACCTCAGCTTCCTTGAATATGAAATGGGATAATTACGTCTTCCTCACAGGATAAAGATGAGGAGAAAGTGGAATAATGAACCCAAGATACCTGGGGCAGTACCAATACATAGGAGGTGTTCAGTAAGTTTCTCTTCCTGCTCTCAATTTGCTCCCATGGCTCTATCTCCTGTCTGCCGTCTAACTCTCCACATCTGCCACCGCCACAGTGAGCCTTCTCCAGGGGTGCTCTCGGACATTTATCTTATGTTGGTTCTTCTTTCATTCATTCAACATTGGTTGGACATTTATCTTTGCTGGAGGCTGTTGGAGGCCCTGGGAATGACTGAGACTGAATCCCGAGAAGATTAAATACATGTGTAGTTAATCTGAGGGTCCTGTGGTGTCCCTGTGGGAGCGTGTATACAGGGATTTCAGATCGCAGCGTGTGCAGTGACTAATGTTGCTTTCAGCAGCCAACATCCCTGACAGTATGCCACACACTGTCCTGGGCACTGGGGTTCAGGATGAAGCCAGAGCCTTCATCCTCAAGGAGGGCAGGGACGAGTGGGGAAAATAGACGGGACCTAAGGATTACACCAGGTGGACAGTGGCCCTGTACCCCGATGCTGTCCTTCAAGAGGAAAACAGCAAATGCTGAGGGGTACGAGGACTCCCCGGAGGAGGCAGCATCGAAGACTTGAAGGATGGGTAGGCATTAGGGAGTGATCAGAGCAGGGGCTCAGCTGTGCAACGCCTGGGAGCAGGGAGGCCGGGTACAGGCTGGGGAACTGTGCGCAGCTCTGTATGGCCGGACGCAAAGGCAGGAAGCTTCGCCTCCAGCAGCTTTTCCTCTCCTTATCCCCTCAACGCTGGATCCATAGTCGCCGTCTCCCAGAGGATTCCCGTCTCCTCTGTGATGATAAAGCCTGGCCTAGCCTGGGAGCCACAGTCCTCCGAGGGACAGGGATACTGCAGAAGGAAAAAGGAAGGAAGACCCTGGGTATGCATTTAGGCTGGACAGGCAAGAGGCAAAATCTGTCCAGCCCACTCCCCACGCAAGGATACTGACTGATGTCCAGGATTAGCCTTGGGTTTAGGTTCCTCCAAACTAGTTGTGACAGCTAATGGAGATCAGGAAGGTTCCTGCTGACTAGGCCAAAGCCTTGCCACCCTCCGCTCCTCCACTCACCTGCTTTGTGCTAAGTCCCCTCGGGCCCCTGCCCCTGCCTGATCTGTTCCTACTAATTTGGTCAAGGCGAAGATCCCCTCGCCTCCCTGGAGTTTTACTGCGCAACCAGCAAACCACGAGAGAGTCTCAAGCACACCCTACACTTGCTGAAACACACGTGCGTGCAGCTGCCACACTCGTGTGCACACACACACACGTCTGCCTTCTCCCACACTCTAGCTCACAGTACCCACGCACGCACACAAGCCCTCCTCACACCACTTGGCCACGCATCTGCTCAGAGACACGTACACGCTCGTGCGTCAGAAAGGCCCAGCCTGCCTCAGCTCCCCCTTTTCTTTTGGGGAGAAGTAGCCCCTTGGAAGGTTCTGGGCCTCCAGCCCAGGGACGTCCAGCCCCACATTACAGAACCCCAGTACCTCTGGCTGAGAGGGTACCAAAAGGGTTAAGAGAGAACATTTCCAGGGAGTTTGCCTCTTAATCAACACAGTTAATTCTTTTCCTTTTACAAACATAAATTCTTGGCAGTCAGTAACCAAGAAAGAAAGGAGTAAGAAAAAAACCTTAACCCAACATTAGTCAAATCTTTGCCTCTTCCTATTTTTTTCAAGTTAAGACCCCAGGGAATTCAAAGCAATGAGAGAAATCCCAGCCCAGATGGAATGTTTTTGCTAATATACGTCTGCAAGTTATTTAAATGTATGTTTAAGTGTGTGTGTGAGAGAGAAAGAGGGAGAGGGAGGGAGGGAAGGAAGGATAGAATGTGAGAGTGAGCAAGCATGGCTGAGCGAGTGTGTGTGTGTGTGTCCGTGCGTGTGCGCATGTGTGTGTGTCCCGCACACACGCAGGGCAATCACCAGCCTCTCTGCCTGAGCCCCAGCTGTCCTTCAGCCCCGGCTCTCCGTCTAGACATGAAGCAGAACAAGGCCATTACCCAGGACTGTCCTTGTCCTTCAACTTAGGTCTCCTGGGACAATAGCCTCTGTCCCTGTTCCTCCGCCCCAGCAAGGCCTCAGAGACACATTCTGCTCACCATACGCATTTCCTGCCCTCCCTTCTGCTTAGCCAGAAGGTCTAGGCCGCAGTTCTAGGCCTAGGGAAGAAGGGGAGTGGGAGGACCAAGCCCCACCCACAGAGCGCTCCCCAAGTCCCCCAGGAGTGGCTCTGCCCCCGCTTGGGATGGGGCTCGGGCCCTCTGCCTGGCCTCTTGCTATCTCCTCTTGGACATCTCCCAAGATCTCTGGACCTGCAGAATCCCTGCAGATGACAGGCCTGACCCTCACCTACAGACTCCACCTGGGCAAGACTCCCCTCACCTACAGGGCCACCCCCGGCTGGGGCTGGGGTGCAGACAGCCCCTCACCTGCCCCCAGCTCCCTCTCATTGGCTCCCTTCTGAGCTGACTTTAATTCTTTTAATCTTTCCTCTGAAATCGCTCCTCTGGCCCTGTAATCAGCTGTGTGGGTTCCAACTTCCTGATTTCCAGGGGGAGATTAAGCAGCTTTCTCCAGCCAAAGGCACTTCGGAGGCTTGGGCCACCCCTGGGCTGCCTCGCTCCCTCTCGGGCCAGCGGGCTGCTCTCACTCCTCTGACTCCCAGCCCACCCTGAATCCCGAGCCTTCCACGCGAACCTTCCCATGCTCTACCCTGCCCTGGTCCCCCTGGAGAGCAGCCCTCCCGTCCCTTCCCCTCCACACAGTGGCTGTCAGCGTCTCCTGCCAGGCCCAGGCCAGGAGGCCACAATTTCCTGCATCACCCTTCCTTGAAGGCGGCTGGGACAGGGTCTTGGGTTTGCAGAGGGTCCTCAGTCTGTCTGCTCCTCACCCCGTCCTGCTTCTCCTTTGGCGTCTCTGCTCCTTCCACCCACGCCTGCCCTCAGACACCCTCCGTGGAGAATGTGGCCATCCTCACCCCGCCCCCCAGCTGATGAGGGACAGCACTTAGCAGCCCTCAGTGCTCACCATCTATCCCCTCAAACATCAGCCAGGGCCACCTTCAGACCTGGCACCCAGCAGGGCCCTGACTTGAGATAATGCAAACTAGGGGCAAGTTCAGGGGCAGAGTGGGAGGTAGGCACCAGGGAGGGGGGCACAGAGAGCTTCCAAGGCATTTTGGACTATGTAGCATGTGAACTTGCCCTGAGATGTAGCTAGGGCATAGGGATAGCTCAGATCTGACTTCCAATCTGGAAGAAGTTATTGCTTAGAAAAGAATCTCAGAGGCAAGAAAAGGGAATGAAGATCTTCAGTGGGAAGTGTCCCGGAATGCTACTTATCAGGACCTTGGCTTCCCTCTGAAGTGGTTGAGGTCCTGGGGCCTCTACACATGGCTTCCCAGGGGCTAAAGATGCCAGAAGGGTTCTAGAGTCTGTCATGGGCTGGGGGCTTCAGGGAACCCATGAACCTCCCAATGTTCTGTGCAAAATATGGTGGATATGGGCATTGCTACAGGAGAGCCTCCATGGTCTCCCCCAGGGCCTCGTGGGCTCTCACACTATGAGGCTGAAAAACACGAGACTAGAAGTTAGCACGAAGTGCCTTAGAAGCTGCCCAGAATGGAGCCCAATGGCTTCTGGCTGGAACAAGGAGCCTGTCCCAGGCTCAGGCAGTAACTGACTCTGCAGGTCTGGCCTCCACTTCTAGGTGCATATGGTGGGCAGTGGCCTCCATCCCTGGAGCTGCATCTCAAGCTGGTGAAATCCTGGTGCTCATGAGCCACACCTTCTCCCAGCCCAGGCTGCTTGCTGGCTTTCTGTACGGGGCAAGGCAGTTACCACAGGTGAGAGGGCAGAGGTAATGCAAGCAGAGTCCTAGGCCTTCCCTGGGCAGCCACAAGATTTGCACAGGAAAGTCTGGGCCTTCCTTCAACTTTCACAGTGTGTACAAAGTTCATCTGTCGCAGAGTAAAAGCAGCACCCACTCTTCAGGGGACTGTGTGTGCCCAACACCAATGCGGGCTGCTCAGGGGAATCAGAGAAACCGAAATGGGAAGGTTGTGGATGCCAAGACGTTGAGGAAAGCAGGACATGGAAGAAAGCAGGGCGGCCTAGTAAAGAGCCTGCTGGGCCCTCACTGTGCTGCTACCCAAACTCTGCCACCCTTCCGGGTCCCTGTTCCCTTTCCTGTAAAAGAATGAAGTTGGGCTTGAGGGTCTCTGAGGGGTCCTGAAACATCCTGTCAGCCAGGTACGGGGTGCACACCTGTAAGCCCAGCACTCTGGGAGGCTGAGGCAGGAGGACTGCAGGTTGCGGACCATGCTGAGTAACTCAGTGAGACCCTCTCAACATAAAAAAAATTTTAAATGCACTGGGGATGTAGCTCAGCATGAGGACCCTGGATTCAACCCCCAGTACTGGAAAAAAGAAAGAAAAGGCTGTCCTGCCCAATGGATGGAGCTCCTGCAGGGGGAAGTGGTGATTATCTGAAAGCCACAGGGAGCCTTCCCAGGCTCTCCATCCTCCAAGACCACACACTCAGGCCCTGCCCTGGGCTCCCTCCTCCCAGGATGTCAGTTTCCCTATGAAAGAGCTGCAGAAGGAGAAGGGGCCCTGCTTTCCCACTCCTGAGCACAGCTGGGCCTCTGCTCCTACGGGGCAGAGTGGGGGCGTTTGGGGTGTGCTGTCCTCTGGGCCGTCAGAGGCAGGGGCAGCCTCTGCTCTGGGATGGACGGATTTCTAGGGCAGGGCGGGATGACTCTAGAACGTTTTCTTCTCCCAGCACGCGCCTGCATGCTTGTTGCACACGCATGTGTGCAGATCTGCGTGCACAAATGCGGAGAGACGGACAGTGCCAATGGTTCACGAGGTGCCCAACCTCGCTACCTGCCTGACAGCAGCCAAGGCCGGCCAGTGCTCCCAAGGGCAGCTCGGGTGCCTCTCCAGGCAGCTCTCACCTGTCACTTCCGCCGCCGGTGACTCCTTCCCGACTCCCTAGCATCAAGCTGTCATCATCACCAACTCCTCTCCACCGCCAGGCTGTTGCTATATCCTCACTTCTTCCTCCGCAGCAACTTAGAAATCTGTTCCTTTCTTGGTCTCCACCCCCTCCACCAGCATCCCCCTCAACTGTCCCCGTCTCTCTTTCTGGGCCCTCTCTTCTTTTGATCTCTGCCTGGCTTTGCTTTTCATGCCCTGGCAGCTTTTCCCCTCTCCCTGCCCCACTGGCTGTGCCTGTGTTTCATGGACCCAGCCTCCCAGCCCCTTGCAATCCCAGCCTCCTCTCTGTTTGCTGTGTGTGTCTCCCCATCTCTGTTCCTCTCAGTGTCTCTTAGTCAGTGGCCCAGCCAGGCACTCTTTGGAGAAGAAATATTGCTACTCTCCTCTTTTTTCTAAGCCCACTATCAAGTTTGCCTCTCTGGGCTAGGCTCTGAGCAGACGGACAGGAGGCAGCAGTGGAAGGGGAAGGCCCCAGGCTCCACCTCACCCGCCCGGACCCGTGAGAACCCAACCCGTGGGCCCTGGGAAGAACAGCTGGGCCGAGGAACCAGAGATGCAGCCCTGCCAGTTACTAAAACAAGTGGCAAGTGGCAGGCCTGGCTCATTTGCATGTTGGGTCTCTTTTACATAAATCTGCATGTCAAGCTGGAGGCCCTGGAGCCAGGTAATGCAAAATGATGCAAAATAAATTAATCAGTGTGCCCTGCTTGCAGGTGCAAGCCAGCCCTATCTTCCAAGTGACAGAGCGCACCCAGATGAGTTCAGGGCCTTGGAGTGGGGGGGCGGGCGGAGCAGGGCAGGCTGCTGGCTGGGCACTGGCCCGGCTTCCTTTGCTTCAGCCAGGCCTGGCTCCAGAGCGGCCCTGAGAAGGCTGCAGAGATCACGAGGCTAGAAAGGGCTTGCTTCGTCCAATGGGGAAGCTGAGGGGCTGCTCAAGGCTCCCCACTTTTAGCTCTCTAGGGCAGTGTCCAGGCCAGAGGCCAGCACCTCGTATCTCAGCAAAGTGGCTTCTCTGCTCCTTGTCACTGCCCAGGGGTAGGTGAATGTCACGGCTCCATCTGAGGGTCTCCAGGACGGGGGAGCTGCATCTCCATCACACTCTTCAAGGAGCATTGCCCCCCACCAGGCATCTTGGGGTGCCCTCCAGCCCTCCCTTCCCCAGACTAGGGACGCTGCTTCCCCTTTAGAAGAAGACAGAGTGTGGAGGAGATAATGAATTTTCCCTGCCTGTGAGGACTGAGACAGGGATGGTTCTTGGACCCCAAGGCTTCTGAGAGGCCCCTTGGCAGGAGAGCGGGTGGGAGCCAGTCACGACGACGGTGCCCACCCCAGACCCAGCTCCGCCCCCCCATCAGGCAAAGGTGAGCAGCCCACACATCCCAAAGGCCTCAGCCCTCCCCAGACACCCTGCAGTTTGTTCCCAGGAGATCCAAGCCCATTCTGGGTGGTCCACTATGACCACTCCCGTTCTCCTGTGCTGTGGGACACAATGGGTCCCCGCTGGCCCCCGGGAGCCCAGACTGTGCAGTGGCAGCAGCCTCCAGGGCCAGTGTGGGGGTGCAGAAATGCCTGGGTCCTGCTCTGTGGCCCAGGGTGAGACCCTGGCCTCTCACCTGTAAAACGGGATGGCAAGAGTTTCTGCCTCACAGGGTCCTTCTGAGGCTTCAACAGAACAGGCGGGCATAGCACCCCACACTGCACCCGGCACAGGGAGCCACTCTTCCGGCTCGTGAAAGTAGGATCTCAGCCAGGCCAGCCTGGGCCAGAGGGTGGGAGTGCGGCACAGGAGTAAACTGACCTGGGCTCTCTCCTGCCACTTCCTCCTCCCCCTCTTCTCCCTGCCTCCCTTCTCCTGTGTGCAGTGCGCAGTGTGCCAGTGTGCGTCGGAGGGAACACTTACACACAAACACTGTGCTGCCACTCCCTGGCTCCTATTGTGCTTAGGAGAGAGCCTGAGCTCCTTGACACCACCTTTCGGGGCTTTGGGGATTGGGCTCCTGCTCATGGCTGAGCCTGCCCTCTTGTCCTCTTGCAGCCTGCACTTCAGTCACCGTCACGCTGGACTGCCCGCAGCTGCCCCCTCTTGGTGTGTGCCCGCTCACCTCTGGCCCTGCGCCTGCTGCTTCCGGATCCGGCCGCTCACTGCCTATCTCCTGTGCAGAAGCGGCTTTCTGCAGGACGCTTGCACTCTCCGTGCTGAGGACTGAAAGAGCAGGGCTTCGGGGGCTCTGTCCCGGGAGGCTCTGCCTGAGAGGTCCGTGTGCTCATCTAGTGCCAGCTCTCACTGGCAGAGGAGAGAACCTGGTTCCCTCCACCTGCAGGGGCCATTGTCCCTTGCATCTCTCCATAAGATACTCCCTGCCTCAGCTGCCCAGAGAGAAGGGCTCTGGCCTTGGGGACTGGAGAGGGCCAGGAAACCCCGGGACCCCTCCGGAGCTGCTGCTCACTGAAAAGAGCAGCCGGGTGGGGTCCACCCTTGGCTCTGGGATCTGGAAACCTGAGTTCAAGTGCCACTTCCTGGCTGAGCAAGCAAGCAGGTCATATAACCCCTCTGACCCTCTGACTCCTGGACTGTGAAATGGGGGTAAATATAGTTCTGTCCTCACCAGGCTGGTGTGAGGTTTCTCAGGACATCAACACTCACCCTGAACAGTTCAAACGTGTGTTCTCCCAGGAGCATCTGAGCCGGGAGCGGGCTCCAATGCCCAGTGTCGATTGCTGACTTGCTCCTCTGCCCTTGCTCCAATTCTGTGCCTAATCTGTGATGGACTCAAAGGCGTCAGGCTTATAAATATTTGCTCCTTGTGTCCAGAACTTCATGAGGTTTATGGGCCCAGCTGATAAGATAATCTGCCTGCTGGTGTGCGCTGGCACCTGGCATTCTGCTCTGCAGGTGACCTCTCAGATGGAACTTGTAATACCATCAAGTCAGCATGCAGGTTCTCAGCTTTCAGGCTGGAGGGGGCCCTCTGAAATTCATTCTCTCTGTTTCTGGCTCTGATGTCTAGAGTTGACTGGAGACTCCAGGTTAACACCTTTTATGCCAGGGGGTGACTGGCTCTCCGAAAGCTCCGCACGTGCAGAGCCAAGATGGTTCTGAAGACTTGAAGTGAGCGCCTGTCTCCTTTAATTAAGCGCGAAATCTCCCTATCTATTTCAGCCTTTGAAAAATGAAACCCAGGAAGGCAGAGGAGAAGGGTGTATGGACTGAATACTCCATCTCTATTTTTCCTGTGTAATTTAATAAGTAGTCTAAGCTTGTCAGGGGACCTGGGCTGCATTTGGCCACTAGGTGAACCAGACTCACGCAATACTGCATTTTGTGCGGGTAACAAAGATCACATTAGAGCGGTTGGCTGGTCAGGTGAGGTGAGGCAGGGTCAAGGCGGGGAGGTGGGACCCATTTCACCTTGCTCGGTCACATGCTATCACCAGGTAACATGTCCTTCCTCGCTGGAACATTCTAGCCAGCCCCTCCCAGAGGCCCCTGCGCAGCCTGAATTGCAGGCGCCCCCTCCCGGCGGCTGTGGATCTGGGCCCCCTGGCTTGTACCTCTCCAAGCCTCAGGTCTTTTCTAGAACTATTCTGGGACCCTTCAGTGCTGCCTGGGCAGGCGGAACCCCAGTGACTCCCAGCAGACCTCCCGCTTCTCCTCTTCTGCCCCCCGGGGGCCAATCCCAAACTCTTAGGGAATTTGCTTCACAACAATAAAGTTCTCATTTTGTTCCTGCCGAGGGACAAACGTGGGAACCCGGTGTGGGAATGCTGCTCCAGATGCTCACCCCTTTCTGAACATCTGCTGAGCCTCTGCTCACCTCCAGAAGAAGCGCTTGGTAGGAGGAGGGAAGTAGCAATAGATTCTCCCCCATGACCATAGAATTCCACAGCTAGAACGGATCTCAGAGATCAACCAATGCAATCCTCCCTTTTGTAATCTTTAAAAATTTTAATGGACAAATTCCAAACTTACTGTTTTGCAGACGAATAGGCTGAAGTTCAAGGGAAAAAAATGATCTAATAAATTCTAAACTTATTAGGGAAGAACAGAGGAGCTTTATTTAGCTCAAGATGTGAAATAAAAAGCCAAGCATGATAGTGCACTGCTGCAATCCCCATACTCTGGGAGGCTGAGGCAGGAGGATCACAAGATCCAGCACAGCCTGGACAACTTAGCATCTTAGCAAGACCCTGAGTGAAATTTTTTTTAAAAATTAGAAAAGGGGCAGGATCTATCTCCGTGTAAACTCCCCAGGTTTAATGCCCACTACAAAAAGTGAAAAAAACCCACGAGGTGGCGGGGGGGAAGGAAAGAGAGGGGCAGAACCCTCTGTTGCAGGAGTTGGCCCACGTGGCTTGAGTTAGTGGGTCTCCCGGTCCTGCGGGACATGTCCCTGCTCAAGGATTCCCTCGTGGGCCTTTAAACACTCGAGCCGGCTCCTTCCACGTGGCCCTCTGCTGGTGTGATGGGGCGATGTCGTGCTACAGTGGGTAGGAGAGGGGCTCCTTGGGGAGTGTCTGCGAGACGCTTCCGAGATATTAAATCGTCCTCGTGCCTCAGTTTCATCATTTGTAGGACGGGGATAGATAATAGCAGCCTCTCACAGGGCCAATAAATGAGAGGATGTACACAATGTGCCTGGAATTTCTCCACACAAGGGCCGGGGATTTAGCTCAGTGGTTTTGCCACCTGCTGCGCAAGTGCAAGGACCCAAGTTTGATCCCCGGTACCAATACATACATACATACATACATACATACATACATACATACATACAGGACAGATGAGCACAGCATGTGCTTCTTATTTTCATTATTTTGTTTCATAGTTATTACTATTGCTTAGAATATTTTCTTGTTCTACTTCATTTACCTTTTCTTTTCTTTTTTGGTCTTGAACTCACTGTGTAGCCCAGGCTTGCCTTGAACTCCCACGGATCCTCCTGCCTCAGCCTCCTGAGTTTGGGGATTACAGGTATGTGCCTCCACACCAGGCTAACTCTACTTTTCTTACCCGGGACTCTTTGTACTTGCGTCAGTGTGGCGTCAGTAATCTCACACCTGTCTCTGCCTGGTGAGAGTCTCTTCTCACCTGCAGGGGAGAGGGAGAACTGAGAGCCCAAACCCTGGCTTTCCTACCCAACCCCACCCGCCCCTCTCCTCCCACAAACTGCAAACTGCTGCTCCCCCTTCTACATTGTGAACCCGCTGACCACCCTCCTCTAATACACTATGCGCCGCCTAATAACTCAGGGGGTGGCTAAAAACGAAAATAGAAAATCCCAGCGTTATTTCTTCCTTCCCACGGAAGGCTGTCCACTTATTTTTCTCCAGTTAAAAGTGTCTGATGAATTCCCTTCTGCCCTGACAAACAGGGACCCTCACCGAAGAGGAAAATGGTACCAAAGAGAACGGGCAGGGGCCAGACTCCTTCTGGAGATTGACGAATTTCCACCAGATCGAGGGCGGTGGGACAGTTCTCTTCCGAGTCCTGGCCTTGGGTTTCAGGGAAACGGGAAATGGGAAGCGACACCTCCGAGGGAATCGCTGGTGTAAACCCTGCCTTCTCCCTGCAGTCCGCAGATGACATCACCCTCCAGTTCCCAAGACCCCTTCTCACCCTGCTTACTGTATCTGGATTTAGGGTTTTCATTCACTTTGAATAACAGAAAGTCTGGAGGGGGATGTAGAAGAAATTGATGGACGCAATTGTGATACAGCAGAATAGCTCAACTCTTCAATTAACGGGGGCCCATAGACGAAAGCCTGAAGGAATCAGACCATGGGAAAATCAGAATTTGCTTAGAATAGCCCCGAGTGGTGGCTCACATCTGAATGGAATCTCAGCACTCTGGGAGGCTGAGACAGGAGGGTCACAAAATTTGAACCCAGCCTGGGCAATTTAGCAACACCTGGTCTCAAATAATAATCATCATCATAATTATGATGATGATTATTATTCAAAATAAGGCCTGTGTCTTTTAACACTCACGAGTGGTCTGGCAGAGACTGGATTGCTGTGACCCTACGATGAACTTGCAAATAGGCCACGAGGTAAGCTTTAGGGACTTCTGTGTGTGCTCCCCTAAATGTATCCCATTGAAAAGATTTTTTTAAAACTTTCATTTCTTTTTAATGATTTAACTGAAAAGGGGCTCCATTTACCAAATGATGGTAGGGTCGGCCGTGTGCACGTGAGTGGCTCCCTCACTTTAGGACCTGGCCTCCTCCTCCTGTCTGAGCTGAGACCCTTACTGGGTGCAGGGTCTGATGCTAAGTGAGTGTCCAGCATTCCCTGACCAGGCAGGGCCACCAGGGGAGGTGGGCCAACTATCAGGGCATTTGTGGGCTGAGGCAGGAGTGTCTCTGATCTCCATCACAGGCCCTTTCATGGGAGGGATGTCCTTGACAAAGGCACTGAAAAGTAGGTTGTGCTGCACCATTGGACTAAGAGTCTGGGGTGGCATCAAGATTGCAGTTCAGAGCTGGGGAGTCTCAGAGCTGGGGCGTTCTCTGCAGGCCCTCAGCCCCAGTGACCCCACACGAGGCGCTGCCCGCCCACCAGCTCAGTGTCCACTGCTCTGTCCTCCCCCAGATGAGAGCTCCAGCTTGATTCCCAGCCTTGACCCAGTTCATTCTCCTGGACTGGAGAGCTGGTTCCATGTCTGCTTCTCCAGACAGTCAGGGATCCCATGGTCTCAGCCACCAAGAACAGCCTCTCCCTGGGCACCAAGTCTACCTGTAGCTGTGTCCAGCTCAGCTGTCTGGGAAGCACACACTCCAGCATCTGGGCTGTGGCCTGGGGGCTGGGAGTGCTGTGGGACGAAGGGCAGGAACCGTAGAATAAAGGCTGGGGCAGAATGGACAGAGGAGAGTGATTTGGATGCATATTAGTCCCTGTGGTGCATGGCATGCGCAGGCTGGATTTTTTACAGGGCCAGTGGTAGCAAGCTTGTGACACTGAATTGATTTCCCATACCCTTTGGGATAAACCCAGACTGCCCACTGTGCACCCCAATAAGGTGGCCTCCGCCTGATTCTTTCGACTTTGACAGAAGAAATGTGGTTCATCCTGTGAAAACTGGATTCAGAGTGCAAGAGGCTCAGGGGCTAAGTGTCACCGGGCTTGCTTGCTTGCTCGGCCTCTGGTCCGGATGTCTTCTTTTTACTGCAGGAGGTCTCAATGCTGGCAGTGATGCCCGGCTCGGCTCATTCTCCTCCGGGAGGCCTGTGTGTTTTGCACAATGGTCCTTGCTCCTGTTTTATGACATCCTGTGTTTTACACCATGGTATTTGTCCCAGAGGGGACAGAGGAAACAATAGCTCTGTGAACCCAGCGCTATCAGTGTTTGCCTTCCTGCCTTGTCATGGGCTCCAGGCTCTGATGCACAGCTGATGCTGTGTGAGTCGCTGCCTGGTTACCCGGCCGCTCCTACCCCAGAAGGTGCACAGCACTTGTCGCTCGCATAGATCCAAGCAGAAGACTTCCCTCTGGTATCCCACTGGCCTCATCTTCCTGCACGAACCCAACCTTGGAAAATCCCCTACTCAGTTTTAAAGGCAATTAGTTGTGGCCTGAATGAGTTCACAGATGGCCTCGTTATCCACACCTCAGGGAACAGGGGCCAGGCATGAGGCTCACAGGTCGAGCACTCACCTAGCACACGGGAGGCCCTCGGTTCAACCCCCTGCTCCTGCTAAATAAATAAATAAATAAATAAATAAATAAATAAAATAAAGATTTTTAAACCAGGTGTCATAGTATACACCTTTTTTTTTCCATTAAGTTTATTGGTGCATTTTAGGTATACAATACAGTTACAGTCATCGTTGGGATCTTGTACCTTTACATGATGAATCTTGGTTCTTATTTTTTCCCCATTTTCCTGCCCTCCCTTCACCCCCTCTACCCTTCCCTATTTACAAAGACTTTGTTTCCATTTTTTTTTCTTTTCTCATATTTTTTCTTTTCCCTTCTTTCCTTTCCCCTTCCCCTCCCACTTCCCCTACTCCTTTAGACCTTTTCTGCCTATTTCACATTATCAATTATACATTTTGATCCTTATTTACACTTTTAGTTTTTCATATCAGAGAAACTATTTGGTATTTATACATGTGTGTCCTATTTATTTCACTTAAGAGTATCATCTCAATGTTCATCCACTTAGCTATAAATGTCTCTAGTTTCTCATTCTTTACGGCTGAGTAGTACTCCATTCCATAAAAAAAGACACATCTTTATACAGTCTCCAGTTGATGGGCAATTGGGCTGTTTCCAAGCTTTAGCTATTACAAACTGTGCCGCTATAAACATGGGTGCACATATATCACTGTGGTATGATTCTTTTAATTCTTTTGGGAAGACACCCAGCAGAGGAATAGCTGGGTCAAATGGGACTTCCAATCCTAGGTATCTCCGTATTGATTTCCACAGTGGTTGCCCCAGTCTGCACTCCCACCAACAATGGAGAAGGGTTCCTTTCTCCCCACAGCCCCACCAACATTTGTTATTGGTTGATTTCTTGATAGCAGCCATTCTTTGTGGGGTGAGGTGGAATCTCAGTGTTGTTTTCATCTGCATCTCTCGAATGACCAGTGATGTGGGACATTTTTTCATGTTTTTGCTGCTTTTACTTCTTTGTCTGAGAAATGTCTGTTCATTTCAGATGCCCATTTTTGAATAGGGTTTTTATATTTGGGGGGGGTGTCTGATTTTTTTGAGTTCTTTATATATTCTAGATAGTAGACTTTTTTCTGAGCAACAGCTGGTAAAATATTTTTCCCACATTGTAGGTTGTCTCTCAGCTCTGTTGGTGGTTTCTCTTGCAGTGCAGAAGCTTTTTAATAAGATGAGATCCCAGTTGTTGATTCTTTGTGCTAGTTTCCATCCTACTGAGGACTCATTCATAAAGTCTTTTCCTATGCCAATGTCTTTGAGAGTTCTACCTAACTTATCTTCCAGCAAGTTTAGTGTTTCTGTTTTAATATTTTGATCTTTAATGCACTTTGATCTTAGTTTAGTGCATGGTGAAAGATAGGGGTCTAGTTTTAATCTTTGGCAAGTTGAAATCCACTTTTTCCAACACCACTTATTAAAGAAGCTATCTTTCCTCCAGTGAGGATGGTTGGCTCCTTTATCAAAGATGAGGTAGCTGAGTGTGTCTGGAGTTGTTTCTGCATCTTCTAATCTATTCCACTGATCCTTGGGTCTGTACCATGCTGTTTGTATCACAATGGCTTTGTAGTATAGTTTCAAGTTGGGGACTGTGATACCCCCTGCCATGTCTCTGTTGCCTAAAATTGCTTTTGCTATTCTAGGTCTCTTCTGGTTCCAAATGAATTTTTGGATTGTTTTCTCTAGTTCTGTGAAATATAGTGTTGGGATTTCAATCAGGATTGCATTGAATCTGTATAGCAGTTTTGGAAGTATGGCCATTTTCACTATATTGGTTCTTCCTACCCAGGAACAAGGGATGTCTTTCCATAGTATACACCTTTAATCCCAGCACTTGTTAGGCTTAGGAAGGCGGATCACCATGAACTGGAAGTCAGCCTGGGCTACACAGTTCAAGGGCAGCCTGAACTACCTAGCAAGACCCTGTATCAAAAAAATAAATAAATCAGATGATACAAAAATTAAGAGGGAAATTACTAAATTGGGTAAAAGGGGGAGGTTCCAAGTCAACCTTGACAGATAGGTTGGAGCAGGGGACTGAATTTAACATGATGAAAATTACTCACGGGAGATGTGAAGTGTGGCCATGGGCTCAAAAACCTAAGTGGCACAGCTGTAGAACTTCAGAATTTGGAACCTGGAAGAGCTACAGTTGATTGCACAGTGATTCAAGAGTTGTGGTTCAACTCTCAAGTCTCAGGGGGGTTCAGGCCTCAGCTTCACACAAAAAGGACACAGGGGGAGGGGTATCCTCAGTGTTGCTGGGGTTGAACATGAACCAACCAGGGTGGATCCGAGGGATGGAAGCGGGCAGACAGAGAACAGGAAAATTATGACAGATGCAGAGCTGAGACTGGTGGTACACCCCTATAACCTTAGCATTGGGAGGCTGAGACAGGAGGATCACTGTGCATTCGAGTCCAGCCTGGGCTACACAGTGAGACCCTGCCTCAAAAAAACAGAACAAAAGCCCAAATGTGGAGCACAAAAGTACCAAGATGGGTTAATGCTAATGAGAAGAAAAGATTTAAGGCAAACATTAAAGCTGTTTTTAAATTCTTGAGGGGATCAAGCACCTTGGGCCCTAACTTTACGCTCAGGAAAGTGAAGCTACATTTCCATGCAGCCTGAGAACGCTTTCTTTTGTACCAGTGAGAACTGCCCAAAGCTGGGGTGAGCTGCTAGATTAGGTAATGAGCTCCCCCATCACTGGTGATACTCTGGCAAATGGTGGAGGGTCATGCACCAGGAATGCTTTAGAGATGACCTTTAAGGACCATTTTGACCCCAAGACACTTTGATTCCGAGGTCCTGGGTTATAACTGATTATATTCTCTCCTACAAGAGACTATCTAATTCTCCTTGGTAAAACAATAAAGCTGCAGAATTTGGCAACATTTCCCAGTTCTTTCGAGACTTAGTTTTGAATTTTCAGATAAAGAGCACAGACCCTAGAGACAACTGCCTGCCGCTCTTATTCACTAGCTGTGTTACCTTGGGCAAGTCACTTCACGTCTCTGGTCATCGTTTTCTTCATCTACACAATCGGGATCATTACAGTCGCTACCTCACAGAGTACTTTGAGGACTGAATAAACTAATATTTGAGAAGTACAGCAAACACTGCCAGCACATATTTTGTGTTACAGATGTGCTCGTTACAGAAAGCAGACGTGTAAAAGGGCCCAAAACAAAGAAGGATCACAGGCTCAGTGGCTTAATAAACGGCTCAAGGAGGTCCTCCTTCTCTACCAACTCGTTACGAGCAGCTCTGGCTGTAAAATTGCCAACAGCCTGCAGGCAGCACAAATAATAAATAAATAACACGCAGCAATCACATTGGCTCCTCAAGCTCCAGAGAGGAAAGGAAACCTTCCCGCTGCTGGCGGCATTGGGTCAACTCTGAGCGCCTCGCCTCGCCTCCGTGAACGACACCAGATTATCCCCAGCTGGACGCACCTTTTTCTCTCCTCCCAGGGTTGCTAGGAGGCTGGGCCGCTCCGCATTGTAATCAAGCGTCCTGGGGAGGGCGGGGGCAGAGTGCGTTAGATCCACAGGGCCCGTCCCAGGGAGCTTCATATCCTCTTACCGGGAGAGCTATTGTCCCCCGCTTCTTGACAAATGCCAGCCATCATTAATAAAAGGACTAATAAAAGCATTTATGACGCTCAGGCAACGGTCCCACTTTCTCTAGCTGCGGGGCCTTGGCCGGGCAGCGCTGAGCGCAGAACTGGAAAAGCTGAGCAGCCCACTGTCCCCAGGAGCTCCCTCTCCTCTCCTTTCCTGAGGGCCACCATCTACTGTGAAAGGTGACTACAGGGCGTCAAAGCTCAAAGGGAAATGTTGCCTTGTTCTCTTGCTGGATGTTTATCCCCATTTTGCAGAGGGGAAATAAAGGCACAGAGGCGTCCAGGGGCTCCCTCAGCCCCGCGATGTTTGGCACCCTTGTCAGGACTGCCTAGACCCTCGCCCTCCTCGCTGCTGGGTGCAGCGTGGTTTGGGCATTAAAAGAAAGGGCGAGGCTCTGTCTCTCTGTCCAGCCCCCGATGGGGGAATCTCAGAGCGCTGTGATCCTCATCCTCGCTTCTCGAAATTACTATTGTTGTTATTATAATAACTAATGGGTAGAGTTAAGTGGGTGGTGGATGCCAGATAATTACCAAGACCCCCAAATTAAAGCACCGACTCTTTACTTTTCCACAGCTTCTCAAAGATGAAAATGAAAGCTAGCCTCGGGGACCCCTGGGAAGGGGCCTAATCTGGAGATACGGGGAGAAAGGCAGCCCAACAGGCCGGGGAAGCAAGAGGGTGGAGACCCTGGGATCCCGGATTACAGGCATTCTAACTGCTCCAGAGGCTGAGAGGGCAGAGGCGAACCATCCCGGCGCCTCTGCCGCTGCTCTGCTGTGTGATCTGGGGAAAGTTACCTAAGTTCTCTGAACTTCAGATGCCTCATCTATGACATGAGGTTGATAACCATATCAGGGGCTATAGGAAATGCTAGAAGGTAGACTCTGAGAAGTGAAGAAATATGGATTCTTCCCTGCTCAGGGCCTAGAGTTTGCCAGCAATGGGGGCCACTCATTGTGGGGCTGCGGGACTTCCCCGACCTTGAGCTGACATTAGGAGGTCGAGCTCTTTTCTCAGGACTAGCCAGGTTCCGTGGCCTCAGTTTCCCCACTATTGAAGACAGTGAGACCAGAGCTCTGCCTTTGGCCCCTCCCCAGCCCTGCAGGCTGTCAGATGGATGGAGGAGATTCAGCCCTGGGAGGCCAGGTGGGCGTTAATAACAGCACCGGGGATCTCTGTTATTATTGTCATTATTCTGGCTCTGTCCAGTAAGCAGCAGCAGGGACCATGATTCACTGTCTGCTCGCCGAGGCCCAGCGTTGGCCTGCTGGGACTTGCCCGCCTGCCAGGATTCCTCCACCTAAGAGGCCTCCCTCCGCCTTTCTCAGCTCCCGATGAGAGCACAGGGTCGCCACCTGGGGGAGGCGGGGATTGTCAGGGGACATCTGGGAGCAGAATGCCCAGTTCGGGGGAGGGCTGAGGCTCCTGTGCCAGAAGCACCCTACTGAGTCCTGGGGCCTGGGGTGGTGAGGATGGGGGTGCTCCTGTCCGATGCAAGGCTCGCTGCTGGAGAGGTGGCCTGATCCCTTCAGAGAAGCCCTGGGCACTGGGCGAGGAGAGCAAAGGAGGGAGCAGATCGGGCCAGCCTGCCCCTTGGCGTGCTCCTGGGTGGGTCTGCTGGGTTGGGTGGGGAGGGACCCCCTCCACAGAGCTGCTCTGAATGGCAGTGGCCTGGCCTGCCGAGCCCTCTGGAAGCCAGGCAGCACAGGGGATGGTTCTGAAACACTCACCCACATACCTGGACCCTAAAATTTCAACCAGCACTGGGCATAGGAAAAGGGGAACAGGGCCCTTCTGACAGCCACCCAGGTCCCCCACTGGGCCAGCAAGCACCCCGCGCATGCGCTTTGGACAGCAGTGACTCACCCATACACGCCCCTGCAGTTTCGTGGTGAGGACACAGCTAATCATAGCTGATGTTTTGGGAGGAAGAGGGATTTTGCCACAAGCTCCTCGACAGTCCATCTGTCTGCTCTAGGATGGAAAGACGGTATGACTAGCCAGGAGTTTGGCAAGGAGGGATTTCTGTCTCCCCGTGGATTGGCCCTGCCTGGGAGAAGCCAGAGCTGGTTCCCTGGTTTCTGACCCTGAGGCGCTGAGCCAGGAGCCCTCAGCTCAGTCAGTGAGGGTGCTGACTTCGGTTTGCTTTTGATCAGAACCGGAAGGGACTAAGTTCGGGGCATCTGGCTGTAGCTCACACTACAACTCTGCGGATGAGCACACTGAGGCCTGGAGAGGCACAGAGGACTGTGCGGGGTGCAGACAGAGCCACCACATTGTTTCTGGGAGCTCCTTTATGTCCCTTTCAAGTCCCTGGGCAATAACAACAATAATCTCAGCTACCATTTGTTGACTCTTAATATTTGCTAGTGACTAGATGAGCTGGTTCTTGCACCTTACCTCGGGCTGGGAATTCAGAGGAGGGGTTTAAATGTCAGAGAGGAGGTTCACTGAGATCAACTCTACATTTTCTCCCAGGTCTGAGCCTGATTGTTTTGTACACATTCTCCCATCCACGGCTATTCAGGATGCTCTTGCTTTATCAATGGCTCTAGCTCATACTTTCTGTGTGCTGGAATCTCAATCAGGTCCTGGGAAGCCAGAGATAAAACAAGGCAGGATCCTTGGTGATACACTGGGGTCAATGATTTACTGGAGCAGACAAGGGTCATGGACACATGACAGAGAACGCTTCCGGATACAGTGACATTTAAGTGGTTTTGAAAGGTGACTGGGAATTTGCCGGGGTGGGGCTGTTAATAGGAGAAATGAGGGAAATACAGGGGGAAAGAAACATGTGGAAGAGCTGGAAAGGCGAACGTGCTCTGTGTGCTTGGGATAATAAATAGTTTGAGACAGTGCAGAGGGACGAAGAGGAGGGGGGAGATAAGGCCACAGGGGTGAGCTAGACTGGCCTGAGGAAGGCCGGAACTCCAGGCTGAGGCGGGCACCACCCAAGGTCAAGCAGCACCCAGAGGAAGGATTCAGGTGCCACTTGGAATGCTAATGAGGCCCGCCGTGAGGCTGCCCACCTGCCAGCTGTGCTCTTGGACTCTAGCTCTCCGCCCTGCATAGAAGCCTTTGCGATGCTCCTCTGGCGGCCTCTTATTGACTGGGTCTTGAGGAGTCCACAGGCTGGGGCATTCTGCTGGTGGCCCTGTCAGGTGGCCCACTCAGGGGGCCCAGGGCACAGCCTTCCCAGACCTTCTTCTGGGCCCAGCTCCTGGCCCACCCTAAACCCAGCTCTGCTGCCATCAGAACTGCACTCTTCCAACAGCTCACGTACCAGGGTGTTCTCAGTCTTCCACTTAGAGCAAAATGGCTTCCTCTGCTTCTGGGCGCCTGAGTGACAGTGATATTCTCCCAAGTTAAGAAAAGGAGAGCTTCCTTCCTTGTATATGCTTGTTTTTAATCCTGGCTAATCACCTAAAAAGGCTTCCTGGCAGAGAGAACAGAAGGTGCATTTTGGAGCCTGACAGTCTTGAGCCCTCACTGTGTGACCTTTGGCAAATCACTTCTCTGGGCCCCAGTTTCTTCATCTGTAAAATGGGGCCATCAGCTCTCATGGCACAGGGATTAAAAGAGATCACACGCCAGATGCCAATCAAGGAAGGGCCGAAGTCAGCAGAGACACAGGCAGGAAGGGACACATTCCTGGGCTTCCTCTCAAAACAGGCACCTTGGCTTCTAGTTAGAAGAACAGAACCAAAACAAAGCAGAGCGCGTTCTGTGGTGGCTTCACACAGTGGCAAGTTGAGTCAGTGGTGAAATGGGAAGGGGCCCATCCTCCCAAACGCTCCTAAGGTCTCTGTCAATGGGAAGATGACGTGTCCTTCCTGTTCCAGAGGGGAACAGCTCGGGCTGTCTTCCAAAGGCAGCAGACAGGTGGCTCTGAGGCTGACCGTGGCCCAGCCGGCCAGGCCCACGGTTTCACTGTTCCACCCGGGCGGGCGGCTGTGGAGCTGGTTGGTGGAGTTGGCTTAGGGAAGGATATTTTGTATGTGGCTTCTGGAATGACTAATGAATGAGCTGTCGCCACTGCAGGAGAATTATGCCACTTAAGCAAAACCCAGCCAGGCTGGTCGGCTCTGAGATAGCTAAATAGGAAATGCCTGTCAGAGCACTGACGCTTCAAAGCCAAATATAT
Organism: Heterocephalus glaber; assembly: GCF_053883595.1. Lineage (NCBI taxonomy): Eukaryota > Metazoa > Chordata > Mammalia > Rodentia > Bathyergidae > Heterocephalus > Heterocephalus glaber. Next base: position 70,025,476 of record NW_028258324.1, read on the forward strand.
TCTCACTGTGTTCTCTGTTTGCTAAGTTTATTTTATGCAAAATATAACTCAGCTGAAAATATGTAAATGGCAGAGAGCTCGCTCCTTCCCTTGGAAGAAGTGGGGAAGGTAAGAAGGAGAACTGCTCCCAGTCAGCCCTGCCAGGCCTGCAGGCGGGGAGCTGCCAGGCTCTCTTCTTGGGCAAAGAGCACAGCTCTTCTGTGCAGAAAGTGGGCACCATGTTGGGAAGAGCACTGGACAGGGAGTCAAGGGTGCTGAGTTCGGATGCTGCTGCTGCCCTTTCTCCCTGTGAGGCCTTGCAGGAAAGGTTTTTGTCTGGGCTTCACCACCCAGAAATAGAGGCTGGGCCAGCTCAGCAGTCCCAAGGATCCCATTTACTACTGCTCTGTCTCCCGTGACGGCATGGGAATGGGAGTGTCTGTCACAATGGGACCCTATCCCCATTCCCTCACCCTGTCCCTCTTGTGGTTTGCCATGGGCCACGAGGTCAGTGCCATCTGGCCAGAGACCTTGGAAATGTCTCAATCCACACAGTGAGACGATACCAAGGCCACAGCCAGGACGTCAGTGGGTACAGATCCTCTCCTGAGGAGGAGCAGAGAGGGGGCTCCTGAGCCTTTGACTTGAAACAACCTATTCCCCAAGGCCACGACATCAAACACCCTCTTAACAAAAAGGGCCTGGCCTCCCTGGGGGAAGGAGCCTTGGGCTTCCCAGAGGACTTGGAGACACCTAAGTGAGCCAGACAGGAAGCAGCTGAAGGTCTTCAAGAGCTTGCTGCATTGCTGCAAGACAGACGCATGTAAGGGGAAGGAAGAAGGATGTGGGGCTCTCACCTGCCACTGGCATTGTGCTTTCTAAACACGTTGGAAGTCCCAAGAGGTAAAGCCTGGGCACGTTGCCGAATGCCTGAGCCTTGGTCCCGATCTGTAAAATGGGACAGTGATTTTCTAGCTCAGAAGACAAGAGACATCATATGCACAGTGCCTAACATACTGTCTGGCACGTTTTAATCACTCAATAAAAGGCAGCTCTTACCATTTTTATTGCCAGGGTTTACAGGAGAGCAAGCAGTCCAACAGAATGCTCTCTCCAGGAGGGCAGAGACTTGGGCCAGGCCTGGGGTGTTAGACCCCCTCTCTGGTCCTTCTCAGGCTCATGCACCCCAGAGTGTCCCACAAACAGTGCCTTTCCTTTGTGTGCAGAGAACGTGAGGAAGTCCTGACCTAAAAGTGGACGAGGTCGCTTGTGCGGTGGAGGGTGGGGAAAGGGGTTCGCTGCAGTAGAAGGAATCAAGGAGACAGCAAAAACCAAGCCCAAAGGGTGAGTGGTGGTGGGACTGGGGTCTCAGCACCCTGCAAAATGTCCTGCACATATGATTGGCCAAGGGAGCGATTGTACACTACATCAGGCATAGTTCCGTCGAAGGCTTGCTGAGGAAAAGGCAGGATAATGTCCCTTCAAGAGTGGTGGGCTTGGGCAAAGGTCTTGGGGCCTGTGGGGACATCCTGAGGCTTAGGAGCACAGGCTTCTCAGTGGTCAGAGCAAGACAAGGTACAGGAGTGAATGCAGAAAGACTCAGGCACGTGTCCAGTGGCAAAACAGGGCAGACTGTAGCATTGGGCAGGGCAGCAAGGAGCCAGGGGCAGCAGCAAGCACAAGCTCCATTGCCAACGCTCAGCCACAAACAAGGGGCTGGCCTCAGAAGGGGGTCCCAGGGCACAAGGCAGAGCTGCCGTGGCAGACAGAAGTGGAGGAGTTCCGTGAAGCCCAGGAAACCAGGAAACGTATTGAAATCTATGCAGGCCACCTTGGAAAGCCCTGTGGGACTTAGCACAGGCATCACAGTCCATGCAGCTTGGGTGGGGTGGCAGTAGGAACCACAGGGGGACCTCTGTAGACACACAAAGCCATGGTTGGGGAGTGGAGGGCTCTAGGCCTGAGGAGCTGACTTGGCTGGTGTGACGTCCAGTGGTGCCAAACCCAGGCACAGAGCAGCAGGCAGCTGTGCTCAGTTTGCTCACTTGGAGCTGGCAGGCTTCCCATCACGCAGGTACAGTGGAGAGGCAGGAGTCTAGGGGCACAAAGGCAGTGACAACCTGGTTGTGAGTGGTTGAACCCCAGGCAGAAGTGGAAGTGGGGGCAGAGAGAAGAGCAGAGGACCATCAGAGTTCAGCCGCTATTGGATGAGCCTGGTTTGAATCCCAGCTCCTCGCCTTGCAGCTCAATCACCTTGGAGGTGACACTGAAGGTCTCTCAGCTTCCTCAGCTGTACCATGGGGTAATTCCAGCACTTTCTTTGTGGGGAAAGAAGATAAAATAGAGTCATGTATGAAACTTCAGTCACCTATGTGCTCAGACAGTTGCACCTGTTCTAATCATGATGATTCATTCACTCCTGAGACTGCCAGGTCTCGGAAAACATGAGACCCTTAAGAGGTGTGAAGGACAGAACACCCTGGCTGGGCGAGGAAGGGAAAATCACGGAGGCTGCAACCACAGGTGAGCTGTTATTCCAATCCCTCATCCATCGCCACCTCTCTGTGAGTCCTTTAGCAAGTGACTTCATCTCCCCCAGCCTCAGTTCCTACCTATACAAGGGAGATGCCAACATCCGCCTTTTGGGGGTGTTGTGATGATCGCATGAGATAATGCGGGTGGAGAGCTCAATCCAGGAGGTGCGTAGTAAATTGCTACTAGATGGGCCAAGTTGAGCTGTGAGGCCCAGGGCTCACCTCCTGCCGTCCCAACCTTGTGTCTATTGCAGCAGAAATACTTTCTCCTTGCAGAATGAGAAGCAGCCAAAGCTACGGGGACCACACTGGAAGGCACCCCACGTAGGCGCTCACGTACTCTCTGATGGGGTCCCACGCCCTGCGTGGTTGACCCAGGAACCAGGGAGCCATATCTGGTGTGGAGGGCAGCCTGGCTCCAGTTGGAAGGGGCCTGAGAGGAGAAGGACTGAGGCAGGGAGGGAAGGAGGGGTTGGCGGAGGAAAGAGATACTTTTCCTGACTAAGGAAGGAAATAAGCAATTGCATAATATCCAGTTTCTATGGGTTAAGCTCTAGAGATGCCAAGGTGAACAAGGCAGCCATGCTCTTTGCATCCCCCCAGCTGAGTCTTGTGTGTGGTGGAGGCAGTGAAAGGCGGTGAAATTGGGCTCTGCATAAGTTAGCTTCTGGGGCTGTCAGTTCCTCCTCTGCGCCTGCTTCCCTGGTGAGCAGTAAACTAGGTGATGCATAGAAATCTGGCCTCTCAATAGATGCCCTGTAGATATGGGGTCCGCTAGTAATAAGAACGTCAGCCACAAGGTGAATCTAGGCGATGCCTGGAGGGGATACACGACAGGAAATACCTGAGTTGGTGAGTGGGCAGCGTTAACACGGTTGAATGCCTTCTGAGGGTTTGAGAAAGAAGGTTTAGCCTGGGGTAGAGTGTGGAGCCCAACTGCAGCCGAAGGAGGATTCCCAAGTCACCGAGAACAAGGCGATACAGTTTAGATCTGAAGAAAAAAACCCCAAAAAACCACTTGAGATCAATGTCAAGGTTAAATGTTTCCACCTTATTTTCTGTAAGATTTCCCCAGACAGCAGTTGGATAGGGTCTGGGAGGAAAGCCCTAGGCTGCTCCATGATCATCCTCCCTCCTCTGGACGGAACCAAACATCTGTCCACATGTTCTTTCTTTCTTTTCTCTATGCGCAGTCCCATTGTAAGCGAGGGGCTCACAGGACAGGGCCGCAGGTAGGAACAAAGGAAATACCCCCACCACTTTCTTGCCAGAAAAGAGCTGAAGTCCTTGGAGAAGCCTTTGAGCCAGAATTCTCGGGGAGAAGTCCCAGAAGACTGCCCATCAGGCAAGAAATTGCAGGCAAACGTGATGTGTAAAATGACGACTCCCAGAATCTTCCAACCAGCCTGAACCCAGCTACGTCTTAATGAGGCAAACTCCAAAGAGCCTTTCCCTTTAATCTGGCACTTGAAACGAAATGCTGCTAAGAAGCCCCCTCCTCTTCCACCCCACCCTATGTGTTGCCATGACTACCCAAGTTCTCAGCACAGGAAAGCACTACCTCAGCATTTCCCTGTTAAACAAAAGAAAATTATCCCAGGTTTCTGGGCACACAAGGAACTCCAAGGAATGGGACTTGTTACCAAAGCAGATTCTTCAGAGTTGCTGGTGATGAAACCTGAGCCAGTCACAACGGGCCCTCAGCAAAGCCAGGGGAAGGAAAGTGGGGGTGACAGGTCCCCAGGCCCCACTGCAGCCCACAGAGCTCACTCTACCATCATTGCTGGCTCCCTCCCCTCACCTGGACCTCATTTGCCCCTGCAATGAAGCACATGAAAAGAAAGCACATTCCCTGTCCATATGGGAAGGGACAAGGACTCAGAGGGAGCAGGTCCCAGCTCAGTGGACCTCAGGATGGCAGCAAAAAGGGGGCCTCTCCTCCTCCCTCATCTGTTCTGGGGACAGTCGGGATGAAGCCATGCTGTGGGGTGACTAGGAGCCCCTCAAAGCCCAGAACCTAAGGTCCTGCTAAGGGGCTGAGCCAAGCCTCCCCCCAATCCAAGAGCAAAGCCAGGAGACCACAGCTGGGCAATCAGCCTGCTCCTCCTCTGACTGAGCTTCTAGTCACAAACGGGGGCGCTGTCCTTGACACCTCCTTCCCCTTTACCGCCCAGATTCAAACCTTCGTCGCATTTTGTGACTACTCCCTGGGTATTTCTCAAATGCAGCCACTTCTTTTCTCTCTATCACCATGATCGAGCTCAGGCCTTACTATCCCTCATCTGAAATGTTGTTCCCGAGCCCCTGCCTCCACACCAGAGTCGTTTTATTTTTATGGTTTTAGTTTTTGCGGTGTTGGTGATGAACCCAGAGCCTCATGCATGCCTGGCAAGCACTCTAACTCTGAGATACTTCCTCAGTCCTTTTTTTTTTAATTTTAATTTTGAGGTGAGGGTCTCAGTAAGTTGTCCAAGCCAGCCTGGAGCTTACAATTCTCCTGCCTCAGCCTCCTGAGTAGACGTATATTATCGATGTACAACATTGCAGCAGACTTACAGTGGTCATTTAAAGTGTAAACCTGGTCATGTTACTTCCTGCTTAGAAGCCTTCAGTGGCTCCCACTGTCTTTGGGATAAATTTTCGAATACCTTAGAAAGGCATGCCCGTGTTCACGAGGGACACTTCTCACCTCTGCTCACTCTACTCCAACTGCAAACAAAGCATTCCCTCGACACATGTACTTCTATTCACTGTTTTTGTGGTGCTGGAGATCGATCTCAGCACCTTGGCACTCAGCTAAATCCCCAGCCCTTTTTTATTTTTTATTCTGAGACAGGGCCACTAAATTGCCCGGGCTGAGCTCCAACTTGCAGTCTTCCTGCCTCAGCCTCTCAGAGTGCCAGGATTACAGGTGTGAGCCACAAGCCCAACTCCATGAATATCCTCTTGCACACCTCCAGCCCTTCGCATGCCTTCTTCAGCCCTGTGTGCTGGTAACTGCTGTGTGCCCATCCAGGTCCACTTCCACCCCACTCTGCCCCAGAGCCCGCCCTGCTTGATCACATCAATGAGCTCTGTGCTCTCTGGCTTCCGGCTAGGTTTGACCAGTGGGGGCCACCGGCAAGACTTCGGCGAATGGCAGAAGATGAGGTCAGGGTATTTTTTGTGTCCTCCCTCTGAGGTCGCATCAGGCTGGCTGATCCCTAGAAGGAAGGTCACTCCTTCTATCAAGGTGACTAACTCTATCTCTTTCCAGGACACAGTACCTGCTGCCATTTCTTCTGGGCCAGAAATGGTGGCAGTTCTGCAGCTGCTAGACCCTGGGTGCCTATTCCACCTCAGGCTGCTCCCCACACACTGCTCAAACCTCTGCAATGTGCCCTTTATATAAACCCTCCTGAAAGCACCCTAACTGAACGCCCCTGTTGGGACCCTGTCTAATACACTCACCCTTTCTCTTGTGCCAAATCCCAGCCACTCTTTGCCTCTGTCACAGCTTTTCCCACACTATTTCAAAAGCCAGTTACATGACCTAAATCTGAGTCCCTGCAGGATGAGCACCAGGGACTGTTGCTCATTCCTCTACCCCAGTATCTGGCACAAAGCAAGACCTCAGAAAACATTTGCTGAGTGAAGGAAGGAAGAACTGAAGCTCTGGATGAGACCTTGCTGAGCCCCATCAGAGATGATGCAGCCACCCTCTGTGGTTGTCTATTGCAGGAGCTGGTGTCCCAGAGCAGGACACAAGGAGCCACTTAGACTGCAGAATTAAGGATTGGAGAAAGGGTGTTATTTTAAAAACACCTCCACCTCCAGGGCATGGGGCCCTGTGAGTGTGCATGGGAAAAAAGTGGGGGAGATATGCAGCTTCTTTTCCAATAGCTTGCTTCCTGGGCAAAAGGAAAAGCCACCTTCCTTCAGGCTGAGGGGGACAATGGAAGTGTCCCTCCTTGATCTGAGAGCCCGTGAACCTGGATATCAACTCCCAGGATTCATTTGCTGAAATAAATTGCTAAAAGTCCACGGGCTGTTGTAAAGGACCCAGCACTACTAAATCATTCATTCAACCAAGTGTACCAGGAGTCTGATCTCTGCAAAGAATATGTCTTTGGTTCACACTACTGAAATTCTACCCAAAAGGGAAAGGTCATTTTTTCCCCTTTCTAATCTGAGCCCCTAGTGAGCCTGGTAAGAAGCCAGGAGGGGCAGAGAGTGGGCTTCCAGGTAGAAAGGCCCTGAGCACCCGGACACACCAGGAAAAGGGGCCTACATGGTGGCTGGAGACAGAATAGTGAATGGTGTGGCAAGAGGACCCTAGAGTCTAGATGTGTGACTTTGGGCAGGTCACCTCGAGTCTCTGAGACTCAATTTCCTGCTGTGTAAAATGGTGATCATGATAAGCTGTTGCTCACAGGACTGTGGTGAATACTAGATGAAACAAAATATCCTCCAGGAGGTGGCCTAGAGCAGTAGATCTCAACCCTATCTGATGTTCCTTGTTACATCAGATATTTTATAAGACCACCTTCGCTTATTCTGAAATGGGATGCATAGATAATAAAGACACATATTTTTGTAAAAAATCAATATACTGCCCTAACTGCAAGATGAAGAACTGAAAGAAAAATAACTTAGAATAAAATAAGATGCACTGTAATCTATAAATGCTTGAGTGTAACTATGGTAGAAGAGGTAGAGAAGTAGTCAGATGATTGCACCTACTTATAATGAATAAATTTGAATTTAAAGAGGTAAAGGAGTATTTATTGGAGCATTATGGGTACTTCTTTGTATTTGATGTTCTGAAACAAGACTAAATAAGTACTGTATATCCAAACAGATAGGTAAAGTCACCATGCATCTAGGAATGCAGAGGAATAGAGAGGTACGTTGTTTGGGCAACTGAAACACTGTAAGCAGTTTGCTGTTGGTATTGTGATTTTCTAAAACAACACCTAGTAAAGACAAAATATGGTACTCTCTCGATTTATATGATACTTGCAGTCATGAAAAATTCAGTGTATAGTGACACTGTACAAAAAGTATTTTGTGGGGCTGGGGATTTAGCTCAGTGGTTCCACCACCTGCCTCGCAAACGAAATGTCCCGAGTTTGATCCCTGGTACCAAAAAAAATAGTGTTTTGTGTTTATATACAAAACGGAATTAGGTTGAGACCAACATAAAGAAGTTTTCTACCTACATGAACATCTGGTGGGGCACACAAAACGTCACGTGACGTGTGGGACAAATCTCCATCGTACAAGACGAACACGCCTATAGGAGGGAGGAAGTTTGGCTCTCTTCCGCCTCCACCCAAGCAGTGCCCCCAACCAATGTTAACAAACATAAATACATCACATGTTCTTAAAGCGCCTCTAGGGGGCAGCACTGTCTTCACTGACAATCAGTGAGCCAGAGTTCACGGGGTTATCCAGCAGGTAGCACACCAAGGGCTGTAGGATGATGGCCATGCAGCCTCCAGGAATGTACACCAGGCAGTCAGCATCAGGGAGCTCTACCCATACATCACACTCACACCCCACTCTGTTGTACTATGCTCCATTTTTGGATGGTTGGGGCCATGGGCTAACATCGTTCCCTGATGGGCAGAGGGCAAGGCTCTCTTGAGGAAGGTAAAGAAGAAACCAGCACCAAAATAGAACTATGTCACATAGATTTCCAAGTTAATAAAAAAAAAAGTCTCAGCAAACCGATAGACCCCTGTATTTTAGCTTCCCTGGGTGGTTACCAGGATTTCTTTGAAAAGAATTATCTTTAGTACTTTTTGCAAATAACCTTTGGGTTGCTCACTTACCACTCTTGTTATAAATCAACACCACAGAGTATTTCACAATGTTAGAACATTTGGCCTCTCCAAGGACTGTATGTAAAGAAAAACCATTGTCTTTTGTGCATAGAAACCACACTTCTGGCCAGACCAGTCATGGCATTGAGGTGAGGCAGTGAGCTAATGTGTACCCAACCTATCCCTTCCCAGAGACAGCCTGAAGGATCAGCTACACCTTACTTGAATCTGCAGTCTTGTTTCTCACAAAAAGGAGCAGCAATCCTCAGGAAACGGATTCAGACGATGGCACCAGATGGAAGGGAATTCCAACCTCCTCAACTTCGTTCATTTTTCAAGTAGATCCACCTGAACTTTCAAGAGGGTGGCCGTCCTAGCTTCTGCTCTGAGGCTGGGTGGCTGCCAGGGCACTGACCACACAGAGGCAGCCCCCACTCGGCACAGGCGGGCCCGAGCCCTCACCATCAAGTCAGAGCTTGTAAATGAGGTTTTATGGGGTCATGTTACTCTGTTTATTTCTCTTTTGTTCTCCCCAACCTTGGTAAAGGCTGGTCTGAAGGATCCAGCCTGGTCTCAGCTGCCCTGTGTGTGTGCTGAGGGTGGGGATGATGAGTGAAAAATCCCAAGCGAAAATCAGAGTCACCCCTCTCCACACAGAGATTCTCCCTGCACTGCTAAGCTTGGAGGAGTTGGAAACTCCTCTTTAACTCGTTAGGAAACTTTGTCCCGCAGGGGAGGGTGGAACCAGGTGAATACCTGGAAGGGGCCTTAAATCTATGGACTAAGCCTGTAGCCAGATCATCAAAAGCTGAGAATAAAATGAAGGCTGATCTTAAGGCAAGCAGACCTGATGTTCACGCCCATCCTATGGGCTGTATGGGATACAGTCTAGGTATTTTGCCAGGAGACAAAGTGGTGCACCAACAGTGGGTGTGGGTGCCCTGCCTTTGTAAAAGAGTGGCTCCCTCCATGTAGAGAATGGATCCGGTGAAGTTGGGAATCAAGCAGGGTTGATATGTGTCACCCACACGTGTTTGGGGGGACAGGGAAGGGGCCAAGAGAACAAAAACCCAAATAAACAAAGTAGAAATAAAAACTGAAAGTATTTTCCCAAGATTTGTTTCTCATCATCTCCTACTCTCCCTAGGAGTCAAAGTCATGGTGGTCCCAGGAAGCCCCGGAGGCAGAAGGAACTGCATCAGGGAGGGAACTGGGATACTCTTGTTGTTTGAAGGGAAACTGACATCACTTCCAAATGCCCAGTGGAATGTGCCTGTTCAGTTGGAGCTGCTTTCTTTAGCAAGCACAGAAGCAGCCTCAACATCTCTGACACCTCCACCATCTGGCCTTCTGCTCCACAGAGTGACTTCTCCAACTTGGGGCACATTCTGTGACAGCACCAGAGGGGCAAACGTCTCATCAGGAAATCCAGAGCTCATAAAGCCAACCCACACAAACCCCAGGTTCTCAGCCCCGTAGGCACACGGGAGTCTGCCGTGGAATTTCTTTTTTTTGTAAATAACTTTATTATCAAACACACACACATACAAAAATTAAAACCATTCAAAGAAGAACAATGCAAGGGAACAAAAACTACAATAATATTCAAATACAGTAGAACTCAACCAAAACAAAACTGAAAAGCACTTAAACATTTTTCCATATAACTTAAAGCATCTCAAGCACCAACAAGACATCAGAGGATGTGATTTGTTTTGCCATGGAGTTTTTAAAGACACCTGTGTCTGAGCCCTGATACCAGAGGTTCTGATGTAATTAGTCTGGGGTGGGACTCAGGCATGGATGGGCTTTAAAAGCTCCCCAGGTGACTCTAATGTGCAGCCGGAGCTGAGAATCATCACATTATACAATAGGACAGGCCCCTGGGCTCTCACTCAGATCTCTGTTGCTCTTAATTTATATATACTTCTAGCAATCCAGTTGTCTGGTTTTCTAGCTGGTATAAGATTAAAAACAGCACATTTAGAAAGAGAGAGAAAGGCTGCTAATGAAAAGATACTAAAAGCAGCAAGACATAACACATGAGAGTCTGATCACAAGGGTAAAGATAGAAAAGCTATAAAAAGCAAACACAGCTCAACCTCTTCCCACTCGGGCAGATCCTATTTACAGCAAGGCCTGAGGGGATCACTCGATGGGAAGGAGGCAGCGTGAGGCTTACAGTGTGAAGGCAAGTGACACATATGGACTGTCCATGATGTGTGAAGCAGGTGTTCGCAATGGCGACTAGCATTACCTCATGTAATTCTCACACAGGCCTATGAGGTAAGTATTACTAGCCCACTTTACAGATGAAGAACTCAAGGCTCAGAGAGGATCATGGCTTGCTCAAAGCTGCACCAGCAGTGAGCCGAGAAGCTGGGATTTGAATGGCAAAGATAGATCCTTTTGACTCAAAACCTTTTCGTTTGACTTAGATGCTCACACATGTTCAAAAGTGCCATATTTGCCTACTTTGTACAATAACTGGTATTTCCAATGATGGCCCAGTGTCTATAGCTGGATTACCCTCAGTATCCAGCTGTTTAAGATGATTACTCACATGCACACATGAGCCCACGCACACACACAAATATGTGCTTTTTAACAGTGATGAAAGAACTGGGTATCTGTCCGGGAAATAAATAAATAATACGAGTTATTTCCCAGCTCACACCATTCATCAAAATGAATACCAGATGGCTAAAGATGGAAATGAAACCATAAAGGTACTAGAAGAAAATATAAGTGAATATTTTATAATCTTGGGATGGGGAAGGACTCTCTAAACATGTCAACAAAAGCAGAAACCATAGAGGGAAAGATTGATAGATTTGACTACATAAAAAATTAAAAACTTCTGTACATCAAAACCCAGGATAAATTGAAAAAATATTCAACCTCACTAGCATTCAAAGAAAGGCAAATTGAAACAGCAATGAGAGACCTTTTTTTTTTCCCTGATCAGACTGGCAGTGATTAAAAAGAATGATAATACCAAGAGCTAGCATGGGTGAGGGGAAATCCGCACTAGTGCACTGTTGGTGGGAGTGTAAATGGGCACAGTCTTTTGGAAGGCATTTTGGCAATATGTATGAGAAAAAGCCAGTGAACGCTTTCCCTCTGACCTAGTAATTCCATCTATAAAAATTTATCCAAAGGACAGAATTGATCCAACACACACACACACACACACACACTCACACATGCATACCTAAAGTGTCTGCACGTTACTGTTATTTACTGAAGCATTCTTTGGGATGCTGAAAATTATTGGGGAGGAACCTAAAAGTTTGATAAAAATGAATTAATCAAATAAAGTACGTGACATCTGCAAAAACCAATACTATGTAGCTATCAAAAGTGATGTCATATAGACAGATCAATAGAACAGAATAGAAACCCTGAAATACAGACCTAAATATATATATATGAGAATTTGATATGATAAATATGAAATCAATGAAGCCAAGGCAGATTTTAAAATATATGATGTTTGGCTAACCAGCAAAAGGGAAACTGGACCAATATTTCATATAGTACATCAGCATAAACTTCAACTGGATAAGAAATATAAATGCAAAAAAGAAAACCATAAAATTATCAGAAGAATAATAGAACACCTTTATAATCTTAGAGTAGTGAAGACCTTTCTAAATCATTCAAACTTCACAAGTCGTGAAATAAAGGATGACTAACAAATGCAGTTACATAAAAATCTTAAAACTCCTACATGGCAAAAACACATAAGCGAGGTGGGAAAAAAATGACTAACTGGAAAGAAATTACAACTCATTTCACAAAGGGTCAATCACCCTAGTCTTAATTTGTTCCTACAAATCAAGGAGAATAACTCAACAGAAAAAGTACCCATTTTAAGGAAACAAATGGTTTGTAAGCATATGAAAGAAAATTCAAACCTCATTCATAATAAAAAACAGAACACATTATAGTTGGAAGGATATACCAATTTTCCCACTCATCAGATTTGTGAATGTCCAAAATATGCTGGACTGCAAAAGTGGTAGGGAAATGGGTACCCGCATTTATTGCTGATGTGGGTACAAAATGGTGCACCCTTAGGGAGGGCAAGTTGGTATTTTCTGCTAATTTTACTAATATATTTACACCTTGGCTCATCAGTCTCTCTCTCAGAATTTGTCCTGCAAATATATTTGTACACACACAGAAATGATATGTGTATATATTATAGCATTATTTGTAATAGCAAAATAATGGAAATAATCTAAATATCCAATTATACGGAATTGGTAAGATAGTACAGTCCATGAAGCTCTCTATGTACTGATGTGGAAATCTCCACTATATACTAGTAAGTGCTTTGTGTTGTTGTTTCAAGCAACGTGCTAGAGAGAGAGATGAATAGGTGACACACAGCTGTTTTTAGAGCAGTAAATATGACTCTGTAATAGTGGGGACATATCAGTATATGTTTGTCCAAACCCAGAGAACACAGGGAACCAAAAGTGGACCTAAATATAAACTATGCACTTTGGGTGCAAATAATGTCAATGTAGGTTCATCAATTGTAGCAAATACAGTGGTACCTCGGTTCACAAACTTAATTCTTTCCACAATTCTTGTTTGGAGTCCTACAACCAGAACCATGGAAAGAATTAAGTTTGTGAACGGAAGTAGCACTGTACAACTGATGGGGCTGTTGATTGTGGGAAAGGCTGTGTGCATGTCGTGGCAGGAGTACATGGAAAATCTCTGTATCTTTCTCTCAATTTTGTTGTGAGCCTAAAATTGTTCTGGGCCAAGAGTGGTGCTACATGCCTGTAATGCTAGAACTCGGGGAAGCTGAGGCAGGAGGATTGCAAATTTGAGCTGAGCCTAGGTAAGCAATTTAGTGACTTGCTGAGACCCTGTCTCAAAAAAAGGAAAACAGGCTGAGGATATAATTTAGTATGAAGCCCCTGGGTTCAGTCCCCCTTACCACACACACACACCAGGGGTGGGGGGATTTTTAAAAAGTCTTTAAATAAACGAAAGAGGCAAGGTGCCTAATAGTGTATATAGTGTGTTACCTTTCGTGTAAGAAAGCATGGGGAATACATATTTGCGTAGACTTGTATTTTCCAAAAGGAGCACTGTAACTGTGAAAAGTGCCAACTTGTGGGGAGGAAGATCAGAGAACCAGGGAATGGGAAGGGGCAGGAATTCTCAATGTATGCTTTTTGTATTGTTTCGATCGTTGGACTATGTGAAAGTATTGTCTATTTTTAATACAAAATTCATACATAGTAATGCAGATTCATTTAGGTTGGCAGGAAAAGATTTTTAAAGTACGTTCAGTGAGTAAAGCAGGTCATAGAAATATATAGAGAATAATCCCAATTTTGTTTTTTTTAAATTTTGTTTTAAAAAAATATCTTATTATATAGTTCTACTCACATAAATCAGCAAATAGAAAACTCTAGAAAGATATACTTTAAAATATGAACAATGAGGGCCAGGGATTTAGCTCAGTGGTTGCACTGCCTGCCTCCCAAGCGCAGGGTCCTGAGTTTAATCCCCAGTACCAAAAAAAAATATATAGATGAATAATGCTTATCTCTAGTTGCTAGGGTTTAGTGGTTTTTCATTAGAATTATTTTTTATCTGCATTTTCTAATTTTTGTAAAATGATTGTTTATTTCTATAATTTCAAAATAAAGAGAAAAACTTACTTCAGACAAGCCTCAAGGAAAAATAACTAAGGAAAGATATTTGCAATGTAGCAAAGAATTTAATATTCTTACTATTTAAAGAACTCTTACAAAAAATAAGAAAAAAAAGAATGCTCCAAGTAGAACCCAAACAGACAACAGTAAATAAGTGCTTCTATACTTATACAGTGTGTTATTAAAAAGCATAAAATGAATAATAAAACTGTTTGACAGAGATAGTCATTATGTAAAAGCAGGTTACAATAATGCTGTTTTAATGAAAATATATACCAGACTTACAGACTTTATTTGACGTATGCATTTATATAGAGATTATAAATAGATCCACAGAATAAAATCTGTGAGGATAGGCATTGAACGGCATGTAATTTCTGGATGGTAAGATTATATGCATTTACTTTTTTTTGTCTTAGCTTATATTTTTCTGCAAGGAAACAATTACCTGTGCAAAATAAATTATTTATAATATTGCCTTGTGAAAAATTTAGCCACAAGGACCAGGGATTTAGCTCAGTGGTACCACCACCTGCCTTGCAAGCACAAGGTCCTGAGTTTGATCCCAGTACCAAAAGTAAATAAATAAATAAATAAATAAATTAGCTTTAAGTAAGTTTTTCACATTATATTAAATAATAAAAAAGTGAAAAAAACTTGTGACAGTGGCCATTAAAAGTGACATAACGCCTACGGGATAATTTCAATCACAAATAACAATATTTATTAGTGTGCAAACTTCCTCAGTATGTGAAAAAAATACAAGTCCACACTATGTGTATACAGAGCAGTGTATCCAAAATAACCCTATTTTTAGAAATTAAAAATGTGTATGCTTAGAAAAAGTATTTATTCATAATTACCCTTGGGGGTAGAATTACAGGGTTTGTTGGTTTGTTTGTTGATGGTTAGGATTTTCCCAACTCTCGACAATACATACAATTCCTCCTAAAATGAGAAGAAAAAAAGCACTAGGGTATTTTGATACTTTGAAAAAAAAAATGCTTCAAGGACCAATGTAAACTTTCTAATAATTTACCCAGTCCAAAGGAGCTGTGTGAGTGAGATTCTGGGTGATTGACAAGGGCTGTCTGCAAACCCTGGTGAGAAGGGGCGATGGCCTTGGTCTTGGCTGAAATCCTAGCCATCCTTCGTTCCCCTGAGTCGTCCACGAAGGCTGCACACTGCAGCAACTGGCCCAGCCACCCGCCTTGCGGCAAGGTTAACGGACCTGTTGGGCCAGAAGGTGGTTGGACGGCAGCATAGATGGTGAGTAGCCAGGGCACAAAGATCCTCTATAAGGACCGAGGGCTGGTCCAGGCCCTCCCCTGAGTGCTTCAGATGAATCCTGCGCAGCCATCCCAGTCCTATCACTCAGTCTGTTTAAAGGAAGGAGCAGCTGCGAGGTGGGGTGTCTCCAGCAGCCCCTTCCAAAAGGGCCAGGGCAGGTAGGTTCTGAGGCTCAGGTGGCCCCCAGGCTCTGCACATCTCCTGAGAGTTTATTGCAACAGCTTCCAAACTGGTCCACTGGCCTCAGTCTCTGCCTGTCCAACTCATCCTCTGAGCCCAGGCCACCCTTCTTGAAACACAGCTAATTACTTTATTCCTGGGATCAAACTGTGTCATTTCACATCAGCACTTCTCAAACCTTACTGCCGAAGTTCACCAACAGCAGACAAAAGAGACATCTTAAGTTCCCCCAGGGGACTGTGGAGCCTGAAGCCCCTGCCTCCACAGCCAAACGTTCTTCGAAATCTCCTGTGTCCTCTTAAAAATTCATGAGAATTTTGCACTCTACTCCATGATAGATCTGCATTTCTTTTAATAAGAAGATGTTTAAAATTATTCACCTTGAGGAAAAATGATGCTGCTGAAAGAAATGCTGTGTTTATCTGGAGGCTTTGAGTGTTCCTCCTCGGAGAATACCTGTAGGATAAGATCCAAGCTGCTGACATGCATCACGCATTGGCTTGCTATGGTCTGGCCCCCACAAACCTTTCGGCATTGTTCCTACAACTCCTTGGCACTCACTCCAGTGTCTGGGCCCCCTGAACTCCTGTCTTTTCCTGACATGCCAGCTTCCTCCCAGGCCCTAGGAGGCTGCCTTACCTGACAACCCACCGTCTCCAAAGGCCTTGAGGGAGCTTACACATCACCTTCCACATCACATCCTCTCTGCCACCCCCTGACAGATACGATGTGAGAGGGTGCACGGTGCCATACAAAGAGCCTGTGCTTTGGATTGGAAGCATTGTCTTCAAACCCTGACTCCTGACAGCGGTGAGTCTTAACCCATCCATCTCATTTGTAAAATGAGGAGTAATTATGCTTCCATAGGAATAAGCACTTGTGTTGTGTTCAGCACATTCTTCCTTACACTCCTCCCAACTCCTATGGTGCTTTATTTACACCACTCATGCAAAGAACCCACATCTGCACAGTCGCTCTATAATGGCCTATTTTCCCCAAATAGATCAGTGGTCCCCAAGCCCCCCAAAGCTCCTTGTATTACCCTCATGATCACGTGGCACGAAAGAGTTTGGTTATTAAATCAAACACATTTATAAAATAATCGCCTGCTTTTCTAAATTTTCAATCCTTTTAAGCCTTTTGAATACTGAGTGCATTCTCGAAATACAGCTAATTATTTCCTCCCATGCCTAAGTCTAGGGCCTTGGGGCCGGGAGCCACCCACCAAGACCATAAACACCTCAAGACTACAGTCCCGTCTCCCACTTCCCACAGCACCTTACTCAGCGCCTTGTGCTTGGAACACACCTAGTAACTGCTGTGGCATAAACAGAAAGTTTCACACACATGACGGGGAAGCCCTCTCCAAACGAGCCGGTGTGCAGAAAGCAGTCATTGTTATTAGGAGGCAGAGCAGGAGGCGAGCCCTTCTCCCCCCGCCCCCTAAGGAGCAGCACCCCCATTACACCAGCTGGCCTCCAACTCCTGTGTGTGAGTCGATTAAAAAGCACCCTCTCTCCAGTGTCTGGAAACTCCTGGAAGGAAAGTTTGCCGCCTGAAGTTGGCTTTTGACTAGAGTCTTAACAAGAGGCCTCAGCAGGCTGTGGTGAGAGACAATGTCACTTACAGGAGCAGCTTGAAGCGGCAGTTAGGAGAAGAATTATTTTAATGAATACATTTCCTTTCAATTGTATGGGAATATCAAGATCCCATTAGAATGGGGAAGCAATTAGAACTAATAAAGATGAATGCACAGTGCTCAGTGCGTGCGGAATGACAAGCAGCCAACAAAGGGGCTCCGGAGAGGCTGCTCTAATCCAAGTGAGTGGGCAGCCAGCAGAGGCAAAACGCTCTGTTCAGTGCTCAAAGCCCCTTCGCCTGCACATTCTGATCACGGCCAGCAAATGGCATGAGCTGGGCGTTGGAGGTGGGGTTGCCCCCCACTCAGCCCAGCCTCTTGGGGACTGAGATGGGCTGTTGGCAGCCCCTTGGCAACAGCCATTCAGGCCAGGGCCTGGCTCCAGGCCAGCCTCTTGCCTGCCCCTCGCACTGGGCCTCATTGTGTCCAGGTGGCAAATGCCTTCTCGCCAACTCTCCTTGGAGGGTTAGAGAGGGGTTGGGACAGTGGAGGAGGGAGGAGGGAGTAAATGAGTAGGGGCCCCCTGCCCCCTGCATCCCCCCTGCCCAGGGTCTGCTCCTCCTCTGAGCTTGGTGTTACGTTACAGACACTGGTGAGTCACAGGCAGCCAAACACAGAAGTACTGTTGCTTACACAATTGCTCTTCAAACAGTAACAAACAATTTTCGTTACCCAAGTCAGATCGGATCATCCGCCTGGCCATCCTGCCTCAATCCCAGGCACACAAACAGGACCCAAAGCCTCATGCTCTGCCTACTCTGCTCCAACAACACTGGGCTTCATTTTGCCTCAGCCTTGGGATAAGGGACAAAGCACTTCCTCTGATCCTTTCTGTGAGCTGGATCCGCTGCATGGCTGTCAAGGCTGCCAGGACAAATGGGGAAGACACAAGGACCTACGAGGCTTGGGACCCGCTCAGATAGGGGGTGACATGTTACTCAGCACCTGGGTGAAGAAAGCATTCAAGGGTTTGGAGGACTCCATTGCCAAGTTTAGAAGGAATCCAAAAAGATAACCCTGGCTCCCCACCAAAGTACTCACTGGCCTCAAATGGAGTGTCAGTACTTGACATTTCTTTATTTAATCTTTTTGGCCAGGCAGTTTTTTTCAACTAGGAATGTGTAAGCTCATTCCAGAATGTCTGTATGAGAGGCCAGTCACACTCATTACTGGGATTTTTCTACCACTTCTCTTAAAAAAAAAAAAAGTCTGTAACATTTTATACTTGTTTCTTAAAGGTAGAGCACTTTGAAAGCACATTTACATTTATAATCTTGAGCCTCAAAATCGCCCTGGGGGATGGACAAAGCAAGGTTTGCTGGGTTTACAGATGAGGATTAGTGGCCCAGAGAGGTTCAAGGTCCCGTGCAAGGTCATGGGTAGGAAAGGATCTGGCTCAGTGGTCGGAGTAACACCTTTCCCACACTCCCACACGGTGCTAGACATTCCAGGACAATTCGTCCTGCAATTCTGTTTCCAGCATAACTCCCACCCTTTCCACACACTAAACTATACTAAGCACTGTGTGCTTTCTCAGTCTGTAGGCTAGGCTACCTGAGGATAACCCCTCATGAAGGTTCGAAAACAAGTTATCAAAGTGTTTCACCATTCCCCAACCAAAGAGATATTCCTTGCCTCCATTTTAACAGCTTGGGTAATTATTAAAAGCCCATCCAGTACATGGTGGGCACAATCAAAACTGGAAAACCAACTATTTATGTCCTTTCAGTGTAACACGGTAGCACCTAGGGACTAGCAAGTGCTAAGGCAAAGTCCATTTTCCTTTCATACTTATCACTACCTCCCACACCCAAAGGCCTTTATTTTACAATGTTTTACTTTTCATAATTTTAGGTATAATTTATATGCCATGAAATACACAGGTATTAAGTGTACAGCTTGGTAAGTTTTGACAAATGCAAGTATAGTCAAATCAGGATACACATTTCCATCCCCCTAGAAAGTTCTTGGATACCCCCTTCCAGGTAACCTCATGCTAAGCCTCCACCATCCTAATTTCTATTACCATACATTAGTTTATCCTGCCTTGAACATCAGATAAATGGAATATTAGATATATAACCTCCTGTTTCCTCCTCCTCCTTTTGTGGTACTAGGGATTGAACTCAAGGTTTTTGCACTGAGCTATGTCCCCAGCCCTTTTTAAAATTTTCAGACAGGGTCTCACCAAGTCACTAAGTTGCCCAGGCTGGACTCAAACTTGTGATCCTTCTGCCTCAGCCTCCCAGAATGCTGGGATTATAGACCTGCACCAGTATGTCTGGCTGTATCTTTTTTCTGCCAGACTCACCCAAATCATACCTGTAGTTTCTTTTTATAACAAGTATTACATTTTTCAATCCAGCTATATTACTGTTAATTTTTCCCTCAAAATTCTTTCCACTTAATTTATTCCTGCATGCTTCTTTCCATGTATATGTCTTCTGCGTATCCTCTTGGGCATGCTTGCAATGACAAAAACATGTAAATGGATTATTATCTCTAGCATTACCCTTTTGGGTAGGGGTGGCTAACTAGGTCATCCAGGATGGTGGTCATGAGCTCAGGCTTCAGAGTAGGCAGATCTGTGTTTAGACTTCTGGTTTAGCACATAACAGATGGGTAGTTTGAGGCTGGTGACTTAACCTCCCTGTGACTGTTTTCCCATTTGTAAAATGAGGATAATAATACCTTCTTAATAAGGACTTTTGAGGACTAAATTACACTGTACATAAAATATTTGGCACAATGCAAACTAATAATGGCCTCAAGCTAGACTATAATAAACATCCTCCTGCTTCATTCACGTACTTTCAGTTTTTGTAAGTCATATATTAATGGGTATATATTTTTAAAAGACATATTTCATGTTTATATCTAGAAAAGTCTGATACTTACTGAAAATAAACTGCTAATTCCTAAGGAAAAAAGTAAAGGCCTCCACCATTTATACATTGACAAGTGTACGTTGAGTGCCAACTTTGAGAGGCTCTTTAAATGATTGAAAACATGGCCCTAGTTTTTACGATGTTTGGTTTGGGGAAGGTGAGAAGAAAAAACAAAAATAATTGCCAGGGATTTAGCTCAGTGGTTCCGCCGCCTGCCTCGCAAGCGCAAGGACCTGAGTTCGATCCCCGGTACCAAAAATAAAAATAATAAAAATAATTACAATACAAAGTGTGGTAAATAATAACAATTAACATCTATTAATGTAATGATTAAGAGTATGGTCATACTATATGGGTTCAAATCCCAGTTCCAAGATGCCCGGTAAGTTACTTAACCACTTCGTATGTTACTGCACTTGTAAAATGTGGATACTACTACTTACCTAGCAGGGTAAGTACTCAATAATAATGCAGCTAACATTTATGGAATACTTAGTATGTGTCAAGCACTGTGTTAAATGCATATGTGCATTACTTTACATAATCTCTGAATACTATTATTCCCATTGTACTGATATGGCAACTGAAGGTCAGGGAGTTTAGGTAATGTTCTCAAGATTATATAGCTAGAAAATAGCAAATGCCACAGGAAAAAACACAATAATTTATAAATTGAGGATGATAATGAGAATCAAATGAATTAATATTTGAAAACTGCTTAGAACAGAGTCTAGCCTATATACATAGATGTCAAATAAACACAAGTTGTTACTGTGATTCAGAGATGATAGTAAATAAATTCCACGCACAGTGACTAAGGAAGACTTTGGAAAGGTGACATTTAAGCTGGGCCCGGAAGAGTAGATAAGTTTGGCTGGGAACTCAGGAGGTGTGTGTGTGTGTTTAGGGGGTGGAATACTTTCCTCCAACCATTCAGTATTCCTCAATTAGCTCTTATCATTTTCCTCTTATTGCCATAGACCCTCTCATCATAATTATCCACTGAACAATACTTCTGGGTGCCTCTATGTTCTTCTCCAGGTTCCAATTCCTATTCTCCACTGTAATCCTCCAAACTGGATTGCTGGCTTTTAGAAGGGTCCACTCCAACCTAACCTCCACCCTGCCACCAGAGGCTAAAGACACAGACCTGGCCCAGACACTCTTTGCCCCGCCCCGCACGCGCACACATAGTTTTTCCCTATTGTGTCCAGAATAAACTTCATTAACCCTAGCATCTTGGTCGAGGCCCTTCATTAACTAGTCCAGGGAGCCTTATCTCCCAGTCTTGGCCTCCATACACTCTGGCTTGAGCTACAGGAAAACACTCAAAATCAGAGCTACCCACATTTATAAAAAAAGACTCTATTACTACTTCATCCCTTACTTATTGAAACATGCCTTGAATGAAAAAGCCCTGGTTATATCCCCTTTCCTCTCAGCTTTCCCAACCAAGCAGGCAGCGCACAACCATAACCCAGGCAGGACCGGAAGAGGAAGGGCTTCGCGCGGACCCGGGACGGCCATCTTGGCTGAGGTGGCCGGAAGTGGCCGGAGCGGGCGCGGACTGAGGCTGCGCAGCGGCTGCCGCTCTAGGGCGCTCGCGGCGTTATGGCAGCAGTTCCCGTGTAGTGGGCTAGAGTCCCGCAGCTTCAGAGGCCCCTCTGCCGTCGCACCCAGTTCTCCTCCCGCCGTCCAACCCTTCCGTCCGGGTTCGCGCAGCGGCTCGCACACCGCTCAGCCCTTGTGCGCGCTGTTCTGCCTGCCGGAGCGCGGGGGTCTCCCGGACTCTCGGGCCGAGAGGGAGCAGGATGGCAGCTGTGACGGTGAGACCCAGGCCCTGGCCGTCTCTCAGGAGGAGGCCTCGAGCCCCCTCCTGCAGGAGAGCCCCAAGGAGGCCCTCGGGACGGTGAGGGAGGAGAAGGCTGCGTAGCCCGCCCTCGCCCGGGAAAGGCGCCAAAGCCCTGACGCGGAGCGGGCACACTGCTTCCCGAATCGGACGGTGGCCGAGTTGGTGCAGTTTCTGCTGGTGGAGAACAGGATGAGGTGTCCCATCACGCACTCTGAGATGGTGAAATACGTTGTTGGAGACTGGAAGGATCTGTTCCCGGAGATCATCTCAAGGGCCGCAGAGCATGTGCGGTATGCTTTTGGTTTCGAGCTGAAACAGCTCGACCGCAAGCACCACTCTTAAATCCTGATCAACAAACTTAAAACCTTTGGAGGAGGAGGAGGATCTAGGAGGAGATGGCCCCAGATTGGGTCTCTTAGTGATGATCTTGGGTCTTATCTACATGAAAGGTAATAAATAGAGCCAGGGTGGCCCAGGTCTGGGAGAGGCAGTGTCGTTTGGGGGGTCCTTGCTTCAAAGTATCGCTTCGTCTGAGTAACCAAAGAGGCTTGCGGAAGATTTTTTTGGGCAGCGATACATCAGTTACAGGCAGGTGCCTAGTCCACCAGAATATGAATTCTCTTGTTGCCCCGGAAAAAACCTGGAAATCAGCAAGATGAAAGGCCTAGGGTTTGTGGGCAGCCTCCATAAGAAAGAACCCCAGCACTGGCCATTGCAGTATCGTGAGGCTGTAGCAGACAGGCCAACAGGGCCAGAGCCAAAGCCAGGGCTGAGGGCAGTGTGAGGGCTAGGAGCCAGGTCCCCAGCCAGTGCTAGGCCCTGCACTGGCGCTGGTTAGGGCTGGTGGAAAGATGGAAAACAAGGACCCTACGGGTGTGGAAGCCACTGTCTTGAGTCATTGGTGTAGGTAGGGTGAAAGTCATTTCTAAAGAAATTGCATAACTTTTTAGGTTTTGTATCCTCTTAGGTCGTATTACATTTAATATGTATATAAATGAATTTGGTCTTTTTTTCTGGAAGATTTTGTTGTAGAGTTTTGCTAGTTTTTAAAAATGGATTGAAAAACTTTATTCTGCGATCTTGAAAAGATTATGCAGCGTGGGAATGCTGTTATTTAAATCGTTTGAAGAATCTTAGCATTATGATGATGTACTAGAGGAAGAAAACAGCTGATTCAATGTCTAGCCTCCAACACTTTTTGTCTGTTGTATATTTTTTTTAAAGACTGACATTTGCTTAGATGTTATAGTATCTAGAAAAACAGTCCAGTAAATTGCAAGTATACCCTGAACACTTAATAAATTATACACGTGTTGAACATCTTGATTTTTTGGATACACTTATTTGGGGCATTTGGGAATAGGATACGTTTTATTTTTTATAGAATTGGGGAATATATAAATAAACCAGAAGTTACAATACAGTGAGTTGAAGACTACAAAGGACGCCTAACCCAGCTGTGATCTGTCAGGATTGCTTGAGATTACCTTTGGTAAGTCTTCTCAGACTCAGAGAGAGGGGACGGAATAGAGAAAGGAAGTGAAAACGGCGGTGAGGTGGTGGATGGTGTTTAAAGTGATTTAAAATCAGATGCTCCTCAATACCTTGGGGAAAAGACTCGCTATGCAGCAGACTTGGGAAATGCCCTGTATTTGCCAGTGGTCTTGCGCTAAGGCATTTTGTTACAGCGCGCAAAGATCGTGACCCTGGGCATTTTGGCTTCTCTCTCTCTCCACCTCGGTTTCACTCTTCTACCAAACCCTTGGGAGAGTAGTTAGTGTAACAGTTCTGAAATACTATGTAGTATGATGGAGAGTACATCTGATGTCTCCTGTTATCAAGAAGTTGTACTTCAAGATCTCTCCCCTACATCAGGAAGCACAGTGGTCCTCCATGTTTCTACCTGCTGCTTTCCACCTGCCACCTCCCATTTGGTGCATCCTTCACATTTTTAATACCAAGAAGAGTCATGTGCTAGCTGATCTGGACTGTGCAATGCCTACCACCTTCACTTCGGGGAGAAATCCTATAGAAAGATGTATATAATAATAGGGAACCTACTGGAATGGAACCCACAGCAGAGATGGAGGGGAGTGGATTAGGAAACTGTCTCCCTACAGCTGTCATAAAAGAAGAGTTGCTTTTTGTTCTCTTTGCTGTTAGTTCTCTGCTTCCAGTTGTATCAAATAACATTTCTGAGTCTTTTAAGGTTGGCATAGAATACAGATAACTTTCAGATGGGGCCCAGGGATCCAACAAATCAGACCAAAGCTGTCAGCTTATGGGGAAAAAAGTCTAGTGATGATTAAAAATATGAGTTCTAAGTAGTTTATAATTCATTAAGCAAAAACAAGATACTGAGTGCCCTCAACTGTTCTACCAACAACTTTGCTGGGTACCAAGGTTATTAAAATGGAAAGACTGAAGTCGAATGCAGTGGGCCACACCTGTGATTTCAGCACTGAGGGAGGCTGAGGCAGGAAGATTGAAAGTTTGAGCCCAGCCTGGGGAACTTAATGAGTCCCTGTCTCAAGCCAAAAAAATATAAAATTTAAAAAAGGCTGAAGGTGTATTTTGGGATGAAGGCACTGGATTCAGTAAAATGGGAAGACTGGCTTTGCCCTCAAAGAACAATAACGGAAAATTTTCATGTTCTGGATGTTCTTAGTGGCTGAGAGGTTGGTAGTGTGTGTACCTTAAGGCCAAGATTATTTGACAGTTTGCCTGCCGTTCAACTTTGTTAGGTAAAAGAATATCAAGACTAGAACCCAAGTCTCTTGCCCCCCAGTCCAGTGTGTTTTCATTCTAACACATTGTTCCCCACTCCTGGCCTTCAGTAAACTGTGTGTGGTTTTAGTTTTCACAACTCCAAAAAACAAGGCGGGTGTAATTATCTCCAGCTGCCCCCACACTCTCTTAAGGGAATGAGGCAGGGTAGAAATACTCTCCACTTTACCATGACCGAGACGGCTTTGCCCAGCATCAGACATGGTGCCTATGGCAAAGCTAGGACTGACAACTGTACCATTTATTAAACATCTATGGACCAAAGGTATTTTTCTCTCTACTTTTTACAGTCACATTGAAAAGCAGCTATTACTAAATCCCTCCATTTTACACATACTAATGATAGTAATACTTGGCATTTATTAAATTCCTAAGATGCACCAGCTTCTTTATGGTTTATGTGTGTTTTAATGATTTTCATAATAGTCTTGCAGGATAGATATTATCTGTTCCATTGTCACTAAGCAAATAAACTCAGAAGTCCTTAGGGTCTCAGCTAGTCAGAACAAGGATCGAAGCTGGAGTCTGGCTGAGTCAAGAGCCTACAGTTGTCAGTATTTTACATTTCTTTCTTGGGACTCTTCCCAGAGTTGGGTCATCTGTCACCTGACTCATCTTTGTTCAGACCCCACTCTCTGGAGACACAAGGGCCATGGAGTCAAGATAATTATGACAAGATGCTGGCCTGCAGGAGGGTAAAAAAGAGGCTAAAAGAAAGTTGGGGAATCATCTGTGAACACTGATTCCAGGCCTGCTGACTTTCTTCTCGATGTTCTCAGAGAGCTCACAAATGCTGAATGTGTAATTTTGCTCAGTCTTGGCATGTTTTGCCCTTAGGGGCGATGTTTCCTCAGTGTTTAGTCTGCCCTTTCCTGTAATCCTCAAATCAGTCTTTCATGCCATGGAACAATCAAATAATGCTTGTGGACCTGCAGTGTGAATCCCAGCGTTGTTTCCAGACGGTACAAATGCTGGCAGAACTCCTACCCTTGCCACAGGATGAAAGACTTCCCATGTCACTGGTGCCATCATCAGCTTCTCAGAAGCACAGGGAGTGTGGCCTCCAGACTCATGTGTGAAGCAGACATTGACTTGGTAAGGACAAGAGATGAATTCCACAGTGCTGTGGCCATTCCCAGGAGGGAGAAGGGAGACCCGGATTCCCCATCTTCTTCCCCTTCGAAAACACATAGAGCTAGGTGCTTCTGGGCAAAACACTGTGTTTGGGGCAGGAAGGATGGAGAGAGTGCTGGCAGATGGGTTACCCCAAGTCATAATTACAGTGCAGCCAGGAAGCCAAGCCTGCAGTCTCAGCTGGGCCACGGACTGCAGGGATCTTGACACTCACCAGAGCTGAGATTTCTAACCCACTGGACTTGGAGGGTGGTGTTTGGAAAGACTCAGGTCGGTTAAGTCCTAGTATCCAGCAGGCACATAGGGATCCAGAGCTGGCAGCTCATTTGCAGCCTCTGTAAATCAGGTCTCCATTCACAGAATGAATCAGTTTCCACCTGAGGTAATTATGCTCCATGCCTCGGTCAGGGGGCAACTGATAACTTGTGTGAATTATTCTTCAAATTGTGCAGCCCAGCAGAGATGGCAATAATTAACCTCCCAGCAGAAACAGTGTACTGAGCAAGGAGCTTAGGTGTTCTGGAAAGTATCCTCCTCAAGGCCCTTTAAATGTCATTACTGTAACCTTGAGCAAGGAAGGTCAGTCTGAGAAACAAAGATCTAAGAAAGTTTGCTGGGTGATTGGAAAAGGGGTCAGCTGCAAGCTGTGCCCCACACCCCAGCCTTCCAGCTGTAGTCAGACTTTGCCCAGTTCCCCAGCCAGTTATGACCAGTAACAGTGGCAGCCAGGCACGGCGCTAAGTATGACAACCACATGGTTTCATGCATCTGCACACAACCCTACATTGCCTGCATTAGGATACTGTCATAGTTTATATCTAGATGTCCCCAAGAGCCTTGTGCACTCATAGGTGGGGCTTTTGGAAGGCAGTTGGATTACAGGGACTTGTACCTGACTTGCTGTCAGATAAGTTCTGGGTGGAAGAGGTGGGTCATTTGGGGGCGTGGCCTGGAAGGCTGTATCACCCTTGCCACTCCTCCCTTCGTGCTCTCTGCTTCCTGGATTCCATGAGGTGAGCAGATTTTCCTTCTCAATGCCCTTCTGCCCTAGCATCCTGCCTTGGAGTCGGCCAACTATGGACCTAAACAGCCAAAATAAACCTCTCCTGTTTTAAGTTGTGGTGGGTATTTTGTCCCAGCCATGAGGAAAGTGACTAAGACAGATAGTGTAAGAAACCACAGGAAAGAATTCCAGCCTTTCAGTGGACAAGTTAAATGATCTGGCCAAGCTCATGACATAACTAGGGGATGCAGACCCAGAACTTGAACCTAAATCGTCCAGGTTCTTGCTGGTGTAACACTGACTGGTCCTCAAAGAGTTCCTAGGGAGGAACTAAGCTCCTGTTGGAAAAATGAGGCTGGGAGGGAAGGAAAGAAACCTCTGGTGCTGCTCATTTACATCCTACCCTGGTATCATACCCTGGCTTGTCTGGGCTACATTGAGTGAAGAGTTATCTTGGGTTGCATATAAAATATATAATATAGTTAATTATATGAGTAGAAAACTTCCTTTATTGTTCTTATTTGAACATATTAAATTATTTTACAAAGTAACACAAGCCTAAGTGTAATAATTACATAAGAACACACTTACATCTGCTTAATAACAATAAACGCCTGTCTTCACAGCACATACGTGTGTAGGTAGGTGCAACATTACCAGTAACCGGTGTGTTTTACAGGACAAGTTGCACAAGCACAGGTCACATCTAATACACAGGAGCTTCAGTTGGACTGATTGTGCTTTCCCTGCACAGCATCCCCTGTCACCCAGAGCCCTACGTCATCTGCTCAAGCACTGTGCAATCATGAAAAAAAAACTAAAAATGACATAATAATGTTAGAAGTTTCCAGTCTGGTGGGGCTGCATTACTAGCTGCCCTGGGCTGGACACACCTGCCCTAGAGCACCCTGGCTGGAGGGTGGAGGCGGTATTAAGGGCCAGCAGTACGTTGGCTTCTCTGGTTGTAGCACTCCACATGGGAGAGGAGCTCATTGTTGAGGGATGATATCTCCGAGACATCTCCCAGACTTGCTGCCGGAGCTCTGTGTCCATGAGAAAGGGAGGCCATAAAGATAGAGGAGGCCTCCTGCAATGGAAGGTTTCTCTGGCAGGACCCTTTCTCCGGGCCACCCACCCCTGATCACCTTCAGCTGTGATTCAAATGTCACTGCTCCAGGAGGCTTTCCCTGAGTTCTTTAAGATTGTACACCTGCCCAGCACTGCCGCCACTGCCTACTTTATTCCTTCCTACCACATGCATCATCACCTGACAAGCAATGTATTATACTTATTATCTACCTCCTTATATTAAAAAAAATGTATTTCCTATACTGGGGACTGAACACATGAACTACATCCCCAGACCATTTTTTTTTTAATTGCTTGAGATAGGATCTCATTAAGTTGTTAAATCGCCCACGCTGGGCTTGAACTTGTAATCCTCCTGCCTCAGCCTCTCAGAGTACTGGGATTGCAGGTGTGCACCACCACGTCTGGCAATATCTACCTCCTTATGTGAGCATGTATGCTCTCTGAGGGTAAGGATGTTCATCTCTTTTTTTCTCTACTATAATTTCACCACTTATATATATGCCTGGTATCTAGAAACATTTGTTGGGTGAATGGATTTCCTAATAACAATAGTTACCAAAACCAGACACTGTGGTGGGGGCTTCGGTGGTTTGCTTATTTATCAGTGTTTTAAGGTTGGTAACATTATCTCTGTTTTAATGACAGAACCCATCTTTAATGACAGCAAGCCACCTTGCTGTCACTGGCAGAGTGAGATTGCAGTGCAGATCTCTGCTCCAGGGTCCGGAAGCCTTCCATTGCAGGAGGCCTCCTCTATGTTCATGGGCTCCTTTCTCAGGCTGCCCATGCTGCTCCCCATCTCACGGACACAGGGCTGAGAAGCAGCTCTACCGAGAGGACTGAGTGTCAGGCCAGTGACAGGAGAGGGGCTCCTTGTAACTGAAGAGCTGGCAGGGCTGGCACAGGAACCCAAGAAACGGAAGAAATTGCCCGCAAGCTGAATGCAGGTCAGCCCTGCGCCTGAGCTCCTGTCGGCCCAGCCTTCAGTGGTGCAAAGATTTCCCCTGAGCCTTGGAGGGGAAGGGAGATAAGATAAAATATTCCTTACTTGGGCCAGAAATTTAGCTCAGTGGTTTCGCCAACTGCCTCGCAGGTGCAAGGTCCAGAGTTGGATCCCCAGTACCAAAAAAAAAAAAATTCCTTATTCATAGCATTGATTTTTCTAATTGCAAATACTTCTTGTAGGAATATTGGAAAGTTTCATGGAAATATAAAGAACATGAATTCTCTACAATACCAGCACCCAGAGGCAACCATAGTTAACAGTAGAGGGTGGTTTTCTATCTCCAGCGTGTCTTGTTTTCACTCCTCTGGGTAGAAATGATTTGTTGATGCCTTAACAGTGAGGTACAGGGACACTGATCACCATCCCATGCGACACGTATTTCTTTGAGCTCCCCATGGAGCATCTCCCATGATGTCACAAACACATGTGTGCACTGCGGCCATGACAGGGATGGTGGAGGCCCAAGAAAGGATCCTCTGCCTGGGCTGCTTCTGTAGGGTTCCCAGGCCCCATGGCTGCTGCCTTCTCCAATGCCCTGGGGTTCTAGAGAGATGCTGGGCTCCACGTGAGGCTGACACAGTCCTCCCCAGCTCTACATCAAGATATGTTACCTGGACCCCAAATCGACAATGCCTGAATCCCTCCCAGCTCTTCAAGAAGAATGCTTGTCCCTGGTTTCTGGCTTGTGGTAACTCTCTCAACTTCAGCTGAAAACAGCTATCTCCAGGGGAACCAGTTCAGGCTCCCTCCCTTCACAGTTCCTCCCCTGGAGCCTCAGGGAAGAAAGAGAGAAGGCAGCAGCCCCCACTCCCAGGGCCCTGCTATCCGCATTGCTGAACCAGAACAGTTAACATCTGTGTTCAGCCTGACAGTGACTATCTAGTGTTGGGTTTGTGTTGATTTTCCCAAAACCAAATGAAAAGTCTGCCCCAGGGGTGGACTAAATTTTCTACTTCTAGCAAACTGTTAGTAACTTTTCCCAGCTTCCCCTCATCCTATTTTCTAAAACCACAGGGTGCAACTCAGCCAGGGATGTTATCAAGTGTTAAAAATGGCTAGAATTTAGCTAAAAGGCCGGCATGGGGAAACGGATTCCAGGCAATGGAAACAACTGCACGAGGAAAGGCAGAGCAGCAGGAGTGTGCGGTGTCCTGGGAACAAGGAAGGGAGCGCTTAGGCTTGAGCCACGAGTCTGTGGAGGAGAGAAGAGGGCGCTGGGGGTGGAGATAGCATCTGGGGCAGAGGCAAAAGGAGAGCACATGGGAACGCTTTAGGAAAAGACACTGGCTGGTTGAGGACCAAGGGAGGCCAAGTGGGAGACCCCAGCAATAGACCAGATGAGAGTAGATGACAGCCTGACCAATGGTGGCTCCGGAATGAGGATGGGAAAGGGCTGGTTGGAGGAATAACTTGAAATGATTTGATAATTGATTAACTGTGGGAAGCAAAACCCAGGGAGACGTGAATATGACTCAGCTTTTCCAGCTGCGTGACTGGAAGGCTACTGCAGTCATTAATCAGAATAGCCGGATGCTCAGGGAGAGCTGGTTTGGGGGCAAGAAGGTGGATATGGTTTCAGGCACACTGGGTTTCAGTTGCTCAATGGGATATCCAGTGGATACTTAGAAATGAGGCAGAAGAGGGACACTGAGACTGGGCTGTCTCCTTGAGGGCATAGTCAAAAGCGTGGACTTCTACTTGGAAGAAAGTCTAGAGGGCAGAAGCTGGACTACCTTCCTTCTCACTGTAGGATAAAGCGAGGGTCTTGGGGGTCCCAGGCAGACCACTCTGCCGTGTAGTCCTGCTCCCTCGGTTGCTTATTGGAGGCTAGTGCTGGGCCATCTTCTAGATCCACTTCTACAAATAACCTGGGGGATATGGAGAAGCCCTCCGAAGGTGGCAGCATGGCCAGGGCATTCAGAACCAGGCACAGAGAGCCTGAAGTTGCTGTAGGTGGGTGTCAACAAGGGGGTGACACTAAAAACAACTACAAGCAACAGCATCACATCACCACGGGAAGGAGTCACCACAAGCCTAAGCCAAGGCTTCAGTGGGCCACCTTGTAGGATTTCAGACTTAGTGGCCTTTCTTTCCCCTCTTTATTAGCAAACCTCCTTGCTTAGAATGGAACTTTCCAGCAATTCCATCACCTTTAATCAGATCTGAGATATCTTCACTGCACAAGATATATCTTGAGGGGAAGAGGTTGTCACTCAGGGAGAAGTCACAGGTTCAGAAGTCTCCGGGACACTCGGCACCTCACCCAGCTGCACACATGCTTGCTCTATGTGTGCAGAAATACTGTATCTCCTCCAACTCCACGGGAAACAGAAGGAAACCAATCATTTGCCAACTACCGCATACCAGGTACTTTGCTTAGACAACAACAGTTGTGAAAGAAAGAGATTATTTTCCCATTTTATAGAAAATTGAGGCTTGGAAAATATTTGCCCACAATCGCAAGGCTGGAAAATGGCAGAGGGTTCCTCGCCCAGGTCTGCCTGGACCTCATGTTTCCTTCTTCATTGTCCATGTATGTGTGCGTCACGGACTCATACATTCCTGCACACGCCACCCGCTCCGGACGCAAAATCCCCATAGATTATAACAACCCAGAGTGCAGGGGTCTTCATTTTCTTCACAGATATGTCTATCCTAAGCTCTTGGAAGAGGGTCTGGCATATAGCAGTCACTTGGTCAATATCTCGTTTGTTTTTGTGACACTGGGGATTGAACCCAGGGCCCTCACACTGAGCTACATCTGCGCCCTCTGTTATTTTTTTATGTTGAGATAAGATCTCCTGAAGTTGCTCAAGTTGCCAAGGCTGGATTCAAACTCGTGATTCTCGTGTCTCAGCCTCCCGGAGTACTAGGATTACAGGCATGTGCCACCACAGCCAGCTCTCAGTAAATATCTTGTTATTGTCATCAAATGACACACGCATGCGTGGACACACACACACATGACATGTACTTGTACACATGTACGCCTACAGACTCTCTCACCCTTCACGTTCACTTGTGCAAATCGAACTCCCTGCCCAGAAGGAGATCCCAGATAGGGAGGACGCAGCTCTCAGGGGGTCGCGCCCACATCAGCCTCGAGGTGGCCTCTGCAGTTTCCTTCCTGGGCAGGCAACCTGCTCTTTCTCCAGCCTTCACACAGCCCATCTCCTCTTCTTCACTCAGTCAGAACAAATAATTTTTCCAAAAGACCTTTACTGAGAGAGAAGACAGAGAAAAACAGAGCCAGAGACTCCAAGCTTTTGCATAGCTGAGTGAAGGGCGGATTCTTATCCTTAGCTATCCCTGAGAGGAGTCTGGCCTGGCGTACTCCGCCTCAGCTGGTGGGGTGAGGGGCTCCCAGAGCCCAGCGCTGGCGTGGGTGCTCTTCGGGCGGCTCAGATGCCCAGCCCCAGGGAGGATTCCAGACTTAGCAGGAGCCAGTACAGCTGCTCCATCTGGGGCTCCTCACTTTCTCCAGGTCCTGCATCTGCTGCTCCTCTCAAGGCAAAGACCCCGCTGCCACGCAGGCCTAGAGCTAAGTGCAATTTTGTGCTGTGCTCTTGGCTGGTCCCACCCAGACCACTCATGTGGGCTGTGCCAGTCCCCTGCTTGAAACCTCAACAAACCTTCATTCTTTCCTAGAACCCTAATGCTCTGCCTGGGCTGGCTTCCGCCTAGCTCAACCTCATTCCTCTGCTCTCTTCATCAGGTCTCCTGCTCTATTCGAAAAGCAGCTCTGGAGGACAAACCAAAGCCCAGGAAATAATCCAGTCCTTCCCAGCACCACTGGGTATTTACATCCCCCCCTACCCCCCTCCACACACACCCCAGACCATTCCAAGGCTGTATTCACCCAGAATCCTCAGATGACTCCAGCTCAGACTCCAGACCAGTGTGTCAACATCACCAGGGCCTCTGGATTAAAATGTGGATTCCTCAGCCCACCCAAAACCTGCTGAATCAGAATCCCTATGGGTGAGGCACTTTCAGCAAGCTGGGGAGCAGTTATTACAGCCCAAAGTCTAAGAAGCACCACCCCAAATCTACTAAATTCCATATACACCCCAATGCACACATAATAATAACAACAGCTAAAATATTTATTGAACATTTACTATGCTCCAGGAAGTATTTTCATATCTCAACTCACTGAAATCTTACAAGGACCCTGTGAGGGAGACATGTTTGCATCCCCACTGCATATCAACTTTACCATGTTCACAGCCAGCGGGGCGGGGGGAGTCAGGAATGGAACCCAGGCCCCATGACTGCAGAGCCTGCACACGCCTGCCACACTTTCTCTAGTACAGACAAGTGTACACCCACCCTGCCTCCAGCACCTACCATGCGCAGCACCCCCATCTGTCAGATCTCACCAAAGAGGAGACCAAACGAAGGCTGGGGTGTGGGAGGAGCTCTGGCTTCCCTCTTACCCCATGCCTGGCCTGTACGGAGCTGAGCGGAGAGCCAGCAGCCAAAGCCAACAGGCCCAGGGAGTTGGCCAGTGGCAGCTCCAGGACTCTGGCAACCCTCGGGCCCCTGCAGCCCAGCCCTGCCCATTGCAGTAAGTGTGCCCACTGCAGAGAGTATGCCCACTGCGGTCCTCACTGCCTGGGGCCCTGGACCTGCCCCAGGCCCCTGCTGCCCAGCGTGTCCTGGCTCCCTGAGACCCGAGCCCCCTGACAGAGCCCTCAGAATACTGCAGCCAGACAGCAGATGTGCTTACAGCTTGCTACAAAAACTAGTCTTCTTCGGAATCCTGGGGCGGGGGGGACTGGGGAGGGATGGAAAAACAACCCAAATACCATAACGCAGAAAAGTGATCCAAATAAAAAGCAGTAACTGTAACTGTGTATCTGGAAGGAATAGCTGAGGAGGAGAGGCGCGGAGCTGTGCATCGTGGCCACGAGGCTGCCAGCCCTGGGACCCACAGTGGGCACTGGGCAGCTGCCACTAGCCAGCCGCAGAGCTGCTCTGGCCAGGCCGAGCTTTGGGGAGAGCAGAGGGAGCCTGGGCTGCCGTCTCCGTGTCTCTCTCCCCACCCTGGGCTTCAAGTGCTGTGTCCTGCAGCCCCCAGAAGGCCACAGAAAGGAAGTGGGGTCTGGAAGGGGCCCTTGGGAGCCCCGGGTACCCCACAGCTGTCTGGGGGATCTTGTCCCCGCTCTCTGCTTGGGGACCCTGGAATAAGCCAGAATGATGCCTGAACTCAGCAGCATTCTGAGCATAGCTGAGAGATGCGATTTCTCAGGATAAGGCTGGGAAGCTATGACCGTGGAGAGCTATGTGAAAGATGTATTCTCACCAGAACGCACAATCAAAGCAGGTCTTATTCTGACGGAGTCGGAATCTCCTCACTGTAAAACAGGCCGTCTTAGTACTTCAAGGTCAAACAGCACCGATAAGGACCACACAAGGCGCCTATAAGCAGCTGCGGCTCTCTGTGGCCACTTCCCTGAGGAGCTGTGTCCCAGCCTCTTTTCATATCAGTGTGTCTATTTCTGTGGGGCTGGTGGTGCTCATTCCCATTGTACAGACCAGAAAAGTGTGGCTCCCAAGAGTTGCGAACTGGTCGGTGTGGGAGTCTGAGGATGGAGCCCAGGCCTCTCCCTTAACCCATGTTGCTAGAGGACAGAGTGC
Source organism: Heterocephalus glaber (assembly GCF_053883595.1). Taxonomy (NCBI): domain Eukaryota; kingdom Metazoa; phylum Chordata; class Mammalia; order Rodentia; family Bathyergidae; genus Heterocephalus; species Heterocephalus glaber. Next base: position 70,059,997 of record NW_028258324.1, read on the forward strand.
AGACGGTCAGGACGGCCTGGAGACCTGCACGCCAGCCGGGTGGCCAGGACAAGGACAGCACCAGGGTGCACAGGCCCTGGAGGAGATCCACCATGGGGGAGATGGCCAGACAGGGCCAGGGACAGAGCAGGGAGCCAAGAACTGGGTCAGCAGGTGTCACATGGGGCTGGGTTGCTAACAGGGCCAGAGATTTAAAATAAAGGCCCAGGGATGAAATCCACAGCCATCATCTGACTGCTCTGTGTGCCCGAGAGGGCTTTGTAAGGCCTGGGCTCAAGCACAGCAAGCCAGCTGCCCAATGGGGTTGTAAGACCTCCTTCTAGCTGTGTGACCTTGGACTACATGCTCAACCTCTCTGTGCTCCAGAGAGACAAACCTACACAGCCACAGAGCAGAGGGCAGCTTCAGCCAAGCCACTGTCCCACGGCCTCCGATGGCCTGGCGACTCCCTCCACAGTGCCCGGTGGCTCCTGATGTCCCATGCATGCCTTTCTGACAGTGTGACCGCTTCATTCCACAGACCCACAAGTGTGTCTGTGGCCCTACAAGACTGTGGGCTTCTTAAGCATTCCTCGGCACAAGAGACGGTCAGGCGAGGGAGAGGAAGGAGGGGGAACTGAACACAGCTCTGCCAGGGGGATTCCCAAGGCAGCCGGTGGTCCATCTGGGCCTTAATGGAGCAGTGCCTTAGGATCCTACTTTTTCTTCAAAGAAATCAAAGGTCTTCCTGGCTCCTAATGCTTGGGCTTAGCCATAACGGTCTCCAAATGTTAGAAGAACTCCCTCGACAACTTTTATTTGTTCATTCCACAAACATTTGTTGAACAATACTCTGTGCCAGGCTAGAAAGCAGAAGCTAAGAAGACATGGCCTTTGTCCTCAAAGGTTTAACTACGATAAGTATAATCTATTACCATCTGGAGGATTCTATAGGATTTCATAAAAGAGACACCAAATCCATTTGGAAGGGAACAAAGAAAAGAAGGTTGCCATGTGCGGCTGTGCAGTTTGTGCACTGCACAAGCCAGGGTAGCCCCCAGAGGTGTGAAATACAGGGCCCCCGGTCCTTCTAGGTCAGCAGCATCTGAAGCCTTGCTGTTGCCTTACTGCAGTCCCCAACTCCAGTCCATCTAACTGCCCCAGGAGCTCTTTCTCCTTCTCTGGCTCCTCTTCTCTCTGAGAATTCCTTTGTCCAGCCTTCCAGAGGTTTTTTAAGAAAACGCCCTGGGACCTCTTGCTGTCCCCTTTCTGCTGCCAGCTCTATAAAGTGAGCCAGCTCTTCTCAGAGATTTACATTTTTGGGGGAAGTGTGATTCATGGGGAAAGAACTCTTTCCACAGCTTTCTAACCTTTGATGTGACCCCCAAAAACCTGTAGCTAATACAGAGTGATCTAAATCTCACAAAGCTCATAAACACAAGAGCCGCACTGCACTGGGCCGTGAAAAAGGCCTCTGGCTGGCCAGTTCTTGCCACCAGCTGGAGGAATGTTCCCTTTCCCACCCTTCAGCAACAGCCCCCCACCCCCAGCCCGCGCTCCTCTGCCAGCTCCTGTAGGGCAACAGCCAGGGCCCCTGCCAAGGCCTCCCATGGTCGCAGCCCCTAGCTGGTCCCAGAATCTCTGCCTCTCCAACCCTGGCAAGAAAGACCTCTGTTGTTGAGCAAGAGGGAGAAAAGTGGGAAAAGCAGATATCCCAAAGACAGCCTCACTGATGGGAAGAACAGCTGGGACCAGAAAAATGCTTAGAAATTACAGCTGACCCATGGACAGGGTTGTGCCCGGTACGGACACAGGCAGCAACAGGAGTGGCTCAGACTGAGGTTTCTGGAAGTTTCCCTGCAAAACAATACTATAAAATCTATTTGGGCTGGGGATTTAGCTCAGTGGCACCATGCCTGCCTTGTAAGCGCAAGGACCTGAGTTCGATCCCCAGTACCAAAAAAAAAAAACAGATTTATTTTTCTCAATGAAAACAATGTTTTGGGGGATGTATGTATCAGTGACAGATTTAATGGAGCAATGTGCCTGCTCTCTATGGAGTTCACCTTTCTATGGCGGGGTACAGAGCCAGCAGAGGTGTAGCTCAGGGGTGGAGCCCTTGCCTTGTATTCAAGGACCTAGGTCCTGGAGAAAGCAAATGAAGGTGTTAGCTAATGAAGCAATCCCAGTGAGATGCCTCACATGGCGCCTGCCTTAGAGCAGGCAACCCATAACCCCTCACTATTACGATACTACTGCATGACATGAGCCCTGGCAGAGAGAGAAGCTGAGGAGAGCAGGGAGTAGGCAACAGCCTCCAGGAATTGGACTGAGGTCACCTGCCCGAGCCCAGGGGCCCCAGAACCTCCAGCTAGGGTTTCCTGGCAGGAAGTCAGTCGGCTGGCTGTGCAGGCCACATGTGTGCTCCTGCAGCTCATGCTGAAAATAGTCATGCCATACAACTGGCCCCAGACAGAGGGACAGGTGGAGGCAAAAGCACCCTGAGGGCAGCCTCAGGACGTGCCGTGTAGGACCTACCTTCCTTCCTCCCGCTCTTTGCCCCACTCCCCTAGCAACTGGGAAGCCAGAGGCTCTGGAAACAAGTTTCTGTCACTGAGTCTGGGCCTCCCAGGCAGGGGGCTCCTGGGCCACGACAAGGTCTGAGGCAGGAAAATGGAGACTAGGCTGGCTGCCAGCAGCCCTGCCCTGATCTTAGCAAACCTGCTGAATCCTGACACCTCCATTCGAGCAGGTAGGCAATACGGACACTGGTCCAGACTCAGGACAAGACAGAAGAGGGAGTCCCCGTCCTGCCCCTCCGGGGTGGCGTCTGTTCCCTTGAGAGTCTTTCCAGAGGCTTCTCTCTCTTCCCACGGCAAGGGTGCACCAGAAGGGAAGCTCGGCTGGAACTCTGTTCCCACTCCCAAGCACTGAGGCTGGATCACGGGAAGAACTAGGTCATACCCTGACAGGAGCCACCTGACAGGACCCATGTGCGGAGCCAGGGAAACTGTACTCTGGAAACCCTTTGGCACCAAGGCCCCTGCCTTTTCAGCTTGGTGACCTCACACCCAATACCTGGTGAAAATCACCTACCCCATTTCTCCATTCTCCACAGTTGCTGAATGCTGTCACCTTCTCTACTGCAAGAAGAACCTACAGGATCTCCCTGGGATGTGTGCGGGGTCTTAGCACAAAGGGACAAGCCCTGGGGACTTGGACACAGCTCAGGTTCACTGCATTTTCTCACGGCTTGTTGCTTTGGTCTGTTGGCTTATCTTGCAGTGCTGGGATGGAACCAGGGCCTCACTCATGCTAGCCAAGCGCTTGGCCTCTGAGCTACACCTGCAGCCGCTCATGTTTAGTTCCAGGATTTGTAGTCAGGAGACTGCTTTGTCGCTTACTCCTCACCAGCAGGTACCCTTTTGAGCCTCAGTGGCCTCGTTTGTGAAATGGAGAGAATAACAAGATTGCCCACAAGGCTGTTGCTAAGAAGAATAAATGAGCTATGAGACCTGCTTCCCAAATTCCAGAGTGCCACCTAATAACGCTCTAATCCCTGCACTGCTGGGAGTCCAAAAAGTCAGCCACTGACCCCCAGAAACACCCGCAAAGCCTGTGTGCAGTTTTTCAGGGAGACACCACCAAACGGTCTAGCCTGGAGTCTGTCTCTGGGCACTGTGACCCTGCCGGGGTGGGGAACAGACAGCATGGGAGGCCCAGAGCAATGCCAGCACCTCACCATCACTGTCCAGTGACCTTCAGCCGGGACACTGATTGTGACCCTGAGGAAGAGAGCTTCTTCCCAGCAGGAAGGATGCACTCCATGAGGGGTTACCTTCCCCGGCCACCCGAGAACCACAGACACAAAGACACTGAGAAACAGGGATGGCCTAGCCAGCCTGAAGTCACATGGCTTTCCCAAAGCCAGCCCACAGGCTCAGTCATAAGTGTGACGCTGAAAGAAGCCCTTCCCTAAGTCAGGTGTGGTGGTGCAAGTGGAACTCCCAGCACTCTGGGAGACTGAGGCAGGAGGATGCTAGTTCAAATCCAGCTTGGGCAATTTAGGGATTGAGCGAGACCCTGTCACAAAATAAAAAATTTTTAAAAAGGGCTAGGAATGAAACTCAGTGAAAAGGCCCTGGGCTAAGTCTCGGTACTGAAAAAAGGAAGAGTAGGAAAGAAGAAGGAGGAGAAGGATAAGAGGAAGAAGAGGAGGAGGAGCAGGAGGAGAAGGAGCCCCCCATTCCAAGAGTCAATCTGGCGTTCTCCCCCAGCCCAAGAACCTGGCTCAGAAGGGGCCAGACACACAGAAGACGCCATAGCAGCTGTTGTTTGTTGAGTCTGTGCTGGATGCTTTACACTCATTTTTATTGCATCATTTTTTCAGATAAGACTGACCGTATGTAATTTTCCCGAGGCTGCTCAGTCAGTAAGTAGGAAAACTGGACAAGATATGAATCAAGGTCTGAATGGGGAGTGAAGCTCATAACTGCTCTACTCACTGCCTGCTGTTTGGGGACTGGCCCAAAATGTCAGAGTGGGCTGGTAGATTTTGGGCGGGGTCCCCAGCCACCCCAGGAAAAGGAGAGAGCCACAGAGGAAAGGGAAAGCTGTTGACTCCTAGCAGCTGCCCGGCTGGCCCCCTGCCAGCCCTGTACACCCCAGGCAAAGACCACAGGGCCACCCTGCCCTCATGCCCAGCCAGGAGAAGTGTCAAGATTGGCTTGCTCCAGAACTTGGCTCTGAACCCAGGGTGGGGACCCCAGAAGGGGGAGATGGAGCCTGCTTCGGTGGGAGCAGCAGGGAGCTATTTATGGAACCCATAGGACCCTGCTCCTGGAGAGCAACTTGGGGTGAGGAGGACTCAGCCCTTCAGAATTCCAGGGCCAGATGGGCTGTGGGAAAGACGCCTGAGTCATCACCCTGGGCAAGCGCCCGAAGACTCCCCGGTGCCCCACCGGTCTGCCACCTCCATTCTTGTCACCTCCTAGGCAGGGGCAGGAGGTGAGGTGGCCTGGACTGAGACAGAGGATCAAGTCCTGTGGTTTTCTGGGGGATGGATCACCCCAAAGGAACTCTTCTTTCCCTTCATAACCAAAGTGATCTAGACACATCACAGGAAGTTTGGCAAACAACTCTCTGGAGCTGAACAGCACACCTACTGGTAACATTTTCACGGCAGTGGATGCAGAGTCCCTACCACTCTTCCTGCCATCATGACTCTTTCCATGTCACTGTGCACCTTGCCTGGCACCCTGCACCCTGCAGGGGAGTCCATCGTATGGGGGGAGGCAAAGGCCTTCACCTCCGATTTGAGGACATTTGCACTTGAAGTCTTTCAAAAGTAGAACATGGAATCGCATTTACTCAAACCTTTCACAAACCACCAATTTTGAAAAGAAAATTACATGGATTCGGGGCTGATCCAGAAAATCCAGGCAGCCCTTGGTTTTGGCAGATTGAGGAGGAGGCCTGCTGATGAGGGAGGAGCCACTGGGGTGGGGCTGAGACACCTGCCCCGGGCTCAGGAGCCCCCCCCCCCCCCACAAATCAGGCCTCCCCTGCAGGACCTGTGATCTCAACAGAGGTCCTGGGCCAGAGAGTTGCAGGAAGAGACTGGTGTGTGAATGCTGAGTTAGAAACCAAGCGCCGGCATCTGCCTGCTGTCCTTTCCAGAGCTTTCCTGCACTTGCTAGAGGCTGATTGGGGAAGGCACCTGCCTGCCCTGAGCCACTTCGAGGAGCACAGCACAGAGCCCTGTCCATCCCTGCCTGTTGCGCCCCACTCCCTCACGCGGCTCAGGGAGCCTCACCCCGAGAGTGCTGTCAGGCATGTGTGACATTTACCACGGGGCTGCTGGGCGCATCCTTTGAGACCTGCTGCAAACAGGAAGACACAGTCCCTGCCCCTGGGAGTTTACATTCTGCTTACTGAAGAATGCAAAGCAGGGCCTTCGAGCATGGGGATCAGAGGCTCTCACTCTGGCCAGACCTGCCTGGGGTTGAGCGTTTCCCTGCCTCTCTCCACTTGTTTCACAAGTAATCGACTCGCTTTCACCTTTCTAACCTCAGCTTTTTCATCTGCAGGATGGGCTTAATCTGATTTACATTGCAGAGTTGTGGTGAGGACCAGAGACAAGATACGTAAAATGCCAGACATTTGGTTGGCTTTCACAAATTTGGCTATCATTAAAAGAGCACAAAACACATGTAAAATGCTAAAGGGACATCATACGTGGTGTCCCAGCTTAGTGGTCAGAGCATTGAGGGCCAAGGGGCAAACAGCTCTGCTAAGGCAGAGATTCTCATACCTGGCTGTGTAGTAGAAACAGCTGGAGAGCTTTAAATGACGCTGGTCCCCAGGCTCTGACAATTCAACCAGGCAAGGGCCGAGGCACAGGTAGATTTTTAAAAACTGCTCAGTTGATGCTGGGTGCACCCAGGCTAGAGAAATAGGAGGTCCTTTGCAATGCGATCTGGGAAGGAAAGAAAAGAACCTGCATTGAGTTAACTGGTTTATGCTAGTTGCTTTGACACAACTACTGGCTCACCTAGTTCTCCCAACAATCATCAAAGGAAACAGAGATTTGCAAAGTCAAACACAAAACAGCACTGCAAGGCAGATCTGCCCACTGCCCTGTGCTCCGGAGCAGACGGTCCAGGAGAAACAGAAAGCAAGCCACAAATGGGGCCTCATGTGTAATCTCACATTTTCTCATAGCTGCATTAAAACGTCGAAAGAGGGCTGGGGGCAGAGCTCGCTGAGACAGTGCTTGCCTAGCATACAAGGTATGATTGAATAATTCAGTGAATGTTTAAATTTAAAAATGTATTACAGTAAGAGACAGATTGCCATCAACCATACTCAAAATACTACCCTTGCTTCAAACACACTTATCCCATCATTTTTGCCACTTTCTGAAGCAGTTCTGGAAGCATCTTTCGTGAGTGTCTTTAGTTGTTCCGTTGTTGCTGCCCTGATGCCCTGAATCGATTCAAAACATTTACCTTTCATGGTTTATTTTGGCTTTGGGGAAGAGTCAGAAGCCACATGGTAGCAGAGCCAGTAAATAAGGTAGCTCAGAACATACCATCATGTTTTCCATTGGCTGGCACTCGCAACAGCATTCACAAATTTTTTGATCATACTTCATAAAGACATTCACCAAAAGAGGACTTCCGATACTACTTCAGAAAGTGGCAAGAAAAATGGAATAAGTTCTTTGAAGGGTATTCATGACAATGGGTCTTTTACTGTAATAAAAAGTTTAACTTTAAACATTCACTGTATATTTTGATCACCCCTTGTACCCAAGGCCCTGAGTTTGAAGCCCTGGTTCAATATCTAGTGCTGCAAAATAAAAAAAGTAGAAAGAAACAGGTGAAATTAATTTTAATAATATATTTTATTTAACCCAATCGATCCATAATATTATCATTTCCACATGTAATCAATATAAAAATTAATAAGGTATTTTGCATTACTTTTTTTCAAGCTGAGTCTTCCAAATCTCATTTAAGCCTGGCCATAAGTGTTCAACAGTCACAGGCAGCTGCGCATCTAGCTATCTACTGGGGCAGCTGACCTGGAATGGGGCTGGCAGATAACGAGAGGAGGTGGGGCTGGTGGTGAAGGCTGAGGAGTTCCAGATTAGCCAAGAGGCAGTAGGGAGCAACCATTGTTTCCTGAGTGAGAGCATCCTGTGAGCTGGCTCCTGAGAGGGCATTTGTGCTGAGGACTTGGGGGCTGCCCACCAGCTGAACAAGAGCTCAGAGAACAATGAGAGGTCAGAGAGGGAAAGCCCAGCCACGTGGAACTGGGAGCCGTGGCCCCTGTCCTCACCCGCTACTAGAAATACCCAAGGCAGGAGCTGCAAGTGTGACTTTACTCCCTAGGGTAGTGGCCAGGTCATCCCAGCCAGCCCTGGTTGGGACAGGGCTGTTGGGGACCCAGGGGCTATTTTACGGGTCCTCCAGGTCCCCATTCACAGAGGCAGACTCACCCCAGACTGCTCCTTCCCGCTCCCCCACCACTCCTGCAGCCCATAAAGGGTAATGAAGCTGAAGTTAAAATAGTCACATGAAACCCCACTCATTTGAAAGGGCACCTGCTTTAAAGGCCAAATTTCCTGAGCCCAGGTTTATACATTAAAATACAGAACGAACTAATTAATTCAGACCCCACTCTGAATTTGGGAGAAATTCTGCCTCAGGCTGGTCTGAAGCCTTTCCTTTTGCACTATCTATGAAGGAACGGTTTGCTAAGCAAATAAATAGTGCAGGCCAGATTACAGAGACAGGTCTGGCTTACTTAACTGTTTTTAAGAACTTTAAAAATCACTTTAGCAGTCCCATTCCCAGAAAGTTAATGAGATCATTACAGCTGGTCCTTATCTGTTTATTCCAGCCTTTCGGTTTCCCAACAACACTCCTACCTGCACGTTGATGTGATCCTTGGGTGAAGATCCCATTAATTTTCAGCGTCCAGAAACTGACTTTCGTGCCCAGCACATAGTAGGTACTTAATATTTGCTAAATGAATGCAGGTAGGTGTGGCAAATAACACTAGCTGCATATTACAGAGGGGATCAGGAGGCTCAGAGGAGTTGTTATAACAGGTCAGTGGTGCATGGGCTTTGGGGCGTCCCTGGAGCTGGACCAGCCAGATAGCCAGTAAATGGCGAGGTCCCGGTTTGAACCAGAGCTTCGGGTTTCCAAGGCCTCTCCTCTCTGCTACGCTGTTATTCAGTAACAGTGCATTAGCAGAGTTTGAGGAACAGTCTGTTCTTAGGAGCAGCAACAAAACCCCCCATTTTCTTCTGTCAATTGCCTTTCCTCCAGGTAAGGAAAGCAGCGAGGCTTGTGTTCCCTTCCCTGCAGGGGCTGCAACACTGGGCCCTGGGATGTCAGGGCCTTCGAAGGTCAGTGTCCGCCTGGGAAGGGAAGAGCTAGAAGGAATGGGGATTGCTCTAGACTGAGCTGTGCCCGGCTCCTCTGGGGGCTGTAACCTCCCCAGGACAGTCTTTGTCCCTCTGTTCCCGGTCTCCCCTGGCCCTGACGGGTGGGGAAGGAGGAAGGTTACAGTGAGGAGGGGAGACTGTCTCTCCTTGCCCTTTGTTCTGGAGGATCTGCTGGCTTGGAAGACCGCACAGGGTAAATTCCCTGACCGTGAGATCTGCAAGCTGCAGGGTCCCCGGGGAGGGCCGGCCCGGGGCTCTTTCGAGCTGCAGCTGGAAACCGGGGTTGGATTTCAACAAGCGGGGCTGGGGGAAGGCAGCCCGCCTCCTCCCCGGTAGTGAGGGAGCAGGCCCTTCCAGCCAGCGGTGCCGACAGCTTCCTGTCGAGAGCTGGGGGCCCACGTGACCGCTCCCCACACGTCGGATTAGGGGGTGAAAGGCCCAAGGAGGAGGGAGAGCAGGAGGGGCGTTCGGGTGCTATCTCCTAGGTTGGGGGCTGGCTGAGGGACAGAAGACTTCTGCCGGCTCCTCGTCACATGGTCCAGCCAGTCCCAAAGAGGGAGCCTTGGCACCGCTTGGGGCAAGGGGCTGTCTGTTTAGAGTCCCCTCCCCCAGCCTGGCCAGACACATCTCTCGGTGCCTGATGGGGAGGGCATGCAGTAGCCACAGACTGGCCTGGTGCAGGGAAGAATGGGGTCCAGCAGGCGACAGGGAAAAGCATGTGGCTGGGCTGAGGACTACGGAGGTGCTCTGACCTCCCCGGCCTTCCCCTACTCCTCGAGCTAGGCCAGGTCCAGCCAGGGCCAGAGAACGAGGTCTGTTGCTGGAGCCATCCTGACAAGGACATCAGGTGTGGTCAAGAGATTCCTTGTTCTGCCCCAAAAGCATTTATTGAGCACCTACTAGGTACAGAAGTGGGCACGGAAATAAACCAGACTCTGACTTGAGGTAAAATCTGAGGGCTATATGGACCACCCTTGGGGTTCAGATGGCTTCCTGGAGGAGAGAGAAGCCAATAGGGAGTGAGGTCCCCAAGGAGCCAACTTAGAGTGGGTTTCTGGGTACAATTCCGCATCCCACCTAGTAGGCACAGCACCTCCCTCTGTACTCTGTCCTGCTCCTACCCGCTAAGATGTGGCCTAGAACACCCAGGGCAGTGATGGTGAATCTTTTAGAGCTTTCCATGATACAAACAGCCTGCTGCAGCATGCATGTCACGAGTTTGCCGCCACTGCCATAGGGTGTGGTAGGCAGAGGGGCTCAGCAGGCCAGGGCCGCAGGTGGGGCCTCCGGGGGAGCTGTGTTCTCTTCCCCTCCCTGGTCTGTGGTCCTTGTGAAGGGTGCTGGGATGTCAGGAGAGGAGGCAGCCGTGATGACCAAGAGCCCCGGGGTCAAAGCCCGCCCCACTGCAGCTCACTGGCTCCGGGGTCAAAGCCCGCCCCACTGCAGCTCACTGGCTCCGGGGTCAAAGCCCGCCCCACTGCAGCTCACTGGCTCCGGGGTCAAAGCCCGCCCCACTGCAGCTCACTGGCTCCTGAGCCCGAGTGCTTTCTGTCAAATGCCTCCTCGGGCCACCGAACCCTTGGGCTCTTCCCTGTAGGGATTTCTGGGGCTGCTCTGTCTCCCCTGTAGGTGACTGTTGTTCCAAGTGCCATCTCTATTGTTTACACAGCCCAGAGTTCCATGGAGTTAGAAAAACATGTTTTCCTTTCTACTCAAGGTGCTACAAAAAACAGCCGGCCTGAGGAGGGGCCGTGCGTGCCCTTACTCTTCCGGGCTCATCCGAGTTCTGTAGGCTTCTCCGTCCAGGATTCTGCTGGTTACCGTCTCCCCAGAGCTGGCTCAGCTTTGAGGCCCAGCCCAGGGCCTGGAACTCTTGCTGAGAGGCCTGTTTCTAAGGATGGAGTCATCCCTGCTCGGGGTCCTGCAGGGTCTGCAGTGCGGCCACCAGGTGCCACTTTGTCTGAGAGCCCTAAGGAAGATGAGGGAAGCGGATGCTTGGGAATGTAGCTGGCAAGACAGTGACCAAGCAAAGGAGAGGACAGGAGAGCAGGCAGAAGGCAATCCAGCTCACCCACGGGAGGACCGAAATCTCCGTTTTTAGCCAGCATGCTCTGCCCTTGGGCTTTCTCTCGAGCATCTTTGTTTCTTCTCCACAGCAAAGATCTCACTTTTCTCTCACTTAGTTCAATAGCTGTCCTCTTGCAGGGGTAGAGGTCTGGCTGGCCGCTAGCTCTGCAGATGGTTCTTCAGTGTTTCCTCCTGAGAACTCGGTTCCAGGCTTCTTACTGTTTTCTCTTCTTCCCTTCTCACCCTTCTCCTTTTCTAACCTGCAGCCCCTGTACACCCAGCACTTTCTCCCTTTGGGTCTCTGAGGCTTCTCCACTCATACCTCACCTGTGGCTCTTTCCTGTCCATCCGGCGACAAGAAATACGTCGAGCCACCTCAGTTCTCTGTTCTCTGGGCCTCAGTTTCCTTGTCTCTAGAATGACAGAAGTAGCAGGTAGGTGTGGGTTGCCTGACAATTGGAGAGCCCTTCACCCCAAGCCTGGAAGGGGCTACTTATGAATGTCCTGGTGCCTAAGCAGGTGTTTCAAGAAAAGACTGCCAAGTATGTGCACTAGGACCCCAAAACTTTCCACCCCAGGCCAGCCCAGGGTGGAGGGGCAATCCACTACTGGTACACATTGCTGCAGGTCAAAAGACAGGGGGTGCAGCTCAGTGGTAGAGCACTTGTCTAGCATGTGTAAAGCCATGGGTTCAACCCCCAGGACCCCCAAAGTAGATGGGATGGGGTGCAGCAGAATGGGGGAACCCCAGTGGGAAAGGGGGCAGCAGGATGGAATGGAACGAGCCTTCTGCCCTCCACTAGTTCAAATATTCTTGAATTCTGAAAAATTCTCAAATGTTTCTGAGCCAAGAATGCCCCAAAGGAGTGGCTCAGTGTCTGGGGTTACAGAGACTTTGTTACTTCAGCAAATCATACTACAAGCCATTTACTGGTTTAATTTAATTATTTATGATAACACTTCAGAGTAAAAACTACACTTGTCAAAATAAAGGGGACTTTGTGCCGCAGTGACCGAGATTTTATTGGTGCATTACCGAATGCACCGAAACCTGGTAATCGGCACCAGATCTCCCTGCAACTGGGGCAAATCAGCACCGAGCGAGGAGGACTGAAATGGATTACTGATTCCTGGGGGAATTATTGTAAGCTATTTGAACAAAGGGGCTTCGATTCCATCCGCCTTCTCTTGTTGCATCTCCTTCTTTCCCCCAAATAAGCTGATTTCTATACACATTGGACTGTTTATATGTCCCATGTAGATCACCTCCCTTCCCTTACACATGCAGTACCCTCTAGAATGCCTTCACTGTCCAAAGGATCCCCATCCCAAACCTGGCCACACAATGATTCCCCTGAGTATTTAAGAAGGCGTTCAGATGCCTGGGCACCTCAAGAGCTTCCACTGAGCCTTCTCCCCTCCGTGGAGGCCTCCAATGTCCCTACCCTTCTGAGCACTTCCTCCTGTGGTTCAGCAGCCTTGACTCTCTTCCTGTGACAATGAATTCCTGGAGGATGGGTCTTGACCTTTTACCTCTGAGCTTAGAGGGAGCTCAGTGATGGGTGGCTGGTTGAGTGTTGGGTATGTTGCAGAACGAAGAGTTTATCAGAGCTGTACAGATAGAGACTTGGGTGCCAACTCCTGTCCTCACCCAGCCCTGAGTCCCTCTTCTCTCACCTGATGCCTTCAGGTCCACATTCTTCCTGCGATAGAAATGACCTTTTTGGCCAGAAGTCCTTTGAGGGCGTGACCTTCCTAGATACTGTCTGTGATGGCACATAGGGCACTGTGAATTCCCGGCAGAGTACCACAGGCGTGGAGTCTGGCCCCACCCTTCACAGGAGGCCTGTCAGGACCAGCCTCGGCTGCTTGCTCCTTATTAATGGCCCTCTCCTGAGCCCCAAGGCTAACAGATTCTCTCAATACCCCACTGCCTTCCTCAGCCCTGCCCCTCCATTATTCACAGGGGTGTCAGAGGTGATGACAGTGAGGTTACCCACAGCTGAATCTAGTGACGAGTACTTGAAATACGGAAGATAAACATACCTGGTAGAAGACCCCATCCATCCATCTACCCATCCATCCACATAGTCACTTATTGCTAAGTCAAGAGGATAAAACATAACAGAACAACAAAAAACCCTGCTTCCTGCTCATAAAGGGGTTACAATCTAACTAGAGAGGCAGAAAGGAGTTATAATTTTGGCTGCAAGTTGTTCTTCATCCTTAACCATCCTATCTGTAACAAAAGTCATCTCCCACATTGTCGATACTTTTTATTTACAAAGCACCTCCCACAAGAGCTACAAAAGAAAAATACTCTGCACTTTTGCCATATCTAAAACCAAACTGGACCAGATGTACCCTGAGGTCCTGACTGCCCCTGCCCAGGTGGTTCCTAGTATAGGAACTTCTGGGGCCCATGGCCTGCAAATTGACAGCTCCCTGGAGGTGTTTGCTAAGAAGCCAGGAATTTTCAAGGAGGACTTAATGAGCCACAGAGTCAGAGACCTTGGGAACCACCCAAACCAGTGGGCTCCAGCCCTGGCTGCACATTACAATTGTTCATTGAAGGCTTTAAAGGGGAAAATGGCAGGGTCTGGAATCCAATTGAATCAGTGTTTCTTAAAGGCTCCTCAGGTGAGGCCCTTTGTGCAGCCAGGTTGAAAGCCACTGGTCTCACAAACAAGGAGGAAGTTGAGCAGAGAACAGATATCACGTGGCCAAAGCCCCTGCCTTCCCATAATGCCTGCTGCTTCTCCAAGCCTTCATGGAAGGCGATTTCTTTCCAGCGCACCTCCAGAGATGGCTAGGCCCTGCTCTCCCTGGACACCCTGCTCTGTCCCATCCTGAGGACAGTGCCTAGAGCAGACTGGCCCATGTCGTGTCCTTTCCCAAAGTCCAGAGGCAAGGAGACAGGCACTGACAGGTGAGGCCAGGGGCTTCAATCAAGAGAGGGGTTTTTGTCAGGGTAGATTGTGATTGTTTGCCTTAAACAAACAGGACTTGTTCCAGGAAGACATTTGTCTGCATGGGGCAGCAGCGCCATTCATCATGATAGCTCAGGGCTGGGGTCGAGAAGTCACCTTTTCAGGACCCTGGCCCACAGGGAGGGGCTTGAGGGCCGCTCCCCCAGGCCCAGGCTGGAGAAGATGTCAGGAAAGCTAATGAGCCACTGGACAGCTGCAGCTTGTTAAAGAGCGCCTGAGGCCCGTTGTAACTGAGACCTTTAAATATACATCGTAGTCAAATAAACAGCATCCTCCCACCCAATGGCCAGTCCCTCCAGGGCCAAGCTGGTCCAGCACAGCCCCGCCCTGCCCACCCAACCCTTCCTGGCCCTCCCAGCACTATCCCCATTCCAAAGGGAAAAGCCCATCCTTCCTGGTCTGGAAGTGATAGACTCTTAACTGGGAGAGGCGGTGTGGCCAGGTTCTCCCACCCTCCCCCTCCTGCCTCCTCTAATCAGAAACAGCTGTATCCCCATCACAGACTGTCACCCTGCATAGGTCCCCCTGGGTATCACAAAATCAGGATGGCACGGGGGTCCCTGGAGAACCTAAGCAGGACACATTTCTTCTGAGTCCGAACCCCTTGGAAGCACTGAGAGCCAGCTTGGAGCACCCAGTCACTGGGGCACCTCTTCTACTTCTCCTCCTCTTAAAAGGTTCCCACCTCTGGAAAGCCTTGCCAGATTTACCTAAGCAGAGCTGGTGGCCTGTTTTCTCCTCTGACTGAAGGTGTGGTGCGTGCCTCTGGGAGCACTCTGAGCCCAGAGGAAACACGGGGTCTCTGTTCCTGGCACACAGAGCTCCTTGAGAGCTGGGACCAGTTTCTGTTCACTCTAATCCCCAGAGACTAGCGTGGTGCTCAGCACCTGGGAGCCTTGCTAAGTGAGTGCTGAATGGACTCCTGGGCTCTGCTCACCCTCTCTAATGGCCTCCTCCATCAGGGCCTGGTTAGGGCCCCGGTAGCACACACTGAGCTGTTGTTGCCCAGCAGCAAGTGGTGCTGGGAGGGAGAAGTCACAGGGCTGTCCCCAGAGTGCTATCTGATGCAGGACACTTTACATCCATTCTAGTGGCAGGACCCTGGCCAGTAGAAGTCTAATTTGAAAGTGGAGCAGCAGATTCAGAAACATAAGACAGGAGTAGGAAGTGGAGACCAGCACTGTCTCTCACCAGAGCACCCCTCACCACTGCCAGCCTCAGTTTACCACTATACTCCCTTACGGGCTCCACTGTGGGTACTACACCTCCCCATAGTGTACCCCACTTCACTGCTGGGTACCCCATGTCATCACAGCTGCCTGTCGCTCTCAGAGTACCCCCTGTCATCAGAGGCTGTGTCACCTCCACACCCAGCTCCACTAGACCACGGGTATTCACCTCCCACAGTGGGCTCCAGCTCCTGCCAGGATGTCACTTCCCCGAGGTGCACCGCTCAGTTTGCCACATCCTACTTCACCCGGACCCAGCTACAGATTTGGTGTCTGATGTTTGGAGGCCCTGTCTGGGGCCAGCAATCTGTCTCTGCTGCCACCGGGAGTGAGGGAGGAACAAGAGGGGAGAGAAAAGAGAGCCCTGAGGCTGAGCAGCAGAACAATAGGTCATGGGGTCCCTGTGGGGAGGAGCCTTACCCCCCCCAAACAGCCCACAACAGGGGTCAACTGTCAAACCTTCCTGACATCAATCTGCCAAACATCGTGGTTTTGTGCAAAGGTGGGAAGTGACGTCTACTGTACCCCATTCGTTTGTGCAGGCATTGTCTGGGTGGTTTGTAGATATTAACACGGTCAATCTTTATCAGCTCCCGGGGTGGGAGGTGGTATAATTGAACTCACTTCACAGATAAGGAAACTGGAGACTTTGCCAGGGTTGCATGCCTTATAAATTGTACTATTGGAATTTGAACCTTGGTCTCCACAACTCCAAATCTGTCACCCTGGTCCACAGTTAGCCCAAAGATCATTATCTTGTGCTGACAGTGGGGGAGACAACACCTACCAGACACAATGGGCAGGTTGGACAGGCTTTGATTCAAATTGAGGAGACTATGGCTAAGAACACATGATTGTGTATCTCAAAAGAGCTAGGAGAAAGAATTGTGTATGTTCCCAACACAAAGAAATGATAAATGTGTGAGGTGATGGATGTGTCACTCACCCAGATCTGGTCTTTACCGGTTATAGACAAGTATTGAAATATCACACAGTACCCCATAAATATGTACAGTTCTATGTCAGTTAAAATTTTAAAATATTTCTAAAACTTTACTTAGAGGCATCCTGCCCCAGGGATGATCCAGAGAAAATCAAAGTTGACCATATTTCTCTTTGTCCCAGGCTTAGTTAGGTACAGATATTTTACCTGCACTCAGTACCAGCCAGTTACTGCAGGTGAGCAGACTTCCTGAGCCCCTCACACATAGGTCCTGTCCTCAGGCTCCTTCCTCCCAAGCCTGGATGCCAAGTCAGCTGCTTCAATGTGGCCTTCCCCACGTTCTGGTCTCCTTGACCAGCTGTTGGACTTCCAGTGCTGACACTCAGTTCCAGCTGCTCCTGCCATGATTTTCATGTTCCTGCCTTTAGATCCCTGCAGAAGCAAAATGTCCAGAGTTTGGGGTCATGCAGGCCAAAGGATTTGCCTCTCATCTCTTCCCTGTGCTCCCTCAGCATGGAGACATTGGACACTTCCCATCAGGGACTGGGCCCATGGCTCAGAAACTCCACAGAGTCTAACACAGTTTCTGGTCTCCAGGGCTGATGGGAACATTGGCATAAATTCCTTATAATACAGAGGCATTCAGCCGACTGGCCAGGTAGGGGTGGAAATTCCCACTCTGCAGAGGTCCTGTCCACTGAGTCAGCCCTGCATCCCTAAGGCTGTGTCTGCCTGGGAAGGGGGTGGGTGAGCTTGTTCCCAAAGTCACATAAAGGTGCTGTGTATGTGACACACCTCACTTCTCTGAACAAACCCAACCTATTCTCTGCATCTTAGCCATCTCTGGAGGGGCAGACTCTCCTGGGTGCTGACCTGACCGCCATGGCTTCTCCGGTACCCTTCTGTTTCTGTCCCCTTTCTATGGTCACCTGCTCTCCACACAGTGTGTTCTTTCCACTTGTTCAAAGCCATCCCTGTGGGAACTTCCGGTGGTGCTCCCCCTACGCACACACTGCTTTCCTCTCTGTTTTTTGGAGGTAATTCCATCCATTTATTTCCAATTTGTTAGAACTGAAACCCGGTACCCACTGAACGCTGACTCAAATTCTCCCTCCTCCTAGTCCCAGTCCCATGAAATCACTTTCTCTCTTTCTGAATTTGACTGTTCCAAACACTTCATGTAAGTGGAATCTTGTAATATCTGTCCTTTTGTGACTGACTTGTTTCATGGAGCACAATGCTCTCAAGCTTCATTCATGTTATAGCCCTTTTTGTGACTGAATAATATTTCATTGTGTGTCTGTAACATGTGTTGTTTAACCCTGTGTCCTGCCATGAACACTTGGGCCGTTTCCATCTTTCGTCCGTTGTGCATAATATTGTGACAAACATAGATGTCACCTTTTTCTTCTTCCTTTTCTTTTCTTTTTTTGGGGGGTGGGGGGCAGGGTCTTGCTGTGTTGCCCAGGCTGGCCTCAAACTCCTGGGTCTAAGCCTTCCCAGTAGCTGGGTCCACAGGTGCACACCACCATGCCCAGCTCCTGGTTTTTTGCATCCTCTTTATCTTCTTTTACTTACTCCTTCCTCTTTGATTGGAAACCCACACAATACTCAACAGCCAGAAAGCCTGAGCTTTCCAGAATAATCCTAGTTTCATAATTCCCCTGACCTTGTGGTCCCCACCAACTATTGAAAAGTCCCAGAGACTCCAGTAAATCTTCTGTCTGAGGCTCATAGTTAGAAAAGACACAAAAATCTCTTATAAGATTCTGCGTTTTTTAGGCAGAAAATGTCATTACTTTAAAAAGTCCCTCCCACGTTTAATCAAGAACGAACATCTTTGCTCAGCCCTGCACCTCCAGGTGCCATCTCTGTCCTTCCCTCTCCTGCCAACCCTCTCTGAGGCTCCGCTCGCCTCTCCCGCTTCCTCACCCCCTGCCATTTTCTTAATGCCCTGCAATCTGGCTTGTCGGAACAACTCGGCTGAATCTGCTCTTGCCAAGGTCACCAATGACTTCTTTTTAAAACAAGCTCCAATTATTGTGTTTCTGGATTATCAAATAGATGCTCATTGTGGGAAAGCTGGCAAGCACCAAGTAGTGCATAGGAGCAGAGAAAGGTCACTTGCCCACAATCACACCAGCCAGAAGCAACCACCGTTAGCACTTTGGCATATTTCCTTCCAGTCTTTTTTCTTTAATCCAAAAAGTTTCTCACTTTCCACAATCCCCATCTTTCCTCATCCCTGAAACACCCAATGCTATTGAATATTCACTTCTTTTTGAAATTCCCTCCTCCAGAGTTTCTACTTCTCTGGTTTCTGCTCCAGTCCCACCAATTGTTTCCTTTGTGGCCTGCTTTCTAATCGAGCCCGGCCAGGATTCAGAGGTGCCTAGGTTCAGTGTCCATATCAGTCCCTGAAAGCCAAATGGAGGTAAACTAGGGCAGACCATTATCTGAAGTCAAGAGTAGATCACGGTAAGCCACCAAACCTCCCAACTCCCACCATCCTCCCTAATCCAGGTATCACCTCCTCTGGGGGTGTTCTGGCTCCCAGGTAGGGAGGGGCATTGCTGTATCCTCTCTACTTCCTGTTTCCTCCCAGTGTGCTATCCATCCTTGAAGTGCCTAGATCACTACCTGGACTTACAGTGACACCCTTCTGGCTGGGTCCCTCTCTAAACTGTCAGCCTCTGAATAGCAAGGACATTCATCTTCCCCTTCCTGATCCCAGTGGAAAACCCAACAGCCAGCTCTGAGGCCCAGAGTGAGGAGGCCAACATCAACCATTTACAAGCAGGCTTAAGGGCCACTAAGCTCCAGGCCTAGGGAGCTCCTGGTCCCAAGTTCTTTCTACAGTATCAAATTGGGACCCTGTACTGATGCAGCAAAAGGACAGATTATGGTGCATCCACCAGGAAACACCTGACCCCCAGACACAACAGAGCAGTGCAGGGACTGGTAAGAAAGGCGAGGGAAAACAGAGGCAGGCTGACCTTCGTTTGAACCTGGCATGGTGAGCAGACAGACCTTATTGTCCCACCACCCACCTCCCCGAGAGAGATAATCCCCTGTGACTCAGTAAAGTGTCCAGGTTAGGACTCCATCATCCCCTCACTGAAATTTCACCTAGAATGCACTTCCTTATGCATAACTCAAGCTCTCTCTTCCAGACATTTGAGCCAGATAAATAGGAGAGGCCCAGGGTTCTACTGGCTACACAAAGAGCAGACAGAGTTCAGCGAGGGAGTGCACATCTATGACCAGGAGTCCAGGGAAGAGTAATGGAAGAAGAGATATCAGAGCTCAACTCAGTCCTTAAGGGTGAGTAGGGTTTGACCTGAAAGAAAAATGCAAGAAGGGAAGCACAGGCAAGAGTTAGTTCGTGACACTGGAAAATGTCAGTCTGTCAATCGCCTACTGGGGTAAGGCTCCTGTTCTCTAAGGACACTCTCAGAATGACGCCAGAGGCACCTCCCAAACTTGAACACTCCAGTACCACACATGGGGACTGCCGAAGATGAAACAAACTGAGCTGGAAATCCTGGTTCCAGGTTATGTCTCTGAGTCTGTTTCCACATTCTACAGCGAGGATAATAATACCAACCTTGGGAAGTTGTTGTAAGGATTAGAATGCTATGTGTGCAGTAGCTGCTCAATACGCAGCACCAACCTCATTGTTAGTACTATATTAGCACTATTTTGAGAACTACCATTTCAGCTCTGGGGAAACAGCCCAGTGATTAGAGGGACCGAACTGGGTTTTCCCACTTTCACCTCTGACCCCAACCCTCCTCAGTCACTTCTGATTTGCTGTGGTGGTGGTGGGGAATCAGAAGACCTGGGTCTTTATTCCACAACGAAGAATTTCAATTCAGCGTCTCCATGTGTAAAATGGAGCCAGGAACACTTACCCCGTAGGATTGTTGGGAGGATTCCTGTGTGTTAGAACTCCTGCCGGCACACCCCAGGTGCTCGGTCAACCTTCTGGAATCCCTTGCCTTCTTCCCACCCTCCCAGGGCCCAGTGTGGGGTCCAGGGCTGGGCTGTGAGTCTGAGTTGCTGGGTGGTGGGGTGGGGTGGGGTAGCGTCAAGTGCCCTAGATGAATGCATAAATAACCAGCCATCCTGGTCTCCCTTCAAAAGTCCTGGTCTCCAACCCTTTAATCATGAAGCTGCTCTTCCCTGGCCACCTTCCAGGGCCCCACCCGCCCACTTCCCATGCAGAGAAGGGCCCAAGGAAGGAGCTTTGGGTCTTCCCAGCTGCCTGGTTTGCATGGCATGCTCCTAATCGATCCCAGGAAGCCAGGGGCCTGCCTCTCGGCTGCCTCACCCCATGCCCAACATCCTTCACCCCACACAACTCCCCTCAACCTCTCAGGCTTGGCTCTGGTTCCCCACCATCCTGTCTCCTCAATCTTTGACCAGGCCTGCCCTTCAGTCCTGCCAGGCAGAAAATGGGTTTGTCAGGACAGTGTCCTCCTCTCCATGGGGACCACATTACATTGTATGAGCCCAAGCATCAGTCCCCAAGGCCGATGGTTCCATGCGTTCTCGTGGGACAATGGAAACCTAATATTAGAAAGTGAGCCGGTCTTGGAAAATCCAGGACATGTGTTTGCCATGTTGGTTTCCAGCCCCTCATCACTGAATGCGATCCTCTCTTTATGCAAGGCGGAGTATTCCTCTGGGACAGGGAGTGAGAAGCATGTTGGGGGTAGGGAGAGGGATTGCATATGAAATCACATTTGGCAACTTGAGTCGTATTTTTTAATGCTCTAATGGAGTTGGCTTCTTGAATCAGTGATTCTTTTTCATATGGGAATGAATTCATATGGGAAAGAGTTCCAATAGAAAGAGTTATTTTTAGACTGGGGTATACTGGGTTTGCTTAAACGGAGGCGCACCACTATTTACTGTGCAGCCCTTTTGTCTGAGCTTTCCTTCTCTGAGTTTCCTTGATACTGGAATTCAGCTGCCAGTTCTGCAATTTGCATTCCTCCCAACAGAGGCGCGGCTGTGGGACAGCCGGGCAGAGCAGGCAGCACTTGGCCTTTGCTCCCTCCCCTCAGAACCCCTGCTCCTCTGCTTCCCGCCAGGTGACCTTACTTGCACTACCGTAGACTGCTGAGCTGGGTGGAGTGAGGGAGACCCTGGCTGGGGGGTGAGGGCAGCAATATTCTTCCCCAGGAGAAGGGGCGGGAGGATTAAATCAGGTCACACAGTCCATGAGATTCCCTCCCCCCAGGTTTTGCATTCAGAAGTTCTTAAAAAGTAACATCTGCCAGCTTACGGAACACATCTGTCTGTTCCCAGCACACCATTAGGCTCTGCAAACCTGAGCACATCCTGCTTTTGTAAATCATCTTCACCCAGGGCTCCCCTCATCCCAGATGAGCTCCCCCCTCCTGAGTTCTGAGCTCTGGCAGACAATGAAGCTGTGGGATTAGAGCCAACCGAAGTACCTTCTTGAGAACCCCCTGCAGGTCATACTTCCCTGCACCCAGGCCTGGCTAGCCCAAGGCATTCTCAGAAGTCACAGGTCCCAGAATCTTAGAGCTAGGAGGACTCTAGAGACACTTACACCTCCAGTTCCCTGTAATGCAAAAGGAGAAACTGAGGCCCAGAGAGGCACCTCTTCCTTAGGGTCACAAGGCTGGTTAACAGTGGCACTCCTCCTGAGCGGGAGATGCCTGTGACATGGAGAGTCCTCCCTCCCGCTCTCCTGTCTCCCTCCAGAGGCTGCTGGTCTGGCCGCCCTGAGAACCTGCGTTCCGTCTGGGCAAGCAGTGTGTCCCTCGCTAGTCCACGCCCAGAGCTCTGAGTAAGTGGTGTTGGCTGATGGCTAACAGCATTCTTCACAAAGAAAGGAGATTGAAAAAGAGCCCTGGAAGCTCCTGGCTTTCCATCCTTGTCTTTGGGAGGCAGTGTGGTGCCGAGAAAGAATGCCGACCTGGGGCCAAGAGGCTTGGGTTCTGGTGGAATGCAAGGAGCTCACATATACAGAGTGACCAATACTGAACCCAGCATGTGGCAGGTGCTCCAAAGTGGAGCTCGCTCTCGGGAATGTCAGTCCTGACTCTCCCACTCTGTGACCTCCGTCTCAGAAATCTCTGTTATCTGGAAAGTGGGAATAAATACACATCCCAGCCCATCTCCCAGGGGAGTCATTTCCTGCAGGGACCTCACAGGGCTGCAAAGACACCTGAGGGATGAGATGAGATTCCTTTACTTTCAAGGCCAAGATGGGAATTCCAGGTTGAGGGAACGAAGGCAATAGTAATTCTGGGAACTATGAGACAGAGAAAGAAGGTCCTTTGCACTGGCCACCAAAAGTCCTGGACCGGCTATGTGAACCCTGTGGACCCTCACTTCCTCTATTGTCACCTGAGGGTGGTTCCGGAGCCCCTACTGCTTGCCCTGTAATCCTAGCACAGCCTGGGGCTGTCTTATCTTATCATGACTGCAGGTATGGAGAAGCTGAGGTTAAACCCCAGGCCGTGGCCGGCTCCCTGTGCCCAGGTCTTTGAGCTCCTCCACGATTCCAGAGAGCTACTCACACCCCTATCTTTCACCCTTCTCAGCTCCCAGGATCCTATTCCCCTGGAAGGACTTCCAGAAAGTCACTACCCCTGACAAGACTCAGATCGGCTCCTGGACACGAATGACAGGGGTTTGTGACACCTCAGAAATCGAGTACAAGCCTGTGTGTGCATAGGTGTGCATGAGCACACAGGGACTTTTCTAAGGAGTGGCCTCCAGCTCTCATCAAGGAGGGATGTGCCCCAAAAGGTTGGAAGCTCCCATTCATTCATGTCCCTCAGCCCTCCCACTGTGGACAGCCCCCTGAACTCCAGGTGAGAATGTGGCCACAGGCCCCGGGTAGGGGCTCAGAGACTGCAAGTGGTCAGGTGCAGGGTGCCCCTACCCCTCCCAACAGACTCCAGGCCCTGTGCAGGCTGTTTCTCCTCTACCCACCATGGAGCTGGAGCTCTGGGCGGGCTCCAAGGTCCAGCATGTCTGGATGGCCACGCAGAGAGAGTGTGGGGTCTGGGCTTCGGGAGGCATCCGGGTGGGGCTGTTGCTAGACGAGCAGCTGGCCCTGGTCTGCGAGTGCTGACAGAGTAGAGCGGATCTGCCCTTCCTCCTCGGGTTTGGGCAGATGAGGAGTGAGTGACAGCAGCAGGTCCAAGCCAAGTGTCCTGATGGGGCTCTCAGGCCTCTTCAGCCACCATGGAGGCCCCGGAAATACCGAGGCTGGGAGGGGACCCGAGGGGGACAGAGGCCTAACCTGCTATCTCTTGGGTCTCTGCCTGGTCGTCCTTCAAGCTCTTCAAGCCGCCCTGACTGCCTCACCCCTTGCTACCATTAAACCCCTGCCTCTGCCCTGGCCAGGCCCTGAGCTTCCTCTCCTATCAGACTCCAGCACCATACTCAGAAAGATCTTGTATGTTTTTCAAATTAATGCAATTAAGAGCATTAACGTTTGCAAACGATAGAGTTTTTCATTTTCCTTTTATTTGATTAGAGAAATTCCCAGCGCACAGTTCCTCCAAATGAAACCCAGACCTAGGGCCCATTGTTCCGAGGGCTTCCACGAGAATGTGTTACCTTTCAATCTCACGCACTAATGTGTTCAGCGTTACAGCCCCCCTCCCCGCCCCCCGGGCGGCTGCAGGAAGGATCTGGAGTCTTGATTAAAGCGGCCTTTGCCGGGCGGGAATGTCGGCTCCTCCACCCGGGAGTCACAGAGTGGCTGGCTAGGTGTTCAGAGGCAGAGCCTCCACTCAGAGCTGGGCTCTGCAGCAGTTGTGCCTGGGTGTGATTAGGTGTCTCCCCTCTTCTGTGGCCTTCCCTCTGGACCTCCTGCACAACTATCCTTAGCCGCAACACACATGTGCACACCCTCCGCTCCCTTCTGTCTTCTCTTTATTGCTCCCCCTCTATTTCCTTCACCCTCTCTTCTTCTCACCTTCTGGTCCCCACTTGCCCCCTGGGCTTTGTGGCAGCCTCCTTCTAGTCACCTGGTGCAGAGGTGGCCTGCAAGACGCCATGCTGCTCCTCCCTCGGTCAGGCCCAGAGCACCAAGGTGAAGAGCAGAATTCGAGCCAAAGCTAAACATTGATTAGAGGAATATGTAAGGAAGGCCTGGGAGAGGGAGGAGGGAGGGTCGTAACCCCTGTTAAAAAATTCAGCTAGTGCCAAATTTAAACAGGATGTCAAATCTACACCCCTCCCGCCCCAAATCACCAAAGGCTCAGCACTGGGAGGCCCAGGTTCCTTCCTCTTCCAACTGGGGTGGCTGGTCCAGGCCCCAGGGTAGCCAGTGCCCTGGGACAGGAAGCTGGTGGGACTTCCCTGCCCCAGTCGTTTGTGTCCAGCAGACCTCTAACAATCCATGCTAGGGTCCTCAGGGATGCCACCACGACCTGGCCCAAATTAGGCAAAACTGAGAAACAACTGGGCTTATGAGCTAGGATCCAAACTTAAAATAAAGCCTGTCAACTCTCAGAAGCTGCTCTGGCTACTCCCAGGTCCCGTGGAGTCAGGAGAACTAGGGAGGGAAATGTGATCCCTCCTCACCCCCACCCCAAGCTGCCTGACCCTGCTGCACTGCCAGGTGCCTGAGAGTCCATCTGCAAACAGCGCAGTCACCTACACCTTGCAAAGCAGAATGGGCACTGACGGGAGTTCAGAGAGAGGTCTACTTCTCCCCGGAGTGGTTAAAGAAGTGGGGAGCCTAAAGTCTTCCAGTTGACCCTTGCAATGCCATTCTCTTTTGGAGGTGAGTCCTTCTTCCCCAAGCCCCTCCTGGATCAGTGAGGACCATCTAGATTTTTGGACAGAAGACTAAGGAAGGGGCTTGAGGCTGAGGAGGCCTTCACTATACTCTCCCCCTGGCCTCTGCAGAGCCCACACCTGGCAGTTCCTGTGTGTGAATCCCAAGCAATCCACACGTTCAGGTTTGATTTGCCCTGTGGAGAAGCTTGGAGACCTCAGAGTGGAGGCAGTGATGCCAATGTCTACTTGAGTCAAGGAAGATGGCAGCCAAAGTAAAGCTATGGTGTTGGGATGGGGAGAAGTGGGAGGCCTGGAGGGATGACTCAACTGGGTCCTGGGCCAGTGTCCCATCCAACTCCTTGGAGCTGCTCCCTCATTTATTCTATTCAACCTGAAGGGAGGAAAAGAACCCCACCATGTTGGGCTGGGAAAGCTGAGGGACTGATCCTCGAGGCTAAGTGAGGGAAGTTCACCATCCCTGTGTCTGCGCGGGCACTCACTGTGGCAATGCTTGCCTGATGAGATAAATCCACCTACACCTTTAAGCTGCACCTCCCCACACAGGGCCCAGAAGGTCTCACCCTTGGATCAGTCCCAGGGTTCTGCCAAAAACATCTGCCAGGGCCAACAGCCCCCAGGGAGCAGATACATAATGTGAACTGCATTTGGACGGGGAAGGCAGCAGGAGGGAATCTGGACTGTAGTGGAAATTGCTCAGGAATTTGGCTTCATGTCTCAGTTGATTCTTCCTAGACAATCACCTTAATGTGGGTACCTCCTGGTTACCCAGGCTTCAGGGAAGATTGGGAAGGGGGGCGGATCATCCCAAAGGTGAATAATCCAGAGACTGTGTCTGATTATTCCTGTTGAACTTTGCCAATTGGCTTTTTTCCCCCCCTGCTGGGAAACTTGCTTCCCTAAGCAGGATTTTCTTTGACTATTTTTCAAAATTTACTCAGGATTTCCAGCCACGAGCAATGCTTCCTCCAAGATGACCAGGCTGGGCTTTATCCCGAGCTCCGTTCAAACCACACAGACAGCAAGCAGGGGTGCGGAGATGCAGTCCGCTGAGCTGGCCCTGGGGCCAGGCACCCTTCTGGAGGAGTCGGACAAGCCCCACAGTGAAGAAACTACCAGCCAGGGCTCTAGTCCCTGGGACCGATCCCCACCCGTGCTGTCCGGTCCATTTTGGCTTACTTTGCAGACATGGTCACAGACGTACTAAGCCTTTCAAGGTGGCTTGGTAAGAAGAGTAGGCTTGGATTGTACGGAATCAGAGTGAGGGGTGGTGGCCCAGGTGAAAGGCTGGCTCCCAAAAAGATGGGAAGTTTGAGTCTGTTTTCCACTGCCAAGAGTTTTGGAAACCTTGGGTTCATCTAAGCCAGCACCCTGGAGAGATGCCAGCACAGAGACTCTGGACCTTACAGGGGGTCCAGGACCTTACAGGACCCGACCCTGCAGGAGCCAGAGCCTTTCCCTGGGGTCCAAAAGAAGCTGAGG
This sequence comes from Heterocephalus glaber, assembly GCF_053883595.1. Taxonomy (NCBI): domain Eukaryota; kingdom Metazoa; phylum Chordata; class Mammalia; order Rodentia; family Bathyergidae; genus Heterocephalus; species Heterocephalus glaber. Next base: position 70,086,448 of record NW_028258324.1, read on the forward strand.
GAGAGGCACGGGTCCCTCATCTGTGCCTGCGCCTGCGCACGTCATTCTTGTCCCGCTCATGGTCCAAAAGGCTCTGCAGCAAAGATTCATCTGTTTCAATTTTCATGGAAATGAAGCATTTTATCTCAGAACACAGGGGGAAGAGTGAACTCCCATTCCTTAATGCAGATGGACTAGATCCCTTTTCACTTTCTTACTTTAAAAAGGGAAATCCGAATGCTGCTGCCATTTGCTCCGTTGGATGCCGGCTGATAATTCCGAAAGCTAGGCGAATAGATCCAGAGCCAGGTTCCTTGCCGCAAGCCCGCCTGGCGCCACCCGAGCTGCCACAGCCTCCGACTGAGCTGGGCCGGGAAGCAGCCTGACAGAGGAAAACGAAGGCCTTGAGAAAGAGGCCTGGAACGCTGAGTCCAAAGCCTGGTGTCCTCAGGAAGGTTTTGGGAAACAGTGTCCAACCCCAGCCTGCAGTGCTGTGGTCAGCCCACAGGAGCCAGCCATGGATCTGCTCCGGCTGCTCGCGCCCTGCCCGGCACTCAGCAGCAGCCCTGCTATCAACTGACCAAGCCCGGACTGCGCCGGGGGTTCATCTGCAATCCTCACTGAAGATCCTTGGGCTGAGTGTGGCCCCATGTTACGGACTAGGAAACTGAGGCTCAGAGAGCTTAGGGTCCACACAGCTTATTCATGGTAGAATCAAGAGTTGAATCCACATCTTTGATTTCTCAGCCTGTGGCCTGCATTTCTACACTAGGCCATGAGTGACTCAAGTTCCAGCCCACTCTATCAGGCTTCTGTGCTCTGCTCCTTGTATGGATAGTATAGTTCAGCTCCATAAATATGCCCTATGCCTTCCTGCCTTCTGGACTGACTGCTTTACCTTCCCTGCCCCTCAGCTTTCCCTCCAACTTTGCCATTTTACACTGATTCTGTCTGCACAAAAACACTCTTCCTACCCTCTTCCTGGCCCCCTTGGTATATAGTTCTCCTTCATTGTTCTTAAAGTACGTCCCCAGATCAGCAGCCTCAGCATGAGCTCCTACGCAGGACCTGCTGAATCAGACACTCTGGGCACGGAGCCCAAGGATCTGTTTTAACAAGCCCTCCGGTGAGTCTGATGCATGACAAGCTTGAGAACCACTGGGCTCCGTCCCGCTTCTCCAGACCCCAACAAGTCTTGGTGACAATTAAGGGTAAGCTTAGCTCTTGTTGTGGTCTTGATGAGCTCTCCTCAATGGGTATATTATGGAGGGATCCTAAGTGGCTAATAAGGAAGGGGATGAAAGTCGGTTTTGGCTTTTGCTGCTGTTCCCAACCCCCTTCTTGCCATCCTGCTCTGGAGCAGCTGACAAAAGTGACCATTATCATCGTCCTCTCAGAGCCAGCTTTGATGCCCTCACTTATTGCCTCCCTGACTCGGATGAAACCTGAGTGCAGTCTCTGCACAAAAATCACCCAGGACCATCAGAATCCAATCTCAAAGAACTTCTCCAGATTTTTGTACCTGAATTGCCTGTGTGGCTCCCTCCTGGCCTTTTCCCTGAGGGGTCTTATCAGCCCACAGCCCAAGCCCATTTGTCCTGAAGGTGAAATCTGACAACTCTACCCTTCCCAATGAGATCTCCAACTCTAATTATGGTGTTGTCTATTTCTCCCTTTAAATCTATCCTTTATGTTCCTTTAAATCTGTTTCATGTATTTGAAACATTGGTATTAGTTGCATATGTGGTTATGATTGTTTTCCCTTCCTGATGAATTAAAATTTCTGCCATTATAAAACATAGCCCTCTTTCTCTGGTAATACTCTTTGTCTTGAAGTCTACTTTATCTGATATTAATATAGCCTCTCCAGCTTTTGAAATATATATCATTTTTCATCCATTTATTTTCAACTTGTGTCTTTATATTTAAAGTACATCTCTTGTAGACTGCAAATAATTAGGTCTTTTAAAAAATCTAGTCTGACAATCTTTGCCTTTTAATTGGAATGTTTGGTCCATTAACATTTAATGTAATTATTGATATGGTTGAATTTAGTTTTATTTGCCCCCTCTGTTTTTTATTTCTCTGTTCCTTCTTCCTTGTTTTCTTTGGGATTTTTAGAATTCCATTTAACTTTATCTATTGGATTTGTAGCTATACCTCTTTGCATTAATTCTTTAATGATTGCCCCAGGGATTACAATACATCCTTAACTTTTAACGGTCCACTTAGAGTTACTATTTCAAGTAAAATGTAGAAACTTTGCAGCTACAGAGGTTTATTTATCCCCTACTCTTTATGCTATAGTTATCATATGTATTACATCTACATACATTATAAAACCCACAAGAAAATGTTATAATTTTTGCTTTAAACCACCATGTGAATTTCAGAGCAATTAAGAGGTCTTATTGCCAAAGGGAATCTCATAATTAGGGGAGGCCTTTCTCAGGAATCTGATTCAGCTCATGGTCCATAAAGGGAACCTAGATCTTTCAATGTACAATCACTCCCTTCAAGTGAAGGTGAGTTTTGGGGCCACAGGACAGAGCCACAGCTGATTCACCCTTAATAGTGACTTAATCTGTCATCGGATCTCCTGAGACCTGATCATCCCAAAGTCCTTTTCACTATTTCCCACAAGTCCTTGGCATTCAGACCTGAGGATCCAGAGTGAATATGCAGAGTAAGCCTCACCAGTGTCCTGTCTGCCTCTGCCTCTCTCATGGAGCACTGTCATATTTTTGCTGGTTGTCTTTTCCCCACCCCTCCTCCTAGGTTATAATGCTGAGGGTAAGGATCTGGTTCAAGACATAGAAAGTACTCAGACAATGCTGTTGAATGAGCACATGAGCCCCATGTGTGTTCCCTGGCCCCTCGGAGGGTGCTGGGGTACAGAAGGGAGAGTGTCAGAAGAGAAGGCAGTGCATGTGTGTCTGTCTCTGGAGTGGAGGGAAATTGTTTCCAGGGGTAGGAAGTATAGCCAAAAACATCACTGCAGGTTGCTGAGGGGGTCACAGAGAGCTCAGGGTTGACTCTGATGAAATGTAGACGTGGGAGTTGAGAATGGGAAGGCTCCAGAGTGGAGCAGGGAAGGCTCCCAGGCCAAGATGTATGGGTGGAGCCAGGATTTTTAGCATGCTCACGTGTACCTGGAGGAAGTGTGTGCTGGGCCACCCAGAGCTGCTGACACTGCAGCCTGGAGGGCTGAAGCTTTTTAGAGAAACCATTAGTCTAGTGACAAGGAGAAGAATGAAAAAGCCACCAGGGCCTAGGTAAGCACAGGGCTGGTCTTTGGGGCTGTAGTCCTCATTGTAAGGGACAAACGAGGTAATCCATCTGGATATTTCTAGGAGGCACGTGGGGGACAGTGTGTGGGCATGAGGCTGATCAGAAAAGGCCCTTTGTCTTGGAAGAAGAGGCCTTGAGATGGTAGCTTAATCCAAGCCTCAGAAGGAAGTAGGTCGAGGGGCTCCCCAGGGTCAGCACAGAGGAGGCGGCCACCGCTGGAAGGAGGTGAAACTGGGAGTGCCTCTGAGTCATGCCCTCAGCCTGTGCCAAGCTAATTGAATAACATGAGACCTGCAATACCTAATTCCATATGAACTGTGATAATCAAGTAATGGGGCAAACTCTTGCATGTGGCTTGTAGAAAAGCTGAGGAGGAGGAGAGTCGGAGCAAGAACAAGCCACAGCACGTTTCAGCCCATAAGATCCAGTTAGCCAGTCTGCCGGGCACTGCCAGTGGGGGTGAATGGAGTGCCTGTTGTTCCAAGGCAGGGGGAAAATGAGTGACCGTTATTTTGAGTGAGGGATTTATATCCAACCTGGTGTGAGGTTAAACAAATCTGCAAGTGAGACCTGACCTGTTTTAATAACCTAAAGTGTTTTGGGCCCACACCAGGACCGGGGGGAAGGCACGACTGCTTATGAGACCTGCTGTATGCACATCCCCATGGCAAGCTGACCACAAGGAGGGTGACACTGCAGCTTTGTAGGCACTAAAAACTCAGGGCATTGTGCGATGTCTAGGTTACTGGAATTTCACTATTTTACAGCACAGAATAGCTGGCTCTTCACTGCATGAAACTTCTCTGGGACACCATGTGGTCAGCATGACTATAAAAACCTCAGCACTAGGCCTTCCATTTGGTTTCTGGGGATTCAAGCCAAGCCAAGTGTGAATCCTTCCCCCCAAGGAAATGCCAGAGTATTGGGAAATGTGTTTTCTCTCAATCCAGTCCAACTGCAGCTTCCCTTACCTACATCCAGGGTGACTGCCATTTCTAATTGATTAAGCACTTGGGCAAACTAGATCTTTGCAGAATTCAAAGCAAATTCAAAGAAATCCTGAAAGCCAGCCTCCTTTGGGAGGTCTTCTTCAACCAGGGAGTATGGAGGCCATGGCCCCAAACCTTCCTCTCCAGTGATGGTCTCTTGGCTCCTAGTCAAATGTGCTGAGCTCTTTCTTGGCTGGAGCAGCTGATGCAACTCTTTACGGTGGCCTGGCTTCTCTGCTCCCTCGGGTGGACAGCAGGCCTAATCCCAGTCTTTATGAAATGGGTTGCTCACCTCTGGGGGATTGTCTGGGTGTAGCAAGACCTGGTCAAGATCAGCTGGACAGGATGTCCCTTCCTGAGCTCTACAATGTGAACAGTTCTCCCCAGACACTTGGAAGCTTAGCCGGATCCATCTTGCTTAAGATTAAGTGGGGACTTTAAAACAAAGGGACTCCTGAATTCTGTGTGAAGAGCCAAATCACAGGAAGAGTCAACTACAACTGCATTACAAAGCTAAAGTGAGCATTTTGCCTAATGGCAGGTGTATAACATGGCTGTCTTTTCTTTTTCGAGCAGCCCAGCTCTGCTGCCCCAGGTAGGGACAGAGGGGACTGCATGCTATCCCTGGACCTCCGTAGTCTCCCCACGTTGTCAGTTTCCATTCTCTTCATCAGCCCAAGTTGCAGGGGCCTGGAAACCCCATTCCTATTCACTACCTGATGGTTATATTGTAATGCTCGGCCGCATGGTTGGCACCAGGCTCTTGAAATTGTTCCTGCTGCCAATTTCCAGCGTTCTTCTCCCCCCATCTCTCATCACATCACCCTATAGCTTCCTCCCCCGAGCTCCAGCAGCCAGTTCCTCTCAGTGTCCTCTCCTGGGGCTCCAGTGGGACTCAGTCTCCTTCTGAGCTAGGCTGCCCTATGGCCCTCAGTTGCATGGGCCGGGTCATCATCGCTGTACAAATCCTCCTGGTGATAGAGCCCTTTGGCCACGTGTGGTGGTCAGGGCTAACAGCTGGCATGTCAACACCTGCATGGCTATTTGGGTAATTGCATACTTACTGTTTCCCATTACACATCAATCTTGCATTTGAGGAGTTCTGTACCTCAAATGCTTTGTCTATCCAGAAACACTTCCTTCAGCACAGCATTATCGCACTAACTGGGACAACCACCCTGAGCCGTTAATTCAAAAGTGTCGTTATTATAGCTTTAATACCCAACCAAATATTAATGTGTTTTAATAATTAAGATGGTTAATGATGATTCATTATTAAGTTACCAGTCTGTGCCTCCGCTCAGCTCCCTGAAGGTTTTCCAAGTGGCACTTACCTGACAAGTGGCCACACCGTGGAACTCTGACCTTTGCATGGTCACAGCCTTTCGGTTTTTGTTTGGCACTGAATGTTCATATTGTGCCCCAACATCCACTGCTTCCTGTGCCTCCTCACCATGACTCAGGTCACCTGACTATGACAGGCTCCCACAGATGCATCACACAGGTGCAGGTCATCGGTGACCCGGAAGAACAAAGGGAGGAGAGGCTCGATGTTTCGGAGGCAGGACTGTGCTGTGCCTTCAGTGTGTGGAGCCCCTGTGGCTGGATTCACTCTTTTTTGTTGTTTTTTTTTTTTTGGTACCGGGGATCAAACTCGGGTCCTTGCGCTTGCGCAGCAGGCTGTGAAACCACTGAGATAAATCCCCAGCCCTGGATTCACTCTTTAGCACAGCCACCTATGTTCCTGTGTGCAGCCCCTGGAGGGAGGTGGAGGGACGGGACGGGCCATTGGAGAGGACAAAGCCCTGGCTTTGGTCCTCAAGCCCTCCTGGTGAGGTACTCAGAGCACCTTACGGACGACAACAGACAACACCACAGCCTAGAGAGGGCGCATGACTCATCTCCAGCCGCACAGTGCAAGGAACGCGGAAGAGCGTGTGGGCCCTTTCCAGACAGGATTTCAGGGTTTTTGTTTTTGTTTGTTTTGTTTTCCGGGTTTTTTTGTTTGTTTCTGAAATGAGGAAATAAAACTTTCTTCTTTGTCTGGGGGGCATGTGACTGGTCTCACTTGCCGTGAGGCAATCCCCCTAGCAAAGTGGCTTTGGGGCACTGACACACTCTCTCTGCTTTCCAGAGGCTATGAATGGGGTAGAGGAGGCACTGAGCTGGGACAAGAGCGGATGGAATCACTTGTGAAAAGCTAATAAATCTGCAGGCCCAGCTGTTCCTCATCTGATGATCCTGCAGGGAAAGTGTGAAATAGTAGGGATGTCGATGGGCCTGGGGGAGCCCTTCAAAGGCAACCAGTTCTCCCAAAGCCCCTGGAGCTGGGGTGGGAAGTATCTGGAAATATCTAAAGGGCACTCACTAGTGTCAGGAGGCCTGGCCCCCAGTGGCTGCATACATGCATGGGGTGTGCCTGGGAACACAAGGAATGGGCAAATCCCGTCTCCCAGAGCACAAGAACAGAGCCGGGAGATAGACAGACCTGAGTTCAAATCCTGCACCACTGTTTGCTGGCCCGGTGAGCCCCAGGGAGATAGTTAATTTCTCTGAACTTCCTATCTGTCCTTTAGAAACTGAGGCTAATCCTCCCCTGCCTGGGGTGCTGTGAGGATTAAATGTGCTAATATATGTAAAGCTCTTGGCTCATGAAGGTGCTGGATGTTCTTTCCCCTTCCTTTGCTTTCCCTTCCCCTCCCCTGGAATGGAGAAGGGGCTGGACCAGGCTCGGTCCTGCACATAGGGTGGGGTGTGCATGGGGTTGGCAGGGAGCAGGCCCTGGGGGAGACCACGGACTGCAGAGCAGCACCCCTTCCTGTGACTGTGACTGCTCTCCATAGGCAGGAGCTGCAACCCCGAATCCTGGGGAGCTGAGTCCAGCTTGAACTAAAGGCTTCCAAAGAATGATTGGCAACCAAAAGGCAAAGAGACTCTGGGTGGCTAAGATCTCTACCCAAGGGGAAAAGCCTTCCATGGGTTCCAGCTTCTCAATTCCCCAGAGCACAGGGCTCAGTCCTCCCAGCGGATAAGTTCAGCCTTGGAGAATAGGCCTGTGTGGCCCAAGGGCACCTGTGGAGCTGCGGGCTGCACGACGCAGGCAGCTAAGAGCACCCTGGACAACAAAAGGTCGCATGGAATCATGGACACAGAATGCGGCCCAGCTGGGCTCTGTGCCTGAGTGCCAGTTCTCCGGGGCCTAAAACTGTCCTGGACTGGAATCAGATGGTGCTGGGTTCAAGGCTTGGCTGGGGATCCACAGGCAAGCCAGGCAGCCCCTCCATGGAGAGGCTTCTGTCTGTAAAATGCTAGCATGCTGCTGGGTGTGGCGGTGCACATTTGTAATCCCAACCTTCTGGGAGGCTGAGGCAGGAATATTGGAAATTCAAGCCCAGCAGGGGTGACTTGAGTGATTTGGCAAGACCTAGGGCTATATAGTTCAGTGCAAAGGCCCTGGGCTCAATCCCCAGTGCAACCAATCAATCAATCAATCAACCAACCAAACTAGCACATCTTGCAGGAGGTATGCATTGCTGAGATCTTCTTCCCATGCCCGGGCCTGAACTCCACCCGTTTGCTCCCCTCTGCTTTTCCTCTCTTTGATCTTCCTCTTCCCTTGTGTTGCTGGCCTTTTTCAGCTCTGAATCTCTTCTCGGTTTCTCAGTCCCAGAGCTCTTGCTCTTCTCTTTACCACCCACAGCAAAAGTGAGGAGGCTGGAGACAAATGTCCACATCTCAGACCGGAGGATGCTGTACTCCAGGCCCAGTTGCGCTGGGCTCAGCTTTGGGCTTGCAGCTCCTGGGCAGATCTTGGAGCGACCTCAGCTCCTTCTCCTCTTTTCCTCCACCCAGAGCTTCTGCCTGGCCCAGACGGGGAAAGAAGTCGGCAGAGCGGGCTGAGCCGGTGAGCAGAAGTGGATGCCCTTCTGAAACAAAGACCAGCGGACGCTCCAGGAAGTAAATCCCTTAGTGGCAGAGCAATGGAGAAGCAAGTCAGGCCCTCTGCTCCCCTCCCCACATCAGGACAGAAAGAAGTCCTTCCTCATATCTAACTTACGCCCCTCCTGCTGCAGTCCTTGCCTGTTTCCTTTGGGTGTGTTTGAGCAATGCCCTCCTAGTCATCCCTCCACTGGCACCTCAGCAGGCCTTCTCCTCAATTGTGTTCAGCTAAAAGCCCCGGGGGAGTGAAAGTGAACTTTAAGAGGATGTTTAAAGTTTGGCTTCTCATCACCACATCTCAGCTGAGTCCATAAAACCGCCTTATAAAGCCCACTGGCCAGCCAGTTGCCCTCAGCCTCAGGGGCCTCCCTGTTTTATGATCAGCCCCAATCCAGACACCAGCTGGTTGCAGGAACTCACTGGCTTTTATAAAGAGATGTTAACAAGAAGCATCTCTTCCCCTCTGTCTTGCTCCAGAGCCCCGCTCCCTGCCTCTTTCACATCCTCAGGCACTCAGTAGGCGATGCCAAGCTCTTCCTCCAGCCCCGAGGCTCAGGTAGGCCAGAGTGAGAGTCAAGTGGCTTAGGCAGGGAGGGCCAGGCAGGGAGGGCCAGGTGGCCCTGCAGGAGCCCGCACAGGGCGGGGTGGAGGGAGGAGGGGTGGTGGCACCGCTGCAGTAGCTGGATCACACTGCATTGTCAGTGTTTGTAAACTGCTCGGTAATTGTGAAACAGTGTCGAGAAAACAAACAATTACCAGGCATCCTGATAAGAGCTACTGTGAGGTGTGCTTAGGGAGCCCAGAAAACAGGGAGGAGCTTTCAGTTCCACTCAGGGTCAGGGAAGTCTTTCTGGCAGAGCTGCCTCGTGCTGTTGCCTAGGCATGCTTAGGAGTTTTCAGAGCAGGCCAGGTGGGACAGGTGGAGGGGCTGGGCTCTCCTTTGTTGAACACAGGCAGTGAGAAGTGGGGAGTTGGGGTGGGGATTCTGGCAAAAAACAACAACAAACAAACAACAAAAAAAAACTACAGGAGCAACACAGGGTCAAGTTTCTCAGGACTCAGTCTCTCCACCTGTCAAATGGAGAGGGTGTTGATCAACCAAAAGAAAAGCCAGCAATAATAGTAGCCGATGCATATGTAGAGTCCTGCATCATTTCCAGGTCCTTTCCTACATGTGAAATCCCTCAGAGCACACAATAATAACGCTGCAAGGTCAGCAGGGGGAGAATTTTAGTTACTCTTTGGCAGATGAAGAAATGGAGTCTAGGAAAAGTGAAGTGGCTTGAAGCTTTGCCACAGCCGGCAAGTGGAAAGGTAGAGCCCCCGTTCCAAAGCCAGCAGGCCAGCTTAGAGCCACCTGGGGAAGTGCTGAGAGTGACGGGTGGGGTGACAAGGGAAGTGAGAGAGGCTGCACCCTACTCCTCTCAGGGTGCCCACTAATACAAAAGGGGGTGCAGGCAGATGAGGAGACCTGGGCCGGGAGTGAGGAGGAGCCTCAGAGGGAGAACAGCACCCTGGGCAGAATCACGCTTGCAGGGGCTCTTGGCACAGGGAAGAGCTCAAGTCCACTTAGTCATGTCGCATTGCACTGTCCCAAACACCTAGGCAAACAACAGACACATCACATCCCGGCTCCTCTGGGTTCCAACGTGCACACCTACACACACACACACACACACAAACACACACACGAGCGCGTGCATGCGTGTCCCCAAAGACCCTCTGTAGACACCCAAGCGCCTACAGTCAAATCCCTACCCCACCCCACAGGACCCTTCACACATTGGCATGCAAGCGAGAGCAGTGCAGAGGGTGATTTAGAGGGGTATTTTTTTCCCAGTACCAGGGATCGAACTCAGGACCTTGCACCTATAAGACAGGCTTGATACTGCTGAGCTAAATCCCTGGCCCTGATTTAGAGTTTTTACACTCATATTCACAAGCACACCACCACCAGGGCTACAGCCAAATCCAAGGACTCACACACTCAGGCACATGCGTACGCATGGAACAGTGTTGCACACTCAGCCCAGGGCTGAGCTAGGGACCAGAGAGCTCAGGAGCCGGCAAGGGTTCCCGGTGGGGCTTCCCAGTCACTCTGCTCTGCTCGCACCTCTGGCAGATAGGCGCAAACCTGACAGGGACCAGGTTCCCAACCTTATCTCTAAGCCCCCTCCTCCCCTACAATCCTTCAAGAATCCATCAGAGCCTGGGGCTCTGTTAATATTTACCTCCCCTCCCCCTTCCTGCAGCAACCTAGGGCCAGAAAGTGTGGGGTTAAGAGGAGCCACCTTGTCCCAGCCCCCTGACCTGGGGTGGGGAGCCAGGGCCCATGTGAAGCAGGAAACTGGAAACATGAGCCAGGGCTTCCTAGGGCCCTGATGAAGCAGAGGAGGCTTGTCCTGGCCAGCAAGCTCCTCACTGTGTCTCTTCCCATGCAGGCTGGCAGGGTGAGTGCGCGCGCACACACACACACACACACACACACACACACACACACACACTCCTGCTGTAATTAGAATGGTTGCTCCAGCACCCAGAATGAGCTGATTTATGAATGGGAGTTGGTGCAGAGATTCCAGCACCATCTGCTTGGGAGCAAACAGGAAGTGCTTCAACATGCAGCAGACCTGGGGGAGGGAGCCCATTGGTGTAACAGGCTCATAAAAGCCTTCCTAATGGGCACAGGTGCTCTGACACCCCGCTTCCCATCCCCCACCCCCAGGGGAGAGCTGGCTCTCTGGGCAGTCACAGCCAGGCCCCAGCTGCCCTGGAAATACCTACGACTGTTTACAACCTGGGTCAGTTTATTCATCTATAAAATGGGCATGATAGCCATAAAGAGCCATAATGCATGAAACATTTACCACGTATCTGACAAGGTAAGACTGCCCCATGGTGCCCTTAGAGCCGACTAAATCTACTGCAGTGAACAGCAGGCCAGGGCTGGGCCCCGGGTCAGCTCCCATCCTAGAGAAGTTGTGGGATTAATTGAAATAAACAGTGCAAGCTCCTAGCATATGATGGGTGCCTGATGTGCAGTCATTTTCTTCTTTCTGGGTATCCAGCTCTGGAAGCTGAAAGGTGAAGGCAAGGGAGCATGCCCAGGTCCTGGGTTTAGCACTCAATGCCTTGAATGGCAGCTCCTGGGGAGTTTAGAGTTATAATCCACTGTTGCTTATAAAAAATGATCTGACATCTTTTGGCCTGTCCAACTGCCCTTGGATCTCACAGCAATTCTTCTGGGATCATTTATATGACAGGCTGAGTATAACTTTTCTCTTTGTTAGCCCCACAGTGCACTTTGCTATGTTTCCAAAGCCTGGTTCCCACTCAGAAGTAAGATCCATACCTAGTAGGGGAACAGCTGGTCAAATGGAATTTCTAGTTTTAGATTTTTGAGGAATCTCCATACCGATTTCCATAGTGGTTGTACCAGTTTACATTTCTACTAACGATGCAGAAAGGTTTGTTCTTCTGCACAGCCTTGCCAGCCTTTGTTATTATTTGATTTTTGAGGGTGATAGCCATTTTTCTCTGGAGTAAGTGGCCTGTATGTCCATCAATAGATGAATGGATAAAGGGAATGTGATATCTATACACAATCTGTACTCTGCTATACAGAAAGATAAATCTGAGTCATTTGTCAAAAAAATAGATACACCTTAAAACCATAATGTTAAGTGAAATAAATCAGACATACAAGCTTATAAAGAGCAAAATGGAAGACAGATAGTAGGAAACAAGGAGATAGATCTTTTACAAATGGGAAGAGGACCAAGAGATGCAGGGAAGGGGACACAAAAAGAACTAAGAGGTGTCATGTACATGGACCAACTCTCCATGATGAAAGTAATCATTTTGTACTGCAAACATGGGATAATTTTTTTAAAAAAGAAATAATATTGAGAACCATCAGAGGTTTCTAAAAATTAAGAGGTCCTGACCATCCCTCCACCCCACCATCTTGTATCAGAACCCCTGGGTGCAGCCTATGCCATCTTGGAAGTTTCTCTGGGTGGCTTCAAGACATTCCCACTTCCCCAGCCCTTCCCCATCCTGCCTAAGGACCAAGGTCTTCCCTTTCTAAGTCCTAGCCCTGGAGATGCAGAAATCCATCAGGATCCACTGATTCTATGACCAGAATGTGAGTCCTTCCCTACAGAACCTAGTCTTGCTGTCCCCATGGCCCTATCAGAGGCCCTGTCTCCAAGAATGGAGTCTTCTAGAAAAAGCAGACCTTGCCACCCAAAAGGCTGATGGAAACAAATACTAGATGGATCAGCAGAGGATCTTGCCATCAAAGTCACTGATACAGAGAAGGGCATGGGGAAGGAGGCAATGCCCTCTTGGCCAGGCCTTGAAAGGCTGAGCAGGACTTTGGTAGCAGGCAGAAGGAAGCAGGTATTTCAGAGGAGTGTGCTGCCATGGTACCTGATACCATGACGCCTCAGCAAGGTCTTAATACTCAACACCTCTTTGTATTGGCTTAATTTCCCATGCAAGTTGGAAGGTAGAAAAGCTCTTCGTGTCCCAGGGAGATGGGGAGGGGGTAGAAGGATCTCAGAATGACCCCACCCTTTCACTATCCCAAGCTGCAGTCAAAGCCTTTTTGTCCTGTCTATGGCCCATTTCTCAGAATATACTGGGACCACAGTGCATAGAGATCGCAATCCGCCCACAAGGTCAAGTCCTGCCCTCTGATTTGGGAGAGGAGTCCATTGTGCATACTCCAAATTCAAGTAGTATCTTTCAGCCTCAATGAACAATCTAACTCAAGAAAAGAGTGATCAGAGGAGCCTGGTGGCAGGAGGGGGCAGCTGGCCGGGCTGGAGTGTCAGCATTCCTCTGCTTCCCTCTGGCAACTTGTCCATGACACTTCCTCTCCCACTCAAGTCAGACCTCCAGGTTCTCACCATCCAGCCCTAACACCCTTCACCCAACCTGGCCAATGTCACCTAGGCACCCAGAGGCCACCCATCCTCTTTTGAGGATTAGGGCTCCTTATTTTTCCTCTGCTCCCAACTCCTGCCACCATCCTGAGTAACTTGAGTGAGCACAGGACATGCCAACATCCTCACATCTTGGCTCCTCTATTTCTCCATCTCCCCTGATCCTCTCTCCACCTCGGCCACCCACGAGTGACCTGGCAAGCCTCCCACAGAACCTTACGTGCCAGCACCCCTGTCTCGGGCTACAGTTGTTTCCCTTTCTTCACATAAAACCTGGTCTCCAATCAGAAATTTCTCCAGTTCTCCCATTCTGTCTGTCATTCAGCTGTGGGACTCAAGTGCTAGCTCTGGACAGGGCATCCTGCCAGGCCGTCAGCTCCTTCCTGGCTCTACTTCCTCCCCTATTGACTTGTCCAAGATTGGCCACATCATTCATTCTCCCTGACACCCTCCATTCCCACACTCCTTGGCCTTGCCTTTCCCAGCCCTGGAAGATTCCAGTCATCTGCTTTCCCCATCACCGTTCTCAGGCTACTGGAAGGCACAGGAAAATCACCCGACCGTGCAAACTGGTGCCACTCCAGATTTATGGTCCCTGACTCCAGTCCAGCCGGCAGGCTATCGGGCCCCTGGTGGTCAGCTCCTGTTGCAACCCTTTACCACCCTTCCCGGCTTCCGGCGAGCCCCTCCCTCACCTATAATTGCCAGAGAAAATAGACATCCTCAAACCAGAGCTCTCCTGACTTCCCTTTACTCCTCTTGCCTGCTTATCACGCAGCCCCTCCTATTTCCATCTTATTTTCACTCTGAGGCCGCCCAGCCCTGCTGGCCTTGCTCCTCCCTCTGGTGCTGTAACACCTACTCTCTTTCAAATCCCCTGCCACTCTGGTCATCCCTGCCCTGTGTCTCACCTGCCTCTCCTCCTCTGTCCACTGTCTCTGTGTTGGGGCTCCTTAGGGCTCTATGGCTTCTGGTCCTGCCCTGCCCCTGCATCCCGAGTATTCTCATCTAGACCCAAAACTTCTTGCTCTGATAGCTCTAAAGTCTGTGGCTCCATGTCCTGGCACTATGTCTTGGTGTCCTGGAAGCTGGTCTGTGCTGTAGGCCTGTTCCCAAAGAGGCCTTTTCCTCCTCCTTCTGCAGTCTCCGGACATTCAGTCGTAGCATCACTATCCGTAGCTCCTTCCTCTACCCCTACTCTTCCAAAAGCCACACCAACTGCTCCCTGCTCTGCCTATTTCCCACTTGGGGACTTAAGTCAGACTTCCTACCATGGCCCACCTGGGTCTTACACCCATCATCCACCTTGTCTGTTCTCCTTTCTGCCTCTGTCCTTGCCACCCCCACCCGAATGCCTCCTGGACACACTGGAGCTTCCCGAGCCCTTGCCTGTGCCCTTGCTGAGCCCTCTGTCCCTTCCTCTGCCTCCACTGGGAAACTGTTCTGCCTCCAAAAGCTAATTCAGAGGTCACCACCCCAGCTACCCCAGGACCTCAGGTAGAACGAGCTGTGCTCCTCCCTCTGGTCCCCTGTGCTCCATTTATCGAGACTACAGTTGTTGGATATTTGTTGGTTCCAGTTTGGAGCCTTCATAAGCGATGCCTGCCATGAGCACTCCTGCATGGATTCACCACATGCTTGTGACCCAATTACCTGGGATATTTTTAAAGAAGAACTTGAGAACTCTTCTTCCAATCTTCACCAACACCTGGCTTAGCACACTTACATTTTCGATACTCTGGTGAGCATGTTGGAGGCTCTCACTGGGACTCTAACTGGCATTTCTTTGGTTCCTAACAAGATCACATACCTTCTCTTTGCATCTATTGGCCATTTGGATTTCTGCATATTTAATTATTTGATCCAGCTTTTCCACTGAGTTATAAATTTCCTTTTTTTTTTCTTTTGGTACCGGAGATAGAACTCGGGTCCTTGTGCTTGCAAGACAGGAGGTGGAACCACTAAGCTAAATCCCCAGCCCTGAGTTATCAATTTCCTTCATACTCCTTTGTATTCTTTATGCATTCCGGAGATAACCCTGTGTTGGTTGTATCATAAAATCCTCTCCTACCTTGTAACTTCCCTTTTACTTTTTTAATGGTGTCTTTTGAAGAACACAACTTTTTAATTATTTTTTAGTTTTTATACCGGGGATCAAACTCGGGTTCTTGCACTTGTGAGGCAGCGGAACCACTGTGCTAAATCCCTGGCCCTAATTTTAATGTATTTGAATAATCAATCATGGATGTGTATGCAGTGCTGGCAGTTGAACCAGGGCCTCACACTGAGCTGCAGCCCCAGCCCTTTTTTACATTTTATTTTGAAATAGGGCCTCACCAAGTTCCCTGGTCTGGGCTCAAACTTGCAGTCCTCTTGCCTTGGCCTCCCAGAGTGCTGGGATTGCCACCACGCCAGGCTTGAACTTACCAATCTTTTCCTTTTTGCTTGTGTTCTTTTTGTGTGTTGCTTAAGAAATCTTTCCCTACCCCCGGGTCATGGAAATATTTTTCTACATTGTCAGGAAAAAGCTTTATTGTCTTGCTTTTCACATTTAGGTCCATGCCCCACCTGGAATCCCACAGCATTGGGCACTTACTGCTGTAGTGCCATGAACTCCATCTGTTTATATATCTGCCTCCTTGGCTAAACAAATACCTCCTTTAGGGCAAAGCACAAATGCATACTTTCAATCATTGCACTCAGAGGCCCTCACACAGCTCCTGGCACACAGTAGGTGCTCAATAAATGTCCCTAGTGCCTGAGCTTCAGAATCCAGGTACAGCTCCTTCCAAAGAGAGAGGTTTTCTCTTCTCAAGCTCTCCTGCAAAACTCCTGCTAACTCTTGCTAATATTCATGGACAAGCATAGACTGAGCACCTAGTGTGTGCGAGAGCTGGGTACTGTCCTAGCAATGTGCAGGTGGGGGTCAAGCGGGTGAAGATGGTGACGATGGTGAAATGTCCACCTCCAGGGGCTCATCAGCTGGCCTCGAGTTCCTCCCACTGGCCAGAGGTCCACACGCTGATGTGGGAAGCTGGACAGAGTGGAGTCTTGATCTCTTTTCTCATCTGTGTCACTCCGGCCAAGTCACTTCTGCACACTGGGCTTCTGCTTTCTGCTTCGTTAAGAGGGAAAACGACAGACACCTTACTTGGTTGCTGTGAGGACTGGATGAAGCAGAAAGAAAAAACCACCCAGCAGGTTCGAGACGCATGCTAGGTGTCCAGAGCTTATCGAGTGGAGCCAGGGATGGAATAGAGGAGTAAGTGAATGGGGGAGGGGAAGGGGACATAGAATAGGAGGCAGGGACAGGAGGTGGGGCTGCATGAAGGGTGCAGGGCCGTTAGCCTTAGCGGCCTCCTCACAGAAACTGCTGTCAGAGAATGTTTCCCAGACAGGAATCCCCTTCAGGGCTCCCTGCCCCAACCCACTGCATTTGTTGACTCAAAACCTCCCCACTGCCAATTTAGCCTGCAGTAAGGAAGGGGGTGGGGAGGAGAGAGGTGTGGGAGGGGGTGGAACTCTGCAGAAAGGGGTCTTTGTCTGAGCACTGTGTGGCATTTCAGATTCAGCAGAGTTGGTTGTATTTTTTTCTTTTCTTTTAACCTCCTAAAGAGTTGAGTAGGCTGTCTCTGCCATAGGAGGGATCTAAGCTAGACAGCAGGAAGGACTTCCTGAGGGCTCTTCGCGTTGGGTGGTAGAACAATGGAATGAGCTGAGGAGGCCCTGAGAAGTCTACCTGAGGCTTAATCCCAGAGGCAGGGCCACTGTCCCTGTGGAGGGACTGTGAGGGCTCAACCCTGAGGTCCCCCGGCTGCTCCCCTCCCTACAGAAGCAAGAGGCCTCCAAGTTCAGCCAGAACTTCTAGTCAAGAGCCTCTGGGGGTGGGAGGGGTTAGGGAAAAGAAAAAAATGAGAACAGAAGGAAAAATGGAAACAAAGCTTTGGTAAATAAAAGGGGAAGAAGGATGGAAGGGCAAAAGTAAGAATCAAGAGTCTCTGGGCTTCGAGGCTTGGCCGGGCCTCGCACCACGTGCTGTTCTCTGGCTCATGCTTCCTCTTCTCGCTCCTGTTGGGGCAGCGAGGGGCTCTGGGGGGGTCAAAGCTGGAGCCCAGCTCTCCCGTGACCCCCAGAGCCCTCCCTGCCCCGCTGCCGGGCCATTCCCACCGCCCCGCCGCAGGTCACAGCCACAGACAGCAGACTTCGCGGCAGGCCCTGGCCTCCCGACCCAGCCCAGCACCAGCCCAGGGCTCCCGTGCCCCTCGACAGCCATCTCTCTAGCAGCTTCCTGGCTTCCCCGCACACGCGTGGTCATCGACCTCTCTCAGGGCCCCACGCCCACTGTCCGTCTCCGTCTGCGTTTCCTCCCTCTCCCTTCTGCTGTCTGCCTGGCTCCTCTCTGCCTTCTCTCTACCTGCCTTCTTCTATGTCCTTTTCTACTCATCTGACTTCCTCTTCCTTCCCACGACCCTGTTTCCACCTCAACCTGCGTGTGTCAGCCTCTCAGCTCTGTCCGAATCTGCCAGCCTTTCCCTCTCTCTCCCTGGAGTTGTAGGCGAAGGAAATCTCCCCTCTACCCTCTGATGAAATAAAGGGATGTGGACCGTTTGGCGGGAGGAAAGGCAGCTGCGTTTCTTACAGGTACACGATGTCACAGGAAAGACCAGGGGGACCTGACAGAGCTGGCGCCTCCTCAGGAGAAGGGGAGGGCGGGAAAGAGGACTGGGGGACAGATGGCCTGCGACAAGTCTGCCTGGGTGTGGTGGAGACCTTGGCCTCTCCGGTGAGGTGCTCACGATCTCCTCTGACTGCGGAGATTCCCAGGGGGGACCTTTCTGAGGTGCTGTCCTGAGGCAGCTAAGGGAGCTCAGGAAAGACCCCCCACCCCAGCCCACTATCCCTGCTTTTGTTGCTCCTCGGTTCTTTCAACATGCCAGTGTCAAAGCCAGATCCTGCCCAGCCACCAGGCCACCTGTCCCCAGAGCACCCCATCTCTGGCATCACCCCTGGGAATAGCTGCCAGAAAAGAGCAGGCCTCGTGGCCTCCGGCCCTGACTTCACGTAGCACTGGCTGAGGGCTCCATTCGTCCTGTCCCTTCTGCCCTTCCCAGTCATAAACTCAGGACCCGCCCCCCCCAGTCCCAAGCTGAGCCCCGGCGGTGAGCCCAGCACCCCTCAGAGCAGGAGCGCCACCCACCTGGAGTGTAGAACAAGGGGGCCCACTTGGTACATAGAACATGGTGTGGGGGGCACAAGGCAAAAGAATCTGGCCCCAGACTGAAATCCCAAAGGGAAGGAGACCGAGTCTGTGGCGAGGAGGTTTGGTCTGAGCCACACAGGGCTGCGTCAAATGGAGAAGACTGGAGGCTGTGCTCAGTGGGCGGGGTCTGCGCTGATGAAGCACCGGGTGTGCGGATGATGAAGGAACCCCCGTGGGGCAGTGGTGCGAGGCAGGAGCTAAGGGTTATGCAAGCACTCGAGAGTAGAGATTGAAAGGCATCGACACGGCGGTGGTTGGGAGGAAGGAGAAGTCTACACAAGCGACAATGACATCTGAGTTGGGCTCTGAATTCATTCAGGGTGAAGGACAGGGGAAAGGCTTTTCCGGCCGAGGAATCAGCGTGTGCCAAGGGGAAGTAGCACAGGCATGTTGGGAAGACACTGGCTCCACGTAGTGGGAGTGAGAGTGGAGGGCCATGCAGGGGAAGGAAGGTCCCAGCCTGTCACCCACTTCAGGGCAGGACTCACTGGCAGCTGTTTGGGGAATGGACTGGCAGGAAGGAAAATTCAGGGCAAGGAGGTCAGCTAATAGCTACTGCAGTGGTCCTGGCAAGGCCCATAGAGGGGCAGGCCAAGGTCGTATTCATGAGGCTGGGGACAAGAGGACTCTTGCAGGGCATCTTCTGAGCAAGGCACAGACAAGAGAGAGGCTGGGGCTGACTGACGCTTCCGGCTCAGGGAGGAGGAAAAGCTGGGAGGAAAGACCTCAAGCGTGTCGGTTTGGGTCATGGTGGGCTTCCTGGGCCGAACCCCCTCCTGCTCGTCCTAGCGGCTGGGTGTAAGGTGTAGGCCTAGAGAGAACTCAAGGACATGGGCAGTGGGCACTTTTCAAGGCAGTCAGAGAGCGAGCTTGGGTCTGATCTATTTATGGCTGGATCCAGCTCCAAGCAAGAAAGGGTAAGAAATGGCCTAGGAAAGACACTGGCTTCTCTGAGTCCAGCTGCTGCCTCAGTCTTCTTCCATGCACCACACACACACACACACCACACACACACACCACACACGCGTGCACACACACACACACACACAGATTTCAGCAAAGGCATCAAATGCTTCAGGCCAACAAGTACTTATTTTCAAATGCAAATTCCCTCTCTTCCAATCTCACCCCATCCCCAACTGCTCTCTGAGCAGCTGCGGGGCGGGGCGGGGGGGGGCGGTCGGCAGCAAAAATAAATCCCATTTTCTGCTCCCTTTCAGTGCTGGGGTGCCTTCTCCTCTCCACAGATGGGGGATTAGAGCAGCCTCAGGTTCTCCTCTGTCTCGCAGGGAGGGTGATGGGCAGGGCAGGGCCCGAGCCGAGCCGAGCCTGGAAGGGTGGAAGTGTTCCCTGACAAGGCTAAGAATATCAGGCTCCATCAGGCCTCACCCTCTCCCACTTGCCATGGCTCAAGTTGTCCGGCGTTGTGTGGGAGACAGGCAGACAGATACGGGGTGTCTCCATAGGGCCGTGTGCCTCTGCGGGAGACAAAGAGCGAAGCCGGGGGTTCCGGTGGGGGCCCAGCTGACAGGCGGGTGGTGTGGACATGGCTCGAGAAGAGACAGTCCTGTGTGACAGCGAGCTGGCGAGGGAGTGAGCTGAGCTTGAGAGCTCGAGTGTGTGTGTGTGCACATGTGTGTGTGTGTGTGTGTGAGAGAGAGAGAGCCTGGGGGGCAGGTAGTGCTGTTGTGAGAGAGGCTGTCGTTTAGCTGAAAGAAGGCAGGCACAGGAGGGCAGGGCTGGGGCCAAATGCGTGCTCATCAGTCTGTAAGTGGCCGAGGGCGTGGTAACTCAGGCAGAGGCACAGGGAGCCCCAACACAGCCTTCCGCTGTCTGCGGGCCAAGTGAGGAAGGAAAGTGGTGTGCACAGGGGTGTGTCTCAGCGCACTCGTGTGGTCTGCAGGGGGTGTCTGTGTGTCATACATAAGGCGTGCCCGCACGAGTGTGTGTTATGTGTGTGCATGCCTGTCTCTGAGTGTCTTGAATGTAAGATCTGCTTCTGAGTCTCTGAGTCTCGTGCATTAGTGTGTACCTGTATGTGTGAGCCTGCATGTGTGGAAGTGTCCGTATCACTGTGTGATTATGAATATGCACCCTCTGTGTGAGCAGGTGTGTGAGGGGTGTGCGTGACTGTGGGAGAACGTGTGCGGAAATGCAGGATGGGCTCCTCAGGCTCTCGCTTGCCCTTCCCTGGCCTCTGGCTCCAGCAGAGGGTGAGAGGGCTGCTTGGGTTGCTCTTTAAATCTTTCCATTTCCAGCACATGCCTGCAATCCCAGCATGTGGAGGCTGAGGCAGGAGGATCTCCACAAGTTCCAGGTCACCCTGAGTTACATAGCAAGACCTATGTCTCAAAAAATCCGAACCAAACAAAAGCCCACTGTAGAGTGAGCTAAAGGTGGAGGCAGGAGGCGGCTGCGAGCTTATCCCTTCTATGATGAAGCCGGAAGGACAAGTGCAGTGTCTGCCTGATTACAGTGACAGCCTCATGCCCTCATTAGCTGGCCTCAGTGTGCCAAAAGCACATGCTGGGGGAGGGGCACACTGTTTGAGTTTCTGCATGTGGCTCACTGGTGTCACCGGAGATCCCGTAACAGACGGCAAGCTGTCAAGCCAGTGCCCCGTGTGGTGTATGGCGCCCCAACCCTGTCAGAACAGCTGTCTGGGGGGACGGCTTCTTCGTGGGGTTTCCCCAGCCCAGGCCCCAGCCTTGACATCCACAGCCAGCGAGGTCTGCCTGGCCCAGGTACCCATCCATCTATAACACCACCTACAGGGGTTCTTTAATTCAGGACTTAACGAAGCCAACAAAATGGTTCGTTGAGAATGACTAAACTCAACCTTGGAAAGAAAATCATAAACATTTTACTACCCTGCTAAGCCAAGCATGATTACATGTGGAAACTATGGACGCTACTCAGTGGGATTTTGATATTAATTTCCAATTTCCTCTTTGCTGAGGACCTGATGAAAACCCAGTCTCTCGGTGCTGTCCAGTCTAAGAGCAACCTCTTCCACTGTCCATGCAAAATGTGGCTTCTCACCGAGGAGCTGCCTGCTCTTGTGTTCTGCCTTGAACCTCGGCTCCAAGGGTTCGCTTGCTCAGGGGTCAGCTCAGCACAGCCTCTGCTGCTTGTACCGGGGAGAGGTACCTCAGCCAGCGCCCTCTCTGCAGATGCCAGCCTGCTGTCCCAGGGCGGGAGTCCCTCTGCGGTTCGCGCTGAGCCTCTCATCCTCCTAACCCCAACACCAACAGTGCCACACGGTGCGCCTATTTCTGGCCTGTTCTTGCTCCACACAGGGGCGCCATGTTCTGCAGGAAGCTGAAAACAGCTTGTCCCCCAGGCAGGAACAAGACAGCCTTCCCTGTCCTGTGTCACCAAGGGAGCTGCCACCCCCATACGCAATGTCAGGGAGACTCCGCTGACTGTTGCACGAACAAGTGCCTTGAAGGTGGACCTGACTCCAGCAAAGGGCCCAGACCAGGGTTGGACACAGGGTTGACTCTTGGCCCTGCCAAGATGACTTCGGGAGAGGCTTAAGCTTCCTTATCTGCAGAAAGATACATAGTCACCCCTTTCTCAGAGGCAGTGTGCGATTTCAATGAAATGCCATAGTAACAGATAAAGCCCCTGCCCTGGTAGACAATCAATACAGGGCACTTAGCACTATTACTCCTCTTAGTTGGGACCTCAGAGCTGGAAGGGTTTCAGACTCCAGATGTGCATCAGTGACTGAGAAGCTGCTAACTGGGGCACCTTGGGCCCCCCTGGCCCTCCAGCTGCCCCCATTCCCAGAGCTGGGTGGTTCCGGGGAAGAAGGAGCGCCCCCACCTCCTACCTCTTTCTCTTGCATTTCAGAGCTAGGGCCCTCCAGGTAAGGGCCCAACTGAGTTTGACATCGTCTTCACTGGAGAGCACCCTGCCCGCTGCTTTGGTTTTGATTACAGGCGGCCTGGCACTGGGTAGCCGTGGCCTGTTCACCTGAACAGCCGGCACAGCACGAGGCACAGATGCTAATTACACAGCTAAGTACTTGCAGATTTCCCAGGAACAACAAAGATAATTTGTTTGCTCCATGGCTTGTTAGGAGGGGAGCCGGGCTCTGGTGACTGGGTGGCTTGTAGATTAGGCCTGTGGCCTTTCACCGCCGCCTGCCCTGGCCTGTTGGTTCTCCCAGCTGTGCTGATTAGAAGCAGGGGAAATTAAGGTTCTCCCGTTGCCCCCCATGACCAACAAGCTGGAGGAAGCTGGGGGAGGAAAGGGAGATCCAACTGAGAGGCTAAGCCAGACTGAGGATGTCTAGCAGGGGACCTGCCCTGCCCCGGGCTGTGGGGTCAGGCCAGACATTGAGCAGGAAGTGGAGGTTTTCTCAGCGCGTTCACAGTGTGGCCATCGTTGCATCGTTCTTGGGGACACAGAACCTCAGCCCTCCTCTCGGCAAGCAGGACAGAGGAGGGACAAGAAGGAGTCGCTCAGGGCTGTACGGGCTGGGGCAGCTGGGAGGTGGGCTCAAGACTCCTAACTGTTTTGGGGTGGGCAAGAGGGGCTTCCTCTCCAGCTGAGAACAGGACCCAGTTATCTCCCAGATCTGAGCCGAACTGTGGAAAAGCCACCATAGAAATGAGAGCCCATCTGCTGGAGAACAACTTGAATGCATCTAGCTGAAATCTTTCCCTGGGCTGGAGGGATTGTAATAGTCCTCTCTCCTTGGCTGCCTCTGCCTGGAGGAACGAGGAGAGGGGGATAATTACTACCATCATCGCTAATGTTGTTGGCCCTTATGCTTTTATGTGTCTTAATGTTTTTTACATGCTAATAGTCACTATTTATCAAAGGCCTACTGTGTGCCAGACAAGGACATAGGCACTCTGCATCTATGATTAGGTTGGTGAGGCGGAGATCAGTAGGTGCACATTACAGGTGAGGGAATGGATGCTCCGGAGACAGAGTGTAGGATAAGATGCAGAACACGGATTGCACCCAGGGCCCCTTAACCCCCTGGCTTTGAGCTGTCCCCCCATAGGCTCCTCCCGGAGAGGAACATGGGAGCCCTGTCAGAGCTAGAACACACCCCAGCACAGGGCCTTCTCAGAGAGGATGGAGCTCGGGGAGCCAGCAGGGGAGAGACAGAGTGTGTGTTCCCTAAAGCAAGCGGCCGCTGTGATGAGCAGACTCACAGGGCATCCAGTCGGAGTAGGAGTAGGCACGCTGTCCCGCCTTAGGGTACAAGTGACCTCTGAAGCTAGATGGAAACTGTCTCTGTGGACTGCAAACTGAGGCCAGCCTCCACGGGGAGGCCCACAGGAGAGTAGGGTGGCGAGGCTGCGGGGCTGTACTGCTGGGCAACTGGGGGCAGGGGTCACTGAGTGAAGTACTGAGGCTGCTGGTGAGCCCTGCTCTCCGGTGGCCTGGACTGACTTTCAGGCAGTGTCTTTGCTTTCTGGTTTCTCTCACCAACACGCCTCTACACTTCCTTTAAAAATGACTGAAGGGTTACTAGTGTGGGAGACCGTGTTCAAGGTGAGTCACTTGTGCCCAGGACCACCCCTTCCCATAGCCACTTCAGCCCTCAGGCGGGAGATGATGGTCCCCTCGGATGTGGAGGAGGAAACCTTCCCCGCCGTCATTTTCTGTGTCCAGATGGCCCTGTTGCCTGCATTTGTTTTTTCCAATTAAAGTGATTCTTTAAACCCCTGGCAGATTTGATCTTTATTTCTTGATTAGAACTTTCCATTAAGTACCCTCAGCCAGAGGAAAAAATCCTTTGACAGAGTCACGTCCTAATTTTGACCTGGAGAATGTGATCCTTAAGGTGTCAGCTGGAAGTGGGCAGGACAGCCCTGGGGCTGGTTCCCCTCCCTCGATGCTGCAGACTTTCAGGAGGAAAGCAGATAGGCTGACCTTGACTCTCCTCCTTCCAACGGCATCATCAGCACCTGAGGCCTCAGCCAGGCCCTGCAGGGCCCATGGCCCAGAAACCGACTCCACATAAGTTAGAGGAAAGCTGTTGGTGGTGTCAAGTCAGTCACTCATATGTGTCATCAAGGACCAGGTCTTTCTGTTCTTCCTTCCTGTTATGTCACTTTGGTTTTCTGTCTTTATGCTTGTCCAACATTATACTCGTAATGTGGCTGCTGCAGCTCCTGGCATTACATCTGCATTCAGGGCAAGAAGGAGAAAAGACATTTGACCCTTTAATCAAGAAATCAAAAACCCTCAATTTTCCATTTGAAAGATTTAATAAACTAGTTAGAAACAAAGGAAGAAAGAAAGGAATGAAGGAAGGAAAGAAGGAAGGAAGGAGGGAACCCTGTGACCATTAATCATGGCGTGTCAACTTGAATGGATTTAGAAATGCATAGCAGCTAGTGGAGCACAGTGCTGGGCGTGTCTGTGAATGATTGACATTTAGGCCATCAAACTGGGGGTGGAAGACCTACCTTTGATGCAGTGGCACCAACCAATAGCCTTGTAGCCTGGAAGAGATACAAGGCCAATGAAGAAGGAAGCGTCCCCATTTTGGGAGGGCTTTTCTTCACCATCACCTTCGAACATTAGTCTTCAGTTTCTTCAGTCTTTCATGAGAGACTGGCACCTGCCCCTCTCCAGGGAGCTTCCAGACCTCAGTTTTGACAAGATCCTCTTGTTCTTTGGCTTTCATCTTCTTGGGCTGAGCAGCTGCTGGAACCTCTGGTGTACAGAAGGCCAATGTGGATTCTCCCACCTCTGATCCTATAGTCCCACCTAATAAATCCCCTCGCATAATTATACATATATTTTCTATTGATTCTGTTCCCGTCATCGAGAACCCTAACTCATACAAATTCCTTCCAGAGCCCATAATGGAGTCACATGATTGATTTTAGCTGCAAAAGAAGCTGAGAAAGACGGCTTTTTCTTTGAGAATGGCTTCTTGCTTTGTCAACCAATAGACTCTGCCATACAATTCTACATCTTGGCCAGGTCATAGCATTCAAGGGTAAATTCCAGAAATCTGTCCTGGTCAGTGCACCTTTATACATGTTGTTTCCCAGACTTAGGACTCTCATCCAATTCCTACACCTCTTACATTTGCCTAACAAAGCCCTCAGTGTATTCTAGGCCTCCACTTTTAGAAGCAATTTGGCAACATATTTCAAGGGCCATAAAAATGTTAATAAATTTTGACCCAGTATTTCCACTTCTGAACATTTATTTGTTCCAGGGAAATATCCCAAAAGGAAAACAAAGAAGAAAAAAGAGGGGGGAAAAAAGCCAACAGCCTCAAGGATATACACTACTGCATCAGTAGTAAAAAATAACCCCAACAACCAATGGAAGGGGAAGGAGTAATTAAATCATAGTATGCTCACTGAATGACATAGTGCACTGCCATTATAAGCTGCCTATTATAAATGTCACTTAAATTGTCATAAAGGACCTATGATATAATGTTATTTTTTAAACCATGTAATCAAAATGCATTATTTGGATTACATACTTAAATGATATGTGCTTTGTAGAGAAAGAGTTGAAGGAAATTCATAAACATTGTTTAGCTAATGAGATTATGAGTGATAGTTTTTCTTCATTATTCAAAATGTCTGTGAAAGTGTTATACAGTATTTAACATAATCAGGAGGAAGAGTTAGGATGAAAATTATCTTTCAAGCCACGGTTCAAATGCCACCTCCTCTAGGAAGCCTTCCTTGCTTTTTCCAACCACATTTTTCTGAAGCTCTTTTTATTTCTGGCCCACATGCTCTCCTGGGTTATAAACATGCCCGATTTCCCTTCATTCCTGACTCATGATAAGCATCAGGCTTCAAAAATAGTAAGTGACTTAGGTCAAGAACCCAGACTAACACCCTAGTGTCGTGGAGGTGGTGAGGGGCCAGGGACATGGGCAGTCAGGAACCAGACATGAGATCTAAACAACAGGCCCAGGGCAGCAGCAGTGAGCAGAAGCTTCAACTGCTAGGCATCAGATCACAGCTGGATTTTCTAGCTATTTTAATTGTGTTATTATTACATAAGTCACTGTAAAAAATAAACAAATAGTTTAGATAAAGTCCTCCTTGGCTCCTGCATAATCCTACTCCCCTCCCTTGGGATCCTCGGCCTGGTACATACCCTTCCAGGATGCTGTTGAAATATGTCTCCATGTTTTTACAGAGCATACTGCTTTGTGACTTGTTCTTCTCTTGCAACGAGACTTTTCCATATCAGGATCTAGATAAAGGTCTATCTCATTTGTTTGGAGCCCAGAAAACCATTTACCAAATACAGAGTCAAAAAGAATTTTCATTGTTTCTGATTGTACCCATTTCTGTCACCACCACCCTCTCCAGGTGAATGTGCACCATGTGTACTTGGAACATTTCTCCAGGCAGAGATGCAGAATTGCTTCCATGAAGGTGTGGGGCATTTCACAGCTTAATAAACCAGATCTACAAACACCACGACAATCTCCAGTCTTAACCACTAGTGACAGAGGTGTTCATGACTTTTAGATTCTTCCCAACAGTGACTATGATAAATCCTTAAAATTTTTGCACATCTGATAGGTGAAAAATATTATCTGTGTTGTTTTTATTTATATTTCTTTGATTACTTGCGAGGCTGGGCATGTTTTCATGTTAATTGGCAATTTGTAGTCCCTTGTAGGTGAATTGTCTATTCCTATCACTCATTTTTCCTTTCAGGTTATTTTTCTTCTATTTGTTTGTAGGAATTCATTGCAGATCTCAAACATTGATTCTTTTCTGTGGCATATGTTTTAGATACCTTCTTCCAGTCTGTCACTTGTCTTTTTAACATATTTATGGTGTCTTTTGTCACACAGCAGTATTAAATTTGGATATAATCAAATATAGCAATCTTTTCCTTTATGGTTTCTGTGTTTTATGTCTCACTAAGGAAAGTTTTTCCTACCCCAAGGTTACAAACAAATTCTCCTATATTTTCTTTTAGTAGTTTTATAGCTTTGTTTTTTACATTTCACTCTCTAATCCATCTGGAATTTATTTTAGTGAATGGTGTGAAACTGGAATCTAACTTTATGATTTTGTTTTTTTCCACAAAGATAGCCAATTGTCTGTATGATATTTATTGAAGCATTCACTGTTCTCCTACTGCTTCTTTTCTTGGCTTTATTGAGGTATAATTGACAAAATATGTATGTATATTTATTTAAGGTACACAATGTGATAATTTGATATACAGTACATTGTAATATTATTACCACAATCGAGTTAATTAGCACATCCATCACCTTACATACCTGTGCGTGTTTTGTGTATGTGTGTATGATAGCACTCAAGATTTACTCTCTTAGAAAACTGCAAGAATACAATACAATATTATTAACTCATAGTCACCAGGCTATATATAGGATTCCCAGAATTTGTTCAGCTGATAACTAAAATACTACCCCACTGCTTTTACACGCTATTTTAGCATACCCTGAATTGCTCTTTCCTAAGCTCCCTGTGCTGTGACATTGCCCCGTGCCTGCCCAGCACCATCTGCAAGGTCCTGCCCGGGACTGTTTGGCTGTGCAATCAGACAAGTCCGTCATTGTGCTGCTTTTCTGAACATTCCTTGGCTCTTCTGACAGTTGTTCTCCGAGATTGGTTTTCAAATAGGCTTGTGAAATTTCATCAAAAAATCAAACTCCTATTGCGATTTGGTCGGTGGCATTGCGTGGAGTTTGGAGGACTCTTTGGGCGGAAAGTGCCCCCCCTCCCCGTCCGGGGGCTCGGTGCTTACACAGGGCCTGTCTTGCATTTCAGTCTGCTCCTGAGCCCAGTTCCGCTGCTCACTGGCTTCTGGGCCATCATCGCTGGTGTTGGGTGAAATGGGGGTGAGCTTTCAGAAGGCAAAGCCTGCGCCTCGTTCACCGCTGTGCGCTTGGAGGGTCCTCGGAACTCGGTGTTTTGACCCAGGTAGAGTCAGGGGTGGGGTGGAGGGAGTAAGCCCTAGGAGCCTTCAGGTCCTGCAGCCGCAGCTGCTCCCTGCCTGAAATCCAATGAGCCCAGATGGACTCAGCACCAGGAGGCCAGTGCTTTGCAGTGTCCAGAGCATATTGGAGACTTGTGAACTGGGTGGTGCCAATGTTCAAATGTCGTAACAGGACTGCCGCAGACTGTGCAGTAACCGCTAGTTGAGTTCAGAGGAAGAAAATGGCGCTTTGGACCAGGGAAGTCAGGGACAGCTTCCAGGAGGAGGTGAGGTTGGAACTCAGCCCTAGAGATGGAGACAACTTAGAAGAAGAGAAGACAGCAGTCCAGAGTCAGAGCTAGTGTGGCCCAGGCTGAGACCAGCGGCTGGACAGGCATCGAGACTGAGCAGAAAAAGGCGTTTCCCGGTGGCCGAGGCTAGGCTGGGCTGGGCTGGGCAGTGTGTCTAGGCTGGATGGAGGCTGGGAGGTCGTGGACCTGGGATCTTCTAGGCCTGTCCAGCTGCCCAGTCTCCTAAGGTTAAGCTTCACCCTCCATGTGTACCCCTCACAGCTGGTTGCCATGGCACCAAAACACACAGACCAGCCATGGGAAGTCAGCCGGGAGGGGCAGGAAAGGCCTGCTTTCCACATGCCCTCTGCTACTCCACACCCCACGCCGCAACCTGACCTTGTGTCCTTCCGCCTTGCCTGCGTTTTCCCATGCCATGCATCTGTGTGTGTCCATGGGCACCCAGGCAGGAGCTGTGTGCTCTCAAGTGAGTCTCTCAGCCTCTCTGAACCTCCAGGTTATAGGTTTCCAGGTGCATGCATATTCTCCTGGTCACAGGGTGGTCTGTCTTGCTCCCATAGGACACAGGAATGGCCTCACAGAATGACTACTGTTACCCTACACTCCAAGAGGAAAAGAGAAACAACCCAGTATGTGCCAGGTGCTTTATATACAGGTTACCAGGGTGACTTTGGGGGCTTTAAAAACCAAAGCACATTAGTTCAGGTCCTCTAGGAAGCCAGACCCCAAGACGGGATTAGATTTGCAAGAGATTTATTGGGGAAAACATCTGTGCAGGGAGAAGGGATGTGAGCCAGCGGAGGTGGGAAGGGTTGGCCCTCAATGTGGGCCTGACGTTCGGAGGAAGAGAGGGAAGGCAGGCTGGGAGGGCAGAGCCAGACTAGCACTTCCCAGAAGGTTTGGCCAAGCTAGTGGGGGATCCATGAGTGACCGCCTTCCCGGGGGTGGACCCTGACACTACTAAAGCCCAGGGAGCCAGGCATGCAGATGGCGAGCATGGGAGGATGGGGCTGTGGGCTCCTCTATGACTAACAGTGTGATCTTTGCCAGGGTTCTGATTTTCAATTTCTCTACAAAATTTGTCTCCAATGCCTTCCCCATGGGTTGCTAAGAAGGTAATCTAGGACCTGGAATGCTCTCTCCCCTTCTCCACGGAGTGGGAAAGGAGATGGACTGAAAGCCTGGAATAGAACCCAAAAGTGGCTGCTTGTGGAGGTATCTCCAAGTCCGCGGTTGCTGGAACAGGAGCAGGCTCCATTAGCAAAGAAGATTGCAGGGAATGGCTCTTGGATAGGCAACGAGATTGTCTTCCTCAGGAAGAATTTCTGGAGCCCGCATGAATCTTTCTATCCCTCTGAGCATAACTCAGGGCTTACAGAAACACCTAACCACACACAGCACTAGGATAAATAATGTTCGAGACACCACAGTCACACCAAGAAAGGAATCTGTTCAATCAGGGAAGGGCAGGGCTTGGGGCTGAATAGCAGAGTGGACAGACACAGTGCCCTTAATGGAACTAGACTCTTTGTCCTGGGCTGGAAACCGGTCAGAGACACCCTCACAGAACCCGAAATGAGGGCTGCCAGGTGTGTAGGAGCTCACCAGACAAACTGCTTTGGAGGTGAGGGATTCTAGCCTCTGCAAAGCTCTATTTGTGCAGGTGAACAAGTGGCTCTGTATTCTTCAAGATTACAGCTAATGGGTAGGAGGCCGCATTTGAGACGAAGCCAGATCATTCAGGGTTCTGGAATTTGGATGATGGGGGTGCAGTGAGAAGTTTTCACCAGAGATTAGCTTAAATAAATACCTTTAAATGATTATGGTGACAACATGAAGGAATCTCAAAAACATTTTGCTGAGGGGAAGAATGCAAACTCTAGGACTCCATGTACATAAAGTTCTATGGACAAGGCAAAAGTCATCTATGGAAGAAATCAGAGGAGAGATTCACCCATGGGGAAGGGACTGACCTGAAAGGTCTGGAGGAATGTTAAGGGATGATGGAAACTCCCTCCATCTTCTTTGGAGCAGTGGCTATGTGGACATAATGTATTTATTAAAATTCATCAAATTGTACGCTTAACTATGTGCATTTTATTGCATACAAGTTATACCTCAAATTTTTTTTAAAAAGGTATTGCAATGACCATGGGACAATGTGAAGAGGGTAGGCGGAATGCAGTAGGAAGATCCTGTGGGCAGAGGTGGGCAGAGGAAGATGCTGTGACAGTCAGGAATGAGGCTGTCTGTGGGACCAGATTTGGCACTGGACAGGGGTGGGAAAGGGAGAACTCCAGATAACGCCCGGCCGCTGGCTTGAGGGGCTGGCGGCGGTCACTGAGATGGAGAACCCAAGAGGAGGCACAGCGGAGGGAAGGAAAAGTGAGCTCAGATGTGGAAACTCTGAGTTCCTGAGGGAAACCCTTGGTGGGCTGTCGAATACCTACATCTAGATTTCAGGAAAGGGAGATAGGCCAGAGAGCTTGGCCTCAAATGTGTGGAACTAGTTGGGTCATCCAAAGGGAACAAACTGAGCATGACGAGGTGGGAAGATGCAAAGAAGGAGCCAAGAACAAAGCCCTGGGGAGAACCAACCTTTAAGTGCCGGTCAGAAGAAAAAGTTTCCGTCCTGGAAACTGAGAAGGAAAGGTAAACTAGAGGAAGAGCACTAGGCTGGAAGGAGGAAGAAAGGCAGTCAGGAAGGGCGAGGAGTCTGTTGAGTTAAATGCTTCAAAAACTGTCAAGTAGGCTGAGGCTCAGAGATGGGAGAGAGAACTGAGAGCCACACACACAGGTGAAAGAGCCAGTGTTCAAACTTGGCATCTCCCTGCTCTAGGGCCAGTGCACTTTCTACGGCCTTCCAACCCCTGGGCTCCAAAGGAAGCAGAAAATGAGTCTAGAGAGCCCCTTCTTAATTTTTATTCAGTCTTGCAGCTTCTGGGTTTGAAGAAGTAATGATGGTTCAATTGCACAGTGGAATATTTTCTTTTATTTTGTTTTCACAGTACTGGGTGTTGAACCCAAGACCTCACACGTGCTAGGCAAGTGTTCTACCACTGAGCTACATCCTTAGCCCTAGGTCGCCGTTTAAAATAATGAGGTAGAACTATGTGTGCTTCTGAAAGATGCCTATGTTGCCAACTGCATGTTTTGTTAAAGGAAATTACTCACATCTGGGAAGATCTATGTGAAAATGTCAACAGGGTTAACTGACTAACGGGGATTATGCATGAATTTCGTTGAGTATTTTAACATTTTTGCTAATCTGTGCTTTTAAATTTTTCTCCACATAATACATGTAATGTAGAATCAAGAGGATACACAGTTGGACCCTGAAGTAGAAGATGACAATCCTGTGTGGGGGAAGCCCGGGAGAGTTTGCAGAGTGTCCCTATGCTCACATCCATTAGGAAAAGGAAGGGACAAGGGCTCCAAGGCTCCTCTCAGGGTTGCCCGGTTTGATATAGAAGCCTTTTTGGGAGAGGTGAGTTCAGAGATGACAGTAGATAACAGTGGGGTCCCTGGAATCCCTGAGAGACCCTAAAAGGAATCTTGACAGGGCCATCATGACATGACCCTTCCAGACCAGTGGCCAACTGGGAAACCCTGGGCTTTCCTGAGCTATGGAGCTACGGTTTGCCCTGGATGGCCACCCCCGATGGCCTCTCTGCCATGGCACAGCCTGTTCTGCCTGCAATGCTCTTCTACCTTTCTGGCCAAACACATCCCTAACGTAAAGACCCCACTTGAGTATGGCTTTCGCAGAGCAGGCTCCTCCAGCACAGAGAGGGAGCACATCACCCGCACACTGCCTGCACGCCTGGCACTCTCCACCTTCTGCATGATTCCCCTGACTTCAGGTCTGTGTGCTTGGCTGGGGGGGGGGCACTCCTCCATGCCATTACGCATCTGACTTTCAGGAAGGCTCATCCACATGCGAGCCCAGAGCCTGCAGGGCCCTGGGTCTAAAGTAAAGGGCCTGGAGAAGAGGAAAGGGCCTGAGAATGAGCACCTGGAGCTGTATGTCGAGAGCCGCCCGGAGTGGCCAAACACCCCCAGTAAGTGTCCCTGCCCAAACGCTAGGCACCAGGCAGCAGGTGCTGCTCCTTTCCCCTCTGTAGTGCCTGAGCCTGGGTCCTGGAGAGCAGGTGCTCACTAAGTTTGACACACACAGCAAAGGCACTGGAAAACACAAGGGCGTATTGAGAAGGCCACCACCACCTGCCAGAAAGGAAGAAAGGCAGGACTTCAAACAAGATTCCGATATTGGTGCTCGTTAGAAGCCTCTGCACAGCCCTGAGAACCAGGATGAAAGGAACAAAGGCTGAGTTTGAGAACCACTGGCACTTTCTAGGGAGAACTGGGCATTTCCATCTAAGGCAGCAAAACAAGCAGAGAATGAAAAAGCAACCTAAAGGAACCCCAAAATTCCTTGTTAGTTATGCAGAAAGCTTCCCAGGGAACCAAAATGATAATGGACATGCCAAAGAAAGTGGAAATCAGGCCAGGTTATGAAGGAGGGTTACATACAAAGAAATAACAAAAGGCTGTGGAGATAAAATCAGAAGAGTCCTTCAGAAAAAGAAATGAGATCTAACTTGCACAGGCAGCAAAAGAATGAGAAAAACACTTTCTGACTATAACAGGCCAAAGAAAGGGGCATAAGGAGATTGTTGGCTTATTTCTAGCTAGGGCACAGAGAACATCTATAAGGCAATGCCACTAAAAAGCAGAGGCTTTTAATTTTTTCTTAGCCTAAAAAGGTCAGCTGTGATCTGAAAGAAGCACCATGTGGAATCATGGGAGGGCAGAAAGCCAAGAGCATAAGGAAAGAACTTGTGTATGCACATCCACAGGCCCTGATGACTTACATGCTTAGGTACTTAAGGAATTGGCCCAAGCTGGAGTCAAATCACTAGCTCTCACTCCAAGGGGATTTATGGAGAATTGGTACGGGGCTTGGAGATGAGAGAGGCTGTCCCTGCCTCTTTTTAAACCCGGAAGAAAGCAGATGCCTCTAAAAGTGCTGGACCTATCAACTGAGCTGCTATAATAGAAAACTACTGGGACACATCTTCAAAAAATCAATCTGCAAACACTAGGTCATAAGGAATTAGGTAATAACCAGCACTGTCTTCCAAAGAACACATTCTGTCAGAGTAATCCAATTTCCTTCTAAGACAGAATGATGGGCCTGGTAAATCAGGAATGGCAAGAGACACATAATCTTCCTTAATTTAAAGAGCAAGGCATTTCATTTCATCTTCCACGAGAAGTCTCAAAGGAAAAAGTCAGGAACACAGAGACCATAGTTGGCCTTTCTGGGGTTGGGCAAATGGAAAGAATTTGAAGGATCCACCTACATAGCAGTGTTTTGTGTTCTGGGTAGAGAGGGTGGATTGATTAAAATGGGCAGAGGTAGAGGTGGGCGGAGTAACTATGCTCTTGGTGGTGATTAAAACATCAGGAAGGTGAGAGGAGCGGTGGTGGTGGAGATGGAGATGCTGCTGATGATAGAGATGACAGTGGTTGGCTGGGGGGAGGTGCAGAGGAGTTTCCAAGAAAAAGGAGTGAAGCTAGTAGAGATTGTGATGGAGACGGAGACGGAGACAGTGATGGAGATGGAGGTGGAGATGGAGGTGGAGATGGAGACCAAGATGGAGGTGGAGATGGAGATGGAGACGGAGACGGAGATGGAGACGGAGACGGAGATGGAGGTGGAGACAGTGATGGAGATGGAGGTGGAGGTGGAGGTGGAGGTGGAGGTGGAGGTGGAGATGGAGATGGAGATGGAGGTGGAGATGGTGACGGAGGTGGAGATGGTGATGGAGGTGGAGACAGTGATGGAGATGGAGATGGAGGTGGAGACAGTGATGGTGATGGAGGTGGAGGTGGAGGTGGAGATGGAGGTGGAGATGGAGACAGAGACGGAGATGGAGGTAGAGACAGTGATGGAGATGGAGATGGAGGTGGAGGTGGAGGTGGAGGTGGAGGTGGAGGTGGAGATGGTGATGGAGGTGGAGGTGGAGGTGGAGATGGAGGTGGAGATGGAGACGGAGACGGAGATGGAGGTGGAGACAGTGATGGAGATGGAGGTGGAGGTGGAGGTGGAGGTGGAGGTGGAGGTGGAGATGGAGACGGAGATGGAGATGGAGGTGGAGGTGGAGATGGAGATGGAGATGGAGTTGGAGGTGGAGGTGGAGGTGGAGATGGAGGTGGAGATGGAGACGGAGACGGAGATGGAGGTGGAGACAGTGATGGAGATGGAGGTGGAGGTGGAGGTGGAGGTGGAGGTGGAGGTGGAGATGGAGACGGAGACGGAGATGGAGGTGGAGACAGTGATGGAGATGGAGGTGGAGGTGGAGGTGGAGGTGGAGGTAGACGTGGAGATGGAGGTGGAGGTGGAGGTGGAGATGGAGGTGGAGATGGAGACAGAGACGGAGATGGAGGTAGAGACAGTGATGGAGATGGAGATGGAGATGGAGGTGGAGGTGGAGGTGGAGATGGAGGTGGAGATGGAGACAGAGACAGAGATGGAGGTAGAGACAGTGATGGAGATGGAGGTGGAGGTGGAGGTGGAGGTGGAGGTGGTGATGGAGATGGTGATGGAGATGGTGATGGAGACGGAGACGGAGACAGAGACAGAGGGGGAGGTGGAGGTGGAGGTGGAGATGGAGGTGGAGGTGGAGGTGGAGATGGTGATGGAGGTGGAAATGGAGGTGGAGATGGTGACGGAGGTGGAGATGGTGATGGAGGTGGAGACAGTGATGGAGATGGAGATGGAGGTGGAGGTAGAGGTGGAGGTGGAGATGGTGATGGAGATGGTGATGGAGATGGTGATGGAGATGGAGACGGAGACGGAGACAGAGGGGGAGGTGGAGGTGGAGGTGGAGGTGGAGGTGGAGATGGTGACGGAGGCGGAGGTGATGAAGAAGATAGTGGTGATGAATACAGTGATGGTGGTAGAAGGGGAGGTAACAGTTGAGGTGGAAATGATGGTGATGAGGGTGGAAGAGATGTTGATAGTGGTGGATGTGGAGCTGGTCATACTGGTGGAGATGAAGGAGAGATTTTGCTGCAGATGCTGGTGGTGGTGGTGGTGATGGAAACTGTGCTATAAGAAAATGCTACAGAGCAAGTCATTCTTACAGAGCATAGGTTTGTTCTGTCATGATTCCAGATGTTTCCATCTAAGAGTGTTGTGCCAGTGTCTACTTGACATCTGCTGAGGCCTCCTTGATGCACGTGGTAGAGGGCAGAGTGTGGTGAGTCAGAGCCAGTGTGCAAGTACAGGCCTCCCTTCTTTTCTCATACACCCACGAATGGTATCATAGGGGCCTGACTCTCTTAATTCCATCTAACCCTAAATCACCAAAGGCCCCACATCCAAAGACCACTAACGTGCATT